>NC_142488.1:18112806-18737806 GCF_049115385.1 Moschus berezovskii | reverse complement strand
AAGACCCAAAATACTTCTTCACTCCCTACTAAATACAACTTCAAACTTGTAGATCACCATGCTGGGTGCTCTGCAGACTTTCTTCAACCTGCCCCTAGCCCTGTTTGTCACTACTTGATATATGTCCACATAAACTGGAGTTCCTTAGGAGCTCCCCGAACTCCTATCTCTGCTCCTGCCATTTTCTGTGCTGGGGATTTCCTTTCTAAATCGCTGCTGTTACAATTCTGTCCATCTTCATGCCACATCTCAAGCCTCTGTCTCCTGTGAGTCCCTCTAGATGGATTTGTGTGGTTTTAGGTTATTTGCCACACTCATGAAAATTAGTATTTTCACTAATGTGTGTAGATCTTATGACCTCTTACATGGTATAGGTTCTTATAGGGTAGGGACCTTCTTTTAGTCTTAGTTAATCCCCAAGAAGTACCCAGTGCACTGCATGGTCAAGAGGAATCACTCGGGGTGTTGAAGGGAAGGGAAACAGAGGAAAATAATTGGCAGGGGCAAAATAGGAAGCTGTGTTCCCACCACCGTGGCCAGGAATTCAACCCCCAGGTCAGGAAATGACTACCTTGTGGCTCCTTCAAGGAAGTCATCAGAGCCCTCTCCATGCAGTTCAGAAGGTAGTGCTGTGGGTACAGGAGCACGTGAAACTTAATCCTCTGGTCAAGGCATGTTGGCTCTGGTGAGGCCATGGGGATCATCTCGCTCTTAGAGATGTGGAACGTGAGGCTCAGGGAGGCAGGGGGCCAGTCCAAGGTCATGGGGCTGGACAGACACAAATCTGGGACTGCAGTCCTAACTCCGAATTAGAGACTTGTCTGTCCCCAAGCTGGGCCTGTTTGGTTTGTGGATAAGAAGCATAGAGAAATCACCCTCTCTGCCCTCTTCCCAGATAGCTTTCCATAATAAAAGGAAATGGAAAAAAAAAGTCACATATAGTAGGATATGGAATTTAAAATCCCCAAAACATACCCGGAGTGGGAGGGAGAGAGGGTTCAATTTTATTGAAATTTTGTTGACTGGGGTTGGAAGAACTTTCTTGATGTCCTCGGCTGCACTTGAGGGTACTTGTATCATGCCACACAGTTCACAGAATCAGATTTTAACTGATTTCATGACATGATCAGATTTAACTTATAAGTTCTGCCTTTCACAATGAATGTTTTGTTGGTGCTTAATCCTCCTGTTGTCACATGAGTGGTAAAATCACTCCTGGTTTACAAAAAGACATTTTTGTGTCATTACTTCATTGATCATATTATTTATTCCCTGATCTTGATATTCATACTTGATCATGGAAGAGAAATACATTTTTTATGTGTCAACAAGCGATAAATAAGAAAATTTTAAATGGCATGGTGAACCTTTCAGTGTAAAAATGGCACTCACAGTTTAGGGTCTTTTTCTTTATCCTAATGTAAACCATCACTGCCCCTTCTCTCACTTTATGCCACTGTTCTTTGGGATCCAACATTTTGGCAGAACTGCTTCTTACATGAAAAAATAATTCCATTTTGTGATACAAACAAACAGACGGCCTACAGAGAAAGGACCTATACCTGTTGAGATTTCCGTAGAATAAAAAATGTTCAGTGTGCAAATGGAGTATAACTTTAAAAATGATATCTTGACATTGTGGCTCACTTTAGGGGTAGAATTATAATAAGTCTTAAATTTCTTTTGTACACTTTAATGTACTTTCCTTATTTTATGCAATGATCACAGCTTTTCTCTAAAAGCTATAAATCTGATGAAGAAAGATTTTAAAACTCGCTAGTGCTATTGTGTTGCTATTATGACATTTTTAAGAATCTATCTGATTGGTGCATGTAGCTATCTGTAAAGATGGGCAGGGAGGGGCAAAGAGTAGGAAAACAAATCAGAATAGTAAAAATTTCCATGATAAGTTTGATATGTGCTATTATTTACACTTTTTTCTTCTATTATAATAAGCTGATATAAAGCGAGTTTCGGTGCTTCTATAATTACAGGTATCGCAAAGGGTTTGCACTCCAGCCATCTCTTTATTCAGGAATCAACCTTGCAGTATTGCTGATAGTTGCTGGACAACAATTTGAAACTTCCATGGAACTGAGGAAAATAGGTAAAGCTGTTCATGACCGCACATGTTGATATGCTTTGACAACACAAGTCCAGCATTCAAAATTATGCTCAAATAACCAGCATTAGGGGACTCCCTGGCAGCTCAGTTGTAAAGAATCTGCCTGCCAATGTAGGAGATGTGAGTTTGACCTCTGGATTGGAAAGATCCCCTGGAGAAGGAAATGACAACCCACTCCAGTATTCTTGCCTGGGAAATTCCATGGACAGAGGAGCCTGGCAGGCTATAGTCCATGGAGTTGCAAGAGTCAAACAGAACTTAGTGACTAAACAACAACAAACACAACCAGCATTATATTGCAGAAGGAACAGTTACTCTCTGATAGCACACGTGAGGCTGCAGCCCAAATACAATGCCCAGTTTCTCCTCTATCTGAAGGCTTACATGATGTGATAGAAACTAGCAAGATTTGTCTTAACTTTATCTACACTTCAAATTATTCAGGTGTCCGGCTGAACAGTTTGTTGGGAAGAAAAGGGAGCTTGGAGAAAATGAACAACTACTGGGATGTAGGTCAATTCCTCAGTGTCAGCATGTTGGCCAGTGATGTTGGGAAGGCTGTCCAGGCAGCAGAGAGGTTGTTCAGACTGAAACCTCCCGTCTGGTGAGTCATGACTGTGCATTTTTATCACCCATGTCAATATCTAGTCTTGTTCTGAAAAGTTAACCCAGGAGGAAAAGGTGTGAATGCAAAAAACAGTAACAACTGATGTGTTTTTCCTTCTGAATCTTCATTAAAGCGAAGTTAAGGCAGAAAGTCTCACCTGGTTTTATGTGAAGGGAGGGAAAAACAGACAGACCCCCCACATAGAATATATCCTTACATGCTATGTCTCCAAGACAAAACTCTCAGTTCTGTTAGTTTTTTCAGATCATGTAGGTTCTCAAGAGCAGAGCATTCTTGGGTACCAGTCCATATTGTGCATTTGTGAGAAAGCAGATAGTAAAGCTCAAAGTACACCAAGTAAATGATTTTCATCACAAATGGAGCGAACTAAAACACCCATCATAGATGTGGTCAGGAAAATGGAAGCCCAGCAGTGCCTATAGTTAGCTCATTATGCAGCCATTAAAACGTGCAAGAAAGAATACTTGGAGACATGGAAATGTGTTCATGGTTTATCATTGAATAAGAAAAACCAGATGCAGCATGTATTTGTTTCTATCAGTGACATTATCAGAATCACCTGTGTTGATTTAAAACAGATTGCCAGGCCTAACCCTTAGGATTTCTGGTTCAGAGGGTATAGGGTCGGGCCTGAGAATTTGCATTTAGAAATTACAAGCTGATGCTGCTGGCCTGGGGGCCACACTTTGAGAACTACTGTTCTATATGGACTCATTTTCATTAAAAACCTCTGTTTCATATGTGACTTGGAGGAGGGTCTGGGAGAGTCGGGCAATAGCTGATTTCCCAATAGACACTGAGCTCCGCTAGAAACATGGTTCCGCCATTGATTGCTATAGTTTCATAAAATCAATAGGTGCTCAGCAGATATTTGTATAATGAATAAATGATGAGTCATGAATTGTCCCAAAAATATTGAGAGTGGTTGTCTCAGGGAGGTAACCGATGAAGAAGTTTTGAATCTGCTTTTTAAATCTATCCTCTGATTTGTCTAAAATGCATTTGGATCACTTACATAATTAAAACATTATTGCTTCTAATGATCCATGTTTGTCTGTCCCCTTCTGTGTCTCCTCTCAGTCGGCCAATCTGGACTCTAGGGGATAGGAATTTCAGTGGCCATACCTAGGGTTGACTGTGTTTCCTCCTCATCTAGACGACTTAAATTTGATCCTGAAACCCTATGAACTTCTTGAGAGTTTTCTGAGGCTGAGGGAACACAGAGGTAGGCTGAGCTTGCAGCTCTCCTGCAGTGCCCGCTATTTGAAGCACTCTAGTGTTACGGTGTATTGCTGCATCTGAGGCAGGCAGGGCTGACTCTCTGGAGATGAGCTCTGAGGCTTGAATACATTCCCATTACATCAGAACCTGGACTGACTTACAGTGTTCATACCTATTGTGTGATCAAGACTACCCTGAAGTTCATGATTTGCTCAAAGAATTCATAGAATTCAGAAAAGCTGTTATACCTGTGGCAGTGGTTTATTGCAGTAAAAGTATACAGATTAAAATCAGCAAAGACAAGAGGCACTTAGGGCAGGGCTCAGGGGAGACCACAAACAGGCAGAACAGTTGTCCTTTTCTACTGGAGTTGTATGTGGTTGTCGTTACTTAGTTGCTAAGTCGCCTCTGACTCTTTGCTACCCCAGGGACTGTAGCCCGCCAGGCTCCTCTGTCCATGGGATTTCCCAGGCAATAATACTGGAGTGGGTTGTCATTTCCTCCTCCAGGGGATCTTCCTGACCAGGAGTTGAACCCTCATCTCCTGCATTGGCAGGTAGCTTCTTCACTGCTAAGCCACCAGGAAAGCCCAGTGGAGTCATGTGGACAGTGCTTAACTCTCTCAGCAGTGATGTATGACAACATGTACAAATTATTGTTGACCAGGGAAGCTCACTGAGCCTTGTTGTCCAGGGTTTTTATTAATTGTTTTTAAAAATAATTTTATTTATTTTTGATTGTGCTGGATCTTCGCTGCTGTGCGGATTCTTCCCTAGTTGTGGTGAGTGAGGGCTACTCTCTAGTTGCAGTGCCCCGGGTTCTCCTGTTGTGGAGCTCAGGCTCTAGGCTCACGGACTTTAGTAGTTGTGGTTCCTGGGCTCTAGCACACACAGTAGTTGTGAATCATGGGCTTAGTTGCTCCTCTGCATGTGGGATCTTCCCACACCAGGAATCAAACCTGTGTCTCAGTTTTGATCCTGTGTAAAGAATCTGCATTGGCAAGCAGGCAAATTCTTTACCACTGAGCCACCAGGGAAGTCCCAGGGTTTTTATTGAGGATCAGTTATGTAGGCATGAAGCATGCAGGTAGCTGACCTGAGTCCCCAGCCTCTCCAGAGATCACACTGATACAACATGGCCCAAGGCCTCCACCATGAATCATAATGTTAGTGTAGACTAGCTGGCCTGGCACAAGGCCAAATGTGGACAAAGACTCTTATCAGGCAGGATATCCCAAGGGCTTAGACCTGATGCTTCAGAAGCCAGTCAAAGACCAGACCTTTCTTTGGAATATGTAGTTTGGAAACCCAGGCCTGCCAAGTTAATCCTTCACAACACTGTACCTTCCCAGGATAGCTCCAGACTTTATCCTCAAAGGGCAAAATAATGCTCTGACACTATCAGTGTAACCACCTCGCCTCAACCCCATTCCCTACCAGAGAGGAGACCGCCACTGCCTGGCAGCTATGTTTAAAAGGTTCAATTTGCCTAAAGATAGTAAAGATGTGGTAAGATGGAAGACCTCATAAATTAAAGATCCACCGGGTCAGATTTGATTTTTTTTTAAAGAGACCTTGAGTTTAATATTAGTAATGGCCAGTGGTCAAAGAGGAAATAGGGTAGGATGGAAACTGGCCTGGCTATAGAAGAGAAACATGAGGGATCCTTTCAGATGGAAATTTTTTCTATCTTGACTGTGTCGATGTCAATATCCTGATTGTGATACTGTTCTAGAATTTTGCATGATGTTATGATTGGTATAAACCACGCCAAGGATACATGGGATCTCCTTGTATTGTTTCTTACAACTATATATAAATCTATAAGTGTCTTGTTAGAAAAGAAAAAGACACTCAGTTTGAAATTTTGTCATTTTGCAGTTCCTTTGAACTTCAAACCACTTGCTCTTGTTAATTAAGATAGCAAATGTTTGCCAGTCTTTGTGCTTTGAACAAGATGTACCAAAATTGAGGTCTAGCCCAATGTTAGTAAAAAAGGCATGTTCTATGATTTTGTTGGACAAGTTTATTTTGCTCCATTTGGGTTTCTTATAATTAAGTATGTGGCTGCCAAATGATTAAGAAGTACCTGCTATGCAATATGAATTTAAGAAATAAAGCTTTGGTGAAACTTCTTTTAAAGAGAGGAGGATTGAATACTGTTTCCTTGGAAATCTAATTTATTGGGACTTGTGGTCTTTCCAGGTACCTGCGGTCATTAGTTCAGAACTTGTTGTTAATTCAGCGTTTCAAGAAACCCATTATTGAACATTCACCCAGGCAAGAACGGCTGAACTTCTGGCTAGATATAATTTTTGAGGCAACAAATGAAGTTACTAATGGACTCAGATTTCCAGTAAGAAATGCTAAATCTTGACAATAAAATAAAAAAGAAAGTGGGTTTGGTACTATCAAATTATTGAATACTCTGAAAGGAAGAAAACTTTAGAATAATTGAAAATGTTAAGAGATTCATCAATCTTATGCAAAGTCAGCCAGTGAGAGATCAACTCACTAGAAAAGGTTGGCTATATCCTTTAAAATAGTGCTTCTCAATTAGGAGTGATTTTTTTCCCCAGAGGACATTTAGCAATGTCTAGAGACAATTTGGTTGTCATGGCTGTGGGGAAGATTTTGCTACTGGCAGCTAGTGGGGTGGAGGCCAAGGATGCCACTAAACCTCCCACAAAGACGAGACAGCTCCCTGCCCCCAACACACAATTCCCCAGCCCCAAATGTTCAGTGTTGCGGGGGGAGAAACTCCATTCCACAACAGTGCAGCGCTAATAGTAAAATTGTGGAGTTCACTGCTCCTCTCCTCCTCTCCCTCAGCGCAATAAAATGTAACTCATGGACTGTCACTTCATTCTGCATGCTCTTGCATTGTTTGCAGACTTTGGTACCTACCTGTGGCTCCTCCAGTTTACTTCCTCATTTCTCTCAAAAACTGTAGCCTTGCTTGTTCTTCTCTGTGACCTCCTCGGCAAGCTGTTCTTGGCCACTCCATCTAATAAACAAGTGCCTCCCCCACCCCACCATTATTCTTCCTTATTTTGTGTATGTTCCCTTACTGCATATCCACCAGTAGGTGCCCAGAGAGGGTCTGCGGAGGCCAGAGCTCCCCACTTGCTCACTGGGCAGGGTGAGCTCTGCGACGTGTTCCCGTGCATCACCGGAATCTGTTCTGTTCTTCTAGGTTCTGGTGATAGAACCAACCAGAGTCTACCAGCCTTCTTATGTCTCCATAAACAGTGAAGCTGAGGAGAGGACCGTTTCTCTATGGCATGTCTCACCCGCAGAAATGGTAAGAGAACAATCATAAACAGCTCTCTGTTTATTCTGTATCATTTAATTGAAACTTCAGTTTTCATGTAGGAGAGTTAACTATATTGTAGTACTTGAAAGAACAGGCACCTGTGCTTAACTTCTGAGTGACAGAAGTATATGAGAGAGTGTAATCACAGTTGGAAAAAGGAAGCAAGGTATTTATGTGTGTGTGTGTAATTTGTATTATATGGTACCTATATGTGTATATGTGTGTGTATATATGAATGAATGAAAACTTGTTGATAAAGAAGTTAAAACATGAGGACGTGGATAAGGAATAAAGTAAAAATCCCTTCAGATCCCCAAACCTGTTCTGTGTTCCCACCAGTGATGATTTGATGGGTGTCCATGTATACTTTTCTCTAAGCTCAGTTATATATGTATACTGTGTGTGTACATATGTCCGTCATGTACATAATACACAGACAGCGTGAGAAGCATTTGCATTAAAGTGAGATCACGTGGCGAGATGTGTTACTTTGCATCACCCTTTTTAAGTGATGCATACACCATGGAGAGTTTTCATGTGGCGCACGGTGATCCATGTGATTTTTTAAAGTGTAAAATCCCCTATATTCCCATGTCACAGTGGTGCGTTTCTGAGTATTCCTGAGCCATAGTTTATTTTACCACTTTGCTGCTAATGCACACTTCGGTTTCAGTTTTGCATTCTAGCCTATTGTAAATACGCTGGTGCACATCCTGGCGGTTACATCCTACCATGCACATGTAGATTTTTCAGGAGCAAAGAGTCCCAGAATTGGACCTGCTGGATTCAAGACTACATATGTTCAAAATTCAATAGCTACTGTCCAACTTGGACCATTCCCATTCATACTCAACACCAGCAATGCAGGAGAGAAAACATTTTCGTTGCCCCTTAAAGATATTACACAAATGCTGGGCCAAGCCTCATGTTTTGTTTCATGAGGTATATTTTCATCTCTGTGTGTCTAAAGTACTTCATTATAGTTTTTCTTTAATAAAATATTTTTTAGTAATAAGTAGCACCTTTGTTAAGCTCATTAGATAGATCTGTTTTCTGTCTTTGTTTCCATGGAGTTGGGGGAGAGTTCTGCCTTCAACTTGGCAAGGAAGGATTTCCACCCACCACCCACCCCTGGAAACGAGAGTGTAAACAATTATGTCTTAATAGTTTTTTTAAAAAAAGCTGTATCTTCAAAAATAGAACATCAGAGAATAAGAAGAGTTTCAAAGTCATACTAGAAACTCTTTATCAGAAATAGTCGTGATACAACAACTTTCCATTGTTCAGTGGGTATAAAGTTTTAGTTATGCTGGATAAAGAAGTCACAGAGAGCTGGCATACAGCACAGTGGCTGTAATTAACAGTATGGGGTTGTACACTTCCAAATTTGTTAAGAGGATAAATACCATGTTGTGTGGTCTTACCACACACACACACACATAAAAACACCCCCAAAGCCCTACTTATGTTCCCTCGTCCAGGTTCCACTGCCAGGAAGCCCCGTCTCCTCGGTGCTGGGATTCTTGTGCTAGATACCAACCTTGCTTATATTCTTTGTGTCATTGATGCCACTGTGATACAGGAAAATTTTAAAAATCCTGATCTGTAATCTCGCTATTCCATTGATAGAGGTAGCAAAACACGTCATATTTTTAAATTAATATTTTATGGAATATAATTGATTTACAGTGTTGTGTTAGTTGCAGGTGTACAGTGCAGTGAATCTGTTGTATGTATAGATATGTCCACACTTTTTTAGGTTCTTTTCCCATGTAGACCGTTACAGAGTATTGAGTAGAGTTCCACATGCTGTTCAGTGGGGCCTTATTTATATCTGTTTTATATATAGTAGTGTATATGTGTCAATCCAGTCTTCCAATTTATCTCTCCTCCCCCCACCCTTATCTCTCAGTAACCATAAGTTTATTTTCTACAAATGTAACTGTTTCTGTTTGGTAGATAAGTTCATTTATAGCCTGTTTTTATATTCCACATATGAGTGATATATATTTGTCTTTCTCTGTCTGGCTTACTTCACTCAGTATTACAACCTCTAGGTCCATGTTGCTGCAAATGGCATTATTTCATTCCTTTTAATGGCTGAGAAGTATTCCATTGTATATATGTACCACATCTTCTTTATCCATTCCTCTGTTGATGAACATTTAGGTGGCTTCCATGTCCTAGATATGAGAAAGAGTGCTGCAGTGAACACTGGGGTGCATGTGTCTTTTTTAAAATTTTTTTAAAAAATTATGTGTTTAATTTTGGCTGTACTGGGTCTTCATTGCTGTACATGGGCTTTCTCTAGTTGCAGCAGGCAGGGGCTACTCTGTAGTTGTGGTCTGAGGGCTTCTCGTTGCAGTGGCTTCTCTTCTTGTGGAGCACGGGCTCTGGGGCATGTGGGCTTCAGGAGTGGCGGCTTGAAGGCTCTAGAGCACAGGCTCAGTAGTGGTGGTGTGGCCCAGTTACCCCAGGGCATGCAGAGTCCTCCTGTATCATGGATCGAATCCGTGCCCCCTGCATTGGCAGGCAGATTCTTAACCACTGGGCCACCTGGGAAGTCTGCATGTTGCTTTTTAAATTGTGTTCTCCAGATACATGCCCAGTAGCAGGACTGCTGGGTCATATGGTAGCTTTAGTTTTAGTGTTTTAAGAAACCTCCGTACTGTTCTCTGTAGTGGCTGTGCCAAGTTACATTCCCACCAACGCTGTAGCAAGGGCAAGGTTCCCTTTTCTTCACGCCCTCTCCAGCATGTATTGTTTGTAAACTTTTTGATGATGGCCATTCCAACAGGGTGTGGACACCTCATTATTGTGACAGATATTAATAGTTACAAAAAAAGCGGATCCTATTAAAGCGAGTCTTCATACTTTTAGAGCAAAAAGGTTTTGTTCTTGTGGAATTCTGTAAATGGTTGCAAGTCTTTAATGGAACTTTCCATTGGTACGTATAACATCTCACTAGTTGTAAATGTTTTGCTTTGTTTGTACATAGTCTGTAATAAGAAGTGGAAAGAACTATATAAGCAGCAAATGCTAGTTTTCCTTGACTGATGAAATGTTTTGCACAGTGCTTGGTAGTTGTCAGAGCAAATGTCTGAGAGAAATATAAATTGCCTTTTTTCTTTGAGAGGAAGGCTTTGCTTCTGCTTTCATTTACATTTTTGAAATTCTGCAGATTGTAAAAGCAAGCAGATTAGCCCAGAGTGAAATGATACTTCTCTACATGGATTTGCAGTTTTTCCCGGTGGGCTATGGGTGGTGGGAAGCGATCGCACACAGGCACATGTTCACCTGCAGACAGCACCACTGTACCATGAGATGAAGCTCTGGTTCATCAGCCAAGGATTCAGAAACTTAGGCTGGTGAATGTTTAACCACCAGCTCTCCAGGGGATGTGGGAGCAGAGGGCGATTTGTCGTGTTTACTGAGCTCTGTGGTGCAAATGCTCCCATCCTGGCCAGTTTCCAGCAACCATGGTCAAGTCACCACACACAGGGTTAGGAGGAGATGTGCAGAATTGGCCTCCCAAACTGGCGTGAGCTGTGCCCAGCACAGCAATTCAGGGGGACTGCACAGAGCAAGAACGAATGCAGTGGCTCCTCTTGGGCCCTGACAGATGCATCATGGCCCCATCACTGTCCACATGGGTAGGGGTGCTGGTTTTGGAAAGCTCTTTGGGGGGTGCTGTTTATACTTACATTAGTGACTGGAACATCTTACACAAAAAGTCAACGCTTTTAAGAATATCAACAAAGCCTATGCTTTCTTTTTTTTTTTTTGCTTTTTAATTACTTTATTAACTTCACATTTTTCCGTGCAAATGGGTGAAACTTTACTGTTGACAGAAACTTAGATTGGGTGCCAAGGCAATCTGCAATTAGAAGCTGGTAACACAGAACCCACCTGGCACATTCAAATTACATAAGGTTCACAGCAAACGGATCAGTAAAGGCATTATCAGGAAAATGCCAGGAAAAACAGAACAACACCGGAAATCACAGTATTAATCTCATGGAAATGGCAGGAGTCAAGGCATAAGGCAAAATTCATCATGATGGTCATGGTGATTAGAGAGCTCCCCCATAAGGATACGCAGACAATTCCTCAACTGCAGCTCCCTAAGTTTTCTCCTGATTTCTCTCATCTCCTCCATGAATATTTCCATATCGTCTCCCTCTCCACCCATCCCATCATTGACCTGCCTATTGGGTATGACCCATCGGAAATTAGGGGCAAGTCGGCGAGCCTGTCCCCGTCTATGATTTCTTTCTGGCTGGTGGCCTTCGCCCCCTCCCAAAGGGCGGTCTTCTTCTCCGTTCTGCACGGGTTGCTCCATTTCTTCGCTTTCCTGGGCCTATCCTCGCTGTCTCTTGCTCCTTCTGATCCTCGCCACGAGTGCGCCGCTGCCACACTTAGTTCGGCAGATCTGCAAAGGGCCAGGGTGGGGGCGGGAGGCCGCTGCAGCCTGGTGCTGGGCGCCTCCCGCCCCCGCGTTCCCTACTCCACCAACGCCCCTTCCCGGGCCTGGCCCCAAAGCCTATGCTTTTAACACAAAAAGCTCCCCTCCCCTCTGGGGGTAGGAGGGCAGAGGCTGAGTCAGCTCCTAGGGGATCCTGAAGGCACCCCATCTCTGACTTCCCGGCCCATTTCTCCAGAGCCCACCCTGGCTCTGCCTCCAGTGCATGCTTATTGGGGGCTTCAGACGCTGTGGAAAGCTAAAATTGTGAGTCTACTTCCTCATCATGGTTTGGTGAAATACCCCTCTCAGGAAGGACTAAGATGCTGCCGAGCAGGAAGCTCAGGGCAGGAGGACAGTCACAGCTGTCCTGACTGACCCGCCAGGACCCCGGGTCAGGAGCCATGCACCCAGGGTAGCTGTTGCTTTTGGGTCGACAGGAGTGACTGGGAACAGGGGTGTTAGTGGGGCTTCTGGGCTGCTGCTGAGGTTCTGTCTCTTGATGTAGATGCTAGTTACAGTGGGTATTCATTTTGTGGAAATTTGTTGAGATGATCACTGTACCCTTTTCTGAATGTATGTTGTATTTCAGCTTAAGAGTTTAGTCATAATTGAAAAAAAACCCTTGTAGTGACCTTGTTGATATTCCCAGATCATTACTGGATCCTGTGACTTTCCAGATAAAGCTCAAACTTTTTTTTAAGTTTTTTTTTAATGTGAACTATTTTTAAAGTCTTTATTGAGTTTGTTACAATATCACTTCTGTTTTATGTTTTGTTTTTTTGGCCCTGAGGCCTGTGGGATCTTAACTCCCTGACCAGGAATCAAACCCACACTCCCTTGCATTGGAAAGTGAAGTCTTAACTGCTGGATGGCTATGGAAGTCCCCTAAATTCAAACTCTTTTACCAAGTGTCAAGCGCCTGTATAACCCTGCCCCGCCTTGCTCCTCCTCCCTCTCCCCGACCCTCAGCCCAGCCAGACCATCATCCATCATTGCACAGGCCAAAGCTGGCCCTCTAGGGGTTCACATGTGCTCTTCTGTTATCTTTCTCCCTTCCTGGAATTCGTTCTTCCAATTACCCAAGTTCTAACTTCTGCAAAGGTGTCTCTAAGTACCCTTTCCCTTCTTGCACTGAATGTCTATTGGCTACCCAAATGTATCATGTACACAGTACGTCCTGTCTCATTTATCCACTTCCCAAAGTATCTACCCAACTGCTGGCAAGCCTGTGCTTGACTTCTGTATTTTTATATCCATAGGCCTACAAAGCGGGAACCCCCTCCAATGCCTGTTGGTAATGATATTAAGGGAAAGATGGGAGGTCTGTGTGTTTTACTTCTTAACCAGTGAATCATCCTCCCATATTGAGAAGTTCCCTAAAGCTACTCAGAGTAAACCTCCCATCTGGGAGTACTTTGAAAACTTGCGTGGCTGAGCTTTCTATATACATGCAGCCGCTTGCCAGTGTATGTGGGTCAGACAAGGTTCTCCCGAATCTGCCAGGGAGATTTCTATTTCTGTACCTGAATCCAGAGCAGACTCCTATTCTCCACCACTACTCTCTCTCAGTGACTCAGAACACACCTCTCCTTTGAAAGGCTTTCTACACAGATAGCTCTGTGATTGGCTTTCGTGTTTTCATCCACGTTCACATCTCTCGGTGATTCTCACACAGAGTGGTGGCTCAAGTCCTAATGATGGCCTCCAAAGGCTGCTCAGCCTGGCCTCCCCAGCCTGCTCTCTCACTCCCCTCCAGTCTCACTCCCCTCTGTGCTGGTCCCCAAACATACCAAGCACGCTGCTGCCTCAGGGCCTTTGCACTTACTGTTTCCTCTGCCTGGAACTGGCCCCCCACTTATCTGAATCATTCATTCTCTCACCCCCTTTAGCTTTCTGCTTGAAAAATCATGACTTCTTGCCCCACCTTACTGGCTTTTGCTGTGTTATTTGTCTTCATAGCACTTTTCAGCCTCTACCCAATTCTTCACTTACAATTTGATTTATTGCCTATCTATCTCCCCTCACTCGAATGTAAGCCCCGTGAAGACAGGGGTTTTGTCATTGCCTGTCATGTCTTCAGGGCTGGTACGTTGCATGGAGCATAGTAGGTGCTTCATCAACTTGTCTAAACCGTGCTTCTCCCATTGGGAACTGTCCTCCCAGGTGTGCCTGTTGCTATTGCTCTAGGACAGCAGGAAACTTGTCCCCTGACCGCTTGTGGCTGTTCTCCTGGACCATATGCTCATTCATTTGCCTCTCACTTCTCTGCGAGGCTTTGCTGGTGATTTAAGCCAGGGGTCCCCAACCTCCGGGATCTAATGCCTGACGATCTGAGGTGGAGCTGATGTAATAATAATAGAAATAAAGTGCACAATCAATGTAATGAGATTGAATCATCCCAAAACCATCCCTCCCACCCCAATCGTGGGGAAAAAAATGTCTTCCATGAAATTGGTCCCTGGTGCCAAAAAGGTTGGGGACCACTGTTGTATGGCATTCCTCAGGCTAACCAAATATATTTTCTTAGTTAAAATGGTTCTCTGTTGTATTGCTGTAGTAACCTGTGAGTCTTCTAAATCTGAGAATTCAGACATTCTTTCTGACGCTCAACTTTGTTTAAAGTTTAAGGGCAAGGGATGTTGGAGGAAGAGGACAGAGTTATGTATGTATTTCTTAAGTGCTTCTTGTACAGACTGAAATCCCAGTTAGTCTTTGTACTAATCATGGCAGGTTAGATACTACCAAATATCCCCCAAATGGAAACTAGCCCCCCAAATAGCACTTTATCTATGATGATAGAAGTTTATCTATGCCTCGTGTCATGTCTGGGTTGGCAGGGCTCCCATTGCATCTGGTAGTGGATGGGGAAGGAGAATGGAGAGAGGATTACTGTGGAGGTTTTATGAGCCAGGCCCACAGGTGGCACACTCTTGTTCGCATCCCACTGGTCAGAACTCCATCATATGACCACACCTCGCCACATAGGAAGCTGGGAAATGTAGTCTAGCCAGGTACGCAGGGGAAAAAGCTGCTAAGTCACTTCAGTCGTTTCCGACTCTGTGCAACCCCATAGACGGCAGCCCACCAGGCTTCCCCGTTCCTGGGATTCTCCAGGCAAGAACACTGGAGTGGGTTGCCATTTTTGATTAATACTGTCTGGTGTCTGCCACATTCTTGCCTCTCCAAACATCTTTGTCAGTCATTCAGCTTGGGTGGGCTGTTCCCAAACTTCTTTTAGAGTTTTCCTGGTATGTTGACAGAAAATGAAAGGCCACTCTCTGTGTACATACGGTGTGCCTATTGTTTCTCTTTCAAATTTAGATTGTTAGTTCTGAACTGGATTAGAGATACAGATGAATTTTTACAATATAGAAAATGTTTCTTGTGTTACAAGGTATGCAAACTGCTTTAGGTGCTAAATTCTACTGAAAGTGAAAAATAGCAGAAGTGATTCACCATACAATGAGACCAAAAATGATTCTTTACATGGAAAAGATCAAAATACTGACTTTTGTCCTTGAATCTTGCAGAAACAAATTCATGAATGGAATTTTACAGCCTCTTCCATTAGAGGAATAAGGTAAGAGCATAAGAGAAATGTAATTATTGTTTTAATACAAATAATGATGTTTTTATCACCTTAATGTTTCTATTTAGTTATAATATGTGATGTTCTCATTTTCAACAGAATCCAAAACAGACTTTTCTCATGCGTTGCCCTGCCCAAACTTGTTTATAATGTGCTGCTAGTAATGGCTTCTTGACTTGTTATAGCAGAGCAGCTGCTTTTGTATACAACAGACAAAGCTCTCTTGTCTCAAACTTATTTTAAAAATGAAGTTATGTGTGTAGAGAGAGAAAGTGTTTCTTCTTTAAACCAATGATGTTCAAGTGCTCAGAGACCCCCAGAACTGCAGCTGGGAGTTACATGGTAACTTGGCTCTCCTGGGCAGAGTAATGGAGCCAAGGGCATTGCTATTAGCAGGTGGGTAGTGCTGTGTATTCCCAGGAGAGGTCTGCCACTTGCTATTTGGTTCAGGAGTGGTGACCATTTGGGTCTGAACTGTGTGGCTGCACTCTGACCCTCCCTGCAAGCACGCCCAAGGGTGGGGGCAACTGTGGAGTAGATGTGAGTTCTAATCCTGCTTTTGCTGTTTGACCTTGAGAAAATCACTCAGCCTCTCTGGGTTTCGGTACCTTCATAGTTTCTCTGATTCTGAGACTACAGGCCACTGAATGAATCCCTGTTGCCTCTAGATGCAGCATGATCCTTTCCTAGATGTTGCTGTTGTTTAGTCTCCAAGTTGTGTCCCACTCTTTTGCGACCCCATAGACTGCAGCCCACCAGGCCCCTCTGTTCGTGGGGTTTCCCACACAAGAATACTGGAGCAGGTTACCATTTTCTTTCCCAGGGGATCTTCCTGACCCAGGGGTCAAACCCGCATCTCCTTCATTGGCAGGCAGGTTCTTTGGAGTAGTATTTATCTCACTTTTAAAGGGAGGGAAATAATTTAAGAACAGAGTCATGTGTTTGAATGACACTGCTCAGAAAATTTAAGAGAATTCAAAATGTGTTGAACATTCTCAAAAATGTACTACTCAGGAACTAAGTTGTATGTTAACATACAGTCAAGAACCTTCTGTTTGTACCATCTCGTAGAGATACCTCTTGCTGCCATTTCAGTCATCAACAGGGATGTGCAAAGGGCCTGGGGTGAACCAAACCCTGGAACCAATGTGACATGAACAGCATGTGTTAAGCATTCCCAATGCTATCCAAATAACTGTGGTAGTTCCTTTAAAGATTGGTTTTCAAAAGTTACTCATGTGTAACCTAGTTCTAATTCACTTTGAATCACCCTGTACTATGAATTGTGTCTACTTCTTGTCATGTAATCCATAACATGTAAGGGATGGTCAAAGAAGCTATGACTTCAGGAAGAGATGACTTGGAAAGAGCAAGATAAAGTGGCCTCATTTATTCAAAGGGCTAACCATAGAAGGGAATCTAGCCTTTTGCACAGTCTTTGGCACAGTGCAGGTAAAGAACTTTCTAGTTATGAAACCCATCAGGAGATGGACTATAATAATTTTCTGTCACTGGGGATTCCAGGCACGGTGATCTTTGCCTGTTTGAGAAGCTGTAGAGTCAGATCCAGGCCTTTGGTGTAGATGGACCAGATATCATTTAAAGGCCTTTCTTGAGCTAAGTGGCCATGTTTATTTCCGTTTGCTTTATGTGACCGCAGATGCTGTGTCATTTTTCAAGTCCAGAAATTTCTTTGATACCATAATAAATTATTTCACAGGTACCTTTTTTATGACCTTATAAACTCTTGAAGATAGAGACCATATTTTATTCCCCTTCTTGCTTCCCATATGCTTTGCTTAGCACTGAATATATAGTAAGTTCTTAAAGCATAATAAAGTCTGTCAATGAATACAGACTCAAACATAAGCAGGATTAAATGCCCCTCTGATTTAAATTTCATGGAGAAATTGGAGTCATTTTGGTGAGGGGGAGATTTGTTAAAACTGTAATGAAACTTTCAGATTTGTAAACTGGAAGAAAAGCTGTTACTAGATTTTTCTCCAACAATTTAAATTGATATCAAACTATATAAATAAGCATTCTTGTGTTTTGAAACTTTATAGCATATCCAAGTTCGACGAACGGTGTTGTTTTCTCTACGTCCATGATAATTCTGATGACTTTCAAATCTACTTTTCCACTGAAAACCAGTGCAGTAGGTGAGTTATAATCTGATTCAGATATTTTCAGTCTGATAACGGTGGGTCACATTTAAAGGGTCTCTGTTGTGAAAAGTATTTGCTATACTGTCTTCCCTGAAGTTTTATCTTCTAGGAAATAATTTTTACAGCTTTATTGAGATGTAATTCACACAGCATGCAGTTTTCTCATTTTAAATTGTACCATTTCATCTTTTTTTAGTATATTCACAGTTTTGCAGTCATCACCATAGTCTAATTTTAGAATATTTTCATCACCCCTAGAAGAAACCTAGTATCCATTAACAGTCTCTGCCCATTTCCTCTCAACTTAAACCTCCAATCTCAGTCCTGTACAGACCCTGAATCTACTTTCTGTCTTTATGAATTTGCCTATTTTTGATGTTTCATATATATATATATATAATCGTACAATATATGAGCTTTTGTGACTAGCATCCTCCTTTTTTCATAAAGTTTTCAAGTATCATCCATGTTGTAACATGATTCAGAACTTCATTCCTTTTTTGGTTGAATAATATTCCATTGTCTGGATATATTTGATTTGTCTGTTCATCACTTGAAAGGCATTTGGGTTATTTTCACTTTTTGGCTATTGCGAATAATGCTGCTATGAACATTCACATGCAGGTTTTCATGTGAACTTAATGTTTTAATTTCTCTTGGAGTCAGATTACTGGGTCTTACAGTAATTCTGTATTTAACTTTGAGGAACAGCCAGACTGTTTTCCTAATTGACATTCCCATCAGCAGCGTATGGGGGTTCCCAATACTTGCTGTTGTCTGTCCTTTTTATTGTAGCCATCATACTGAGTGTTAGGTAGAATCCCATTGTAGTTTTGTTTTGCATTTCCCTAACGACTAATAACTTTTCTTCCAAGGAGTAAGCGTCTTTTAATTTCATGGCTGCAGTCACCATCTGCAGTGATTTTGGAGCCCAAAAAAATTAAGTCCGTCACTGTTCCCACATATTAAAAAGCTGAAACATTACTTTGCCAACAAAGGTCCATCTAGTCAAGGCTATGGTTTTTCCACTAGTCATGTATGGATGTGAGAGCTGGACAATAAAGAAAACTGAGTGCCGAAGAATTGATGTTTTTGAACTGTGGTGTTGGAGAAGACTCTTGAGAGTCCCTTGGACTGCAAGGAGATCCAACCAGTCCATCCTAAAGGAAATCAGTCCTGAATATTCATTTGGAAGGACTGATGTTGAAGCTGAAACTCCAATACTTTGGCCACCTGATGCGAAGAACTGACTCATTTGAAAAGACCCTGATGCTGGGAAAGATTGAAGGCGGGAGGAGAAGGGGATGACAGAGGATGAGATGGTTGGATGGCATCACCGACTTAATGGACATGAGTTTGAGTAAACTCCAAGAGTTGGTGATGGACAAGGAGGCCTGGTGTGCTGCAGTCCATGGGGTCGCAAAGAGTCGGACACAATTGAGCGACTGAACAACTAATAATACTGAGCATCTTTTCAGGGTCTTATTAGCCATTTATGTATCTTCTTTGGAGAACTACCTACTCAAATTTTTTGCCGAATTAAAACAATTTTTTAACTTTTCATTTTGGAACATATTCAGACCTATTCAGTTCAGTTCAGTCGCTCAGTCGTGTCCGACTCTTTGTGACCCCATGGACTGCAGCACACCAGGCCTCCCTGTCCATCACCAACTCCCGGAGTTCACTCAAACCCACCTCCATCGAGTCGGTGATGCCATCCAGCCATCTCATTCTCTGTCGTCCCCTTCTCCTCCTGCCCCCAATCCCTCCTAGCATCAGAGTCTTTTCCAGTGAGTCAACTCTTCGCATGAGGTGGCCAAAGTATTGGAGTTTCAGCTTTAGCATAAGAATGGTTCAAAAAATAGTACAAAGAATTTTCCATGTTTCACTAAGAACGTCCCAGTGTTAATAACCATTTGTGACCACATTTGTTTTACATTCTCTCTGTAGACAGATGACTGTCTTGTTCTGAACTGTTGAAGAGTAAGTTGTAGACATGATGATCCATCACCTCTCAGTACTTGACTGCATGTTTTTCTAAACACAAGAACATTCACTTATGTAATCATAGTACAGTTATCAGAACAGGAAATAGAGATTGATGTGGCATTGTCATTTACAAACCTTATCCAGATTTTATATATTGTCCCACTGTGTCCTTTATAGTGAAACAAAAATATTTTTTCTCTGGCTCATGATCTGATCCAGGATCACAGGGTAACATTTAGCTGTCACATCTGCATAGTCCCCTTCAGAGAATACAGACAGTTTATCTTACACGATCCTTCAGTTAGGGTTAGTTTGCTGTTCCCGCATGAATACATTAATGTTTTGCATGTGGGGTGGGAATACCATGGATGTGATGCCGTATCCTACTCACTATATCACACTGGGAGACACCTAATATCTTTGTCTCATTACTGTTGACATTAAGTTGGCTCACCTGGCAAAAGTTTGACAAGTTTCTCTGAACTTTGCCCATTTTTAATTGGGTGGTTGGTATTTTTATTAATGAGTTTTAAGAGTTCCTTTTACATTCTGGATACAAGGCCCTTATCAGACGTATGAATTGTCTGTGCTTCCTCCCATTCTGTGGGTTGTCTTTTTACTCTGCTGATGGTGTCATTTGCAGCATGAAAGTTTTAAATTTTGTGGCAGTCCAAACTATTTTTTCTTTTGTCATTTGTGCTTTTGATGTCATATCTAAGAGGGCTTTGCCTAACCCAAGATTTTCTCTGGGTTTTCTTTTATTTTCTTCGAAGGGTTTTATAATTTTAGCTCTAATATTTAGGTCTCTGATCCATTTTGAGGTTTCTTTTTATATGGTATGAGGTAGGGGGTCCAACTTCAATCTTCTACATGTGGATATGTGGTTATCTCAATGCTGTTTGTTGAAAAGACTGTATCTTCTTCCATTGAATGGTGTTGGCACTTAAAAAAAAAAACTAGTTGACCATAAATGTCAACATTTATTTCTGGACTTTCACTTCTGTTCCATTGATCTGTATGTCTGTCCTTATGATGCTCCCACATTTTCTTGATTATTATAGTATTGTAATAAGTTGTAAAATCAGAAAATGTGAGTCTTCCAATTTGGCTCTGTTTCTCATAGTCGTATTAACTGTTGCCATTACTTCCATGTCTGTGTGAATCTTAGAATCAGCTTGTTAATTTCTTCAGGAAAGGTCGCTGGGGTTTTGGCACATGTGAAGAGTTGACTCACTGGAAAAGACTCTGATGCTGGGGGGGGGGGGTTGGGGCAGGAGGAGAAGGGGACGACAGAGAATGAGATGGTTGGATGGCATCACCGACTCGATGGACATGAGTTTGAGTGAACTCTGGGAATTGGTGATGGACAGGGAGGCCTGACGTGCTGTGATTCATGGGTTTGCAAAGAGTCAGTCATGAGTGAGCGACTGAACTGAACTGAACTGAACCCTGGATATGTAGATCAATTTGAGAGGCTTTGCCATCCTAACCATATTAAGTCTTCCATCCATAGCATTTCTTTCTATTTGTTTAGGATGTCTTTCTTGAAACAATTTTTGTTGTTTCAATGTATAAGTCTTATACTTTTTTGTTAAATATATATATATATATATATAAATAAGTATCTTCTTGGTTTTGATACTATTGTAAGTGGAGTTTTTCAAATTTCATTTTCAGATTGTTCATTGCTGGTGTATAGAAATACACTTGATTTTTGTATATTGATTTAGTGTCCTACAAATTGGCACTCACTTATTATTTCTTATAGTTTTTATTGAATTCCTGTATACAATCCTGAATTTAGGATTTCCTGTATACACGATCATGTCATCTGCAGAGAGCGATAGTTAAGAGTTCTTCCTTTCCAACCTGGATGCCTTTCTTTCTTTTTCTTGCCAAATTGTCCCGACTAGACTCTCTGGTATAATGTTGAGTGGAAGTGGTGAGAGAAGACATCCTTGACTTGTTCCTGAGCTTAGGAGGAAAGCATCTAGTCTTTCACCATTAAGCATGATATTACTGGTATGTTTTTCATAGATAACCTTTATCAGGTTGAGGAAGATTCCTTTATTCATAGTTTGTTGAGAGCTTGCATCATGTAATTTGAGGACATTTTAATTCAGTGTGTCTCAGATAGTCATTTTCACAACATATTTAGAAATCAGACAAAAATATCAGCCCAGGGAACCCTTGGGTCACAATTTTCAACTTAGAGTTGGAAAATGCTGTCAAATGTCATGTAGAACATCCTTTTACTACAAAGTTTGGCTTGTTGACTCTCTGTCCTCTGTGCCTTTTCTTGCCATGTGTTTAAATTATTTTTTGATTGAGATGTCACATACATACAAGTGAAGTGCATACAGTGTGTTAAGTGTATCAGCAGCACCCCAGCAGGTGCTCCATGCCCCTTCCTAGTCGTTAAACCCATTCCCAGTGGTATTTTGATTTCTATCAACAATAGTTAGTTTTGCCTGTTCTTAGACTTCAAATAAATAGAATCATAAAGTAGGTACTCTTATTTCTCACTTCTTTCTCTATGATTTCAGCCGTGTTGTAAGTATTAGTTCATTTTTTTTTTCACTTTGTAGTATTCCATTGTGAATATATGTGACAGTTTATCTGTTCTAGCAAACATTTGAGTTATTTCCAGTTTGGAGCCATTGTCATCAAAACTGCTGTGAACACCCTTGTGCGTGCCTCTCGGTGAACATATTCATTGATTTCTGTACAGTATGTACTTAGGAATGGAGTTATTGGATTATGGGGAAGGTTTATATTCAGCTTTGGTAGATCCTGCCAGTACTTTTCCAAAGTGGTCATATCAATTTATAATGCCACCAGTTATGTATGAGGGTTCCAGTTGTTCCATGTTCTCAACATTTGACCCTGTTTTTTCAATGTTATTGTGTTGAGTGCATACCATATGTTTCCTAAGAAGCCTGACTTATCACGCTTCCCAGCTTTCAAAGTTTAGGAGAAACGGAGATGGGATGTGTTAGAGAGAAGAACATTTTAATGTTTCGTAGAAATTACCTTAAAGTCTGCAATATTCTTCCCTGCTACCCTAAGAGAGAATACTGAATACAGACCTTCTGAGGCAAGTCATTTGTATGCAAACAACTACACAAGTTTAGGGAGTGGCTGATGTGGCTCAGCCAGCATTTGTGAGGAAGATCTGTGGGTTAGAGTTGATATTAAGCTTAGTCTACATGAACAGAACGATGAGGTTGTCTTCTGCATTTCCTTCTCACCCTCCCCTTATGCAGGACCTTATTTGTCACTAAGGGCTAGAGTATTGGCAACTTGGGAGGTGATGGTCCCACTATCCTTCATACTCATGCTCAGTCGCTCAGTTGTGTCACAGTTCTTCTGTGACCCCACGGACTATAGCCTGCCAGGTTCCTCTGTCCATGGATTTCCTAGGCAAGAATACTGGAGTGGGTTGCCATTTCCTTCTCCCGGGGACTTCCCTGACCCAAGGATCAAATCCGTGTCTCCTGTTTAGCAGACAGATTCTTTATCACTGAGCCACCTGGCGAGGCCCCCGCCCCCGCCACCGGCAATATCCTCAGCACTGATTAAATCACCCCTGAAACACTGGTCTTGGGGCCAGACTTGAAGAATAATATAACACAGGGATACAGTTGAGGAATTACCAGTTAATGAAATGATTTATTAACAAGTACTAGGGGAAACATTGAGGGCACAAGAAGGAAAGACTTACAGGGACAAGATAGAATTATGTGTTGGGTTGGCCAAAAAGTTTCTTCCAGTTTTTTTTTTTTTTTCCCATAAGATGCTACAGAAAAGCCTGAACAAATTGTTTGGCCAACCCAATGCCTATCTAATGGACAGTTATGCACAAAGGAGACTAATTCTAAGCAGTCCGTCAATGGGACCCCCCATAAAAGAAGTCTTAGTTCAATATAAATGAAGCATTTCTCATTGAGTTCACTGAAGGATGGGTTGCCTTGTGAGGTAATGAGTTCTCTGACACTGGGGGTATTCAAGTATCAATGAGCCACCCAGTTGGTGGGGATGCATATCATATGGGTATTTAACCTAGCATCACCGACTCTGTGGACATGGGTTTGAGTGAACTCTGGGTGTTGGTGATGGACAGGGAGGCCTGGCGTACTATGATTCATGGGGTCGCGGAGAGTTGGACACGACTGAGCGACTGAACTGACTGGGGCTTCCCTAGTGGCTCAGAGGTTAACGCGTCTGCCTCCAATACAGGAGACCCGGGTTCGATCCCTGGGTTGGGAAGATCCCCTGGAGAAGGAAATGGTAACCCACTCCAGTATTCTTGCCTGGAGAATCCCATGGATGGAGAAGCCTGGTAGGCTACAGTCCACAGGGTCGCAAAGAGTCGGACACGACTGAGCGACTGAACAGAACAGAACAGATAGCCATGTCAGAAAACTACCTTGTCAGTTCAAGGGGTGGAGTGATTGTTCTATAACTTGTAAAAGCTTGGTTTATATTTAATCACAGTTTAATGAGATAAGGATAAGTTTGAGGTAAGGAATATGAATGATCATAGTTAACAGAATCTTTGTGATTGGTGTTCTAGGTTTTGCTCTTTGGTCAAAGAGATGATAACCAATGGAGTGGGCAGCACAGTGGAGCTGGAGGGAGAGACTGATGGGGATACCTTAGAGGTGAGTCGCAGAAGACCTGGAACATGGAAAAAATTATTTGTTGTCCTTTTGATACTTAAAGAAAACGTCCCATTTTTTGTGTGAAAGTTCTTTGTGTGTATTTTTAAGTAATCATTTATGAACAAGCTAGCAACCACTACTCATGACTGTCAGAGATTAAATTTAATGCATCTCTATAGAAAAACCTCATTACTTTGGGACCCCATCAACCAGAATGTGTAAGAAAAATCTGACATGGACTAGACTAAAATTCCCTTTGGTGTACAACTGACAGAAAAGCTTTTTCTGTGCTAATTAATAATATTTGTAAAACCACAAGAGAAATAGTTGGACAATTAGAAGCAGACTTTTTCATTTATGTCTGAAATGACTTTAGTTATATCTACTGCATATATTAACTATGATATTAATGTTCAGAAATTAATGTTAATTTCTTAATATTAAGAAAATAATATTCAGAAAGGATCATCGTAAGCTTTTATTGGACAGCACAGTGATGGTTCACAGATACAACACCACTGCACATGTGTTTAAATCTTGCACAATTTGTCAGACTTACCACTAATTCAGGTCCATGTAATTTAGTGAGTTTTAATTATACTTTCAAGTGAGCTGAAATTAGTTCTTTGAGGTTTCTTTCAGAAAATATCAAAGGGATTCATTTTCATAATTGAGTCAGGTACTCGAATTCTTAGCTTAGAATCAAAGTTAGTTGTAAAAGCGAACTGAGTGGTGCCCTTTGAAGGTAACAAGTGTGGGGGCAGAGGAAGGTGGGAGATAAAAGCCTGTTATGAATGTCTGGTTGTCTGGCTGATGTCTGGTTAAATCAGACAGTGATGGGACCCACTAGTAATTGTAATTGTCATGCACATCCCTAGACATGGATGGAAAGGGACACGTATGCATGTCCTGTGCACTTCTGTAAGGAGGCACAGTGGGGCGTAGAAAATAACAGAAAGAATGCCTGACTACTTCTGCTTTAAATTAATATTGCTCAGCCTGGAGTTCCATTTGTTTTTATCACTGAGAAGAACGAACTGGAATGAAGCTGTACAATTTTTTATTACTTTATTTTTTTGGCCGCACCACGTGGCATGTGGGATCTTGGTTCCCCAACCAGGGATTGAATCCATGCCCCCGGCAGTGGAAGCATGGAGCCCTAACCACTGGACCACCAGGGAAGTCCCACAGGTTTTTGATGATAAGATTGGGGGAATAAAAGAGTAATAATAATGACAGGTGGAATTTTGCGGTACGTGTTTAGTGCTCGATCTGTAGGGTGGGGCAGCATGTGTACTTTGTGTGAAATCAATTTTAGTTTTATTTGCCTTCAGTTCTTTTCTGGGCTATATAGTAAGTGGCTGCTTTCCTGACAAGTTGATAGAGATCATGCAGGAAGGCACCAGTTTGTGGTACTCAACATGCTTAGAAGCATTTTTATTTTATTTGTCTTTTTAAAAAAATTTAAATACCTTTTTCTTGGGGTATAGTTGCTTAGAAGTATTTTTATTTTATTTATTTTTTTTATTGTTAATTTTATTTTTTTTAATTTTTATTGGAGGCTAATTATTTTACAATATCATATTGGTTGTATTTTTAAAATTGCAGCATTAAAGTGGGGAGAGATCTCCAACAGGTCAGCCCACCAAGTTACATATGACCTATAGTTTTAAATTTCTTGTATTTCATTTCATTAAACCATATTATGAATATATGAGTGAGAACTGTACTCCTTGAAAGTAATTATTTAATGAAAAATACTTAAGAAATGTAACCTGCCTGGTACTCAAATAATGTTATTTGTAATTTTTTTTTAAAATTGCAGGACAACGTGTGGGCTTTTTATCTCATTACTTTTTCTTCTATAGTATGAGTACGACCATGATGAGAAAGGTGAGAGAGTGGTGCTGGGGAAGGGCACATATGGAGTCGTGTACGCTGGCCGAGATCTGAGCAATCAAGTGCGAATAGCCATCAAAGAAATTCCAGAGAGAGACAGCAGGCAAGTCGGGGCGGGCCTTCTGAAGCTGCCACCTCCATACCCCAGGTCCTGTGTGCCCCACTGATGGTGCAGAGGAGGGAGTAAGGATGAAAGCTTTCTGTCCACAAAAAATTTATAATTTTTTTCTCATAAGGGTGATCTCCTTTTGTGCTCTGCATATTGTAAATAGATAAAGAAAATGGAACAACTTTACTTACAGGCATGTGGATTGCAGAGTCACATTTTAAAAGAAGACTGTAGTTCTTTTCCCATGCATCAGGTAGAAATGGACATTTTTACATTGATATTTGTTTGCCAATATTTTAAAATGTGACTCAGTGCCTTAGTTCCCATTGTAACAATTTTAAATGGCTATGATGTATTCAGATGTATCATTGCAGAAAATGTGGTAAAAAGAAATTCGGGTTTTTGCAATACAGACTTTTTTCTGTACCCTGCCTTTCAACCTCACCCATAGATTTTAGAGTATTTTTTTTAACCACCAGTACTAGCAATTTATTTCTTATACATTTTCTAGAGTGTTAACTAAACGTTTATTCCATTTAAAATTCATACGCCTCCTAATTCTAAACAAGAACGTGTTGACTGTCAAATGTTTTTGTAGAAAAGCAATATATACAGTAATACCATGGTATAAGAAATGGTAGCTCCCTGCTCCACAGACATGCTCTGACCGTGTCTGCAATGTTGCCTTCAGTGATGGACGCTGATGGATGTGTGCAAACATCCCTACATCCAGGGGCTCAGTAAATTATTCGGGATAGACTAGAAGCGATTTCTAGCTGCTGTAGAACCCTTCATTGGGCTCCCCGGTGGCTCAGTGGTAAAGAATTCACCTGCAATGCAGGAGACTCGGGTTCGATCCCTGGGTCAGGAAGATCCCCTGGAGGAGGAAATGGCAACCCACTCCAGTATTCTTGCCTGGAGAATCCATGAACAGCGGAGCCTGGCGGGCTACAGTCCTTTGGGTCATAAAGAGTTGGACATGACTGAGCAACTAAATGACAAGACCCTTCATCATTTATTCATGTGTTTATCCATTCATTTTTTTTAATTTATTTTAATTGGAGGCTAAATACTTTACATTATTGTATTGGTTTTGCCATACATTGACATGAATCTGCCCTGGGTATACATGTGTTCCCCATCTTGAACCCCCCTCCCACCTCCCTCCCCATCCCATCCCTCTGGTTCATCCCAGTACACCAGCCCCAAGCATCCTGTATCATGTATCGAACTTGGACTGGCGATTCGTTTCACATATGATAATATACATGTTTCAATACCATTCGCCCAAATCATCCCACCTTCGCCCTCTCCCACAGAGTCCAAAAGACTGTTCTATACATCTGTCTCTCTTTTGCGTCTCGTATACAGGGTTATCGTTATCATCTTGCTAAATTCCATATATATGCGTTAGTATACTGTATTGGTGTTTTTCTTTCTGGCTTACTTCACTCTGTGTAATAGGATCCAGTTTCATCTACCTCATTAGAACTGATTCAAATGTATTCTTTTTAATTGCTGAGTAGTACTCCATTGTGTATATGTACCAAGGCTTTCTTATCCATTCGTCTGGAGATGGACATCTAGGTTGCTTCCATATCCTGGCTATTATAAGAAGTGCTGCGATGAACATTGGAGTACATGTGTCTCTTTCAATTCTGGTTTCCTCAGTGTGTATACCCAGGAGTGCGATTGCTGGGTCATATGGCAGTTCTATTTCCAGGTTTTAAGGAATCTCCACACTGTTCTCCATAGTGGTTGTACTAGCTTGCATTCCCACCAACAGTGTAAGAGGGTTCCCTTTTCTCTACTCCCTCTCCAGCATTTATTGCTTGTAGACTTTTGGATAGCAGCCATTCTGGCTGGCGTGAAATGGTACCTCATTGTGGTTTTGATTTGCATTTCTCTGATTATGAGTGATGTTGAGCATTTTTTCATGTGTTTGTTAGCCATCTTTATGTCTTCTTTGGAGAAATGTCTGTTTAGTTCTTTGGCCCATTTTTTGATTGGGTCGTTTATTTGTCTGGAATTGAGCTGCAGGAGTTGCTTGTATATTTTTGAGATTAATCCTTTGTCAGTTGCTTCATTTGCTATTATTTTCTCCCATTCTGAAGGCTGTCTTTTCACCTTGCTTATAGTTTCCTTTGCTGTACAGAAGCTTTTAATTTTAATTGGGTCCCATTTGTTTATTTTTGCTTTTATTTCCAATATTCTGGGAGGTGGGTCATGGAGGATCCTGCTGTGATTTATGTCGGAGAGTGTTTTGCCTATGTTCTCCTCTAGGAGTTTTATAGTTTCTGGTCTTACATTTAGATCTTTAATCCATTTTGAGTTTATTTTGTGTGTTTATTTTGTATGGGGTTAGGGAGTGTTCTAGTTTCATTCTTTTACAAGTGGTTGACCAGTTTTCCCAGCACCACTTGTTAAAGAGATTGTCTTTTCTCCATTGAATATTCTTGCCTCCCTTGTCAAAGATAAGGTGTCCATAGGTGCATGGATTTATCTCTGGACTTTCTATTTTGTTCCATTGATTTATATTTCTGTCTTTATGCCAGTACCATACTGTCTTGATGACTGTGGCTTTGTAGTAGAGCCTGAAGTCTGGCAGGTTGATTCCCCCAGTTCCATTCTTCTTTCTCAAGATTGCTTTGGCTATTCGAGGTTTTTTGTATTTCCATACAAATTGTGAAATTATTTGTTCTAGCTCTGTGAAAAACACCGTTGGTAGCTTGATAGGGATTGCATTGAACTTATAAATTACTTTGGGTAATATATTCATTTTCACAATATTTATTCTTCCAATCCATGAACACGGTATATTTCTCCATCTATTAGTGTCCTCTCTGATTTCTTTCACCAGTGTTTTATAGTTTTCTATATATAGGTCTTTTGTTTCTTTAGGTAGATATATTCCTAAGTGTTTTATTCTTTTCGTTGTAATGGTGAATGGAATTGTTTCCTTAATTTCTCTTTCTGTTTTCTCATTATTAGTGTATAGGAATGCAAGGAATTTCTGTGTGTTGATTTTATATCCTGCAACTTTACTATATTCATAGATTAGCTCTAGCAATTTTCTGGTAGAGTCTTTAGGGTTTTCTGTGTATAGGATCATGTCATCTGCAAACAGTGAGAGTTTTACTTCTTCTTTTCTAATTTGGATTCCTTTTATGTCTTTTTCTGCTCTGATTGCTGTGGCCAAAACTTCCAAAACTATGTTGAATAGTAGTGGTGAGAGTAGGCACCCTTGTCTTGTTCCTGACTTTAGGTGAAACGCTTTCAATTTTTCACCATTGAGGATAATGTTTGCTGTGGATTTGTCATATATAGCTTTTATTATGTTGAGGAATGTTCCTTCTATTCCCGCCTTCTGGAGGGTTTTTATCATTAATGGATGTTGAATTTTGTCAAAGGCTTTCTCTGCATCTATTGAGATAATCACATGGTTTTTATTTTTCATTTTGTTAATGTGGTGAATTACATTGATTGATTTGCGGATATTGAAGAATCCTTGCATCCCTGGGATAAAGCCCACTTGGTCATGATGTATGATCTTTTTAATGTGCTGTTGGATTCTGATTGCTAGAATTTTGTTAAGTATTTTTGCATATATGTTCATCAGTGATATTGGCCTGTAGTTTTCTTTTTTGCGGCATCTTTGTCAGGTTTTGGTATTAGGGTGATGGTGGCGTCATAGAATGAGTTTGGAAGTTTACCTTCCTGTGCAATTTTCTGGAAGAGTTTGAGTAGGATAGGTGTTAGCTCTTCTCTAAATTTTTGGTAGAATTCATCTGTGAAGCCATCTGGACCTGGGCTTTTGTTTTCTGGAAGATTTCTGATTACAGTTTCAATTTCCGTGCTTGTGATGGGTCTGTTAAGATTTTCTATTTCTTCCTGGTTCAGTTTTGGAAAGTTGTACTTTTCTAAGAATTTGTCCATTTCTTCCAAGTTGTCCATTTTATTGGCATATAATTGCTGATAGTAGTCTCTTATGATCCTTTGTATTTCTGTGTTGTCTGTTGTGATTTCTCCCTTTTCATTTCTAATTTTATTGATTTGGTTTTTTCCCTTTGTTTCTTGATGAGTCTTATCCATTCATTTTTAATGGAATTGAGTGTTATGATATAAGGTAGGATCTGAAATGAACTTGTCCACCTTCTAAGGCTAAGAAGGTTAAATGGCTTCTCCAAGGACATGAAGAAACAAAACTAGGATCCAGTGTCTTGAATTCCTCGTCCAGTATTCTGTCTTTTATTTTGACGATGGATGGGGTGTTGCAGTTGTTTGTTGGGAGAAGCTGCTGGCATGAACAAATTGTCTGCTGTGACTTGACTGTAAGATGTAGGGCACTGGAGGGCTCTTGTAGTCTGACCTGGGTTTGAAGGTCCTTGTCATCGGGGCCTGTGGGGTCCTGTGTGCTGTGGCTTTGGATGTGGCACATGGGCTCCAGAGAGCACAGGTTCAACAGTTGCAGCCTGTGGGCCCAGTTGCCCTACAGCATGTGGGATCCTAGTTTCCTGACCAGGGATCAAACCTGCGTCCCCTGCATGGGAAGGCAGATTCTCAACCACTGGACCATGAGGGAAGTCCCCAGCACTGAGGTCTTTATGTGGACTTTGTGAAGGGAAGTAATAAGATGAGGTGTATGTTTTAGGAAGGAGGATTGTGGCAGCTGGAGGAGAACAGACCAAAGAGGCCAGAGGCTGAGGCTGGGAGTGCCATTAGGTGACTATTGCTGGAGTGAGTCTGCAGAGTAAGACTAGAACAGATGGGAAGCCGAGTAGTCTTCTGGGAGCCTGGGGAGAGAACATTCCTGGAAAGAAGGGATGGCCGGCAGCAGAGCAGGTACTGGCAGGGCATGATGTGGACCCCAAGCCCCAGGGAGCTGGCAGGTGACACTGGCTTTGTTTTTGCTCCCAGGTACTCCCAGCCTCTGCACGAGGAGATCGCCCTGCACAAGTACCTCAAGCACCGCAACATTGTTCAGTACCTAGGCTCCGTGTCCGAGGATGGCTACATCAAGATATTTATGGAGCAGGTGCCTGGGGGTGAGTGCTTGCTGGTCTTCTGGTCTCACACTGTGAAAATCACTGACAAAAATACAACATGAACACCGTTATCCATCCTGCCATTAAAAACTGACAGATGTGTTAGGTGTGGGAGGGCTTTTGTTTCCCAGAGGAGTCAGATGCATATTTCGCAATGTCACATAAACAGTCCAGCCCTGATCTGGTAGTTCAGTCATCAAATATTCATTGAGGATCTGCTGCATGCCAGCCGCTGGGCCAAGCACTAGAGACATAGAGATGAATAAAGCATAGTCTCTGGCCTTGAGGCCTTCACAGTCTAGGAGTTGAAATATGCTTTGGAGGAGAGGGAACCGAGGTGTTTTTAATGACATTGCAAAATGTTGACTTGTAAAAGGGAACAGCAGTGCTTGATCCACAGAGTCCCTGAAAACTGGCAGTAGTATGCGGGGGTAGTAGTCCCACCCATCCGGAGCCCGCTGTCTAGTTTGAGTTGGTCCTTGCATCTGCAAGCTGCGTAACCTCAATTTTCTGTGAATAAATGAATTTTAAAATTAGAGTGTTAATAAGTACTATAACAATTGGAGTAGTAATAATTATGGGAGTCATGACACTATCTCAGTGGCTTGTCGGATTGGGTAAATGAGGTAACGGATGTAAGGCTTTCAGAATGGTACTAGGCAGAGAACAGGAACTCAGTAAGCACTCATTTTAAGAAAATAATGATAAAATTAATAATAATCTGAATGCACATGTAAAAACTTAACCTCAAAATTTATATTCCATTGTTCATTCAACCCATAGTTATTAAGAGTCTGCCATTACATTAAAAGCCTAATTATCTTAAGAGCCAGGCAGTTCAGTTCAGTTGCTCAGTCGTGTCTGACTCTTTGTGACCCCATGGACTGCAGCACACCAGGCTTCCCTGTCCATCACCAACTCCCAGAGTTCACTCAGACTCATGTCCATCGAGTTGGTGGTGCCATCCATCCATCTCATCCTCTGTCGTCCCCTTCTCCTCCTGCCCCCAATCCCTCCCAGCATCAGGGTCTTTTCAAATGAGCCAGTTCTTCACATCAGGTGGCCAAAGTATTGGAGTTTCAGCTTCAGCATCAGTCCTTCCAATGAATATTCAGGACTGATTTCCTTTAGGATGGACTGGTTGGATCTCCTTGCAGTCCAAGGGACTCTCAAGAGTCTTCTCTGACACTATAGTTCAAAAACATTAATTCTTCGGTGCTCAGCTTTCTTTATAGTCCAACTCTCACATTCATACATGACCACTGGAAAAACCATAGCTTTGACTAGACGGACCTTTGTTGGCAAAGTAATGTCTCTGCTTTTTAATATGCTATCTAGGTTGGTCATAACTTTTCTTCCAAGTAGTAAGCGTCTTTTAATTTCATGGCTGCAGTCACCATCTGCAGTGATTTTGGAGCCCCCCAAAATAAAGTCTGTCACTGTTTTCACTGTTTCCCCATCTATTTCCCATGAAGTGATGGGACCAGATGCCATGATCTTAGTTTTCTGAATGTTGAGCTTTAAGCCAACTTTTTCACTCTCCTCTTTCACTTTCATCAAGAATCTCTTTAGTTCCTCTTCACTTTCTGCCATAAGGGTGGTGTCATCTGCATATCTGAGGTTATTGATATGTCTCCCAGCAATCTTGATTCCAGCTTGTGCTTCTTCCAGCCCAGTGTTCCTCATGATGTACTCTGCATATAAGTTAAATAAGCAGGGTGACAATATACAGCCTTGACTTACTCCTTTTCCTATTTGGAACCAGTCTGTTGTTCCATGTATAGTTCTAACTGTTGCTTCCTGACCTGCATACAGATTTTTTAGGAGGCAGGTCAGGTGGTCTGGTATTCCAATCTCTTTCAGAATTTTCCACAGTTGATTGTGATCCACACAGTCAAAGGCTTTGGCATAGTCAATAAAGCAGAAGTAAATGTTTTTCTGAAACTCTCTTGTTTTTTTGATGATCCAACGGATGATGGCAATTTGATCTCTGGTTCCTCTGCCTTTTCTAAATCCAGCTTGAACCTCAGAACAAGACCCAATATTACCCTCAGTCAGTCTCTCCCATCAGGAAGCTTCCATAAGCCTCATACCCATCAGAGGGCAGACAGACTGAAAACCACAATCACAGGAAACTAACCAATCTGATCACATGGACCACAGCCTTGTCTAACTCTATGAAACTATGAGCCATGCTGTTTAGGGCCACCCAGGATGGACGGGTCATGGTGGAGAGTTCTGACAAAACGTCGTCCACTGGAGAAAGGAATGGCAAACCACTTCAGTATTCTTGCCTTGGGAACCCCATGAACAGTATGAAAAGGCTAGATTTTAAGGGTTACATTTAAGATGAAGTGCAGTCTCTTCTTCCCTCAAGCTGCTCATAGCCTTTGCAGAGAATCTGAATTGGTGTTCCAGGTATAAGATCTGAGGATGACCACAGAGTTGGAGATAGATGTGTACCCCCCTTCTGCAGACGGAGAAACTGAGGCATAGCACCCCACTGTGTAAGGGAGACTAGCTGATGCCGAGGGCCTGGGCAGTGAGCTCAGAAACATAGGGTCAGAAGGCGGTGAAGGGAGGTTTTCTTCTGGCCCCAAGGTTCAGTGTTTCATAGTGTAATAGGGGTGTAATATTAAGACAGTTCTGCCCCTGGGACCTGGCCTTGGGAGCTTCTCACATTGAGCACTGAGAGCCCCAGCCTCCTGTGATCCCGGTCCCAGTCTCCCTCAGGGGCCCTTCATTCTGCTCCTGTCCACCTCTGATTTCAGGGTGAGATGCTGGTGCAGGACCTACAGTGTCAGGCCAGCCCTCCAAATTCAGAGAGCACTGCCACACACTCCTCCCGACTCCCCACAGGTGAACAGAGCTAAGCCCCAAGGTGGCCTGGCTGAGTTTCAGGGGTCACCAGGGGTTCCTTCCCCTGCCTCCACCTCTGGTTAGCCTCATGGGCTGGGTCTCGTCCAGTCCCTTCTCTGCTTGTGTATCTGGGAAACAGGCCATAAAGAGGGAAGAAAGACTGTGCATTTAGGCCAGATACAGTGATGTGGGCGCAAGTGCTTCCATCAGGTTAGAAACCGCACATTTTATTTTCCTGAACCTGTATACTTGAATCTTCATCACCCTAAGGAGCTTTCTGCTGTGTCTGCCAGGAAGCCTTTCAGCTCTTCTGAGATCAAAGTGGGGGCCGATGAAGGAGTCCCCCATCAAATTCTACACCAAGCAGATCCTGGAAGGCCTCAAATACCTGCATGAAAACCAGATTGTGCACAGAGACATCAAGGTACTTGCTTGTCGGAGCCTCTGGGGTGTCGCTTTGCATCTCAGATCACAGGAGCTGCAGGCATTGTCAGAGGGGATGAATTGAGCAGAATCTAGTCTTCTTAGTGATGTGTGGCCCTTGGTTAAGACCCAAGTCAGTTTCACATGAATTTGTTGAACTCTGTCTTTAAGCATTTGATGTTCTTCCTTTTCCAAAGGGTGATAACGTTCTGGTGAACACCTATAGTGGAGTGGTGAAGATTTCCGATTTCGGCACCTCGAAACGTCTTGCAGGAGTGAATCCATGTACAGAGACTTTTGCTGGTAAGCAGAACAAAGCTTGCTGCGGGGTGGCCATCCTGGAGTCAGGCTGCTGGAGCCGCAGTCCTTTGGGAGTTACTCACCAAGCACCTGAGTGGAACTGGTAGTTGAAGTGGACTGTGTATTGTCCCCAACTTCAGAGTGTTTGAGCTCTGTCAGGATGATAAGCTCAGCCAGTTGCGTCAACCAGATTGCCTTACTTTCCTCTTTGTCTTCCAAGGTTGAATAGGTGTAGCACTCTGCTTGAGGTTTTCCAACAAAATGGCAGCATCTCTTTTAAGTTAATAGCACATTATTCAGAATCGTGAGTGATTCTGGGTAACAGTACCCTTCAGACAACTTACCAGGACATCTTATTGGTCCTTTATAAAACTGGCCTGTTACTTTAGGGAATTCTGGCACCTTGTGCATTGATATGATGATTTTTCCAAGGGCAGTTGATTCTTGTGGGGAATATGGTATTATTAGTGAATTTGAACACTTATGTTTTTTTTGCTGTGTGTCAGTGATAATTATGTGTTGCGAGGAATTGTATTCAAACCTCGAAACCTGTGAGCTAGCTTTCCATTTACCCAGTGAATAGAATGATGCTTGAAAACTGCCTATGACTTTTTGTTATTCCCACTTAAAAAGCAAAACAGAAACTTTGATCCTTGGAAAGAAGTACTGATTTTGAATAAGTAAAGGTTTGTGGCCCCCAAAGGTGTAATGAAAGGATCACAAAGCTCTTGTTTGATGAAATTATGAAAGAGCACTTACAATATTATCAGTTCAGTTCAGTTGCTCAGTCGTGTCTGACTCTTTGTGACCCCATGGACTGCAGCACGCCAGGCTTCTCTGTCCATCACCAACTCCTGGAGCTTGCTCAAACTCATGTCCATCGAGTCGGTGATGCCATCTAACCATCTCATCCTCTGTCAATATTATACAATATTAAATCTCCAGTATAAACTATGAAAGGCAGATGACTATGTTCTGTCCCTATAACACCAAACTGTAGGGTAGACAGATTTTGCCTTAGTTTTGGTGAATAATGTCTCAGCTTCAAAAGACTTCTTTAACAAGAGAGTTGTTGTGTGTCACCCACTGGACGCCCACAGTGGAGACTCATTCTCTATCTGAAGAGAACTTTTATGCATCAGAAGTGACTTCTCAGTTGTAACACCAAGGGAGGTACATGCACCTCAGAACGGGGAACTTTTGAAGACCCCACCAGAATCTCCCAAGAAGCATATTGAATTTTCATTCATTTTTTCTGATAATTATACTTATGTATGTATATGTATGTGTATATATATGTATATTGACATGTATATATCAGTGAGTATGTATGTATGCATGTATGACTGGCATATTTTTTTTTACTAGTCTAATTGAAAATGACTTTTTTTTCCTTTTCTTTGGAAGTCACCAGTTAGCTTGGTAATATATAGCAAGAGGGGCTCTGATAGGGCAAGAAGTTGTTTAAAGACTTGAAACCCCTAACAATTTATCTCATAATTACCATCCCCAAGGAGAAAGAAAATTCATAAAGAAAGCACATGTATAATTCATTATAGCATATCACATTTTCCCAAGTAATTGGCTTGAGGCAGGAATTTTGCATTGCAAAATAATGCAGGGGTGTTTGGGGGATAATAAAGAAGGGGTCTCATTTGGGGTAGGAAATTCCCCTGCATATAATTACTCTTTGCAAAACAGAGCGGTTCTGTAAAGGAATCTTGCCGGCCTGGTGCTGCAGTCCAGTTGGGTGCAGGGAGACGTGGTGAGGTGTTTCCGCACAAATGCTCAGAGGTTTTCAGAGCCTGGAAGGAGAGACAGAGGTTTCACACGACCTTATGGCCTGAAGTTCTCCCCTCCGGTGTTCCTCTGAAGGCTTTTCACCGTAGCTATAAACCAGCTATGACAGGAGGAAGAGCCATTATGACCACGGTCAGCCCCTTTCACTTTTGGTTTTGCAACAGTTTTATTGAGGTGTAACTCACATATCATAAATGTACCCATTAAAAGTGCACATTTCGATGGTTTCTGGTAAATTTTCCAAGTTGTGCGGCCATTGCTGCAAAGCAATTTTTGAGCATTGCCATCACCCCCAAAAAGGTGCCACCTTACAGTCAACCCTGGCCCACCACCGACCTATTCTGTCTTTGTTTATGTAGATTTTCCCACTCTGGAGATTGCTTATAAACAGAAAGATGCAGCATGTGGTCCCTTGTACCCAGCTGCTTACGCTTCACAGAATCATTTTGATGTTCACCTGTGCTGTAGCATGTGTCGGTATTTCATTCCTTTTCTGGCTGAATAGTACTCCATTGTATGGATAGACCACATTTTGGTTTGGTTTGTTTTGATTTGTGACTGCACTGGATCTTCCTTGCAGCGGGCTTTCTTTAGTTTTGGCTTGCAGGCTTCTCTTGCTGCAGCACTTGGGCTGTAAAGTGTGTGGGCTCAGTAGTTGCAGCGTGTGGGATCTTAGTTCCCTGATCAGGGATCAGACCTACATTCCCCGCATTGGAAGGTGGATTCTTAGCCCCTGGGATCACCAGGGAAGTCCCTAGACCACTTTTTGTTTATCCATCTACCAGTTAATGGTCATTAGATTGTTTCCCCTTTTTGGCTGTTGTGAACAATACCGCTGTGAACATTCAGATACAAACCTCTCTATGGAGATGCAGTTTCATTCCTCTCTGCTGGATACCCAGGAGTGGAACTTAGGACAGGAAGTCTCTCCTGATCTCTGGCTGTGAACAGCCTTGGTTCAAAGTCTGGCTCAACCACTTGCTAACTCTGTGAGTTTGGACATGTTACTTAACCTGTCTGTGTCTCAAGTTTCTTCATAAGTAAAACAAAGATGCTCATAATACTTACCTCAGAGGGTTTTTATGTGGATTAAATTTATTGATATTGGAATGAAGCACTTTAACCACTACCTGGCTCATAGCAAGTGAGGCTGAAGTCTGCATTAATGAAATAAATGTTCATTTACACTTAGAGCTGGCAGGAGCCTTTGAGAGACTCAGGTTTATGTGTATAACTAACGTGTTGAACCTGTTGGACTCAAAAGAGGTAATTTTAATTTTTGTCTCCCATGGTCCCTTATATCCCGGACCTTTCCCATGACTATTCCAGCCACCCTTAGCTAACAGAAAGAAAGGCCTAATGACACTTGAAGAAGCAAACGCAGTCCGAATCTATTCACTGGAAGGGTTCTGGCTGATACCCAGGCATGTCTTGTTTAATTGTGCTTTGCTTGGCTGCACTTCACAGATACTGCGTTTGTTTGTTTGTTTTTAACAAATTGAAGGTTTGTGGCAATCTTGCATCGTTAGATGATGGTGAGCATCTTTTAGTGATAGAGGATTATTTAATTAAGGTCCGTACATTGTATTGTTAGATATGATGCTTTGTTGTTGCTGTTTAGTCGCTCAGTCACGTCTGACTCTCTGAGACCTCATGGATCATAGCCCACCAGGCTTCTCTGCCATGGAGTTCTCCAGGCAAGAATACTGCAGTGGGTTGTCATTTCCTTCTCCAGGGGATCTTCCCTACCTAGGGATCAAGCCTACATCTCCTACATTGGCAGGCGGGTTTATCTATTGCTGAGCCATCAGGGAAGCCCCTGGTATAATGCAACTGCACATTTAATCGACTATAGTATAGTGTGAACATAGCTTTTCCATGTGCTCGGAAGGCAAAAAGCTCCTGTGGCTCACTGTATTGAGATACTCTCTTGACTGTGGTAGTCTGGAATCGAACCTGCAGGATCTCAGGGTCTGCCTGTGCTCATCCACATGCTGTTCCCCACGCACAGGGCGGACTTCTTTCCCCTGTCCCTGTTGGTCCATGGCAGGACCGCAGGGGACAGGGTGTCGGCCTTGACTCCCTCCCTCACCTCCTTTGCTTCTCAGTGGCTGTGGGCAGGAGAAAGGGACAGAGAACATTTTCACTTGATGGGCACTGTTCTAAGTGGCTGCCTGTGTTCTGGGCCTGGCTGATGGTTGTGTTAACTCTTTGCTGCCAGCTCCCTCTAAATATAACTCCAGAGTCCTCAGCAGGGGCCTGTCCTTCAGCTGACCCCCTGTCCCTTCACCCTGATCTGTTACCCTGCATCATATAACTACCTCTCCATCTTTTTCTGCTGAGGGAAGAAGGCCCTGGAAGGCTGTCTTTGAGCAGGATTCCCTTTAAAAAGACCCTCAAGCGATATGTCTACAACGAGTTCTACATCTGGTGTCCAGGATTTGTGTGCCTTTTACCTGCTGTTAAGAGGGTATGGTGATCTCCCCAAACCATATGGTCCCCGTTCTGCTGCTGTCAGCTGCTTTTGCTCCCATGGGAACCAGTCCTCTGTGCAGTGTCTTTGCTGGAGACATGTATGTACAGGGCTCTGAGTGGGGCCCATGAGGAGCCCTCACAGGATCTGGGTGTGGAGGATGTGGAGGCCCCTCCCTCCAGGCCCATCCCTTGGGCAGAACAACTGGGTAACCCTGGAAAGAGTTGTACCGGAAACTGGAAAGCTGTACCTTACTTCTCTTTTCGCTACTTCATGAATATTAAGTTTTGAAACTTTGGGCTCTAACACTGTCCAGGGGCCTCTAGAAGATGCTGACACATGTGGCCTCCTTTCGGGGCACTTGTCTTGAGTGGATGTTGAGTTGTTTGAGTTGCCATGGCCCCACACCCTTCTGGGGACAGCCATTCCCCACTCATGTAATGGGAGAGCATAGACCTCCCAGCACCACTCTCTCCAAAGAAGTCATTTTCACCCCTCATCCCCATCCCCAGAAGAAGGTTTCTGTGAGTCCCCTGGTCACCTTCTTTTGCACCAGTGTAGGTACCTGAAGGATCATAGGAAACCTCCTAAGAAAGCCAGATGTAAGGTGAGCAAAATTTCCAGGATTGTTCCATTCATTTGCCCCACCATGGCATCTTCACTTGGTTTTCTCCACAAAAGCCAGCCTGTGGTACAGCTCATGTACACCCACAACATGCATGCTGTCCGAAGATGGTCCCTTGACTCTTAGAAATAGTTATGTGGATCCATCTCTGTGTCACTGCTGGCTGTGACTGGGTGGTTCCCTATGAACACAGTAATAAGTAAAACAGAGCACCCAGTTTTCCATTACTGCCCTAGGCCTTCCAGTTATGTGAGAAGTCACGTTATGGCTTTGAAAATTCTTGCATCAGCTGCTCTTAATCAGGCGGCTTTCTCTTCAGTTGTGCTTCTCCTGGATCCACTACTTTGATCAGCAGTGTCATGGTGTGTAGCTCTAAATTTGAAGACCAAAGACCTGGGCTCTAGCTTGAACAATTTCCCTAGCTTCTCTGAGCCTCAGTTTCCTCATCTATAAAGTGGGAATAACAGTGCATCATGCCTCTTCTGAGCGTCCTTAATGGAGTTCTGAGAGTCAGATGGCCACTGCTACATGGAGACATTTTGTATCATGCCATTGAGTACTAACTGGAAGCCAGATGTTGTGGCCAGAGCCTCCAAGATCGCCTCCAGCCATCCTTACCTCCTGGAAGTCACAGCCTATTATTCCCCTCCCCTTGATTGCTGCCTGGACTGAGTGACTTGCTTCTAATGAATAGATTAGAATAGAGTGGTGGTGTGTGACCTGGAGGCTAGGTCAGAAAAGGCAGTGTGGCATTTCTCTTGTTTTCTCTTGGATTATACCCTCCAGGGGGAAGCCATATTTTAAGCCACCCTATGGAGGATCCCAGGTGGTGAGAAACCAAAGCCTCTTCCTAACCTTCACTTGAGCTTGGAAGTAGATCCTCTAGCTCCAGTTGAGCCTTCAGATGACTCCAGCTCCAGCCAAAACTTTGGCTGCAGCCTAATGAAGGACCCTGGGCCAGATCTACCCATCCCAGTTGTTCATAGATTCAGATCCTTAGAAACTGTGTGAGATCATAACTGTTGTTTTAAACTGCTAACCTTTGGGGTAATTTATTATTTTTTTCCTAGCATGCAATATTTTGGGGAGTATAATTGATTTACAATATTGTGTTAGTTTCAAGTATACCGCAAAGTGAATCAGTTTCACACATACATATATCCACCCTTTAGATTCTTTTCCCATATAGACTATTAAAGAGTAATGAGTAGATTACTATATAGCACTTTCTGTGCTGTACAGAAAGTCCTTATTAGTTATTTATTTTGTATATAGTAATGTATATATGTCAATCCCAATCTCCAAATTTACCCCTCCCCCTTCCCCCTGGTAATCATAAGTTTGTTTTCTGCTTCTGTTTTGTAAATAAGTTCATTTGCACCTCTTTTTTTAATTCCACATGTAAGTGATGTCATATGATACTTGTCTTTCTCTGACTTACTTCACTCAGTATGACAGTCTCTGGGTCCATCCATGTTGCTGCAAATGGCATTATTTCATTCTCTCTATGGCTGAGTAATAGTGCACTGTGTGTATGTAACACATCTGCTTTATCCATTCCTCTGTTGATGGACATTTAGGTTGCTTCCATGTCCTGGCTATTGTAAATAGCTCTGCAGTGAACATTGGGGTGCATATATCTTTTTGAATTATGGTTGTCTTTGGCTTTATGCCCTGGAATGGGATTGCTGGATCATATGGTAGTTCTGTGTTTTTAAGGAACCTCCATACTGTTCTCCATAGTGACTGCACCAATTTGCATTCCCAGAAACAGTGTAGGAGGGTTCCCTTTTCTCCACATCCTCTCCAGCATTTATTGTTTGTAGACTTTTTTTTATTATGGTTGTTCTGCCTGGCGTAAGGTGATACCTCATTATAGTTTTGATTTGCATTTCTCTAATAATTGGTGGAGTTGAGCATCTTTTCATGTGCCTTTTGACCATCCACATGACTTTGGTGAAATGTCTGTTTGAATCTTCTGTACATTTTTTATAGGATTTTTTAAAAATATTGAGCTGTATGAGCTGTTTGCATGTTTTGGAGATTAATCCTTTGCCAGTTGCTTTGTTTGAAAATATTTTCTCCCATTCTGAGGGTTGTCTTTTTGTTTATGGTTCCATTTGCTGTGCAAAAGTTTTTGAGCACAATTTATTTTTATTTTCAGTACTCTAGGAGGTGAATCAAGAACGATTTTGCTACAATTTATGTTAAAGAGTCTTCTGGCTGTTTCCCTCTAAGAGTTTTATAGTGTCCAGCCTTACATTTATGTCTGTAATCCATTTTGAGGTTTTTTTGTGTGTATATGGTGTTAGGGAGTATTCTAATTTCATTCTTTTACACGTAGCTGTCCAGTTTTCCCAGCACCACTTATTGAAGAGGCTGTCTTTTCTCCATTGTATATTCTTGCCTCCTTTGTCAAAGATAAGGTGACCATATGTGCATGGTTTTATCTCTGGACTTTCTATCTTGTTCCATTGGTCTATATTTCTGTTTTTGTGCCAGTTCCATACTGGCTCTATTACTGTAGCTTTGTACTATACTCTGAAGGCAGGGAGTCTGATTTCTCCAGCTCTGTTTTTCTTTGGGGTAGTTTAGTATATAGCAATAAATAACTGATATGGATGTCATTGTGAAGTCCCTGCCTTTAGAAACAGTGATGTTCACTATGGTTCCATATAATGAAAATCTCCAAATTTAGCATGAAGCAGACTAATCCTCCAATTGTGAAACCATTGTACTAAGGACAGTTGTTCAGTTGAGGTCAATAAGCCATTGCAGTTTGGTTTAGTACTATTTTCTACTGCTCATGAATTTCTAAATTTATTCTCTTGCTCTTTTAAGAATTAACTTTTAGTGATTGTGTTAGTCAGGACTCAGGCAGGAAAATTGAAATCACCACAGTTATTTTTGGGCTTCCCAAGTGGCGCTGGTGGTAAAAAATGTGCCTGCCCATACAAGAGATGCAAGTTCAATCCCTGTGTTGGGAAGATCCCCTGGAGTAGGAAATGGCAACCCACTCCAGTATTCTTGCCTGAAGAATCCCATGGACAGAGGAGCCTGGCGGGCTACAGTTCATGGGGTCACAAAGAGTCAGACACGACAGCACAGATGTGCACATGAAGTTCTTTTTATAGAGAGAATTTAGTTGAAAGAACTGTTAACTGATAATCAGAAAGCAGCCTCCATCCCTGGGGCTTGAGGGAACAGAGAGGAGAGTAGAATTCAAAGCTTTCCATTGAGGGTGCTAACTGGGCTGTAGCACATAACTCTGAAGGGACGAGATGATGCTGGTTCTGAAAGTATGGAGGGACAAAAAAAGCTGTTGATGAGCCAACCACTGCTACTGCAACCAACTGAGGGTCCAGAGTGAAACTTGCTAACCTCTCCTTCCTGTCACTTGTACGCAGGTGCACTGTCTCCTCCACACCCGCCCAAGCGGCCAGGGAGCAGCAGGCAGAGCAGAAATGTGGTTTGCATAGTCCCAGACCCAGTGTAGCAGAGCTGAGAGATAACAGCTTGATAAACAGCATAGTGTCACGGTTCTCCTAAGTTAATGAGTTACTGGTTAGTTAGAAGGCACATCGCCTGTGGAGGCCTCGCTCTGTGTTGCTCACTGTAGTAGGAGCTTGTAGGGGATGTTGTGTCACTGAAGGTTCCCTTCCTGGGGCTCTGAGGTTTCCTAACACTGCAGCCACTGCTACAAGCCTCCATCTTGCCCAACCCTGCTGCCAACTGAACACTTCCCCACCAGGCTTTCAGCTCAGGAGACCAAAGCCATCATTTTTGCCCTGCTAATCTCTTGCACTTACTGATACAGCCCAATTTATGTTTAACTTTAAATTAGGAAGAATCAAATAAAATCTAAAAAATTTCTTTTAATTTACATTTATTTCTTCAGTCTCAGCAGCCACATTTCAAGAGCTCAACAGTCATATGTGGCTATTGGCGACCATCTTGAACTGCACAGAATAGACCATTTCCATTATTACAGAACATCCTATTGGTCAGAGCTGTCCTAGAGCCTTTAAAATGCTCACAGGAAAGAAAAATGCTGATAAGACATTGGATATTCAGGAGGAATATGTAGCAGGTGGCATCTCCAAACTTACTTTAACCAATGAGCCCTTTGTTTTCATTGATCAAGACTCAGGAAACCTATTTTTGGTTGTGTGACCTTTTTTTTTAATTGGAGGATAATTGTTTTACAATGTTGTCTTAGTTTCTGCTGTACAACGTGAATCAGCTCTGTGAATACATATATCCCCCTCCCTCTTGGACCTCCCTCCCACCTCCACGCCACCCCTCTAGGTCATCACAGAGCACCAGGCTGAACTCCCTGTATACCAGCTTCCCACTGGCTGTCTGTTTTACACATGGTAGTTTATATATGTCAATTCTAATCTCACAACTCATCCCACCCTCCCTTTCCCACCCTGTGTCCATATGTGCTGTCTCTAAATCTGCATTTCTATTCCTGCCCTGCAAATAGGTTCATCTGTACCATTTTTTCGAGATTCCACCATAGTTAGTATTAACCACTTAATCGTGTTCGACTCTTTGTGACCCCATGGACTATAGCCCACCAGGCTCCCCTCTCCATGGAATTCTCCAGGCAAGAATACTGGAGTGGCCTGCCATTCCTTTCTCCAGGGGATCTTCCCAATACAGGAATCGAATCCAGGTCTCCTGCGTTGCAGGCAGATTCTTTACCATCTGAGCCACTAGGGAAGCCACATACATGTGTTAATATATGATATTTGTTGTTCTTTGTCTGACTTACTCTACTTAGTTTGATCATCTGTAGGTGCATCCATGTTGCCACAAATGATATTATTTCATTCTTTTTAATGGCTGAGTAATATTCCATTGTATAGATGTACCACATCTTCTTATCCATTCCTCTGTTGATGGACATCTGAGTTGCTTCCATGTCCTGGCTATTGTAAATAGTGCTGCAGTGAACACTGGGGTGTACATGTATCGTTTTGCATTATGGTTTTCTCAGGGCATATGCTAGCAGTGGAATTGCTGAGTCATATGGTTGTGATCCTGAGGCAGGCACTGGAATTTCCTGGTGCGTTAATGTTCTCGATTCACCCTTTGGCCAATATCACCTCCAAGTTGGCTGTTTATTATAAATGTCTTTGCCAGCACACAGCATCTGCTGCTGCTTCCACATTCCCCTCTCCTCTCCTCAGGATTAGTTTCAAGGAAAAGCAAAGATTTTACTCTTAGAGCCCTTCATTGACCTCACTGCCCCATCTCTCCAACAAGCCCTCCTCCTCCCTGATCACTGCTTTCCCTGTGGCAGCCTCTGGTGGCTCTTGAGCCACAGGAGAAAGTCCAAAGCCAGCGGTTTCAGAGCACGCACAGCGCACCATGCGGGCTGCCCCCAGGCGGCTGCCTCCTTCATTCTTCCTGCCCCCTCCCCGCGGCCTGTGTCAGACAGAGCTCCTGGGTTCACTGTGTGCTTCCCACCTATGCATGGGCTTTGGCTCTAGCCCTTCCCTGTGCCTGAAAGTCCTCCTGCTTTGGCCACTTGGCCAAGCCTCGTGGCAGGAATCTACTTCACTGGCAGCCACAGCCAGCACCTGTTTGGATCGGCCACTGTGTTCCTGGTGAGGTCGTACTTTCCCCACCTACTGCCAGCCAGTGACCAAGCACAGTGGAGGTACTAGAACCGATGTGGCGCTCTTCCAGTGGGCGCCTGTGGATCAGGGCCTCCCGAGCGGCCTGGTAAGCTGTCTCGGAGCTCTTCTGCCATCAGAAACTGCCCCCAGCTTATCCTTCACTCACTTTCTCCCAGGAAGTCTCTTGTATGTCTAATTCTGACTTGGTATTTATTGTCAGACACCCAAATTGACACAGCTAGAGCTTCCCCTGACTCGAACCAGGCAGAATCAGGCACTTCTCCCTGTGTTCTCAGTGCCTTCTGTGTACACCCGTTAATCTCTGTGTGTGCTCAGTCATGTCCAACTCTTGGCAACCCCATGGACTGTAGCCCACCAGGCTCCTCTGTGCAGGGAATTTTCCAGGCAAGAATACTGGGGTGGGTTGCCATTTCCTCCTCCAAGGGATTTTCCTGACCCCAAGGTCAAACCCGTGTCTCCTGCATGGCAGGCAGATTCTTTACCACTGTGCCACCTGGGAAGCACTGACTATATCCTCCATTGCACTGCTGCCCTGCTTAGCACACCGTCATCATGCCGTCTCCTCCTCTAGACAGGGCAGGCCCCATGGGTCTCACATCCCGATCCCTCTGTCTGTGTGGCGCTCTCAGATGTGTTGACTGAATTGGATGAGGCCCATTTATCCTTCAAATGGCTTGAGCAATCCTCTCTCAATGTGACTAGTGTTAAAGGCACTCTGCATGTCTCTAGTCCGAGAAAAGATGCAGCATTTATGCGTGAGATCAGACCCCATCTGTCATTAACAGGAGAGTGGAGCTCACACACTTGTTTACTAATGGTACACTTTGTTTCTGAACAACACGGTGCCCACCATCCTTGCTGTATTTTTTCCCAATAGGCACGCTGCAGTACATGGCACCTGAGATTATCGATCAAGGCCCTCGTGGGTATGGCGCCCCGGCTGATATCTGGTCCCTGGGCTGCACCATCATTGAGATGGCCACCAGCAAGCCTCCATTCCATGAGCTCGGTGAACCGCAGGCAGTGATGTTCAAGGTAAGACATGTCGGGTGATCTAGGTTGCTGGTGTTGGAGAGAGAGAATTCAAATAAAAAACCTCCTCCCAATGCAGAAACCTCTCCACAAAAGTAGACAAGAAAGAAAACAGGATTTTTCTTTTCTCTCTCCCTTTGCTCTCTGTCTTCTGCCAGTATCTTACTATCCCAACTAGGAATCAAACCCATGACCCCTGCATTGGGAACCAAAGTCCGAACCATTACACCACCAGCAACTCCCAAACCCTTAGCTTTCTCTTCCCTCCTTACTGTGAGAAATTGCTCTCAGTTTACAGAGGTATAATGTATATCCTACCAGCGAATGTTGGTAATTTGATCTCTGGTTCCTCTGCCTTTTCTTAACCCAGCTTGAACATCTGGAAGTTCTTGATTCGCATACTGCCAAAGCCTACCATGCAAGATTTTAAGCATGACCTTACTAGCATGGGAGACGAGTGCAGTTGTCCAATGCTTAGAGCATTCTTTGGTAGTCCCTTTCCTGGGATGAGGATTGACCTTTATATATGTTCTTACTTAGGTTTTTCTTAGGGTTTAACTCATCAGAAATTAAATTCTTAAATGTCCGTGAAAGGTGTGAGGTATTCATCTAAATGTATCTGTTTCCATACGGAGAGCACATTTATTGAAAAGTTCATCATTTCGCCTGCTGAACTACTGTTCTCTGTGTATCATATAAGATGATTACATTTCTCCCTCAGCATATTAATAAGGGTCATATACAACAGACCCGCAGCGAACATCATACTCAGTGGTATTCCAGAGGCCGATCAGCACAGCCGTTGCTGGTCCGGCCTCAGCCCTCCAGGGCCAGCAGACAGTGGGGTTGTGTGGCTCTTGTGCACACCGGGGTGCGCCTCATTGTGCCTTCAACGCAGGTGGGGATGTTTAAGATCCACCCAGAGATTCCGGAAACCCTCTCAGCTGAAGCCAGAGCCTGCCTTTTATCCTGCTTTGAGCCTGACCCCCACAAACGTGTCACCGCCGCTGGCCTGCTCCAACAGGGCTTCTTCAGGCAGGTGAACAAGGGCAAGAAGAACCGGATTGCTTTCAAACCGGCAGGTGAGGTCTCCCTGGACGGAGCAGTGGGGGCGCGGTAGGGGTGGGGTTGTCCAAACCCAGGGAATGACTGTCCCTCAGTGTCCTGGGAGAGTCACAGGGAGCCCCGTAGGTGACAGTGAGGTTCTGTCTCCTCCATTCAGCCTCACTTTCAGGGCTGTGCCTGGGAGGAAGGAGAGAGGCGCCCCGGCTGGGTTCTGTCTTCCCCAAGTGCAAGGCCCAGGGCTTCATGTTTGGAGCCTGGCCTGTCACCCTGTGTTGCCCCCTACCTTGATTAAAGGGTGTCTGTTGCTCTGGGGCAGGAAAGTCCTGCTGGGCACTGACAGAAGAGTGGCCTCGCTGTGGATGGGGTCGGAGGCCAGCTCAGCTTCTTGCACCTGGAGAGCCACTGGCTGTTAGAAATGCAGAGTGTTGGGCCCATCCCAGATCTGTGGAAGCAGAGCCTCCTTCTGCCCAGGACCCTGGGTGATCACTGGCACCGCCAGTTAAAGCAGCGCCGGCTTAGGCCTCCTGGTGGGTCACCTGGCCCAAGGAGCTGCCCGCTCTCACCCTGCTCTCCCGGCTGCCCCCGACAGAGGGTCCCCGGGGCGCCGTGCTGACCCTGCCCCCGTCCGGAGAGCTGCTGGGCAACAGCAGCAGGGAGCCATCCGTCTCCCTGGACTCCAACGCCCAGCCCGAAGCGTTCTTCGAGAAGTCCCGGCTGCTGGTGCAGCGGCTCAGCCACCTGCTCAGGTACGGCCGCCCTGCAGCCCGGTGTAAACCAGAGTCTTCCTGTCTGCACGGTCAGCAGGGTGGCCGGCGGCCACTGACATGCAGGCGAGGCGGGCCATGTGGTCGCTCACTGTCTCTTCCCCTTTTCCTCCCCTCCCCGCTTTCCTCCTCCTCCCCATCCCTCCTTATCCTCACCCTGTTACCCCTCCTTCCCCCTTCCTTCTTCTCCTTCTTTCCCCCTCTCCCCAAAAACCCTGGTGGTCTGGGGATTAGAAAAGACGCTGGTCTCGCCTCCTGCAGTTTCATCTTCCTGAGGGTGGGGACGTGGAGGATCACCTCAACCCCTGCCCTGCGGTGCCCCCGCAGAGACCCCGCCCCTGGGAAGCGGAGGACTGTCACGCGCGTTTGTCCGCAGTGTTCCGGATGAGAGTTCGGCCTTGGAGGACCGGAGCGCAGTCTCGTCCCCGGAAGACAAGGACCCGGGCCTTTTCCTGCTGCAAAAGGACAGTGAGTGCCGTGCCATCCTCTACAAAATCCTCTGGGAGGAGCAGAATCAGGTGGCTTCCAACCTGCAGGAGTGCATGGCCCAGGTACAGGCTGGGCGTGGGGGCTGCAATCCCACCCCCTCCGCCCGAGGCAGGGTCCCAGGAGAGGTCCAAATGGGCCTGCCACCCCAGAACATTTGCAGTTACAATAATCACCATAAGTATTTCCCCACGTCCTCTTTTCCAACAAGAGAATACAAAAAAAGACTCCACTGAAACCTGAACTTGCCAAATACTGCGGTGAAACCAGGCCCTGATGGGGCCGTGCTGCCCCCTGGTGGAAAACAGGCCACATGGCGGCACAAAGCCCAGTTAACCCCCAGCTGCAGTTAGCCTCTGTTAGCCCCTGAGGAAGAAAGGCTGTGGATGGAAATGTGACTTTTAACTCATTTTGGATGGGATGAGGTCCTTTTAGTAAGAGGCCACTTCCCTCTATGAACTGTGCCTCTGACAAGGCCCATTGGTGGTGGGGGGTGGTTGACAAGGGGTCAAACAGGATGGCAGCCCATTGCTCCAGGGAGGGGAGGGGTCCACGTAAGCCTCTAACAGGAAGGATATGGAGGAAGTTCCAGGACCAGAGACCCTATCTCAGCTGGGGGCTCCCCACTTCCATAAGCTAATGGACAGTGGTTCATCTAGGTGCCCACAGTACTTCTTGGATGCCCCCCGCCCCCGATTTACTCAATGACTTGATTTTTTTGGTTGGGGGCTTGGTGATCAGAGTTCAGAAGAGTTTCATCTCTCAGTCGGCCACATCAAGCAAATAACTGCGATCCTGAGAGACTTCATCCGCTGCCCGGAGCACAGGGTGATGGCATCCACAATATCAAAGCTCAAGGTGGACCTGGACTTTGACAGCTCATCCATCAATCAGATTCACCTGGTATTGTTTGGATTTCAGCATGCTGTAAGTGCTACATTTGGCCCTAAAGAACCTGACAGAAGGTAGGACGCCCACCAAAGGGGCTCGTAGCTGAGACCATCTTCTCCCATAGCATCCATCTCTTCTCGCCTGATTACACCTGAATCCCGAGTGCCAGCAGTTCTCTCAACACTGAATGTGTGTGTCCTTGAGACTGAGACAACTGCATTTATTTGGCCACAAAGAGCAAAGTGTAGGATTTGGGGTGAGCAGCAACTGCCAGCTGAGTAGGTGTGTGGTTTAAGCTCATGTGTCTGCACAAACAGGTGTGAGCTGCTCCAGGCCCAAGACCATGTCTGGCTTAGCTTTGTGTCTCAAGACCCCACCAGAGCCTGAGGTTTCACGGGTGCTCCACAAACGTTCATTGAATAAACAGCAAAGAGGCCTGTGCAGTAGCTCCAATCGCTGTACGTGCCCTCTCGACCCCAGTGTGACTTGGGGTCAGCTTAGAGGAAGACTCAGTTCAGAAGAAACGTAAATCCAGGGTAGCATGGTTAACACTTTTATCTCAGAGTAGAAGCAAATTTGAATTGGTAAGAACTCCTATTTCTGAAAAAATACAGTGGACCAGAAATCTGGATTTTTGTGATTATAGGTAAATAAAATTTTGAGGAACCACTTAATCAGGCCCCACTGGATGTTTGCAATGGACAACATCATCCGACGAGCAGTGCAGGCTGCGGTCACCATCCTCATCCCAGGTAAGGGCCCCTTTCTGGTCACGGTAAATTAGGCTATGGTGGGTGTGGAAAAGGTCAGCCAGATTCTCTGTACTCACCAGTTGTTACTCTCCCTTTCCCATCTGGGCTATATACGTCCTTGCGATTAAGGAAAATGTCACAGACCCCTTTGGGGCCGTATCTTGTGATTCTAAGCACACCTTCTGGTTTACAGGTTTACATGCCCCCACCCCAGCATAACTAAGGAGCACGCCCGTAGACTGATACACAAACAGTGCACTGAGCCTCAGGGCCTGAATCCTTGCGTGCTCAGGACCACCTCCTAGTTGGCTGATGATTTAAATGGCTGTCTTCTCTCTCATCATGTGGTAGCTACTCAAATCTCTGGCTTTCATAGGCTCTAGTTTGCAGCTTGGTACCCAAGTTGATCCTCCTTCTTGATGCCTCCTAGGAAGGGGGGCTCTGAGGCACTTGTGTTGACACTGCCGCTTCCTCTCTTTACTCTGCTCCCTCCCTGTTATCCTCTGTCTGCACTCATCCCAGGCTTCACTTGTGGGAGTGGCTTGTTAAACCCTAGGACTTCATTACTCCCCTCTCCAAGCAGGGAACTGCAGAAAACACACAGGCCTGGGTTTCCACCCAGGCTGCTTGTCCCTTTTTACAACTGCCCTTGCCTAACTAATACCTTGAAGCTTGTTTCCTTATCTGTAAAGCGGTGTGGGGACCATCTTTTCAGGTAGAGGTAAGTAAAATAGTCTCCTCTCCCTTTATTAAGGTCAGCAGTCTCCTGATGGAGCATTGCGTTGGCCGGGCTGGCCCCCCAGCCTGGTTTGTTGGCCTAGGACATAAGCTACACCAAGCATGACCTTGTTGAACCATGCTCCTTTTCTTCCATGATTTCAGACCTCCAAGCCCACTTTGAGCCTGCCTCAGAGACCGAAGGCGTGGATAAGGACATGGATGAGATGGAAGAGGACTATCCCCCCGCAGACGCACCTGCAAGTGAGGCACAGGTGGCACGTGGATGGAGCGAGCCAGCTTCAGCAGTTGCCCAGGAGGCCCCACCCCAGCAGCACCTGAGCTTTCAGCTGAGCAAACTGAGGCAGGAGACCAGCAGGTAGGTGGGGGTGGGACAGAGTTGTTGAGTGCTGCATCCAGGTCTCAGAAAGTCTTCATCCCCCAAGGAACTGGGCAAGGGGATATTCTCAGCTTCAACTGGGAACCTAGAAGGATGCCTTTCTTTAAAGGCAGAGCATTCCTGGCTACAATAGGGTGTCTCAGTTTCAGGAGAAAAGTTGTATACACCCCTGTATAGGGATCTCTGAAGTTTAACTGTAGACAGATCTATTTTTCTGTTTTGAAAAATGTGACAGTTGACAGTATACATAGCACTTCTTTAAAATGGTTTTCCAGTCAGGTTAATAATCACCTGATTCATTGAACGTTATATATGGATTCAAAGGTGATTGATTTCCAGGGTCAAGGGGAACTGTATCTTCCCCCCTCAAGAGAATTAATAATGAGCTAGCAGCCAGCCTGACTGGGGACAGCTGATGAGCACGCGGCTGCTTCACGCCTACCTTGTAGCACAGAGACGCCTCAGGTGCTGTGAGGCTCAGCAGGAAGGCACCTGCTGCCCTGAGTGAGGGAAGCAGGTCTGTCCCAAGGAGTGCTGGTGAGACCAAGAGCGCAAGGCATTTTAGTGCCATCCTGGGTGTTGGCTGTAGTGTCTCTCCCACCTTCCGAGCAGCATCTTTCCTGCCCCACCCCCAGCTGTCCAACAATGGCAAGGCTTCTATCTCGATGTAGTCTCCAGTGAGGAGGGAATAGCTTCACCACGTTTTCACAGCCTGACCTGACTTAGGGAGACAAGCGGGCTGAGTTCTGATCACCATCAGGTTATCTTTTGGTTTATGATACATTTTGATACAGAAGATACCCACACATGATACAGAAGATACCCACACACTTTGTTTACAAGGGGAGGAAACACAAGGAAGGTGCCCATGTGCAGGCTGAAATCGGATCCCAGACTGACCTGGGATTGTGCCATTTTTTAAAACCTCTGTTCAACAAATGTTTGAGTTGAGCTGAATGGTGTTAGGCTCTCTGAGTGATGTTTTGTTTTGTTTTAACCAGACTTTTGGAACACCTAGTTCAAAAAGAGATAGAGTACCAGAATCTTCTACGGCACATCCTAGAACAGAAAACTCAAGAATTATACGACCTTCAGTTACAATTCACCTCCAACGGTGAGTGATTTTCCACTTGCTGTGATGTGTGTGTGTGAGAGCATTTAAAATCTGGCTAGACTACTAGTCATCCTTGACACAGCTGTTATCCTCAGTTCAAACCAGTAAGTACTCCAGTAGATTCCAGAATACTCATCAATAATAAAAAGGAACTACCACTACATTCAAAAGCAAAGAAGCCTACATGTTACGATTCCATAAATGTTGAACATTTATACGATACTATGTTAAAGCAAAACTATAGGGACAGAAAAGAAATCAGAATGGGTGGGGGAGGACTGATTATAGAAGGCCCCAAGAACTTTTGGGGTGACAGAGAAATTTCTCTATCTTGATTGTAGTGGTGGTTCCTTATCTGTGCTTAGCAAAGTTCTCAGCACTGCATACCTAAAAAGGGTGGTTTAAGCTGTGATGCAAAACTCAGTATTGAAACCTATCTCATTTGAATTCCAGTGGACTTAAGGGAAAAGGCATTTTAAAGATAGGAAAACACATTTAAAGTGGTAGATAGTGTATCAAACTCCAGACTAACTAAAATATTTATGTATGATACCTTTACTCTCTGTAAAGTGACACCAAGGACTGTGGACTCTTATGCAGTGTGTAGCTGAGCCAAGCTTAATCCATTTCCTTTTTTACAACACAATTACATTCTGGAATAGTTTATTTCATCCAACTTGCTACTCAAAGACTTTTACTGTTACACATCAGTATACAACATAACACATTTCTAATCATTACAGAGAACTCAGTGTCCCCTGCTGTGTCTCATGAGCAGCAAACAGATAAAGAGCTTGTCGATTGGCTGCAACTGCAAGGAGCAGATACGAGAACAATTGAAAAGGTAAGCTGAGAACCAAACCATTCCTAGGCTGTTATTACAAAGCTGCTTAGCTCTTGATGTATGTGATCTTTGTTTCAGATTCTTGAAGAGGGTTACACACTGTCTGATATTCTTAATGATATCACTAAGGAAGACCTAAGGTACCTTAGACTACGGTAAGAATAGCCTCAAAACATTTTGTGTAACAGAAAATGGCCTTTTTGGCATGGTTAGGCTTTTACATAAAAGCAGTAGAAAACAAAGTGCTGGTAACTTTCCCCTTTTCCCTCAGTCAGAAAACAAAAACTACCCAACCTCACTCCAAACTCTGGAGTTTCAAAGGGTGAAGTTGGGGAAAAGCTGAGAGGGAGCAGAAGCTAAAGGCCCAGGAGGCAAAGTCAACAGACTGCCAGGCTAGGAGTGGAATGAGGAAAGACAGGAGTTGACAGCAGGCTACACTCAAACCCTTTCATTCTCCTCCACTGGTCATGTTTAATAGCCTACTCTGCACAGATGCCCTGGCACTCCTGTACATACCTCTAAGGCCACATCCCACTCGTGCTGGGGTAGAAATTTCACCTCCACATGTGAAGGCAACATCTCCCTATTTTAAAGTTAGGGACTGCATTTTTAAGACTAGCCAGCAAAACTAGACAAGTCTATACTATAGCTTTTGCCATAAGGGCTCCTTAAGAAGTATTGTGTGGTATTGCTTTGAAGTTACCTTTTCTTACAACTCACTCTAAAGAAGACCTCTGTTTGTTTCGTAGCGGTGGTCTTCTCTGCAGGCTCTGGACTGCAGTCTCCCAGTACAGAAGACGGGCTCAGGGGGCCTCGGCAACCCAAGATGAGGCTTAATAATCAGCCACGTCGGGGAGAGAGGGAGTCCAGAGCAGACATCTTTGTTAAAGCTTCTGTTACATACACACCAATCCTGCTGCGATTCCACAAGGAAAACACCACTGTTCATTGAACAAATTTAAGAACTTGAAGTTCTAAAGAATTGTGGAAAAAATGTTAATATTTCTCAACATGTTTTAAATGTGAGTAGAACTGTATGTATTTTGAGAACCGTGACTAAAACTTGGTCTTCACATCCCAAAGTATTATGGGATTCTTTAACTTCAAACATTTGCTGGAAAGGTGGAAACAATAATATACATTCCATACATTAACTGGAATTGCACTTAAAATTAGAAAAAGATAAAATCGATAAGACTATGCCTTGTATTTAATAATGTTTGATATGAATGTAAATAGAAAACTGTTAAGAAAATAGCTTCATATTATATTGAATGTATAAATTGAGAAAGCTAACTTATTTGGCCTTTGAAACGAAGTAGTTATATTTAAACATGGAATTGTCCTTCCACCCCTGCCAAGTTATAATAAATAATTGTGTTATTAAGGAGAATGATGGTTCAGTGTGAACAGGCTTCAGCACCGACATGCACACTAACGGGCGTGTGTGCACATTAGGGTACACTAGGTAAGCTGTTGGGCACTGCGAGGGACAGTGGCACACAAGGTGGTGGCAGAGTTGGACAGGCATACAGGGAATTGTTTTTCCTTTTAGTAACTAAGTTAAAATGAAAGTCGCTCACAGCTCTTTGCAACCCCATAGACTATACAGTCCATGGAATTCTCCAGGCCAGAATACTGGAGTAGGTAGTCTTTCCCTTCTCCAGGGGATCTTCCCAACCCAGGGATGGAACCCAGGTCTCCTGCATTGCAGGCAGATTCTTTACCAGCTCAGCCACGAGGGAAGCCCAAGAATACTGGAGTGGGTAGCCTATCCCTTTCTCCAGGGGATCTTCCCGACCCAGGGATCGAACCCAGGTCTCCTACATTGCAGGCAGATTCTTTACCAGCTAAGCCGCAAGGGAAGCCCTTAGTAACTAAAGTATGTGTTAAAACTAGTATACAACTAAATCAAATAGAACTATTCTAAAGAAATAATTTGGAGGGTTAAGCAAACTATTACCTATTTTAGACCTATATAACTAAAATAACCTTGTGTGTGCAGTCACCTCTTTTAATGCAACACTGTACAAACCACATGCAAACACCATCTCAATCTACACGCCGCCTCTCTATGGGTTTTCCTCCTTGACAAAGTTGAGAACACAAAGCATTCCTTACAGTTGCTGCCAAAGAACCCACTGAAGGTGTGTGTATCAGGCCTTAACTGATGGACTTAAACTTGATCCACTGGTTTGCACCCCGGACTTCGAAAGGTGGATCATTGCAGTAAATGTGATAGCCGAGTTCTTCCAAAGGTGGTTCAGGATCAGCAGTAGCAAACTGAGCAGCATCCTCAATTTCTTTTCTCACTTCCACATCAATTTCCTAAAAATCAGATTACAGTTCAAGAGATTTTTTTGAAGATACACCTCTTAGGTACCAAGCAGTTCAACTCTTCTACTAGTACTAGAAGTATACTTAAGGTGCTAGTATGGTAAAAGTAAAACAACGATCTAGAAATATTCTGAAGTAGAGACAGAAACATACATCCTGGCGAGGGAACACTTAAAAACCTCAAGTGTATTTACAGGAAAGAAGAACTGTGCTATTGGAGTTTACGAGCCTCATCAATATGACTGATGATGCCCTGTGAGAATACAGTGTGCGCGTTCCCTTTTGCTTACCTAGTTCACCTAAGAGGGCGGCATTTCTGTGCAGAGAAAAACTGCTCAAAATTTGAGAGAGGCAACTGTGAAAACCCTTAGAATAAGTGTACCTTTAATTCTTCAACACTGGCGAGATTGCTGTTCACCATCCTGTCCTTGAGGAGCATGATAGGGTCACTCTTACTTCTAACTTCCTGAATCTCTTCTCGGGTACGGTAACTGGGAAGGGAAGTGGAGGGACAAGTAAGAACAGTTCCAATAGAGCAGACAGTCTGTGAAACACACCACCATATCAATAATTACATCTCCGTAGGAAGGGCAGAATTATACTTCAAAATACAAGAACGCATCCTAACATTGGGGAGATGGTTTTCTGGGGTGATAACTGTAACCCTGGAGGCAGGAGAATGCTAACCAGGAAAAAATTGTGCCTTTCCTTTCTCTTTTAAGACCCCGGAGCAGCATGGCTGGCAAAAACCTGCAGAGGAGGTTTTCCAATTCTTAAATGTATAGCTGATCTTTGTCCTACATTATCTGAAATAATACTAAAAGCAAAGGCTCTACCATTGTTTTTTAAACAGCAGAATTACATAAAATGGTTTTCCCCATAAAAGTCATCCTTTATAACATTTTCCCTTAGACCTTTAGCCTACACTCTTGAAGACTTCTTACGGCTTACTTTAAATCTACTCTTTAATTATGCCACACTCCAGGACTGCAGCATTTCACGCTGGAGTTAGGACTTTTGTCACTATTTTTTTTTTGACTCATCTATTTCAACACATGGAATATCCCTTCTGCTACTTGGTCTTGCACCATACCAGCCAGAAGAACATTTTCAAATGGAGGAATATGTCCTGGGAGCATCTGAGGTAATGCCTACAAAAAATGCTCCCAAGTATACTACTGTTACCATCAGACCTGCTTTAGTAAAATTCCTCACAATTCCTTCCTACAATTGTTTTTTTAATTGGTACTCATGTTAACATGTACACAATACATAGTGTAGAGGGTTCCAGAATGCTTTCTAGATTGGAACCAACTTATTTTAAAGCACTGTTTTCAGGCTCAGACTAAACTACTAAATCAATGTATGAAGCCAACTGGTGTCTGGATTCAAAAGGAAATTTTGAAATGCTTTTGCTTTTTCATGTGAGTAGTACCACTCTCAGCCCACCTACTTTGGACACCACACTCAGTTTTTCCTTTACCCTACCTCACTCCAGGATCACTCATGCTGTGTCCATGGTAACGGTAAGTCTGCAGCTCCATCAGTATAGGCCCCTAAAACAGAACCCAGTGGAGGTTAGGTGAGACAATGGGCATAGCCTCAAATATACACCCTATCAACTACTCTGATCAGATCTGAGTTGTCAAGAATTTCTTCTTAGTTGACTGATTCAGTTATCTCTTCTCGTTTCTAATACCTATTTACAGCATCTTTCATCCTCCCTATTTTTAAGAGGGACTTATTATCTTAGGGGTCTGCTTTCTGGGTTGTGGAACAGTGATTTAGGGAGAAGAACATCCTTCCACCAGTTCAAATAGCAGGTAAGCCTCTTTTTAGGCCAATCTCACTGTTCCCTTCTCCTTCCACTGCTGTAACTGGAAAGGTCAAGATCCTTAGGACTAAAACAATAAGACTACATAATTTAAACATATTAATTTATAGAAAACAAACTTATACTGAATGCCTATTATATAAACACAGTTCTATGCTGTGCACTGTGGGAGTCCCTAATCTCTTCACTCAAGGGGCTTATCATTAAGGTGGGGTTGGGGGGTGTGGAGGCACATAATGAACCAAAAGGCAAAACAGATTGTCACAACAAAGACAGAGGCAGAATGCTGAGGGAACACTGGAAGAAAAGATTTGGAATGTTTCCTAGGATGTGAGCTACCAAGACCATGTTATTTATAAAGGGACCCGACTGACTCCAGTGGATCCTGCTTCTATCTTATACACCTCAATTAGCAGCAACTCTAAATTGCCACAATGGACACTTCTTTAAACTTTAAGACAGATAAATGCCATTAGAAATCTCTAGCTTAGAGGCCAAAAAACAATCTTACCTTTCCAGATCTACAATAGGCAGCTGCAAATTTTGTGGCCTCCCGGACACACAGGATATCCATTCCATCTACCTGTCAGTAAGGAAAGATTTAAACACAACATTGTAAATCAACTATACTTCATAAAGGTTCAAAGATAAAAAGGGCAGAGCTTAACTCCAACTGCCTAAAATAGTTTTCTTTTCCTATGACCTGTTCATCCACTAAGAAAACAGAATGCTTCCTTTGATGTGAGACATCGGGCCAAGAGTGCCACCCCAGCTCTACCACAGGTGTCCTTACCCTCAGCCCAGGAATAAAGTCGCCTCTCTTGTAGTAATCAGTGCTGGCTGCTGCTCTCTCCACAGATGTTCCCATCCCATAGCGGTTATTCTCACAGATGAAAATACAAGGCAATTTCCACAAAGCTGCCATATTATAAGCTTCGAATATCTGACCCTGGAAGTACAAATAAAAAGTTCAAGTGGTTTCATTGTGCTGTGTTTCTCTCAACTTCATCATCCCCAAAACCCACTGCTCTACCCAGCAAGAGAAAGCTCTCATAAAAGATGAAACCTACAACCCACCTACAAGCCTCACCTACAACCCAGATTCTGAGGCAAAGAAATGTGTGTGTGAGGGGGGTGGTGTAGCAAACTCATCTTTTTTTGCACCTAAGGAAGTGACAAACCAAATACTTCTACTTGCTTCTGGGGCTGAGACAGCAGTATAGAGTACACTGGAAAAGACCAGGATGTAGAAATGTACTGCAGCTACCTAGTTTGGGGCTTTTTTTATGCTTGATTATAAATCCTATGAGACCTTCTGGATAACCAGTGGCTGAGAATCGGAATCTAGCACAAGGCCTCAGAGAGTGTCACAGACTGGTGATCACTCAGACCATGACAGAAGAATAAGAAGAGTCAGGGCTCAAAAACTATGAGAGGAGTCTGAAAATGCCTTGACATTCAAGAGAATGAGTCTGCACATCACAGTACTGGTTTAGGAGTTGGTTTGCAAAGGGTTACAATGTAAACCGGTCCTTCACCACAGAGTCTGTGGAGCACTGACATAGAACAAAGGAGAGCATCCTCTCAGGAGTACACCCATACACATCACTTGTGAAACAATGCCAAGATGCAAATCTCTAATGTGGCCACAAAACCAAATTTTAGCCTGCCATATAAATGGCCATTTCAACTAGTAATTGATACACTGCTTCACCACAAACTATGAATATTCAACACTTAAGACACTACTGCAAAGTTAAGAGGCACTTACTCACCTGATTAGCAGCGCCGTCGCCGTACAAAGTCAAACAGACCTCATCTTTTCCATTATACTTACAGGCCAGAGCAATCCCAGCTCCCAGGGGCACCTAATATTTGAGGACAAGCAAGAAAGGAACCACGGAAATCCATGAGGGAAGAAATTAATGCTATGAACGTTAGCTCCTGATCAGAAAATGAGACAGAAATGACAGGGTCCCTACAAACTCTTCCCTACGCAACCCTATCTCTGCTTACCCCAGCCCTAAAACTGTAAACTGGCAAAGTAACACAAGTAGCTGCTACTGTATTATTGTATCCTATTTCAACCCTTAAGCAATAACATTTCTGCAAAGTTTCAACTATCAATCCTAAAAGCAGCCCCCAGCAAACCAAGGGTTAAAAAAAATACCTCAAACAACAAAAGCCCAGATGCTAAAACCTTACTATATTAGGAAGTAAACTTAACAATCTAGATATGATTTTATACCTCTATTTGTTCATTATTTACTAACTGATGAGAACGAGGAGGATGGCACAACCACAGAAGCTGGCTTTAGATTCAAACTAGGCCCTGAATATCCTTACCTCTTGCCTCTCCTGGTCTGGTACCAGCGCCAGCACTATCTACAGCAGGGAGAGGGCTGTGGCGAAGAGGATGTGACCAAGCAATTAAGGTACTTAAATATCAAAAGACAAAGGTATAGCTCTACTGCTAGAGGCTCTTGCTTACTTATAAAACATAGCAAATACCTAAAAAGGAAAATCTTTAAATCATTGTCCAACTCTATTAAATGGTCAAATAACAGAGGATGAAAGCAACAGGTCATTTAACACATCATGCCCGCAAGTACTTCAGAGAGAAATGATGCAATCCCAGTCCTCAGCTACCTGAGCTCCCACGATGCCATTGCCTCCGTAGAAATTCTTGGCATACATATGCATCGATCCTCCTTTTCCTTTAGCGCAACCACCTCTTCGTCCTATACATGGCAGCACACAAACGTGACATATCAAACACCAAACATATAACACAAAACCACACCACGAGTATTTGCACTGGCTCGACCATTAGATACCAAGAGACCAACTCAACTATATAATCACGTGTCCCCCAGAGTAAATATATAGTCCTCCTTGTCTCCTGGCCCTTTTATAATGAAGGTTAGACCAGTCCCATAAACCTTTCCAGCTCTCAAATCACCAAGTTTTCTTTAGATGTTAGCGTGGTACTCTAGACCTTTTTTTTTTTTTTTGGCCCATTAAAAACATCTTACGATTTCTCCTACACTGGTGTACAAGTCAAGGGGGACAAAGGGAGTATTAAGAAGATGCCTACAATTTCATTTCTACACAATGAAATACTTATACTCAATTTACTTTCTCTGGCTGCTAGATTTCTGTTGGCATGCTTGAGTGATAAATACTACTCTGATTTTATTTACCCAAGAGGCCAGATAACCTCAAAAATGGTCAGTTTACTCAAAAGCACAATAGAGGTACCAGAGCACCCAAAGGGAGAGGTTGGTTTTTTTTTCCCTTGGTTTCTCAGCTTTAAAAAAAAAAAAAAAACATCAAAAAGGTTTTAATTTTTTAAAAGTTTTAATGTTAACTTATAAACAGCATCTTTACTGGAGATTTGAAAACTTGACTCACTCAATTCCCCGCTTTTGTAAATTAATAGCAAACCTGTAAGCTCTGCGAGAATCTCCCGGACAGAGAGTCCACGAGTAAAGGTAAAGCCATGAGCCCGGTACGCTGTGATCAGATGGTCTGTGGGGTTGATACCAGCCTCCAGGCCTACACAACAAGCTTCCTGCATTCAAGGAAGAAGCATCGGGGAGTCAATACAGTACACATTTCTAGTTAACAGGCTTCCTTGACTATTATGAAACATTCTTAGAACGCATTCATAACCATGACAAGTAGCTCCTTTTTCACCAGAAAAGAGTAAAGGGTAAAGCCCAAGGCACAGCCATAAACTGGCAATCCATAGATATGCTGTTTCTTTTAAGCCTGTACAGCAACCTGAGAAAATCCTGCATCAGATGTCTACATCAAAATATTGGGGGAATTCCACATGAAAATGGAGACTTTCGAAGACAAACAACAGGAAGCATTAGCCCCGTATTTCCACACGGTACCAACTGGCTGGCATCGTTATGACTTATCCTGCAGGTGGGACCTATCTGTTCCAGTTCACCACCAATTCCTGTCACCATTCTCAATTCTTCATATAACTGGCAGCCTTCACTCATTCATTCTACCTAATTGGTCCCTGGTAGGCATTTGGTTTTGTAAACCTTGTCCTAAACCCACAAAACAAAAAAAACCAAAACCCCTTTTCTCCAAAAGTATATCCAGTGCAGGTGATCGTTAATGCCATAGTGGAACAGGAAAGCAGCAGTGTGATACATGACTAAACTCTTTAGCATAAGCACCCTAGCAGATCTCCGCATTTTCATTTTTATTCTAAAATACCAGCCTCAAATCCTTCAGACAAATAAGGTAGGGTAACAGCCAAAAAACACACACTATACTTAAATTCCAAGGTAACGTAGCTTTCTTACAAAACTACCACTCACCTGACCATCACACAAGTGACAGAAACCACGGATAATTTTCTGTTTATACAGCTGATCTGCTTTTAACTCCATTCGGCGAACGGTCTGCATCATCCTGTAGTATTTGAGCCCATCCTCCCTGGTAAGCACTGTAGTGACAGGAGGGCCCTCTTCCAGCCGATGAAGATCACATTTCTGAAATGAAATCAGACAATTATCCCTCAGTCACTACAGTGTAAACACTGCTAACCCATTCTAAGATGTAACTCAAAATAATTAACTTAAATATTTATAATCTTTACTGTTTTTTAACTTGAACACCAGCAGACAAGCATATCAGAAATGCTGCACATTGCTTCTGATTCCTTCTTAAAACTCAGTGTGCAATGAAATGGGGTTTTGGAAGAAGGAAATCTTTCTAAGATGACTTTCATTGAAAACCTCTAGGTCAACTGAGTTATAGGTTCAAAGACAAAACTTTCAAAGAATCATTCTAAGAATCTTCTTATTCAAACAAACTTTTTACCAAATTACTTTTGAAATCTTAGAGTAGGTCTTTAATTTTTTTTAGCTTGCACTCCTGCTCCAAACTACCAACAAGCTGCTACATGAAAGGAGTAAATTCTAACTTTTGCTGAACTCCTCAGCATCTCTGATTCTAGAACACTTGGAAAAAGATGGTGAAAAAGCATGATTATCAAAATGCCCTATCACAAAGGTGAAACTACACATCAATGTCTACCTGTGGAAAAAAACTCAACAGAAAGCAAAACACCTCTTACCTTAATTTCAAAAGTAGCATCATTTGCAAAATGACGGGATGCCACCAGCACTCTGCTTGCCTTGAAAGATCAAAATACACAAGTATATCAGTACTTTTTACTGGGTTTTTTTTTAGTTATTATTCTTACTAATCAGTTATCAGGATGGAGTCCTAGAACTCAAGAGCCCTAACACATTCATGGGCTTTATCTTCCATTCTGGTCACTGTTGGGATCCTTTCTTCCAAAATGCTTTGGCCAATGAACACGATTGCACCCACATCTGAAGGCAAACAGCAGAAACAGAAAGGGAGCAAAATCCAAACCCATCTAGTTCGTCACTTTGTTTTCAAAGAAATTAGTGAAAATATAATGAGGCTAATGGCGAACTTGAAGAGACTAGATGATCTGTGGGATATGTTTGTTTATGCTATTCTTAGTCATAACTAGATATATTGGGCAAGCTAAACCTTTACTTTCAGAACTGTTCTTCAGATAAACCTATGTTTCAATTCCTGTCTCAAGAAAATCATTTCTGTATAAGAGTACTATAAGAAAAATATTTTAAACTACTCAAAGCATTAAATAAACACCTTAATGAGAAAAGTGAAAATCACTCAGTCGAATCAGACTCTTTGCAACCCCATAGACTGTAGCCTGCCAGGATCCTCTGTCCATGGAATTCTCCAGGCCAGGATACTGGAGTGGGTAGCTGTTCCCTTCTCCAGGGGATCTTCCCAACCCAGGGATCAAACCCAGGCAGATTCTTTACTGACTGAGCAACCACGGAAGCCCTTTAAGCAAGAAAGGTAAAGAGAAAAGATACTCAGCATTTTCTGACTTAAGAAAACAAAAGATCTAAGGGATGTTTTATGATTTGGACAGACAGAGGCTCCTCCTGAAGCACCAGAAAGATGTTCTCTAAACAGTAACCCCACCCCCTTTTTAAGTAATAAATAATCCTCGTTTACTACTGGGGAAAAAACGGATTAGCCACCTGTTTTTTCAGTCGGTGAAATTCTGTCAAAAACGCCTTGTTCTGAGGTTGATATCTTGTTAGATCAAGCAAGGTGACCTATGTGCGACTTGGGCCACTGCTTGGGCTCAAAACAGGTCTCGGAGCTGGTGTCCTTGACTCATGTCATTTGGTGTGCACATCAGTGGCATCTGTGTTTTAACCTCAATTCCCATTGCTGCACGGGTCTGAGGTTTAGAAGGGCATCTGAGTTGAGGGGGTGGGAGCTGCAATGAGTTTTCACTGAAGCTTTCTCTCTGTACTGATGAATCCCATGCTACCTGAGTCCCTTGGACTGCAAGGAGATCCAACCAGTCCATCCTAAAGGAAATCAGTCCTGAATATTCATTGGAAGGACTGATGCTGAAGATGAAATTCCAATCCTTTGGCCACCTAATGCAAAGAACTGACTCACTGGAAAAGACCCTGATACTGGAAAAGAGTGAAGGTGGGAGAAGGGGACGACAGAGGATAAGATGGTTGGATGGCATCACTGACTCAATGGACATGAGTTTGAGTAAACTCCAGGAATTGGTGATGGACAGGCAGGCCTGGCATGCTGCGATTCATGGGGTCGCAAAGAGTCAGACACGACTGAGCGACTGAACTGAACTGAGTTGCCCACAAGCCATAGAGCACTTAAATGTTCGGGCTGGGGTACAAACCTAGCAAATCTGGCTCAAAGGTCTGTTACCTCAGCCCCGTGAGCTGCCTCCTCAAACCGACACCACCGCCAGAGAAGTCCCAGTGGTCCCTTCTTGATGTTCAAGGGGATGTCAATGATTGGGGGCAGGGGCAAGCCAGGAGAAATGTTTCCGCTCACAGCAAAAGTACTCTATGTGATGGCTAAGGCCCAGGCTAGATCACAAACATTTAATCAGCTGGTACTATTTTAGCCACATTCTGCCACATCACATATATGTAAACAAACACTTCTCATGCAGAACTGAAGCACACCCTTCAGATCCCACAAAAGCACTTTTGATATGTTCACGACCTGGACTTGATCTTGGTGAGAAGGGATAAGGTTGATCTGCTAAGTGTACAAGCCAGAAAGCAGAAAGCTATTACCTACTTATCTCTACACCCATCAGTATACCACAATCCAATGAAGTCAACAAAGACAATGACATTGCAAGAAGAAGTGAAAACGCTAGAAATAAACGCTTCAGACAATTCGGGGGTAAAGACAGTTCATTAAAATACCTAAGAATAAGTGAAAAAAACTGAGAAACTTGGTGGGGGGGCACTCTCTGTCCCCTTCTGATGTCTATGTCAGCAGCTTTCTCTCTCCTTTTTCACTGTAATAAAACTTCTGCCACACAAAAGCTCTGAATAATGAAGCCTGGTCCCTAATCCCAAAGCTAAATTTTCTTCTTTGGAGATCACTAATCTGACACACTGTTCACTATAAGCTTGGGCTTGTCTGTCTGGGATCTTCAAGACAAACTTTCAGCTTTTCAACCTCATCAGTGAAAGGCTTCACATGGTGTGTTCCTCTGCTTCAAGGAAAGGACTTTGTTCAACACTGCGAATACCTTCACCAACAACAATCATGTGATACCTCTTCTTGATCAGATGACATCTAACAATCCTAAGATGGACTCGTATAACACATTGTACCTTAACTATGGGCATAATGTGACTTTTAATTTTTATTATGTTTTAACTTGGTTTAATGACTATTTTGCCTTACATCTGTATAATGGGGTTTGTTTCTAGCTGTCTGAAAGCTTTTAGGTTACAAATGATTGTTCATGCCCCTACAATTTCTACAGCCTCCTCCAACTATTACTTGGGGCCCCTGGATCAGAAACCCTCAATATGAGCATTAGAATATGTTGCCTCAACAATTTAGGGTCTGTCTGCCTCCCTTACCAGTTTGAAGAAGTTATGAAATGAGAATGCCACCCCTTTCCCTTGGCAACATAATTCTCCTAAAATGGGGGGAATAAGAGAGCTAATTCTTAGGTAAGTTGATAAGGAGTCTGGGGCCTTCAAGGAGGAAGGGGTCCAGGGCTTTCAAGGAGGAGAAAAGAACAAACCATATGATTTCATTTATATGTGCAATCTAAAATATGGCACAAATGAACCTATCTACAAAACAAATAAACTCTCAGATACAGAGAACAGACTTGTGATTGCCGGGAGGAGGGAGAGAGATGGACTGGGAAGTCTGAGATTAGTAAATGCAAACTAAGACATTTAGACAACAAAGTCCTACCTTATAGCACAGGGAACAATACTCAATCTCCTGAGATAAACCATACCAGAAAAGAATATTTTAAAAGTATGTATATATGTGTAAACTTAGTCAATTTGCTATACAGCAGAAATTAGCACAACACTGAAATAAGCACTCTGAAAACTCAACCTTTCAAAGATGAAATCACAGGTACATAAGCACCTTAAGTAACTTCAGTTACAGTGGACTGTCTGCTTTCATTTTAAAGGCTCATCTTTCTGTAGCAAGTGCAAGCATTCAGTTTCTGAAAATTCTGGTGGATTGGCTGAAAGGAGGCAATGAATTAAACTACTACTTTGTTTACTAAATTACTACTTCATACAATGATTTTGTTAAACAATAAGTTCCTTAAACGTGTTTGAGTCACTTATGCTTGAGTAAACAAGCTGGCTGTCGTCTGTCTTGATAGGTCTCACGTCCGATGTGCTGACTTAAGTGTTAATCCCAGAATACTAGGAATCTGCCACACTGGTTCACGGAACAAGAAACTTGTCTAGTCCATGACCTACGAGTTTTAAGTGTTTTTTCCTTCACCTAACAATGATCTTTTTAGCATTAAAATGAATAAGTTAAAAACAGAATGTCTGTGATGATTTTAAACCAAACACTCTGAACTCTCTAAGTAGCCTGTGCTAACACATCTGAAACCTGATACATGAATGAGCACACTGGACCCAAGAGCCCAAAATGCACTGAGCACTCTGGGAACCTTTCATGATTACTACCGTTTATAGAAATGCTGGTTAGCTGACTTGCTTTGTTGCAGGGAGTGGGAGCTATTAAACAAAATTTCAGCTCACCCACAATCCAGGGTTAATATAGAATTCTTAAAATATTTGTGTCTAGACCTTAGTATACTTAAGGGCACAAGGGCAGGCAGCCAAAAAAAAAGTAAAATGCAAAATAGCCCAAAAGAAGGGCAGCTCAAAGAAGCATAACTCCTTCACACTCTCTCATCCTCAACAAAAAATTTAAAACATTATTTTTACTTAAATAAAAGAGAAATGCTCTGCACAGTAATCAATTTCTGCCATAACAAACTTTTCTCTCGATTAGAATTTCTGACTAAATAAAGTTATACTCCATTCTTGTTTTATACAATTAGCAGATCATTGTAAGCCAAATCTGATTTGTTTGATTTGAGCTGTATTATATGATTTTTGAAAAGGCCAAAGTTTTATTGAGGTGAAGATGAAGCGCCATTTGCCTTCTGTGCCAACATATTGCTGGAAAACAAAAACACAAAAAGGAGTACTTCGGACAGTTGAGGGAACGAGGCTCTGATTTTCAACAATGACTTCTCTCTGCTCTTAGGGACACAGAGGTGGCAGTAATTTGAAAACTCACAACTTTTCTTTTCCTGTAGAACATCACTGATTCAAAGTTTTACTTTTTTTAATGTAACCCTTTAAATTTAATGTAATACAGGACTAGGTCTGCATTATGTTATATACAAATATACATGTATTACATTACATACCTCTATCATATTGAAAACATGTTTCTGTTACCTACATTCAACTAACACTTGATGCTATGGACATTAACTAGCAAAGGGCCGGGCACAAACGAAGAGCTCAATAAATGTTGGGTATGTCATGTGTACAGGGAGAAATAAAGAACAGTGGAACGTGGCTGTCCTTCAACTTGCATGCTCATAAGGATTAATCCATTACAAGTTTTGTATCTGCCAGTCAATAGCATTCCTAGAGGGGTACACTTTCTACCTTTTCAAACTCCCTGCCCATACCAAGCAGAGTTGCCACAAAGTCTTGGGAGAGTTACTACAGCCAGAATTCCAAGTCTTGTCTGAAGTTCTACCAAGTAACACTACCCCCAGTGCCTAGAGGTCAAAATGCTCCAAGGTTAGTCTAGGCATATCTAAACCCTAGAGCCACAAATAACCTCTAACCCCACCCTCCCAAGCACCACTGCTGTTTCCTTCAGCTACTTTTACCCTAAGAGCAGGTGTGCAAGGGACAGAGCGTCTCCCTCTAGGTTCGGCTTGAGGGCTCCTGAACTGACTGCCAAGCAAAGCTCAAGGTTGAGGAAGACGAAACGGTAGGAGGCGTGTTTCTGGGGACACTCAGTTCAGTTCAGTTCAGTCGCTCAGTCGTGTCCGACTCTTTGCGACCCCATGAATCACAGCACGCCAGGCCTCCCTGTCTGTCACCAACTCCCGGAGTTCACTCAAACTCATGTCCATCCAGTCGGTGATGCCATCCAGCCACCTCATTCTCTGTCCCTGCGTGAATCCTCCAGAGACCAGCCCTGGTGATCAACAAATGTATACCAAACTGGGCACTCAGTAACAATATGTAACAGACAACAACTACTATGCAACAAGCGCTATAGGGAAAGGTCTGCATACTTGTCACTCGATTAAGCCTCACAGCCACCCCACGGGGTAAGTAAGGAAACTGAGCACCGACACGTTTCAGAAAGGACAAAACCAAAAAACTCTCGCCCAAGGTCACAGGATAAGCAAATGGTGAAACTTCTGACGGAACGGGGCCACTCAGTCTCCGGATTCCCGGTCAGGAGGAACAAAGTTACGAAGATTTAAAACGAGTGGGCCGGGAAGAGGCAGTCAACTGTACACTCGAGGAAGCCCAAGTGCCTCCTTTCCTGACTGTAGTAAACGAACGCGCCCTTCCGGAGCGATTCGATTAGTCCGACATCGGCAGCCGCGGCTGGCCGCCACGCGGACCTTGTAAACCGCACCCCCAGCCCCGCCGCGTCGGCGCCAAAGGCCGAACCATAGCTACTCTCGCGATCAGGAGAACAGCGCAAGACGTGAAAACTGAACAAAGGCCCGTGGCTGCACGAGGCCCGGCCCGCCCGGCCCACTGAGCCCACGCGCCCTGCCCGCTGCCGTCCTCCAGTCTCGCGCCCACCCCGGGTTGTTCACGCCGCCTCACCGGCTTCTGGGCGACGACCGACAACACGCGAGAGACAGCGGCGAGCATCTTCCTCATGGAGCGCAGGCAGTGGCTGCAGCTGCGAACCTCCAACAAGCCGAGGAGTGCGGCCCAGGTGCGTCCAAATCTCCTTCAGGTGCCCTGAGCGGACGCTTCCCCTTAACGGGAGCGCGACGCGACGGAGACACGTCATGCGCCGCGCCCGGCCGCAAGCCAACCAGGACTGCTCCCAGCGTATGCCCCGCCCACCAGAGAGAACGACGGCCGGCCATTGGGTGTCGGGGCCAGAGGCCACGGCTGAGCGATACTCGCGTCACCACGCCGCCGACGGGTGAGGCGCGGTGGACCCCAGGGCGCCTGCGTGGGAAAGTGGGGCCACACTTTCAGGCGGAGGAGGGGCGGGGGTTGGAACTAGTTTTAGTACCCAGCTTAAGCCACGCACGATGGATACCGTGCAAAGCGAATCTTACTGGGCATCCAACCCTGCCGGTGCTGCAACTTAACAGCCTTCGCTCAACACACGGAATGATGAAAGTTAATAGCCTTGTTGTTGATCAGTCGCTAAGTCCCGTCCTCAGTTCAGTACAGTTCAGTCGCTCAGTCGTATCCGACTCTTTGCAACCCCATGAACCACAGCACGCCAGGCCTCCCTGTCCATCACCAAATCCCGGAGTTCACTCAAACTCATGTCCATCGAATCGGTGATGCCATCCAGCCATCTCATTCTCTGCCGTCCCCGTCTCCTCCTACCCACAATCCCTCCTAGCATCAGACTCTTTTCCAGTGAGTCAACTCGTCGCATGAGGTGGCCAAAGTATTGCAGTTTCAGCTTTAGCATCAGTCCTTCCAATGAACACCCAGGATTGATCTCCTCTAGAATGGACTGGTTGGATCTCCTTGCAGTACAAGGGACTCTCAAGAGTCTTCTCCAACACCACAGTTCAAAAGCATCAATCCTTCGGCGCTCAGCTTTCTTCACAGTCCAACTCTCACATCCATTCATGACCACGGGAAAAACCATAGCCTTGACTAGACGGACCTTGGTTGGCAAAGTAATGTCTCTGCTTTTTAATATGCTATCTAGGCTGGTCATAACTTTCCTTCCAAGGAGCAAGCGTCTTTTAATTTCATGGCTGCAATCAGCATCCGCAGTGATTTTGGAGCCCAAAAAAATAAAGTCTGACACTGTTTCCACTGTTTCCCCATCTATTTCCCATGAAGTGATGGGACCAGATGCCATTATCTTCGTTTTCTGAATGTTGAGCTTCAAGTCAACCTTTTCACTCTCCTCTTTCACTTTCAAAAGGCCATTGAGTTCCTCTTCACTTTCTGCCATAAGGGTGGTGTCATCTGCATATCTGAGGTTATTGATATTTCTCCCGGCAGTCTTGATTCCAGCTTGTGCTTCTTCCAGCCCAGCGTTCCTCATGATGTACTCTGCACATAAGTTAAATAAGCAGGGTGACAAGATACAACCTTGATGTACTCCTTTTCCTATTTCGAACCAGTCTGTTGTTCCATGTCCAGTTCTAACTGTTGCTTCCTGACCTGCATACAGGTTTCTCAAGAGGCAGGTCAGGTGGTCTGGGATTCCCATCTCTTTCAGAATGTTCCACAGTTTATTGTGATCCACACAGTCAAAGGCTTTGGCATAGTCAATGAAGCAGAAATAGATGATTTTCTGGAACTCTCTTGCTTTCTCCGTGATCCAGCGGATGTTGGCAATTTGATCTCTGGTGCCTCTCCCTTTTCTAAAACCTGCTTGAACATCTGGAAGTTCACGGTTCACATATTGCTGAAGTCTGGCTTGGAGAATTTTGAGCATGACTTTACTAGCGTGTGAGATGAGTGCAATTGTGCGGTAGTTTGAGCATTCTTTGGCATTCCCTTTCTTTAGGATTGGAATGAAGACTGACCTTTTCCAGTCCTTTGGCCACTGCTGAGTTTTCCAAATTTGCTGGCATATTGAGGGCAGCACTTTCACAGCATCATCTTTCAGGATTTGAAATAGCTCAATTGGAATTCCATCACCTCCACTAGCTTTGTTTGTAGTGATGCTCTCTAAGGCCCACTTGACTTCACATTCCAAGATGTCTGGTTCCAGGTGAGTGATCACGCCATGGTGATTATCTTCATCGTGAAGATCTTTTTTGTACAGTTCTTCTGTGTATTCTTGCCACCTCTTCTTAATATCTTCTGCTTCTGTTAGGTCCATACCATTTCTGTCCTTTATCGAGCCCATCTTTGCATGAAATGTTCCCTTGATATCTTTAACTTTCTTGAAAAGATCTCTTGTTTTTCCTGTTCTGTTGTTTTCCTCTACTTCTTTGCATTGATCGCTGAGGAAGGCATTCTTATCTCTCCTTGCTATTCTTTGGAACTCTGCATTCAGATGCTTATATCTTTCCTTTCCTCCTTTGCTTTTCGCTTCTCTTCTTTTCACAGCTATTTGTAAGGCCTCCTCAGACAGCCATTTTGCTTTTTTGCATTTCTTTTCCATGGGGATGGTCTTGGTCCCTGTCTCCTGTACAATGTCACAAACCTCCGTCCAGAGTTCATCAGGCACTCTATCTATCAGATCTAGACCCTTAAATCTATTTCTTACTTCCACTGTATAATCATAAGGGATTTGATTTAGGTCATATCTGAATGGTCTAGTGGTTTTCCCTACTTTCTTCAATTTAAGTCTGAATTTGGCAATAAGGAGTTCATGATCTGAGCCACAGTCAGCTCCCGGTCTTGTTTTTGCTAACTGTATACAGCTTCTCCATCTTTGGCTACAAAGAATATAACCAATCTGATTTCGGTGTTGACCATCTGGTGATGTCCATGTGTAGAGTCTTCTCTTGTGTTGTTGGAAGAGGGTGTTTGCTATGACCAGTGCGTTCTCTTGGCAAAACTCTATTAGCCTTTGCCCTGCTTCATTCCGTGCTCCAAGGCCAAATTTGCATGTTACTTCAGGTGTTTCTTGACTTCCTACTTTTGCATTCCAGTCCCCTATGATGAAAAAGACATCTTTTTTGGGTATTAGTTCTAAAAGGTCTTGTAGGTCTTCATAGAACTGTTCAACTTCGGCTTCTTCAGCATTACTGGTTGGGGCATAGACTTGGATTACTGTAATATTTGCCTTGGAAACGAACGGGCACAGGAGGGCCGAGAGGAGCTACTCCACATTCAAGGTCAGGAGGGGCGGTCTTGAGGAGATACCCCTCGTCCAAGGTAAGGTACAGCAGCTGCGCTTTCTTGGAGTAGCTGTGAAGAGATACTCCACGACCAAGGTAAGTGAAACCCAAATAAGACGGTAGGTATTGGGAGGGGGTATTAGAGGGCAGACACACTGAAATCATAATCACAAAAAACTAGTTGATCTGATCATATGGACCACAGCCCTGTCTAACTCAATGAAACTAAGCCATGCCATGTGGGGCCACCCAAGACGGAAGGGTCATGGTGGAGAGGTCTGACAGAATGTGGTCCACTGGAGAAGGGAATGGCAAACCACTTCAGTATACTTGCCTTGAGAACCCCATGAACAGCATCAAAAGGCAAAATGATAGGATACTGAATGAGGAATTCCCTAGGTCAGTAGTTGCCCAGTATGCTACTGGAGATCAGTGGAGAATTAACTCCAGAAAGAATGAAGGGATGGAGCCAAAGCGAAACAAATACCCAGTTGTGGATGTGACTGGTGATAGAAGCAAGGTCCGATGCTGTAAAGAACAATATTGCATAGGAACCTGGAATGTTAGGTCCATGAATCAAGGCAAATTGGAAGTGGTCAAACGAGATGGCAAGAGTGAACGTCGACATTCTAGGAATCAGTGAACTAAAATGGACTGGAATGGGTGAATTTAATTCAGATGACCATTATATCTACTACTGTGGGCAGGAATCCCTTAGAAGAAATGGAGTAGCCATCATGGTCAACAAAAGTCCCGTCCTACTCTTTGCTAACTCAGGACTGCAGCAAGCCAGGCTCCCCTGTCCTTCAGTATCTCTCTTAGTTAGCTCAGATTCATGTCCACTGAGTTGATGATGCTATCTAACCATACTTTCTAAGATTAATAGCTGGGTAAGGGCATAAGACAAAACATCTGGTTTCTATAGATGGTTCTGCTGCGAAATTGTCTTTAAGAAATCGTATAATAGTTGTAAAAGTCTTCCGGGTCTGTCTGAGCGAAGCTCTGATAAATTCATATTTTAAAGCAAGACAAGAAAACTTGCAACAATTTTTCTCTCTTGTGTGCACTGTGAATCTGCCCTATGCACCGATCTGACCCAATGGCAGAAACATCTGCTCAACTAGAAAAATCAATTCTTCTTCTAGTGCCAGCCATGGAAACTCCTTAGAAGATAACTTGAATTTCTCAATCCTGCAAGGGATCACCATGACCCATCACGCACCCTGGATGTACATATATCTTTGGTGAAATTCACATACAATGCCAATAGATCATTTCCTTTAAAGATAGGGACTGGTACAGAACAGACCAGGTCACAGGACCTGAGGAGATATGGAGCCACACCTACCGGAAGTTCTCACCTTAAATACTTGCTTAAGACCTTACTAGTCTCACTAGCTCTACTGTGCATATCCTGCCTATTTGATGACATGATTGTTTCTTGCATTACCAGATGTGTGACTGAGCCCCTGATAAAAACAATAACTAAATGACTTGAAACCATTCACCAATCGATAGCTCTCTAAGATCAATGATGGTAATAGCAGAACTCTAGCTATGGGAAGAAGCAACAAGAGGGAATCATTTCCTGACTGTAACAGACCAGCAAGACAAGCCATCCAGAGGCTGTGGGCTACTGTCAGAAGGGCCGAGTCCACTAACAGCACATGGAGGGTCCTATCAAAGAAACCCTGGCCTGACCTGGGAATGAGCATTCCTAGTGTTGTGGGACAAATTGGTCACAAAATGCCTCTCAAACCTTGGTTGAAGTTAAGACATAAATGGAGGAGTCTGTGAAACAAAGATTGTTGCCCACCATCCAGTCCTACAAGAATCAAGTTGTAAGCCACTGCAGTCACTGACCTAAATTATACCCTAAAAGGAATTCAGGGTGAAGATCAGAGTGAGAAATTTGTACTCTGGGAAAATTGACAAAACTGATGCCAGGTCTTTGCTGAAATGTTCCCTTGGTATCTCTAATTTTCTTGAAGAGATCTCTTGTTTTTCCTAATCTGTTGTTTTCCTCTATTTCTTTACATTGATAGCTGAGGAAGGCTTTCTTATCTCCCCTTGCTATTCTTTGGAATTCTGCATTCAGATGCTTATATCTTTCCTTTTCTCCTTTGCTTTTCGCTTCTCTTCTGTTCACAGCTATTTGTAAGGCCTCCTCAGACAGCCATTTTGCTTTTTTGCATTTCTTTTCCATGGGGATGGTCTTGGTCCCTGTCTCCTGTACAATGTCACGAACCTCCGTCCAGAGTTCATCAGGCACTCTATCAATCAGATCTAGTCCCTTAAATCTATTTCTCACTTCCACTGTATAATCATAAGGGATTTGATTTAGGTCATATCTGAATGGTCTAGTGGTTTTCCCTACTTTCTTCAATTTAAGTCTGAATTTGGCAATAAGGAGTTCATGATCTGAGCCACAGTCAGCTCCCGGTCTTGTTTTTGCTAACTGTATACAGCTTCTCCATCTTTGGCTACAAAGAATATAACCAATCTGATTTCGGTGTTGACCATCTGGTGATGTCCATGTGTAGAGTCTTCTCTTGTGTTGTTGGAAGAGGGTGTTTGCTATGACTAGTGCGTTCTCTTGGCAAAACTCTATTAGCCTTTGCCCTGCTTCACTCCGTGCTCCAAGGCCAAATTTGCCTATTACTCCAGGTGTTTCTTGACTTCCTACTTTTGCATTCCAGTCCCCTATAATGAAAATGACATCTTTTTTGGGTGTTAGTTCTAAAAGGTCTTCTAGGTCTTCATAGAACCATTCAAATTCAGCTTCTTCAGCGTTACTGGTTGGGGCATAGGCTTGGATTACTGTAATACTGAATGGTTTTCCTTGGAAACAAACAGAGATCACCTAACAGAAGCAGAAGATATTAATAGGTGGCAAGAATACACAGAAGAACTGTACAAAAAAGATCTTCATGACCAAGATAATCACGATGGCGTGATCACTCACCTAGAGCCAGACATCTTGGAATGTGAAGTCAAGTGGGCCTTAGAAAGCATCACTACAAACAAAGCTAGTGGAGGTGATGGAATTCCAGTTGAGCTATTTCAAATCCTGAAAGATGATGCTGTGAAAGTGCTGCCCTCAATATGCCAGCAAATTTGGAAAACTCAGCAGTGGCCACAGGACTGGAAGAGGTCAGTCTTCATTCCAATCCCAAAGAAAGGCAATGCCAAAGAATGCTCAAACTACCGCACAATTGTACTCATTTCACATGCTAGTAAAGTCATGCTCAAAATTCTCCAAGCCAGGCTTCAGCAATATGTGAACCGTGAACTTCCAGATGTTCAAACAGGTTTTAGAAAAGGCAGAGGCACCAGAGATCAAATTGCCAACATCCGCTGGATCATGGAGAAAGCAAGAGAGTTCCAGAAAATCATCTATTTCTGCTTCATTGACTATGTCAAAGCCTTTGACTGTGTGGATCACAATAAACTGTGGAAAATTCTGAAAGAGATGGGCATACCAGAACACCTGACCTGCCTCTTGAGAAACCCGTATGCAGGTCAGGAAGCAACAGTTAGAACTGGACATGGAACAACAGACTGGTTCGAAATAGGAAAAGGAGTACATCAAGGTTGTATCTTGTCACCCTGCTTATTTAACTTATGTGCAGAGTACATCATGAGGAACGCTGGGCTGGAAGAAGCACAAGCTGGAATCAAGATTGCCAGGAGAAATATCAATAACCTCAGATATGCAGATGACACCACCCTTATGGCAGAAAGTGAAGAGGAACTAAAAAGCCTCTTGATGAAAGTGAAAGAGGAGAGTGAAAAAGTTGGCTTGAAGCTCAACATTCAGAAAACAAAGATCATGGCATCTGGTCCCATCACTTCATGGGAAATAGATGGGGAAACAGTGGAAACAGTGTCAGACTTTATTTTTTTGGGCTCCAAAATCACTCCGGATGCTGGTTGCAGCCATGAAATTAAAAGACGCTTACTCCTTGCAAGGAAGGTTATAACCAACCTGGATAGTGTATTAAAAAGCAGAGACATTACTTTGCCAACAAAGGTCCATCTAGTCAAGGCTATGGTTTTTCCAGTGGTCATGTGTGGATGTGAGAGTTGGACTGTGAAGAAAGCTGATCGCCAAAGAATTGATGCTTTTGAACTGTGGTGCTGGAGAAGACTCTTGAGATTCCCTTGGACTTCAAGGAGATCCAACCAATCCATTCTAAAGGAGATCAATCCTGGGTGTTCATTGGAAGGACTGATGCTAAAGCTGAAACTCCAGTACTTTGGCCACCTCATGCAAAGAGTTGACTCACTGGAAAAGACTCTGATGCTGGGAAAGGTTGGGAGCAGGAGGAGAAGGGGACGACAGAGAATGAGATGGCTGGATGGCATCACCGAGTCGATGGACATGAGTTTGAGTGAACTCCAGGAGTTGGTGATGGACAGGGAGGCCTGGCGTGCTGTGAGTCATGGGGTCGCAAACAGTCGGACACGACTGAGTGACTGAACTGAACTGATGCCAGGTATCATTAGGCATTTTCAGGTGAAAATTTTATGAACCCAGTTTCCTGCATCTTCCCATACTTGGAAAAACACTAAAACCATTAACTCAGGTGTCTGTTCCTGAATGAAGAGCAGTAACCTTCTAGCAAGATGTGTGCTTGACTGTACCCACCAAATTCTAAGATTACAGACATACTGACCTCCACCGTCCTCAGAGCTCTCTGAGATACTGTCTCCCAGGTTATCATCCTCAGGTTGGCTCAAATGAAACTTTCCATTACTTTCTGAGGCTGAATATTCATGTTTTGTTGACAGATCCAAAGATCCATTCCCTAGGTAAATAGTGAGAGACCAATAGGAAAAGCCTTTAGCTCTAATTGTTGGCTAACAAGTTCATTGAGGCTCCACAACAGCATGACACAACTGACAATAGAAGCACACACGAAGAAACAAAGACAAAAGCAACTCCAGACTACTCAGAGGAGACCCCAGGTGAGAGGGGCCATTGTGCCCTAATGGGATTGGACCTGGGACACTGGATTCAGACCTGGACTTCACATTGTAAGTGCACATTCACAAGAATGAGTGCCATCCTGGGAACTATGGTCAGAATGCTGAGGAACTGAAACTGTGACCTGCCAAGAATGATTGAGTCAGGGAAAAGCCAGACTACCGTGAGGTGGCTTAGGTGACGTTCTGTGAACAATGGACTTCTATCTTCGGTCACTTCAAGGACATGAGGTGCTCCTGTACCCTGTTCATATCACAGGACACTCGAGGCTTGGCAGAGCTTCTGCTCCATGTCCCCTTGACACTGGAACTCAGACTGATGGAGCAGCCTCTGTCATGAGCTGAGCTTGGCTTATGGTAGAGGGAAAGGGGTCATTTAAATTGGCTCTGGGGACTTCCCTGGTAGTCCAGTGGTTAGGATTCTGTGCTTTCACTGCCCAGGGCCCAGGTTCAATCCATCGTTCGGGAAATTATTAGATCCCACAAGAGGCAGGGCACAGCTGAAACAAACACACACACAAGCTGGCTCTCAGAACTTCGACCCAGAAGTGACACCTGCCACTCCTCTCAGCTTCTATAGATCAGAGTTAGTTCCCCAACCATGTCTCACGGCCACAGGGCCAAGTATAATCCTCCTGTCCAGAGGGAGGTCAGACAACAGGAGGAAAACTAAAACCACAGAGCATTAGACACATCTACACACACGTTCAGGCCTGTCATGTTCCAAGAGAAAGAGATACTGTATACATGTCTGAGAGCAAAATAACTTCAGTATAACAATGAATTTTCTAACAATGAGAACTTTCCAATCAGATCCGTTCCTGCCAGTGTCACCAGAAGTATCCAGAAATTCAGTTCAGTTCAGTTGCTCAGTCGTGTCCGACTCTTTGCAACCCCATAGACTGCAGCACACCAGGCTTCCCTGTCCATCACCAACTCCCGGAGCTTGCTCAAACTCATGTCCATCAAGTCAGTGATGCCATCCAACCATCTCATACTCTGTCATCCCCTTCTCCTCCCACCTTCAATCTTTCCCAGCATCAGGGTCTTTTCCATTGAGTCAGTTCTTCGCATCAGGTGGCCAAAGTATTGGAGCTTATTCATTTTCCTTCCAATGAATATTCAGGACTGATTTCCTTTAGGATGGACTGGTTGGCTCTCCTTGCAGTCCAAGGGACTCTCAAGAGTCTTCTCCAACACCACAGTTCAACAGCATCAATTCTTCTGTGCTCAGCTTTCTTTATGGTCCAACTCTCATATCCATACACGACTACTGGAAAAACCATAGCTTTGACTAGATGGACCTTTGTTGGCAAAGTAATGTCTCAGCTTTTTAATATGCTGTCTAGGTTGGTCATAGCTTTTCTTCCAAGGAGCAAGTGTGTTTTAATTTCATGGCTGCAGTCACCATCTACAGTGATTTTGAAGCCCCCAAAAATAAAGTCTGTCACTATTTCCATTATTTCCCCATCTATTTGCCATGAATTGATGGGATCAATGCCATGATCTTAGTTTTCTGAATGCTGAGTTTTAAGCCAATTTTTTCACTCTCCTCTTTCACCTTCATCAAGAGGCTCTTTAGTTCTTCTTCACTTTCTGCCATAAGGGTGGTGTCATCTGCACATCTAAGGTTATTGATATTTCTCCTGGCAATCTTTTTTTTCCCCTGGATTTTTTTATTTTATTTGTTAGTTTTTTAAAATATGTAATCTGTTGTGATTTCTTTATGTCATAACTAATTTTTTAGTTATGTCATAACATTTTTATGTTATGTCATAACATAATTTCTTTATGTCATAACATAATTTTGTATTCCTTTTTTTTTGGCCAGGAGAAGAAAGGATTGATTACTTGCAGCAAGTAAGGAGAACACCGGGGATCTCTCCCCAGGCAGTGTTCTTTCTTAAAGAGCAACACCTCCCCCTCCACAACGATCGTGTCAATTCAGGCGCCACCTCTGCCCCCATATGGAGAAGCGCAGGGGAAATGCTGAAATAGTCTCAATGTCCCTCTTCCTCATTAGAATCACATCTCTGCTTTTTCTCCCCTCTGCCTCCCTTCCAAGAAGCCAACCCTAGCTGTGTCCATGGAGCTGCATCTCCCAGGCCACTACCCATCAGGGTCCCTACCAAATCGCCCATCAACTCTGCTGAGATGCCACTGGTGCAGCCAAGTTGCAGGCCATTGGGGGTGGTGGGCTAGGTGGAGTGGGAAAAAGTGACCTCCAGAGGTCGGGGACCATGGGGGATGGCTGCACACAGAGGGCCTGGGCCTGGAACACCCCCCAAAAATCACTGCTGTTGAGCCTGCACCATCGTCCCCACATGGACACCTGCAGAAAGTACCTCAGAAATGACACAAAACCAGCCCAGCAGACTCCAAGCACAGAAGCCCAGCTTCCTCTAAAACATAAAGTCTTTATGATAAGAACCCACAGCGCAAATCATGACCACGGTGCTAACTTCAAAATGGCCCCAGACTTCATGGATGAAAGCAGGAGCTCAGGTGGTCTGTGCCTCCACTGGATTTGGGGGAAGGCAGGGTGACCCCGTGATTTTCTCCATGGGACAGTGTGGAAACAAAGAAACATCGACCGACGTGGTGAGTTACTCTGAGCTATGACAAGGGACCCCTGCTTCTCCTTGCTCAAGTTACATCAGGACTGGGGCAAATTAGACCCGTGTCGTCTTGGCTTTTACTCACACATTTTGACCTCCATTTATGTGGAGAGGAGGCATATGGGTTATCTGGAGAAGGAAATGGCAACCCACTCCAGTATTCTTGCCTGGAGAATCCCATGGACAGAGAAGCCTGGCGGGCTACAGTCCATGGGGGTCACAAGAGTCGGACACGACTTAGCAACTAAACCACCAAAACACCACCATATGGATTATAGAAGGTTTAAAATTTAAAGCTGAGGTTCTTTTCCTTCTGGGAACTGTTGGTTCTGTACCCATGGGTCTGATGCCGTAATGAGCCCAGGAGAAGGTGGAGACAGCCTGAACACAGTAGTCAGCGAGGTGCTGAGTAGAGTCATAATTCACAACATCTGAAGCTGAAGACACTGGCAAGAGCTAGTTTTGTGCATGTGTGGGGGTGGGTGGGAAGAGAGAGAAGTGGTATTTGGTCTTGAATTCCCAAAGGGCTTGGCTTTAAGAAGATGGTGAAACCTTGGAGGAGGAGTGCATAGGACAGGTGTTAACCTCTAAACACACAGGTCATGGTAGAAGGCCATTTCCCCATCAAGAAAAAAAGCAATAAAAATATTTCCTGGACAGAACAGGGCAGGGGCAGAGCATAGACAGGAAGGTGGAGAGGTTCTTCAGGAGGTGTGGGCAGTGGGAGGCTGCAAACCCCGGGGCTGAGACACTTGGGGCTGGGGGCAGACAACAGGGGGTGAGGGCAGAGGGTTGGGGCCTGTGTCTCTACCCTGCCCTGCAGGAATGTGGGGAGGGCAGGCCTGCACTGATCGGGGGGTCTCAGACCACCACCCACCTGTGCCCCTGTCACCTCTCTGTGGGGAACCACAGCTGCTCAGGAGCCAGATGAAGGTGGCATCTCCCAGCAATCTTGATTCCAGCTTGTGCTTCATTCAGCCCGGCATTTCTCATGATGTATGCTGCATAGAAGTCAAATAAGCAGGGTGACAATATACAGCCTTGACGTACTCCTTTCCTGATTTGGAACCAGTCTGATTTTCCACGTCCAGTTCTAACTGTTGATTCTTGACCTGCATACAGGATTTTCAGGAGACAGGTAAGGTGGTCTAATTTCCATCTCTTTAAGAATTTTCCACAGTTTGTTGTGATCCACACAAAGGCTTTGGCATAGTCAATAAAGCAAAGTAGATGGTTTTCTGGAATTTCCTTGCTTTTTTGACGATCCAGTGCATGTTGGCAATTTGATCTCTGGTTCCTCTGCCTTTTCTAAATCCAGCTTGAACATCTGGAAGTTCTTGATTCATGTACTGCTGAAGCCTGGCTTGGAGAATTTTGAGCATGACTTTACTAGCATGTGAGATGAGTGCAATTTTGTGGTAGTTTGAACATTCTTTGGCACTGCCTTTCTTTGGGATTGGAATGAAAACTAACCTTTTCCAGTCCTGTGGCCACTGCTGAGTATTCCAAATTTGCTGGCATATTGAGTGCAGCACTTTCACAGCATCATCTTTTAGGATTTGAAAGAGCTCAACTGGAATTCCATCACCTCCACTAGCTTTGTTTGTAGTGATGCTTCCTAAGGCCCATTTGACTTCACATTCCAGGATGGCTGGCTCTAGGTGAGTAATCACACCATCATGCTTATCTGGGTCATTAAGATCTTTTATTGTATAGTTCTTCTGTGTATTCTTGCCACCTCTTAATATCTTCTGCTTCGTTAGATCCATACCATTTCTGTCCTTTATCGTGCCCATCATTGCATGAAATGTTCCCTTGGTATCTCTAATTTTCTTGAAGAGATCTCTAGTCTTTCCCATTCTATTGTTTTCCTCTATTTCTTTGCATTGATCACTGAGGAAGGCTTTCTTATCTCTCCTTGCTATTCTTTGGAACTCTGCATTCAAATGGGTATATCTTTCCTTTTCTCCTTTGCCTTTCACTTCTCTTCTTTTCTCAGCTTTTTGTAAGGCCTCCTCAGACAACCATTTTGCCTTTTTGCATTTCTTTTTCTTGGGAATGGTCTTGATCACTGCCTCCTGTACAATGTCACGAACCTCTGTCCATAGTTCTTCAGGTACTCTATCAGATCTAATCCCTGCAAAGCAGGACCTCAAAGCATGACCAGCTGCCACAAAGGCTAGAAAAAGACTTGGGCCCTGGCAGTAGACTGGACTTAGAGACCCTGGAGATTCCGTCCACCTCTGTGAGCAGGTTACACTGAGACGAATGCTCCCTAAGGAAGCGAGAGGAAATTGTTAAAAGGCAGCAACAGAAATGAGATCCATGCGAGCCCGATTTCAGCCCATGCTGCTGCTGATAGAACGTGAGGGGTGAGGAAGAGGGGGTGAAAAGGATTGGAAGTTAAATGTCCCAGGTCATGAGCAGAAGCTGATTGGGATGGTTTGGGCCATGTTGACCTGGAGGTGGCAGTGGGTCAGCTCTCTGAAGATGTCCTCTAGGAAGGTGGAGTTGTAAGTCTGGAACACATGCCTAGAAATAGAAATCTTGGAGTTATTTGCATAGGGGGTTTCCACTGAAAAAAATGCACAAACTAAAAGTTGAGAATGATGTTCTATTCCCTGGGCTTTCTGAAGACTTAAGCCAAAAAGACGGCCTCTCACATCACTCTGAGGGACTGCTCTGAAGAGGTAACGGAACAGCCAGGATACATATGAGTTTTTGCAACAACAACAACAAAATCTTGAACATCAAAAGATGACTGTTAATTGAGGAAAAACAGACATCCCAAGTAAATGAATGTCGACCTTTTCTGTGTATGGGAGGAAGCAACAGCGTGGTCTCTTGGCTATGCACCTTAACTCACTAGGGCCAGTATCCTATTTCTCTCCACCTGAATCCCCTCAGTGTGCACAGCCAGGGTGGCTGCCATGGCTGATGGCTTAATGGCTGCAATGTCCTTTGTTTACTGGGAGGACAGGCCACTCTTTTTCCACAGGGTGATACTGACTGTGTATGGACAAGAGCACTGTGGGACACAGGAACATAAGTAACCTGTTCAATCTTTCATTCATTCCACACCTATTTACTGTGTATCAATTATGTGTCCAGTGTAGGAGTAGGCACTGGGGATACTGCATGGAATAGGTCGAACATAGGTTCTATTCTCACAGAACGTACAGCGTGAGAGGGGTAATCAACAATGCACATAAATACATATGCGCATATAATACTACCAATAAATACTGTGAAGACAAATTCTCAGGGTAAGGGAACAGACCCCTTCATGGATCACAGCCTTGTGGCAAAGGGGCTTGCATAACTCAATGAAGCTACAAGTCATGCCATTCATGGTCACCTAAGACAGAAGGATTATAATGAATAGTTCTGACAAAACATGGTCCACTTAGGGAGGAAATGGCAAACCACTCCACTGTTCTTGCCTGGAGAACCCCAGGGATGGTATGAAAAGTCAAAAAGATATGACACTAGAAGATGAGCCTCCCAGGTCGACAGGTGTCCAATATGCTACTGGGGAGGCGTGGAGGGCAATTACTAACACCTCCGGAAAGAATGAAGCAGCTGGTGAAAGGGGAAACAATGCTCAGTTGTGGATGTATCTGGTGATGAAAGTAAAGTCCAATGCTGTAATATCAGTATCGCATAGGAACCTGGAATGTTAGGTCCATGAATCAAGGCAATTGGACGTGGTCAAACAGGAGATGACAAGATTGCACATCAACATCTTAGCAATCAGTGAACTAAAATGAACGGGAATGGGCAAATTTAATTCAGATGACCATTATATCTATTACTGTGGGCAATTAGAAGAAATGAAGTAGCCCTCATACTCAACAAGAGAGCCTGAAATGCAGTACAGGAGTGCAACCTCAAAAATGACAGAATGATCTCAGTTCATTTCCAAGAGAAAGCATTCAACATTACTCAAGCCCCCTCAATTGGGGGCTTCCCTCGTAGCTCAGTCAGTAAAGTATCTGCCTGCAATGCTGGAGACCTGGGTTCGATTCCTGGGTCGGGAAGATCCCCTGGAGAAGGACATGGCAACCCACTTCAGGATTCTTGCCTGGAGAATCCCACGGGCAGAGGAGCCTGGCAGGCCATGGGGTCACAAGAGTCGGACACGACTTAGTGACTAAACTACCACAACCATCACAACTCAATCACTGATACTGAAGAAACTGAAGTTGACCAGTTCTATGAAGAGGGAAACACCTTCTAGAACTAATACCAAAAAAAAAAAAATGTTTTTTTTCATTATAGGGGTCTGGAATGCAAAAGTAGGAAGTTAGGAGATAACCAGAATAACAGGCAAATTTGCCCTAGAGTACAAAATGAAGCAGGGCAAAGGCTAACAGAGTTTTGCTAAGAGAACACACTGGTCATAGCAAACACCCTTTTCAAACAATACAACAGATGACTCTACACATGGACATCACCAGATGGTCCACACTGAAATCAGATAGTGTTTTTGCAGCCAGAGATGGAGAAGTCAGTAAAAACAAGACCTGAGGCTGATAGTGGATCAGATCATGACCTCCTTATTGCAAAATTCAGGTTTAAATTGAAGAAACTAGGAGAAACCATTAGGCCATTCAGGTATTACCTAGATGTACGTCAAGGTTGTATATTGTCACCCTGCTTATTTAACTTATATGCAGTGTACATCATGAGGAACGCTGGGCTGGAAGAAGCACAAGCTGGAATCAAGATTGCCGGGAGAAATATCAATAACCTCAGATATGCAGATGACGCCACCCTTGTGGCAGAAAGTGAAGAGGAACTCAAAAGCCTCTTGATGAAAGTGAAAGAGGAGAGTGAAAAGGTTGGCTTGAAGCTCAACATTCAGAAAACTAAGATCATGGCATCTGGTCCCATTACTTCATGGGAAATAGATGGGGAAACAGTGGAAGCAGTGTCAGACTTTATTTTGGGGGGCTCCAAAATCACTGCGGATGCTGATTGCAGCCATGAAATTAAAAGACGCTTACTCCTTGGAAGGAAAGTTATGACCAGCCTAGATAGCCTATTAAAAAGCAGAGACACAAAACCACAATGAGATACCATTTCACACCAGTCAGAATGGCTGCTATCCAAAAGTCTACATGCAATAAATGCTGGAGAGGGTGTGGAGAGAAGGGAACCCTCTTACACTGTTGGTGGGAATGCAAACTAGTACAGCCACTATGGAGAACAGTGTGGAGATTCCTCAAAAAAATGGAAATAGAACTGCCATATGATCCAGCAATCGCACTCCTGGGCATACACACCGAGGAAACCAGAATTGAAAGAGACACATGTACTCCAATGTTCATTGCAGCACTGTTTATAATAGCCAGGACATGGAAGCAACCTAGATGTCCATCTGCAGATGAATGGATAAGAAAGCTGTGGTACATATACACAATGGAGTATTACTCAGCCATTAAAAAGAATGCATTTGAATCAGTTCTAATGAGGTGGATGAAACTGGAGCCTATTATACAGAGTGAAGTAAGCCAGAAAGAAAAACACCAATACAGTATACTAACACATATATATGGAATTTAGAAAGATGCAAATGATAACCCTGTATATGAGACAGCAAAAGAGACACAGATGTATAGAACAGTCTTTGGGACTCTGTGGGAGAAGGTGAGGGTGGGGTGATTTGGGAGAATGGCATTGAAACATGTATGTTGTCATATGTGAAATGAATCACCAGTTCAGGGTCGATGCATGTTACAGGATGCTCAGGGCTGGTGTGTGGGGATGACCCAGAGGGAGGATAAAGGGAGGAGGGAGGTGGGAGGGGGGTTCAGGAGGGGGAACTCATGTACACCCGGGGTGGATTCATGTCAATGTATGGCAAAACCAACCAATATAATATTGTAAAATAATTAGCCTCCAATAAAAAATAAATAAAAAGCAGAGACATTACTTTGCCAACAAAGGTCCGTCTAGTCAAGGCTATGGTTTTTCCAGTGGTCATGTATGGATGTGAGAGTTGGACTGTGAAGAAAGCTGATTGCCGAAAAATTGATGCTTTTGAACTGTGGTGCTGGAGAAGACTCTTGAGAGTCCCTTGGACTGCAAGGAGATTCAACCAGTCCATTCTAAAGGAGATCAATCCTGGGTGTTCACTGGAAGGACTGATGCTAAAGCTGAAACTGCAATACTTTGGCCATCTCATGCGAGGAGTTGACTCACTGGAAAAGACTCTGATGTTGGGAGGGATTGGGGGCAGGAGGAGACAGGGACTACAGGGAATGAGATGGCTGGATGGCATCACCGACTCAATGAAAATGAGTTTGAGTGAACTCCGGGAGTTGGTGATGGACAGGGAGGCCTGGCGTGCTGTGATTCATGGGGTCGCAAAGAGTTGGACACGACTGAGCGACTGAACTGAACTGAATCCCTTATGATTCTACAGTGGAGGTGACAAATAGTTTCAAGGGATTAGATCTGGGAGACAGAATGCCCAAAGAACTATGAATAGAGGTTCATAACATTATACAGGAGGCGGTGATCAAAACCATCCTCAAGAAGAAGAAATGCAAGAAGGCAAAATGATTGTCTGAAGAGGGCTTACAAAAAGCTGAGGAAGGAAAAGCAGCAAAAATCAAAGGAAAAGGGAAAGATATACACAACTGAATGCAGAGTCCAGAGAATATCAAGGAGAGATAAGAAAAACATCTTAAGTGAACAGTGCAAAGAAGCAGAGGAAAACAATAGAGTGGGGAAGATTAGAGATCTCTTCATGAAAATTGGAGATATCAAGGGAACATTTCATGCAAGGAAAGGCATAGTAAAGAACAAAACTGGTAAAAACCTAAGAGATGCAGAAGAGATTAAGAAGTGGCAAGAATACACAGAACTATACAAGACAGCATATTAAAAAGCAGAGACATTACTTTACCAACAAAGGTCCTTGTAGTTAAAGCTATGGTTTTTCCTGTAGTCATGTATGGATGTGAGAGTTGGACCATAAAGAAAGCTGAGCGCCAAAGAATTGATGCTTTTGAACTGTGGTGTTGGAGAAGACTCTTGAGAGTCCCTTGGAGTGAAAGGAGATCCAACCAGTCAATCCTAAAGGAGATCAGTCCGAATATTCATTGGAAGGCCTGATGCTGAAGCTGAAACTCCAATACTTTGGCCACCTGATGCGAAGAACTGACTCATTGGAAGAGACTCCGATGCTGGGAAAGATTGAAGGTGGAAGGAAAAGGGAACGACAGAGGATGAGATGGTTGGAAGGCATCGCCGACATGATGGACATGAGTTTGAGTAGGCTCTGGGAGTTGGTAATGGACAGGGAAGCCTGGCATGCTGCAGTCCATGGGGTTGCAAAGAGTCAGATAGGACTGAGTGACTGAACTGATACAAGAAAGGTCTTAATAACCTGGATAACCAGGATGGTGTTGTCACTCACCTAGAACCTGACATCCTGGAGTTTGAAGTCAAGTGGGCCTTAGGAAGCATTACTACAAAGAAAGCTATTGGAGGTGATGCAATTCCAGCTGAGCTATTTCAAATCCTAAAAGATGATGCTGTTAAAGTGCCACATTGAATATGTCAGCTGTGTGCTGTGCTAAGTCGCTTCAGTCATGTCCAACTCTGTGCCACCCTAGGGACTGTAGCCCGCTAGGTTCCTCTGTCTTTGGGATTCTCCAGGCAAGAATACTGGAGTGGATTGCCATTCCCTTCTCCGGGGGAATCTTCCCAACTCGGCTCGAACTGGTGTCTCTTGCATCTCACCTGCATTGGTAGGTGGGTTCTTTACCATTAGTGCCACCTGGGAAGCCCCTTATGTCAGCACATTTGGAAAACTCAGCAGTGGCCACAGGTCTGGAAAAGGTCAGTTTTCATTCTAATCCCAAAGAAGGGCAATGCAAAGAATATTCAAACTACTGAGAGGGTAACAGACAGGAAGGCCAGGGCTCTCCAAATAGAGGAAATAGGCTGCAAGTGTAAGACATTTTTTTATCTCTCCCTTGGTGCTGGAGAAGACTCTTGAGAGTCCCTTGGACTGCAAGGAGATCCAACCAGTTCATTCTGGAGCTGATCAATCCTGGGTGTTCATTGGAAGGACTGATGCTAAAGCTGAAACTGCAATACTTTGGCCACCTCATGCAAAGAGTTGACTCACTGGAAAAGACCCTGATGCTGGGAGCGATTGGGGGCGGGAGGAGACGGGGACGGCAGAGAATGAGATGGCTGGATGGCATCACCGACTCGATGGACATGAGTTTGAGTGAACTCCGGGAGGTGGTGATGGAGAGGGAGGCCTGGCGTGCTGTGATTCATGGGGTCGCGGAGAGTCAGACACGACTGAGCGACTGAACTGAACTGAAAGTGGCAGGAGGACACAAACTACAAGCGTCAGATTTTTCCCTTCTCCATACAAAATTACAAGGAGGTTTCTCTATGGAAATGTTTTTCTTAAGCTGTGTTAGTGAAACTATGTATTTGCTTTGGAATTTGCCTTTCTTCAAAATGGTTCCACCTAAGACCAACTTTTTTCCTTTTCTTAAACCTTGGGCTGATAATAGCTCAACAAACCAGTATTCATATCAATTGCTTTATGGCTGGGGGATGACACACCTTGTGCCATCCTATCTCAAAAATGCATATTGTGGGAAAGGGGCCTGGTGAAACTCCGTCAGCCTTGAGATGTCTCTCTTATATAATTAATAGCTTTCGAACAGACATAAAACAGCTTGCTAAAGCCTAACAAGGGGCACTCTCGTACCTCTTCTGATGTCCATGTCAGAAGCTTTCTCTGTCTCCTTTTTAATACTTTAATAAACCTCTGCTATATAGAAGCTCTTGAGTGATCAAGCCTGGTTCCTGGTCCCAGAGTTAAATCATCTTCTTCAGAGATCAAGAGTCTGACACCATTCACCGTAAGCTATCATCATGAGGGCTCATCCGGGATCTTCAGGACAAGGTAAAAACACTCAGAGCTCTAGCCTCTCTGCTTTCTCAGTATGCACGTTTTCTGCTTTACTTTACTATCTCTACGGTGTGCTTGTGTGAATGAATGACATGCCGTGCGCGAAGCAAGTGATAAGCCCTGCTCTGTGGTTTCGCAGTGCCTCATAATGACTGAAGGCAGCCCAAAAAACAGGGAGCCTTATCGGTAGTTTATACCGACCTGCCAATGCCAAGAGACACCCAACATCCCTGTGAGGGGAGAGGCCAGAGATGGGCAAAGCGTGTGGACCGAAATTTCCTTTCTTGGTCATCTTTTCCTGGTCTCTTTGACCATTTCGTAATTGAGTGGAGAATTAGAACTACTAACCTAATCTGTCGGATCATAGACTTTCAAGGGACATGCTGTTACTATGTACTTTTACTTAGACCCTGATTGGTAGTCATGGAAGTGCCTACCCTTGCTAGGAACTGAAAGTTACAAGAGCATGATTGGGATCGAGGTGGAGTTCTAGCTCCAGGAATGTCTCTCTCAGGCTAGAGGTCACTCTCTTGGCTGCCTGCCTCAGGGGCCAGCAACCTGAAAGCGAGTCTTTGTCAGGGTTGTGTTCTCCTATCTATATGGACAGAAGCACTGCTAGTGACCATGAGGTTTTTGAGGACACAGATCGGGAATTGCAGGATCTGGTCAGATTGGAAATGCTAGCTCTTCGTGGACCAGAGAAGGCTCTCTCAAGGCTTTTGTCTCAACTCCCTAGATTTTCCTTTTGTGGAATCTGTGGAAATGAACTGGAAGGATTGGCCCTGGTAACTGGAGGACAAAAATCATTTTTTCCTCGCTGGCCAACCCTCCACCAGCTCTTTTGCGATCACATATAGTGGCGCTCAGAAGGGACATCTTGATCGTTGTTCATCCCTTTATGACTCACCGCTTCTACTGCGGTCAGGGCTGTACTCAGGAATGTGCATAGGCACATGAAAGATGGATGCTTCCCCTAGGAGTCCTAGCTTGGGAAACATTCTGGGAAAACTATTCTGCTCCACCCCAGGGGGCATCAGAGAAAAGGGCGAATCAAAGAAAGGCCTTGTTGGTATGGAACTCAAGTCAGTCTGGGATGCCATCAGGTCTACCCCCGGTGCATCTCCACCCCGTCTCGGTGGTAGAACCGGGAGGGCCAGTAAGACGCCTGCATCAGTAAGGGACAGACTAAGTCCGACCAGGGAAGGAAAGCTTTGATGGAGAGTCTGTCCACACCCCCATCTAGAGCAGGGAGGGACGCTTCCGGCGGAAAAAAGGCACGCTGTGGATGCCGCTTTTTTCCTCTCTTGCAGATGGGAGCTGCTGCTGCTGCTGCTAAGTTGCTTCGGTCGTGTCCGACTCTGTGCGACTCCATAGACGGCAGCCCACCAGGCTCCTCCGTCCATGGGATTCTCCAGGCAAGAACACTGGAGTGGGTTGCCATTTCCTTCTCCAATGCATGAAAGTGAAAAGTGAAAGTGAAGGCGCTCAGTCATGTCCGACTCTTAGTGACCCCATGGACTGCAGCCTACAGGCTCCTCCATCCATGGGATTTTCTAGGCAAGAATACTGGAGCTAGCAGTTCCAAAAACCACTCCTTTAAAGTGTATTTTAAAAACTGGGACAAGTTTGATCCCCAGAGTTTAAAAAAGACACTCCTGATCTTCTTCTGTGATAATGAATGGCCACAGTATCCTTTAGAAGATGGGGAACACTGGCCTGTTAAAGGGTCTCTCAATTACGGTACTGTTTTACACCTAGACCAGATCTGTAGAAAACAAGAGAAACGGGCAGAAGTGCCATATGTGTTGATCTCTCTACAAGACATGCCAGCCTTGTGTCCTAAGGGTACAGATTTGGATGGGAAACCTTCAGCTGCCTCCTGTTCTCTTACTTTGCCCCTGAACCTGGGGCTCCCAACTGAACAGGCTGGGAGCCAGGGCACCCTTCCAGGAGGGGTTGCCTTGGTCTCAGTAGAAATTCAAACAGTACTAATTGTGGTTGAGACTATCGAGAGGATCCAAAAAGTACATACAAGACTTTATGGGACTAACTTTACTCTATGAGCTTACTTGGAGAGATGTAAAGCATGTCTTGGGACAGATGCTGACTCCTGACTTGAGAACCTGAGTTTTGGGGGAAACTACTACTTTTGGAGAAGGAAATGGCAACCCACTCCAGTACTCTTGCCTGGAGAATCCCACGGATGGAGGAGCCTGGTAAGCTACAGTCCATGGGGTCGCAAAGAGTCAGACATGACTGAGCGACTTCACTTTCACTTTTTTCACTACTTTTGGAGATGAATGGCTTGAACATAAGATAAGGGGAAAGACAGAGCACGAAATAACCCTCCTCCCTACTGGGAGCCAAGCAGTTCCTATAACAGAGCCACTTTGCTGGATGTATTCTTGAAGGACTCAAGTGAGCACGTGCTAAGACTAGGCTAAGTTTACTGACAAAGAACAGGGACAGAAGGAAACTCCTGGTGAATTCCTAAATAATTATTGGAGGCTCTCTACAAGTTTACTGACGTTGATCCTGAAAGTTCAGAGGGAGAAATGATCTTAAAAGATAGATTTCTCACTCAGTCAGCTCCAGATATCTGACGTAAGTTACAAAAACAGGTGTTTGGACCAAATCAGTTTTTATAAAAACTGTTACAGCTGGCTCAGACAGTACATTATGGTAGAGAATATGAGGAGGAAAATAAAGGGCAAAAAAGAACCAGACGAAAGACTGAAGCCCCAAACATGACTGTTAGACCTGCTCTGAAACAGCCTGAGAAAAATGCCCAGAGGGACCCAGGTGAAAAGGGATGGGCTTGTTATTACTGTGGAAAGGAGAGGCATCTCAAGTGGGATTGCCCTCAGGCATCTAAGCTGCCCCCTGCTCCAGGTCCGGTCTGCAGAGGACCATACTGGAGAAGAGACTGCCCTCTGAGGTGTAGGCTCCAGGGGTCAGGCTCTTGGGACAATCAGGATTGAAGGTGCCCAGGGGTCCCCACACAAACTCCCATCCTAATTACACCTGAGGAACCCCGTGTATTAATAACTGTGGATGGCCAATCAGTTGATTTCTTTTGGACACTGGGGCAAATTTCTCTGTGCTCACTGAAGCCCCTGGTCCACTTTCCTCTGGATCCACTACCGTAATGGGACTGTCTGGATGAGCCAAACGCTATTATTTCAGTCATCCTTTAAGCTACAACTGGGACTCTGTGCTGTTTTCTTCAGTTTCTAATCGTGCCAGAGTCTCCCTCACTGCTTCTGGGGAGGGATATACTGAGTAAGGTTCAGGGCTCTGTTTTCATGAATATGGAACCTGCTCTTTCTCTCCCATTAATTGAACAAAATGTAAATCCTAAAGTGTGGGCTGATGGAAAAACTGGGTTGAGCATACAATGCTGCTCCTGTCTTTATCAAGCTCAAAGACCCTCACCTATTTTCACATCAAAAGCAGTATCCATTAAAGACTGAGGTGTTAAGGAAGGGTTAAAACCCATCATTGAGAATTTAAAGGAGCAGGGGCTATTAATTCCCTGTAAAAGTTCCTACAACACTCCTATTTTGGGTGTAAAAAAGTCAAATGATAAATGGAGACTTGTTCAAGATATATGAATAATAAGTGTCTAATCCTTATACTTTCTTCACAGTCCAACTCTCACATCCATACATGACCACGGGAAAAACCATTGCCTTGACTAGACGGACCTTGGTTGGCAAAGTAATGTCTCTGCTTTTTAATATACTATCTAGGTTGGTCATAACTTTCCTTCCAAGGAGCAAGCGTCTTTTAATTCCATGGCTGCAATCAGCATCTGCAGTGATTTTGGAGCCCAAAAAAATGAAGTCTGACACTGTTTCCACTGTTTTTCCATCTATTTCCCATGAAGTGATGGGACCAGATGCCATGATCTTTGTTTTCTGAATGTTGAGCTTCAAGCCAACCTTTTCACTCTCCTCTTTCACTTTCATCAAGAGGCTTTTGAGTTCCTCTTCACTTTCTGCCATAAGGGTAGTGTCATCTGCATGAAAGCTGATCACCGAAGAATCGATGCTTTAGAACTGTGGTGTTGGAGAAGACTCTTGAGAGTCCCTTATACTGCAAGGAGATCCAACCAGTCCATTCTAAAGGAGATCAATCCTGGGTGTTCATTGGAGGGACTGATGCTAAAGCTGAAACTGCAATACTTTGGCCACCTCATGCGACGAGTTGACTCACTGGAAAAGACTCTGATGCTGGGAAAGGTTGGGGGTGGGAGGAGAAGGGGATGACGGAGAATGAGATGGCTGGATGGCATCACCGACTCTGTGGACATGAGTTTGAGTGTACTCCGGGAGTTGGTGATGGACAGGGAGGCCTGGCGTGCTGTGATTCATGGGGTCGCGGAGAGTCGGACACGACTGAGTGACTGAACTGACTGAACTGAATCCTTATACTTTATTGTCTGAAATTCCTAAAGGAGTCAAATATGACTAAGACAATTGAGAGGATTCTTGGGCATTACAGGCTATTGCCGCATTTGGATTCTGGGTTATGGGGATCTTGCCCAGCCTTTATATAAACTTATAACTGAGACTCGGTAGGCCCAAACCAACAAGCTGATCTGGTCCCCAGAAGACTCAAAAAGCTTTTAAGGCTCTTCAAACTGCTCTCTTATAGGCTCCAACTTTGAGCTTGCCCACAGGATCAGAGTTGTTACTGAAAAAAGGCTATGGCCACATTGTATAAGGGTAATTGTTATTATTTTGCTAATGCCTAAAGCTCATAAATTTACTAATGGGCAAAATTTTACTATACTGACTTCTCATGATGTCAGTCAGTCAGTTCAGTCACTCAGTCGTGTCCGACTCTTTGCGACCCCATGAACCACAGCACGCCAGGCCTCCCTGTCCATCACCAACTCCCGGAGTTCACTCAAACTCATGTCCATTGAGTCAGTGATGCCATCCAGCCATCTCATTCTCTGTCGTCCCCGTCTCCTCCTACCCCCAATCCCTCTCAGCATCAGACTCTTTTCCAGTGAGTCAACTCTTCGCATGAGGTGGCCAAAGTATTGCAGTTTCAGCTTTAGCATCAGTCCTTCCAATGAACACCCAGGATTGATCTCCTTTAGAATGGACTGGTTGAATCTCCTTGCAGTCCAAGGGACTCTCAAAAGTCTTCTCCAGCACCACAGTTCAAAAGCATCAATTCTTCGGCGACCAGCTTTCTTCACAGTCCAACTCTCACATCCATACATGACCACAGGTAAAACCATAGCCTTGACTAGATGGACCTTGGTTGGCAAAGTAATGTCTCTGCTTTTTAATATGCTATCTATGCTGGTCATAACTTTCCTTCCAAGGAGTAAGCGTCTTTTAATTTCATGGCTGCAATCAGCATCCACAGTGATTTTGGAGCCCCCAAAAATAGTCTGACACTGTTTCCACTGTTTCCCCATCTATTTCCCATGAAGTGATGGGACCAGATGCCATGATCTTCGTTTTCTGAATGTTGAGCTTCAAGCCAACCTTTTCACTCTCCTCTTTCACTTTCATCAAGAGGCCTTTGAGTTCCTCTTCACTTTCTGCCATAAGGGTGGTGTCATCTGCATATCTGAGGTTATTGATATTTCTCCCAGCAATCTTGATTCCAGCTTGTGCTTCTTCCAGCCCAGCGTTCCTCATGATGTACTCTGCATATAAGTTAAATAAGCAGGGTGACAATATACAACCTTGACGTACTCCTTTTCCTATTTGGAACCAGTCTGTTCTCATGATGTAGTGGTATCTTAAACTCTGAAGTTCAGAGTGACAATGGCTCCGTCTTTAAAGCTGCTGTAACTCAAGGGGTGTCAAAAGCTCTAGGAATAGAATGTCACACTGTTCCTGGAGACCCCAATCTTCAGAAAAAGTTGAAAAGGCTAATTACATTATTAAAAGACACCCGTGTAAGCTAACTCAGAAAACACAAGACAGTTGGTTTAAAGTTTTACTCGTAGCTTTAATGAGGGCTCAAACTGCCCCTAAGAAGAAGGGACTGCCTCTATGACTGTCTGTTTTTCTGCATAGATATCATCATCATAGATCCTAAAGCCTTAGAACTAACTATTTGACTCAGCTTTCAGCTTTTCAACCTCCTCATTGTCGTGGCCCAGGCGCAGGTTGGAAAAGAATTTCCAGACATGAGACAGAATGAAAGAAGAATAAAGTGTATTAGAATGGGAGACGCTGTTAGAACAGCAGGTCAGCTCAAGGGAGAACTGAACAGGGGTCCTTAGTCCACTTTTATACCCAAGGTACAAGGCATGGGATAGGGATCTTGCAGGTCATTTGCTGATTGGATGAAGCATGTATACGGGGTGGGGGAAGAGTAGGGCATCCTATCCCGATGGGGTAGGAGGGGAGACAGATTATACTGTTCCATTAATAGTTACAACATGGGGAAGGGAAGAATGCTAAGGGTCTGGACTTTCCATTCCTGCATTCCAAGACCCTCCTTGGTTTTATCTGCTCTTTCGTCCTTGGGTCACCACACTCATCAGTTGAAGGCTTCCCATGGTGGGTTTCTCCACTTCAAGGTAAGGGCTTTCTACAACTCTTTCTACAACTCTGCGAATACCTTCACCAACAACAATCGTCTGTGACGCCTCTTCTTGATCTGATGACATCTAACAATCCTAAGATGGACTGGTATAACATATTGTACCTTAACTATGGACATAATGTGACTTTTAACTTTGATTAGGTTTTAACTTAGTTACAGTAACTTATCTGTAACTGTAAAATGGCATTTGTTTCTAACCATCTGAGAGCTTTTAAGTTACAAAAGGTTGTCCAGGCTCCTACAAGTGCCACAGCCTCCTCCAACTATTACTTGGAGCTCCTGGATCAGAGACTTTCCATATGAGGGTTAGGAGAATATATTGCCTCAACAAATTAGGGACCATGCCCCTCAACAGCAGGAAGTAGTTATGGAATGAACACAACGCCCCTTTCCCTAGGCAACATAATTCTCCTAAAAGAAAAGGGGGAATGAGTTGGTAACAGGCAGGAAGGCCAGGGCTCTCCAAACAGAGGAAATAGGCTACAAGTGTAAGACATTTTTTATCTCTCCCTTAAGTGGCAGGAGGAAACAAACTACAAGTGTCAGTTTTTTTTTCCTTCTCCATACAAAATTAAACGGAGGTTTCTCCATGGAAATGTTTTTCTTAAGCTGTGTTAATGAAACTATGTTATTTGCTTTGGAATTTGCCTTTCTTCAAAATGGTTCCACCTAAGACTAACTTTTTTTCTTTTCTCAAACCTTGGGCTGATAATAGCTCAACAAACCAGTATTCATATCAATTGTTTTATGGCCATCCTATCTCAAAAATGCATATTGTGGGAGAGGGGCCTGGTGAAACTCCATCAGCCTTGAGGTGTCTCTCTTATCTGAATAATAGCTTTCGAACAGTCATAAAACAGCTTGCTAAAGCCTAGCAGGGGGCACTCTCCGTCCCCCTTCTGATGTCTATGTCAGAAGCTTTCTCTGTCCCTTTTATACTTTAATAAAACTCTGCTATACAGAAGCTCTTGAGTGATCAAGCCTGGTTCCTGGTCCCAAAGTTAAATCTTCTTCTTTGGAGATCACGAATCTGACACTGTTCACCGTAAGCTATCACTACCACACAATTACACTCATTTCACATGCTAGCAAGGTAATGCTTCAACCTAAGTTGTGGCAGAAAGTGAAGAACTGTGAACTTCCAGATGTACAAGCTGAGTTTTAAAGAGGCAGAGGAACCAGAGATCAAACTGCCAACATTCCTTGGAACATGGAGAAAGCAGGGAGCTCCAGAAAAACGTCTACTTCTGCTTTATTGACTGTGCTAACACCTTTGACTATGTAGACCACAACAAACTGTGGAAAATTCTTAAAGAGATGGGAACACCAGACCACCTTACCTGTCTCCTGAAAAACCTGTATGCAGGTCAAGAAGCAATAGTTAAAACCAAACATGGAACAACAGACTGGTCCCAAATTGGGAAAGGAGTACATCAAGGCTATATATGGTCACCCTGCTTATTTAACTTATACGCAGAGTACATCATGTGAAATGTCAGGCTAGATGAAGCACAAGCTGGACTCAAGATTGCTGGGAGAAATATCAATAACCTCAGATATGCAGATGATAGCTTTCTAATGGTAGAAAGCAAAGAGGAACTAAAGGGCTCCTTGATGAGGGTGAAAGATGAGAGTGAAAAAGCTGGCTTGAAACTCAACATTCAAAGAAGTAAGATCATGGCATTCAGTCCCATTACCTCATGGCCAATAAAACAGGGAAAAGGTGAAACAGTGACAGATTTTATTTTTTGGGCTCCAAAATCACTGCAGTGATTGCAGCCATGAAATTAAACGATGCTTCCTCCTTGGAAGGAAAGCTATGATAAACCCAGACAGCATATTAAAAAGCAGAATCACTTTGCTGAAAATGGTCTGTATTTGTCAAAACTATAGTTTTCCAGTAGTCATGTATGGATATGAGAGTTGGGCCAAAAAGAGGCTGAGAGCCGAAGAACTGATGCTTTCAAACTGTGGTGCTGAAGAAGACTCTTGAGAGTTTCTTGGACAGCAAGGAGATCAAATCAGTTAATCCTAGAGGAAATCAACCCTGAATATTCACTGGAAGGGCTGATGCTGAAGCTCCAATAATTTGACCACCTGATGTGAAGAGAGAACTCTTTGGAAAAGACCCTGGTGCTGGGAAAGACTGAGGGCAGGAGGAGAGAGGAGCAGCAGAGGATAAGATGGTTAGATAGAATCAGACTCAGTGGACATGAATCTGAGCAAACTCCAGAGACAGTGAAGGACAGAGGAGCCTGGCATGTTGCAGTCCATAAGGTTGCAAAGAGTAGAACTCGACTTGGCAATTAAACAAGGGAATGGAGGCTTTTCCCTGGTGGCACTAGTGGTACAGAATCTGCCTGCAATGCAGGAGATGCGACTTCCATCCCTGGGTCAGGAAGATCCCCTGGAGGAGGAAACGGCAACCCACTCCAGTATTCTTGCCTGGGAAATCCTGTGGACAGCACAGCCTGGACTACAATGGGGTTGTAAGAGAGTCAGACACCACTTAGAAACTAAAGAACATCAAGGGAATAGACAGTAACCAGAGGAAGATCAGAAACACACCTCTGTGATGGAAATGGAAAGGAAATCCAAAAAAGACAGATATATGTGTACAGTAACTGATTCACTTTGCTGTACAGTAGAAACTAAAGCAACACTGCAAAGCAACTATACACCAATAAAAAATAATTTAAAAGAAAGAAACAAACAAATGCTCCTCTGAGGAGGAGACCTGGAAGCAGAGATTGGAATGCGAGTGGGGAAATACTGTGCAAAGAACCCAAGGTGAGCTTTGCAAAGAGGGATCAACAAATGCCAACTCCCTGAGGTGGAAATAAACTTTGTAGGTGACAGAAATTCACAAGAGGAGCAGGATACTACAGGGGCATAGAGCAGGCAGGGAGACGGGAAATGAATTAGAAAAGACACCAGGACAAGTAGAGCTCTAGTGGGATTTCTTTCTTTCTTTTTTTTGGTGATACAAAATTGAATTGTGTCTTGCGTGGAATGGAAAGCCCTTGAACAGATAGAAACAGGGAAGTGACATCACTTAAGTTCCATTTCCCAAGAATCCTTAAGATCATTTTTGGGTTGGGGTAGGGGCGAAATGGATGAAGGAGCTCAAAAGGTACCAACTTTCAGTCTCACTGAATAAAATTAATATTTTAAGGGAAGACGAGTAAAACATAAATATTTTCCCTTGCCCTCTAGTGTGCACTGTTCATCTGCACTATGCATTAACCTGACCTCCCCAACGGCAGAAACACCTGCTTAACTAGAAAGATCAATTATTCTTCTTCTAGTGCCAGCCATGGAAACTCCTTAGAAGATAACACGCCTCTCTTAATTCTGCATGGGATCACCATGACTCGCCACGTACCCTGCATGTGCATACAGCTTTGGTGAAATTGACACACGATGCCAATAGATCATTTCCCTGATCATTTCCCTTAAAGATAAGGACTGGTACAGAACAGACCAGGTCACAGGACGTGAGGAGATATGGAGCCACACCTACCAGAAGTTCTCACCTTAAATACTTGCTTGAGACTTTATTAGTCTCACTAGCTATACTGTTCATATTCTCCCTATTTGACGACATGATTGTTTCTTGCATTACCAGATGTGTGACTAAGCCTCTGATAAAAACAATAACTAACTGACTTGAAACCATTCACCCAATTGATAGCTCTCTAAGATCAATGATGGTAATAGCAGAACTCTAGCTATGGGAAGAAGCAACAAGAGGGACTCATTTCCTGACTGTAACAGACCAGCAAGACAAGCCATCCAGAGGCTGTGGGCTACTGTCAGAAGGGCCGAGTCCACTAACAGCACACGGAGGGTCCTATCAAAGAAACCCTGGCCTGACCTGGGAATGAGCATTCCTAGTGTTGTGGGCCAAACTGGTCACAAAATGCCTCTCAAACCTTGGTCAAAGTTAAGACCTAAAGGGAGGAGTTTGTGAAACAAAGATTGTTGCCCACCACCCAGTCCTACAGGAATCCAGTTGTGAGCCACTGCAGTCACTGACCTAAATTATACCCTAAAAGGAATTCAGGGTGAAGATCAGAGTGAGAAATTTTGTATTCAAGGAAAATTGACAGAACTGGCCTCAGGTATCATTAGGTGTTTTCGGGTAAAAATTTTATGAACCCAGTTTTCTGCATCTTCCCATACTTGGAAAAGCACTAAATCCATTAACGCAGATGTCTGTTCCCAAACAAAGAGCAGCAGCCTTCCAGCAAGATGTGTGCTTGACTGTACCCACTGACTTCTAAAGCCACAGACATACTGGCCTCCCCTCCCTTCACCTCTTCAGAACTGTCCTCAGAGCTCTCTAAAAGACTGTTTCCCGGGTTATCATCCTCAGATTGGTTCAAATGAAACTTTCCACTTATTTGTGAAGCTATTAATTTTTTCATCTTTATAAAGTAAGTCATGTGTGTACTGTGCTAAGTCGCTTCAGTCGTGTCTATTTGCGCCCCTATGGACTGTGGCCTGCCAGGCTCCTCTGTCCATGGGCTTCTCCAGGCAAGGATACTGGAGTGGGTTGCCATGCCCTCCTCCAGGGGATCCTCCCAATCCAGGGATCAAACCCAGGTCTCTTATGTCTCCTGCACTGGCAGGTGGGTTCTTTACCACTAGCGCCACCTGGGAAGCTCCTAAGTAAGTCATGGGGATGTCATACACAGCATATATGAAAGATGGTAAAAGTACACCTTAAAAGTTGTCATCACAAGGAAAAATTCATAATTATGTGTAGTGGTGGATGTTTTGTAGACCTATTGTGATCATTTCACAATAGCTACAAATACTGAATCATTATGTTGTGTATCTGAAATATCGTATGTCAATTATACCTCAATTAAAAAATATCTGTTTTATTTCTTAAAGAAAAATAAACTTTGACAGTCTCTATGATAATATAAAAAAAGACAAGGGGAGGCTTTCAGAGCCAGGGTACAATTGGAGATAAGGGACTCTTATTTCTCTAGCATTCTGGCCAATTTTGGACCAGCTTCTCTGGGTGAAGCTGGAGGATTTAGATTAGGGATATTGAAATATGCCTTCTGACCTTTCCTTTACAAAGCACCCTAAAAATTCTCAATCAAGCTAACTTTAAGGCACTCCATTGTCCTTTCCATACCTTTGGCTTTCTTTGTGAGAACCATCCCCACAGTGGATGATTTAGAAAAACCATATACACAGATCATAAAACCAATACAATAATGTAAAGTAATTAGCCTCCAATTAAAATAAATAAATTAAAAAAAAAAGAAGTCAATGACTATTTGAGTGTTTCTGGTGAGCTAGACCCCATGCTGCTAGAAGGGTTGTATTTAGTTACTACTTTTGGCCACATCAAATTGCTTGTGGGATCTTGGTTTCCCAACCAAGGATCGAACCCGGGCCCTCAGCTGTGAAAGCACTGAGTCCTACCCACTGGACCACCAGGGAAGTCCCTGTTGGAAAGATTATCACTCAGGGCTATGTTCACTCTGGGGCAACATAAGTGTTTTCCATAACCACAACACCAAATGGAATACAAATGGAGACAAAATGCAACAAATGAATTTAACCATATACCAAGTTGTTGACCTAACCTCACAGGGCATGACTTGAACAACACAGTAATATAGTCAGAAAAAAAGAACTGCCAAAAAACAAGCTTCAGTTGTTTTCAGTTATCAGTGCCATCGTTAATGGGGACTATACACACTCACAGCCTGAAAAACTGAATATACAATTATGTTGATGTCATTAGGAACCAAGATTTTAAACATGAAACAAAAGATACACAAGCATGAAATTAAAGGCAAAGAAGCCTGGTGGTACTGATTTTGAATTGGAAATAACAGTATAAACTCATGGCTATTTTCCCCTTAAAAAAAATACACATCCTAACTCTCTACTGGAAAGACGTAAAAGCAAAGAGACACCCAATAGTAATTACTCTGAAAATAGGTAATGGGAAAAAAAAATCGACAATTTATCCTCCCTTTCCTACACAGACTGAATTACAAGTAAACCAGTAACTGATGGGGGAAAGTTCTTTATAGAAAAGTTTTCACTAATACATAAAGAAGGAATCCTAGAGTTTTAATATCTCCATCTTGCAACCTTCAATGAGATGATGGATCTAGCCACTGGAGAACTTTATAAAGTAGGATCAAGTTGACAATGTCTAGCCAACCAGCGGCCCACACTCCTGCCCCAGGAGAAGCTCAGATGCCTCCTCACCTGCAGAATGTTCTTGCTTCCATATCACACTGGAATCCCATCAAGCTTTCAGACTTCTTACCAGCTTACAGGATGGAATCTGTAAAAATCAAAAAATGCAGTAAGTATTACAGAAGAGATGGCCTAGTGTCTTTAATAAGCAAATGGCAAGATAAATGAAAAAGAAAAAAAGAAGATACAGGAATTGTCACATAAATGCAACCTGTGGATCCTGGCTGCATTTCATACAAAGTCAACTGGAAAAAAAAAATTTATCAGATGACTTGGACAATTTCAACACTGATTGGATATTTGATGATATTAATTTGTTTAGGTATGCAAATGTTATTAAAACAATTTTATAAAAAGTCCTTATCTTTTACAGATACAGTGAAGTTTTTACAGCTGAGATGCTATAATGCCTGGAAGCAGCTTTATTATATATTTTTTTGAGATCTTGTGGGAGTATATTCTTATAATTTCCATACTTAAAATAATGCAGTGCCAGTGGTGGCTGTGCTGGGAGATGCATACAAAGGAAACAAGATGGCACCTGAGCTGATAATTGTTTAAGCTGGTGATGTCTGAATAGGTGTTCCTTGTACTTTTCTCTGTACTCTTGTGGATGTTTGGAAATTTCTCATTACAGAAAGAGTAGTGGAGATGCCAGACATTAGGGATTACATGTTAAACAATTATCTCCAGTTGTTTGAAGGAAATCCATGTTTCATCTTTTGCTGTTTTCTACAGACACCACCATTATGGCAGAAAGTGAAGAGGAACTGAAGAGCCTCTTGATGAAAGTGAAAGAGGAGAGTGAAAAGGTTGGCTTGAAGCTCAACATTCAGAAAACTAAGATCATGGCATCTGGTCCCATCACTTCATGGCAGATAGATGGGGAAACTGTGGAAACAGTGGCTGACTTTATTTTTCTGGGCTCCAAAATCACTGCAGATGATGATTGCAGCCATAAAATTAAAAGATGCTTGCTCCTTGGAAGGAAAGTTAGGAAAGTTATGACCAACCTAGACAGCATATTAAAAAGCAGAGACATTATTTTGCCAACAAAGGTCTCTCTAGTCAAGGCTATGGTTTTTCCAGTGGTCATGTATGGATGTGAGAGTTGGACTATAAAGAAAGCTGAGTGCTAAAGAATTGATGCTTTTGAACTGTGGTGTTGGAGAAGACTCTTGAGAGTCCCTTGGACTGCAAGGAGATCCAACCAGTCCATCCTAAAGGAGATCGGTCCTGGGTGTTCATTGGAAGGACTGATGTTGAAGCTGAAACTCCAATACTTTGGCCACCTGATACGGAGAGCTGACTCATTGGAAAAGACCCTGATGCTGGGAAAGATTGAGGGCAGGAGGAGAAGGGGATGACAGAGGATGAGGTGGTTGGATGGCATCACTGACTCGATGGACATGGGTTTGGGTGAACTCCGGGAGTTGGTGATGGACAGGGAGGCCTGGCGTATTGCGGTTCATGGGGTCGCAAAGAGTCGGACACAACTGAGCAACTGAACTGAACTGAACAATGCATAGAATCTACAGAAGGATCTGCTTGTGTCAAGCAATTGTAAACATTTACAGATATTCATTTATTTACTTCACAATACATTCTGAACATCTGAAAACCAGACACCAGAGTTGTAGGTGACAGGGACATGATGGCTGTCATGGAGTTTAGGGTCAAGGGGATAAGGTGACAGATACAGAATATATATGTATCTGACAGATACATACATAATTTTATACATAATTAACACATTTCCAACAAATTGTGGATAATTCTTAAAGAGATGGAACACCAGACCATCTTACCTGCCTCCTGAGAAACCTGTATGCAGGTCAAAAAGGAACAGTTAGAATTGGACATGGAACAACTGACTGGTTCCAAATCTGGAAAGGAGTCTGTCAAGGCTGTATATTGTCACCCTGCTTCTTTAATTTATGTGCAGAGTACATCATGTGAAATGCCAGGCTGGATGAAGCACAAGCTGGAATCAAGATTGCCGGGAGAAATATCAACAACCTCAGATATGCAGATGACACCACCCTTATGGCAGAAAGTGAAGAACTAAAGAGCCTCTTGATGAAGGTGAAACAGGAGAGTGAGAAAGTTCGCTTAAAACTCAACATTCAACAAACTAACATCATGTCATATCATCATGACATCACTTCATGTCATATAGATGGGGAAACAATGGAAGCAGTGACAGACTTCATTTTCTTGGATTCCAAAATCACTGCAGATGGTGACTGCAGCCATGAGATTAAAAGCTGCTTGCTCCTTAGAAGAAAAGCTGTGACAAACCTAGGCAACATATTAAAAAGCAGAAACATTACTTTGCCGACAAAGGTCCATCTAGTCAAAGCTATGGTTTTTCTAGTAGTCATGTATGGATGTGAGAGCTGGACCATAAAGAAGGCTGAGTGCCAAAGAATTGATGCTTTTGAACTATGGTGTTGGAGAAGACTCTTGAGAGTCCCTTGGACTGCAAGGAGATACAACCAGTCAGTCCTTAAGGAAATCAACCCTGAATATTCATTGGAAGGACAGACACTGAAGCTGAAACTCCAGTACTTTGGCCACCTGATGCAAAGAGCTGACTTATTAGAAAAGACCCTGATGCTGGGAAAGATTGAAGGCAGGAGGAGAAGGGGATGACAGAGTATGAGATGGTTGGATGGCATCACCAACTCAATGGACATGAGTTGGAGTAAGCTCCAGGAGTTGGTGATGGACAGGGAAGCCTGGCATGCTGCAGTCCATGGGGTCACAAACAGTCAGACAGACTGAGTGACTAAACAGCAACAACAATGCATTTCCATTATAAAGGGTGTTATGTAGGTCTGAGGGTCTGAAGTGGTTAGGAAAGGCTGAGAAAAAGCCTTTCAGATGCGATCTGCTAGCTGAGCTGCACTGGGTAACCAGCTGAGCTGAGGCAAGTAGAGGGCATGATGCCCAAGGCAGTCCTCAGTCACATCACAGATGCTTTTGAGAAATGGGAATGAGATTGGCAGTAGATCATCCTGGCCCTTTTAAATTCACTGAAGATTTAGACATTTGTCTTAAGAACAATGAGAAGCCAAAGAAGGATTTTACCTTTAGCTTTGCATTTTGTACATATGGAAGATAGAAGTATGTACTCATGGCACGACTCCAAGGGAAAGTCACTGAAAGAAGACCCATAGTGTTTTCTTGGAAGTGTGGGTTTCCTGAAACATGGTAAAATGTGTGAATAATGGAGGGCTGGAAGGAATGATGCTGAAGCTGAAACTGCAATACCTTGGTTACCTGATGGGAAGAACTGACTCATTGGAAAAGACCCTGATGCTGGGAAATATTGAAGGTGGGAGGAGAAGGGGACGACAGAGGATGAGATGGCTGGATGGCATCACTGGCTCAATGGACATGAGTTTGAGTAAGCTCCGGGAGTTGGTGATGGACAGGGAAGCCTGGCGTGCTGAAGTCACAAAGAGTCAGACACTACTGAGTGACGAACTGACTGATGATCATCTTTTTCTTATAGCCAATGTAGAAATGTTAAAAAAAAAAAAGAATTATAAAGTCTTCCCTATTGAAATGTGGGTGTGCTCCAGTTGAAGAGAATTTCAGGATGAAATGCTGGGACAACCAGATCTGTAGTTCAACCATGGTGATGCCTTTGACTTATTCTGTGTGGCCTGACAAGAGTTCAGTTCAGTTCAGTCGCTCAGTTGTGTCTGACTCTCCGCGACCCCATGAATCACAGCACACCAGGCCTCCCTGTCCATCACCAACTCCTGGAGTTCACTCAAACTCATGTCCACAGAGTCAGTGATGCCATCCAGCCATCTCATTCTCTGTCGTCCCCTTCTCCTCCCACCCCCAACCTTTCCCAGCATCAGAGTCTTTTCCAGTGAGTCAACTCGTCGCATGAGGTGGCCAAAGTATTGCAGTTTCAGCTTTAGCACCAGTCCCTCCAATGAACATCCAGGATTGATCTCCTTTAGAATGGACTGGTTGCATCTCCTTGCAGTCCAAGGGACTCTCAAGAGTCTTCTCCAACACCACAGTTCAAAAGCATCGATTCTTCGGTGATCAGCTTTCTTCACAGTCCAACTCTCACATCCATACATGACCACGGGAAAAACCATTGCCTTGACTAGACGGACCTTGGTTGGCAAAGTAATGTCTCTGCTTTTTAATATACTATCAAGGTTGGTCATAACTTTCCTTCCAAGGAGCAAGCGTCTTTTAATTTCATGGCTGAAATCAGCATCTGCAGTGATTTTGGAGCCCAAAAAAATAAAGTCTGACACTGTTTCCACTGTTTTTCCATCTATTTCCCATGAAGTGATGGGACCAGATGCCATGATCTTTGTTTTCTGAATGTTGTAGGGCAAGCCTTTTCTTCCATCTGCAGTTGTATGGGTTGGTTTTCACTAAACCATGTATTGCATCACATGGCACATTCTTAAAGTCTGGCTGCGTTTTCCCATCATGCAGACCATGGCTGATTCGTGTGGCTGCAGCACGCCAGGTTTCCCTGTCCATCACTATCTCCTGGAGTTTGCTCAGATTCATGTCCATTGAGTCGGTAAAGCCATACAACCATCTCATTCTCTGTTGCCCCCATCTCCTGTCCTCAATCTTTCCTAGCATCAGGGTCTTTTCCAATGACTCCGTTCTTTGCATCACATGGCCAAAGTTTTGGACCTTTGGCTTCAGCATCAGTCCTTCCAATGAATATTCCGGTTGATTTCCTTTAGGATTGACTGGTTTGATCTTGCTGTCCAAGGGATTCTCAAGAGTCTTCACCAGCACCACAATTCAAAAGCATGAATTCTTTGGTGCTCCAACTCTCACATCCATATATGACTACTGGAAAAACCATAGCTTTGACTAGATGGACCTGTGTTGGAAAAGTGAGGTCTCTGGTTTTTAATATGCTGTCTAGGTTTGTCATCCCCTTCATGTCTAGGTTTGCCACAGCATTGTCATGGCAAAGGGGCCTGCATAACTCAATGACACTATGAGCCATGCTGTGCAGGGCCACTTAAGGCAGACAGGTCATAGTGGAGAGTTCTGACAAAACGTGGTCCACTGGAGGAGGGGATGGCAAACCACTCCAGTATTCTTGCTGTGAGAACACCATGATGGTATGATAAAAGATATTACACTGGAAGATGAGCACCCCAGGTCGGAAGGTGTCCAATATGCTACTGAGGAAGAGTGGAGGGAAATTACTAATAGCTCCAGAAAGGATGAAGCAGCTGGGCCAAAGCAGAAATGTCACTCAGTTGTGGATGTGTTTGATGGTGAAGGTAAAATCCAGTGCTGTAAAGAACAATATTACATAGGAACCTGGAATGTTAGGTCCATGAATCAAGGTAAATTGGACGTGGTCAAGAAAGAAATGGCAAGGTTGAACATCCACATCTTAGGAATCAGTGAACTACAATGCACAGGAATGGGAAAATTTAATTCAGATGGCCATTATATATACTACAGTCAAGAATCCCTTAGAAGAAATGGAATAGCCCTCCTAGTCTAAAATGCAGTACTTGGGTGCAATCTCAAAAACAACAGAGGGATCTCGGTTCGTTTCCAAGCAAATCATTCAACATCACAGTAATGCAAGTCAATGCCTCAACTACAGATGCCAAAGAAACTGAAGTTGATCGGTTCTATGAAGACCTATGAGACATTCTATAGTTAACATCAAAAAAATGTCCTTTTCATCATAGGGGACTGGAATGCAAAAGTAGGAAGTCAAGAGATACCTGGAGTAACAGGCAAGTCTGGCCTTGGAGTACAAAATGAAGCAGGGCAAAGGCTAAGAGAGTTTTGCCAAGAGAACACACTCGTCATAGCAAACACCCTCTTCCAACAACACAAGAGATGACTCTACACATGAACATCACCAGGTGGTCAATATTGAAACCAGATTGATTATATTCTTTACAGCCAAACATGGAGAAACTGTATACGGTCAGTAAAAACAAGACATGGGGCTGACTGTGGCTCAGATCAACAGCTCCTTATTGCAACGTTCAGCCTTAAACTGAAGAAAATAGGGAAAACCACTAGGCCAATCAGGTACGAACTAAATCTAATCCCTTATGATTACACAGTGGAGGTGATAAAGAGATTCAAGAGATTAGATCTGCTAGACAGACTGCTTTAAGAATTATGGACAGAGGTTCGTATCACTGTACAGGAATCAGTGACCAAAACCATCTCAAAGAAAAAGAAATGAAAGAAGGCAAAGTGGTTGTCTGAGGAGGCCTTACACATAGCTGAGGAAAAAAGAGAAGCAAAAAGCAAGGGAGAAAGGGAAAGATATACTCAACTGAATGCAGAGTTCCAGAGAACAGCAAGGAGGGATAAGAATACTTTCTTCAGGGAACAGTGCAAAGAAATAGAGGAAAACAGTAGAATGGGAAAGACTAGAGATCTCTTCAAGAAAATTGGAGATATCAAGGGAACATTTCTTGCAAGGATAGGCACAATAAAGCACAGAAATGCTAAGGACCTAATAGCAACAGAAGAGATTAGGAAGAGGTGGCAAGAATAACTATACAAAAAAGGTCTTAATAAGCTGGATAACCATGATGTGTGTGGTCACTCACCTATAGCCAGACATCCTGCAGTATGAAGTCAAGTGGGTCTTAGGAAGCATTACTACAAACAAAGCTGGTGTAGGTGATGGAATTCCAGTTGAGCTAGTTAGAATCCTAAAAGTTGATGCTGCGAAATTGCTGCAGTCAACAGGTCAGCAAATTTGGAAAACTCAGCAGTGGCCACAGGACTAGAAAAGGTCAGTATTCATTCTAATCCCAAAGAAGAGCAATGCCAAAGAATGTTCAAACTACCGCACAATAGTGCTCATTTCACATGGTAGTAAGGTTATGCTCAAGATCCTTCAAGCTAGGATTCAACAGTATGTGAACCGAGAACTTTCAGATGTTTAACGTTGGGTTTAGAAAAGGCAGAAGAACCAGAGACCAAATTGCCAACATTCGTTGGATCATAGAAAAAGCAAGGAAATTCCAGAAAAAAATCTACTTCTGCTTCACTGACTATGCTAACACCTTTGACTGTGTGGATCAGAATAAACTATGGAAATTTCTTAAAGAGATGGGAATACCATACCACCTTACCTGTCTCCTGAGAAACTTGGATGCAGGTCAAGAAGCAATAGAATCTTACATGGAACAACGGATTGGTTCCAAATTGGGAAAGAAGTACAACAAGGCTGCATACTGTCACCCTGCTTATTTAACTTCTATGTAGAATACATCATGTGAAATGCTGGGCTTGATGAATCACAAGCTGGAATCAAGACTGGGGGGAGAAATATTAACAATCTCAGATATGCAGATGATACCACTCTAACAGCAGAAAGTGAAGAGAAACTAAAGGACCTCTTGATGAGGGTCAAAGAGGAGAGTGAAAAGTTGGCTTAAAACTCAACATTCAAGAAACTAAGATAATGGCATTCAGTCTTATCACTTCATGGCAAATAGATAGGGAAAAAGTGGAAGCTATGACAGATTTTATTTTCTTGGGCCCCAAAATCACTGCAGATTGTGACTGCAGCCATGAATTAAAAGACACTTGTTCCTTTGGAGAAAAGGTATGACAAACCTAGACAGTGTATTAAAAAGCAAATATATCACTTTGCTGACAAAGGTCTATATGGTCAAAGCTATGGTTTCTCCAGTAATAGTCATGAATAGATATGTGAGTTGGACCATAAAGAAGGCTGAAAGTGAAAGTGAAGTCGCTCAGTCGTGTCCGACTCTGCAGCCCCATGGACTGTAGCCCACCAGGCTCCTCTGTGCATGGAATTTTCCAGGCAAGAGTACTGGAGTGGGTTGCCATTTCCTTCTCCAGGGGATCTTCCTAACCCAGGGATTGAACCTGGGTCTCCAGCATTGCAGGCAGACACTTTTACTGTCTGAGCCACCAGGGAAGCCCTAAAAGAAGGCTGAGAGCCAAATAATTGAAGCTTTCAAATTGTGCTGTAGAGGACTTGAGAGTCCCCTTGGACAGCAAGGAGATCCAACCAGTCAGTCCTAAAGGAAACCAACCCTGAATATTCATTGGAAGGACTGATGCTGAAGCTGAAGCTCCAATACTTTGGACATCTGATGTGAAGAGCCAACTCATTGGAAAAGACCTTGATGCTGGGAAAGATTGAAGGCAGGAGAAGGGGGTGGCAGAGGATGAGATGGTTAGTTAGCATCACCAACTCAATGGACATGCATCTGAGCCAACTTCAGGAGATAGTGAAGGACAGGGAAGCCTGGTGTGCTGCAGTCCATGGGGTCGCAAAGAGCTCGACACAACTTAACCACTGAACAACAACAACAAAGTTCATCATAGCTTTAAATTCCTGCCAGTCATTTTGTGTGGCTGCTTTCCAAATTGAAGCAGCCTTTGGAAACCTAAGAATAGGCTTGTGGAGAGGTAGCATAGCATCTGGACTCTCAGTCAATCTGTCTGATCTCAAATCCTGCGATCTGGGGAGGTTGCCTAACCTTTGAGTGCCTGGGCTTTCTCATCATTAAAAGCAATGGGATGAAAACATTCGTCTCTTGGGGCCCTTATGAAACTTATATAGATTCACATTTGTCAAGCACTTTGAAGAATGTCTGATCCATAACAAGCAGCATACTAGTATCTTTGAACCTCTTGGCACCTCACTGTCCTCATTAGTTAAGCAACTTCTAGAAACTTCTCTGCTAGGTACACTTTGAGAATGAATCAGTTGGGTACTCGGCAGGTTTTAGAGGTGACTGCTATCTTCACAGCCAATAGTTAACTATTGTTTCGGGGCTAGCAACAAGAGCTACTACATAAACAGAGAGAACCTGTGTCAGTGTAGTGCTTAGCCAAAGATCATTAATTAAACAACCTGGCCAAACAAAGACAGATGTCCAGTGACAGGTGGAATTGGGGTGCTCAGCGGCCTTTGACCTCATCCTGCAGCTCAGCTTCTTTCTGGTTAAGGTTCTCCACTCACAAAAATCCACTAGGCCTCAAATGGGACCTAATTAAACTTAAAAGCTGTTGCACAGCAAAGGAAATCACAAACAAAATGAAAAGATGACATACAGAATGGAAGAGAATATTTACAAATGAAGTAACCGAGAATGGATTAATCTCCAAAATATACAAACAGCTCATGCAGTCCAAAATTAAAGAAACAAACAACCCAATCAGAAATGGGTGGAAGATCTACATAGACATTTCTCCAAAGAAGACATACAGATGGCTAAGAGGTACATGAAAAGATGCTTGACATCACTAATAATGAGAGAAATGCAAATCCAAAACTACAATGAGGGAGTACCTTGCACTTGGCAGAATGGGCATCATCAAAAAACCTACAAACAATAAATTCTGGAGAGGGTGTAGAGAAAAGGGAACCCTCTTACACTATTGGTGGGAATGTAAATTTGTACAGCCGCTATGGAAAATAGTATGGAGGTTCCTCATACGGGCTTCCCAGGTACCCCTAGTGGTAAAGAACCTGCCTGCCAATGCAGGAGACATAAGAGACATGGATTTAATCCCTAGGTTAGGAAGATCCCCTGGAATAGGGCATGGCAACCTATTCCAGTATTCTTGCCTGGAAAATCCCATGGACAGAGGAGCCTGGCAGGCTATAGTCCACGGGATTGCAAAGAGTCGGACACAGACTGAAGCGACCTGGTGTGTACACACACCGAGGTTCCTTAAAAATCTAAAAAGAGAGTGATCATATGATCCAGCAATCCCACTCCTGGGCATGTATCTGGAGAAAGTCATAATTTGAAAGGATACATTCACTCCAATGTTCACTGCAGCACTATTTACAATAGCCAACACATGGAAGCAAGCTAAATGTCTATCAATACAGGAATGGATAAAGAAGAAGATGTGGTGCACATATATACAATGGAATATGACTCAGCCATGAAAACAGAATGAAACAGTGCCATTTGCATCAACGTGGATGGACCTAGAGATTGCCATACTGAGTAAAGTCAGAGAAAGACAAATATCATGTTATTTTGCTTATACGTGGAATCAAAAAAATAGTACAAATGAACCTACAACAAAACATAAATAGAGTCACGGCTACAGAAAACAAACTTATGGTTACTAAAGGGGAACGCAGCAGGGAGGAGGAGGGGAAGATAAAATGGGAGCCTGGGATTGACATACACACTAATATGTGTCAAAGAGATGACAAACAAGGACATACTTTATAGGACAGGGAGCTCGATATTCAATATTCTGTAATGACCTCTGTGGGAAAATAATCTGAAAAAGAGTGGATCTACGTATATGTTTAACTGAGTCACTTGGCTGTACAGCAGAAACTAGAAACATTGTTATTTTTGATTGATTTTTTATTGGAGTGTAGTTGATCAACTACACTCCAATAAAAAATCAATAAAAAAAAACCCACCAGACTTCACCAACTGTCTGCACAACTGGCTTAACCATCGATAAACCTTGCCAATCTTAAGCAACTAGCCAGCCTTTAAAAAACCAAAATTTGAATTTATCAAACACAAGGGGATGCAGTTAGGGACTTTACCAAATAGCTATCATGGAATTCTTACATAAAGCTTTTCTGCATCATTTTACAACTCGCACTTTTCGTATTACAAAAGAAAACATGTTCTGTATAGAAATTCTAGAAGCTAATGATAAATCAAAATTAAAAAGATAAAGATATTCTCCCACCATACAGGGCCACAAAAAGCGCTGTTAATGTCAGTGTATGATCTGCCAGCAATATACTTTTGTCACACATTTACACATTTAAAAAATTTATATGAATGAAGTCAGAAGGTACCTATTAGTTTGTAACCCGCTCTCAGGCATAAGTAAAGATTTTTAACAACCTGATTTTTAACTCCTAATATTCCACTGTAGCTGTAACTTATCCCACTGATCCCTCATTTTTGCCCAACTAGATGATTTTCTGTTTTTACAATTATAAGCAACGCTTGAGTATATTTGTAACTATCACCTCATTCAAATTATTATTATTATTTTTAAGGACCAAATTTCTTGAGGTGAAATTGCTGGGTCCAACAATATGCAAACATTTCAGGGATCTGATTCATAAACCTACTTTGCCCCTTAGAAAGCATTAGATTCATGCTCAGAAATCCACTTGGGGCCAAAAAAGAACATTACATCTATTTTTAAAAAATATTTTTAGGAGAAGGAAATGGAAACCCACTCCAGTATTCTTGCCTGGAGAAGTCCATGGACACAGGAGCCTGGCAGGTTACAAACCATGGGGTCATGCGACAGAGCACGCATATGTGACCGGGGTGGAGGGAGATGGGTTGGTAGCAATAAACAGGTAGAAATTTTAAAAGAGGATTTCTAGATATTTAAATATTTTGTTGACTCCAAGGGCGGTGGTAGAGGGGCTAAAAAGTGGGAGGAAGACACAGGTGTATGCTGTTTCCCTGCCACCCAAACAGGCAACACAGTGCGCATGTGCAACCTAGCCCACGTGGGCTCCACGTGCTGCATCCGCCAGAAGACTGGTCCTTGGCCCATCTTGAGCCTACAAGTACATTCCTTAGTCTCTCCTCTCTTGCCTTTGCTCCTCTTTTTGCAGTGATTCTCAATGGGAGCTGCGCTGTCCTCTGTGGCTCACAGTGGGCATCTCTGTGGGTGAGGGTTTGCTGTGACAGTGATGTGGGGGTACCCTTGAACTTAGACTGCTGACAGCCTATGCAATGGCAATGTTGTCTACTTCTCACATGACTTTCAAATGTTCCTCTGGACATTTACGTAGGTGGAATCCTGCATCTAAAACCTGCATGCACTATCTGGACTTAGATCCTATCGCCATTCTACAGAAAAATAAAAAATAGCTTTTGAATGAACTTTCCAGGAATACAAAAGTATCTAGTAAGTAAATTGAGGGCTGTGTTGATATTTTGCTTTTTTCCAGGTTTTTCATGAGTTGTTTACCACTGCAGAAAAGTCCTATCACCAGCGGCAATGCTACTAGTGCTATTCAAGCCACTGCTTTAACACCCCACTTTGGTCTATACCCGCAGGTGCCGCAGTCACAGCGATCGGGAGCAAACGTCCAACCACTTCGGTGTGACTCTAATGTAGTCGTTCAAGCATACATATTAGTTTATAACATACTGTTTTGATTTCTTGGTTGTATTATAGTCTTTAAAAAGTCTAGAAATTATGTGTGAAGTTAGGTATTATTACCTGTGAATTACACTAAAGAGGATGCTTAAAAAACAGTTGTTTTAAAAAGCTGGCAGTGGGTTGTGATAGGCTTGAGAGCAACTTGCTGGCGACCCCTAGTGGCGTACTAGAGCAATGCTTCATAGCCAGCGGCTCTTTTAAAAGCTTTTGGCTCCAAAATGTGGTTAAGGAAATGATCCCTTTCTCACCCCCACCCCCGACCCGCCCAGACTCAAACAGGGCTGGTTCCTGTTAGTGAGCTGGTACCTGAACAGGGGGGATAGAGCGGAAAGTGGGGCGGGGGGGCAGTCAGAGGCAAGGGAAAGAATGCCGAAAATTTCAGCACGTCACATTCCCTTATTTTTTCTGTCTTACCTGCTGGTGTCTCCCAGGTCTTTTACTCCATTAGTGGCAGAGTCCCAATGTGTACTTTCGACTCCTGCTTTTCTCCAACCAGTGGTCCTTTAATTCAACGCCCCAGCATCCCTCCTTGGACTTGGTGGTCCTGCCCCGAGGGTTTCACATCCAGGACTTCTGGGCAGGGCTGACTTGGCGTCTGCCAGGTGGTGCTGACGTGGCTTGCTGGGGGGAGAAGTTCAAACTTGACTTTAAATCCTTGTCTATGTGAGCTGTATTCAGCAGTCTCACGTTATGAGACCACGGTGCTCTGAGAAGTTTCCAAAGTGCCTGGATTTCATGGACGTTGGCACTTTTCTAAAGGCAACAGAGCACAGTGCAGGACCACCTCACAGAAGGGTCCCTGTGAATCCTTCCCTGGAGGTGGCTCACTCCCCATGGGGAGGCAAGGTTCCCCAAATCTCAGCGTTCCCCCAAAATGAGCCTCCGTGCCTTAAATAGATGATTTCACTGGGAAAAGCTATTTGCTCCTTTTGGCAGCTTTGAGGCCTCTGCTCCGAAAGAATAGTGTCTTTTGGCAGCCGAAGTAGGTGTCTTTTCAGAGAGAAAAACTAAAGTCTCAAGGGGCCAGAGTACTTCGGTTTTCATCATTCTTCTTGGACTTCTTCCTTGTAATCATTTTGAAAATTAAATCCTCCTGCACTTTCTGGAAAATGAATACATAAGAGAGAATGAGGAAGAAAAAGAAAGTGGAGGGAAGAAAGAAAGGCAAGAAAAAAAAGGGAGTGAGAAGGCCCGGGTCGGTCTGGGTTGGGAGGTCTGGCTGGCAAGGGGAGAAAACGGTGAATTTTTCTGGAGACAAGAATACTGAAGGAGGGGCAAGTTAGAGGACTTGGAGAGAGCACAGGACAACCAGATTTCCCTTCCCACCAGAGGATGGTATCACCCGTGATGTGCATGGCTCCCTAGGCGGCTGCCCCGCAGCATGGAATCTGCAGAGGCAGGTGCAGCAGCCCCCAGGCTGGCCCAATGGCGCCACCCCCCTGGCACTCACACCCTTGGCTCCTCCTCCTGCACCCTGGCAGAAGCAGTGATCTGTCACTGCTAAGACAGGGTCTTAAAAGCACTAGGCTTTTTTCCATGTGCTAGGTCACACTGGCTCTGGGAGCAGCCAGCTGCCTCGCTAGCAGCCTTGCAGGGAGGCCCACAGGGTACCCACAGCCCAGCCAGGGACCTGGGGATGGCTCTTCCCAGCTCAAATGACTGCAGCCTGGCCTATAATCTCACCAGAGACCCTGAGCCCCAACCCCCCAGCTCAGCTGCTTCTGGATTCCTGAGCCACAGGAGATACTAAAGGCATGTTGTGTTGCGCCACCAAGTTTTGTACTGAAGCAGACAGTTGTCTTCTACAGTGACAAGAGTTTGGGAACTGGGCACCCCACTGAGTGAGGAGCGTTCCCACTGATGTGTGCCCCCCTCCCCCTCAGCTGCTTGGCACGCTCTGACTCACATCTCCACGGGGCATCTTTTAGGGTAAGGACCATGATTCCCATGGCCTAAATTGCACACTTTTGAGTTCGTTCTACAGTTGAGAAGTGCTTATCACACTGTTCATGCTGCAGCACAGGGAGAAAACAATGCTCCTTACTCAGCTCATTGGAATCAACGGGCCAGGCAGCTGTCACACCAACCTGGGCCTCCACAGGAGTTCCAGCCTCCAGCCAAGGCAAGCAGATCAATCCATCGTGGCATCCTCGTAGCACATCTGTGGCACCCCACTTGGGTGTTCTGCTCTGGATGATCTTCAGAGGGCTTTGCAAGGCTTTCTCACGCCAGGTTCTTCATCTGGACCACAGAACACGGATGATGGCAGTGACTATCTTTTCCCTTCTGCCAGAGAGAATACAGAACTCCTATATTAGGCATACAAGAGAGAATTTAATTCACTACATACAATGGATGCTTGGGGATATCAGGGTTTAATCCTCACTGGAGCTGACAAAGGCTGGAGGATAACTGGAATTGCAAATCGGTCCTGACATTTTCCGAAAGAATGGTAGCTTGACATTTTAGAGTTAGAGGTAGCTTTAGTAATGGCTAGTTCAGGCCTCTTGTTCACAAATGAAAAAAGGCTGAGCGAGGTTAAGGAATTTGCCTGAGATAACACAGCTAGCTGGTGGCCTAGCTGAGACCAGAACTCAGAATTCCCAACTTTTAGCCTACATTCCCATGTGTTAAGACTTTTAATAAAGAGTGAGTAAATAAATGCATGAAAAAAACATTTCTGGTTTCCAGGATTTATACTGTCTGCCATTTACTTTCACAGACTCCAACGTAAATGAAGTGGTATAGATGTCTATAAATTAACATTAGTCTTTTCTAACAGAGGGGCAGTCAGTTAACCTGTGATGCACCCTAATCAGGGAGCCATGCTGCAGGTTAGCTCATTAACATCGGAAGAACCCTGATAGGGATTCCATATTGTAGACGACCTGCAAATATCCCATCTCCATCTGCACCAGAGCTTATTAATTCACCTAAGAAATATAAGGAAAACTTTTTAATTGGTGAAATGAGAGGTGTTCAAAACATGTAACTGGCTACAAAGATAATGAGGGACCCACTCCTTGCATGAACAAAGGCTAAGCATCTGACAAGTCAGAGGGGTAACAGCTCTGAAACAGTGCTCCATGTTCACCTCTTACGGAGACTCTGTTATCTCTGCCTTGATTTAACACTTCGAAGCTTGTCATGGTGCCTGAAAAGACAGAGCAGGCCCTTGGCTGCTTCTTGGCACAGGCTGTAGGGCAGGGTTTGTGCTTGCATGTGAATAAATGATTTTTATTTCTTTGTTATAGTGAATAAATTTTGACAGATTTCTGTCTGCAGCTTCTTGCATTGTAACATGATAGTGAAGCTGCAGACAAGGAAACTAAGTGTCCTGTTTCAGTTGTGGAAAGCTGCCATGTTTATCCTAACAACCTGGCAATGCTGAAGGCCCATGTTTGTTCACTCATCCAACAGATATATAGGGAGCGCCTGTAGTCCTATGGTACAGAAAACAGAATTCATTACACATTGTAATGTGGCTTAGGTAAGTTTGCAAACACTGATATCAAAAGCAACTTGTAGATCTAATCAACAGGTATCCTAAGTTCTTGGATTCAGGAGAGCAAAGGTTTCCAATCCTTACAGCTCTTTGAACTGAAACAATTCTAGAAATTATACAGGAAAACAATTCTCAGTTATGTGTGAAACTAAGATTTAAGGAGTAGGTATTTCAGTGGTTCTCAAAGGGCAGTCTCAGATAATTAGAATCAGCATAAACTGGAAAGCTTGTTGGAAATGCAAATCCCCACACACACACCCCAAACCTCCTGAATAAGAAACTCTGGGGATGGGGACATGAAATTTTTGTTTTAAGAAATTCTCCAGGTGATTCAGATGTCTCAAGTGTACTTTATAACAAAGAACAGTTCCACTAGGTGGAACTCTTTCACAAGAATATAAAAACTTTTTTTTCTGCAACTGCTGGGTAATCCTGCAAGGTGACACTTTAACATAAGAAACTGAAAGCACATCTGTTATACAATTGCAGGAAAATTACACTGGGTGGCATCCTAACCTGAATAATAAGAAACTTGTTTTGCAATTATATGGTATTTCCATGCTATGGTGATCTGGGGTGCCACCTGGTGGAACTATCATGTAAGTGCAGAACACATTTTTCTTTCCTATTGCAGGTTTCCCCCACTATCTGAAAGCAAAGTTGCTGTAAAACATTTTGTAAACAGAAATGGGGTAAAGAGAATCTCAGATTTCTAGAAGTTTCAATAATGCCACTTAACTGTCACAAAAGACCAACATCAATACAGTCAGTAATGGCTCTTTTTCTTCTTTTGTGAAAGCAAAAATCCTCTTCAGATTTCTTTTGATTACTGAAAATTAGGTATTATTTTCAATAGCATCTTTTATGAAAGATCTACTAATTTCAGTTCAGTTCAGTCGCTCAGTCGTGTCCGACTCTTTGCGACCCCATGAATCACAGCACGCCAGGCCTCCCTGTCCATCACCAACTCTCGGACTCTCATAAAACACAATGGAGTAATAATAATTTTCAGAAAGCAGGCGATACCTGTAATAAGAAAAATAAGTTCTGCGGTTACACAGTAATTCCATTGGGGGCACGCTAACCTGAGAAACATGAAAAATTTAATCTGCAATTTCAGGAAAAAAATCAAGTGACATTTTAAACAGAATAACAAGAAAAACGTATCTGTGTACGATTACATGAAAACTCTACCTGGTGACACTCTTACCTGATAAGTAAGAAAAATATTTGTTGCTAAGTCACTAAGTCATGTTCAACTCTTTGCAATTATATAATAAAACCAATAGGCGACACTATAACAAAGAAACAAAAACCACAAATAATCCATTCTGCAGTTACACGAAAGTTCCACAAGATGGCACCCTAACGTAAGAAATGGAAAAGGATGACCTGCAATTACATAAAATTCCACATGATGGCACTCTAACACAAGAAATGAAAAAAGTATGCCTTGCAATTACATAAAAAATCCACATGATGGCACTCTAACATAAGAAATAGAAAACCTTGCAGTTGTAGTTCCGGGAAATTCACAGTAGATGGTACTCCAACACAACAAATTGGGGGAAAAAAAAAAGACTAAAAGGAAATATTGTGATAATCAACTTATAGGATTTATTTACTTAGTAAATTACAGTGTAAATTAAACTTTAATACGTATTTTTTCAAGTGGTTTTGGCAGATCTTAATTATAGTGCTTAACTTTTACATTTTAATTACTTGTTTGTATCCTCTTCCCACCATTAGCAGGTCCTCAAGGGCAGAGGACAACTGTCTAACTTTACTACCACTCCAGAATCTCCTACAGTAGCTGATGCATAATGGGAATTCAGTAAATATTTATTAAATAGTGAAACGAATGAATAAAACTGTGAGAGGCCAGTGAACAGGGAGGGAAGAAAACACGAATAAAATTCTAGATTATTTGAGCTCTATTCTCAAGGCTTCTGTATCCTGCAGTTAGACATGTAGGGTGAAAAGTAGGCGAAAACGTGATTGAGACAGAAATAACAGTGTTGTTCATTTTAATGCCTTCCAAAGGTGAGACCTTTTAGTGAATCGAAAGATAAGAAAATTCAGCAAAAAACACATTAAAGGATAAAATGCAGTGAGAAAACTATTTTTAAATAGGCTTACAGCCTATTAAAATGGTTTCTTTGATTTGTGTTTTCAATGGCCATCAAAACTGTTTCAGTCACTTAAATGCTCTGGATGTTGGGTTTTGAATTAAATGTTGCTGTTATTCACCCAGAGGAGCCTGGGGAAGCTGTTAGGGTCCATCAGCCATGGGAGGAGGAGGTTAGGGCTTCCCGATTTGCAGATCAGACACAGAAGGCCAGGGTGGCCCCAGGAAGTGTGGCTGTATTTGTCCCCCTGCCCATTTTCAGGCCCTGATGGATGGCTTCCTTCTCTCTGAGCTCCCCTCACCCCACCCAAACCTGCTCACCCAGCAGTCACCCACTAGACACCTCAGGACTTCCGGTGCCACAGCCTAAAACTGTTTCTAACCCAGAATCTTCTGTCCCCATGACTTCTGACAGTCCTGAAAGTCATGGTTGCACTGTTCCTCAGGGCTCAGTCTCATGGCTGGCCTCTGCTTTGCCTTCTGGGAAGGAATTTGCATTTTGTCCTAAACTACGAACCTAACTCTGAAAGGCATTTCTCAAACAGTGGAGTTTCAGGCATCAGTCACCGGACAGGGATTTTTCAGGAAGGAATAAGAGGATCTCCCCCAAGCCGGCCGTGCTTTGGCCTCTGCTCTGTGCTGCTCACACAGCCAGCAGCTCCTGGCGCCACTTGGCTCTGACTCCCAAGGAAGTTACAAAATGCCCTACTCCCTGGCTGTTAGCCTATTTAAAAATAAAAATGGGTTTACAAGGCCCTGGCATTCACACTCTCTGTCATTAGTCACTGCTTCATTCCCTGGAGCTTCAGCTTCAAGCAGCCCGAGCGTGTTGCCAAGCCCCCAGCTCCTCACTCTGGCCTCTGTCCACAGCTGGCTCAGTACACCGGGGCTGCCAGGCCCATGTAGGCCACCAACTCTTCTCCCAAATCTCCTTCCAAATGCAAGCACTTCACCTCCACCCCTCCAACCCAGTTGGCCTCACTTGGACTCCTGAGGAGACCAAACAGCAGATGCTTCTCTCGTCCTGCTCCAGGTCACTCTGGCATGTGCTCAAAAGGATCTTTCCAAAGCAGAAACCAGATCTTGTCCCTCCCCTTCTTCTCCTGCACCTTCTGTCATGAACTACAACCCAAACTTCCTGCGAAGATCTTCAAAGGAGCCACCTGCCCTAGCCTCTCTTCCCTCGCCTTCTGTTTGCCCTGGTCCAGCTGCTTCTCTTTCTGTTCCTCAAATACTCCGACTCATTCCCAGCTCAGGGCATTGCAGGTGTGCTTTCACCAGTCTAGGCCCAGATGTCTGCACAGATGCAGCAGCTAAAGGCATCCCTCCCTTCCGCACCACCCAGCAGCTTTCTTCCACAGGATCTAGTTCTTGTCCCAGATTTAGCTTGTTGGCCTAGCTGTGCCCGTGTTTATCACTGGCACCCCTCATTAGAATGGAGAACCCATCTAGGGTCAGCATAAGGGGCTCCCCTCTGTATCCTCACAGCCTTGGAACACTGTTTGGCACAGAGTGGGTGCTCAATAATCATGTCTTGATGGAATCTTCACCACTCAGGCTAACTCCTAACTCTCACAAACTCCTTGGGGAATTTTCTTGCATTGTTCCATCTGTGTTCATACGAGGAATCACAGTTAATCACTGAACATTATCATGCCTAGGAAGTCTCTAATATAGAATATTTTGGGGGGGCTTCTGTTTATCTCACGTTCTTCATGCGGTGTCAGGACAGATGGGTAACAAACGTCCCATGAGGCTGGCAAGACTTTAACTTTTTAAAGCCTAAACTTAGAAACTGAACAGATGATACCTTGAAACCTCTTATTTGCTCTTGTTTTAGAGGTCTGAGGAAGTGGCCCTTCTCCTAGAAATGTTCAGGTCAGTCGCTCAGTCGTGTCTGACTCTGTGACCCCATGGACATTAAGCCTCCCTGTCCATCACCAACTTTCAGAGTTTACTCAAACTCATGTCCATTGAGTTGATGATCCGATACAACCATCACATCCTCTGTCATCCCCTTCTCCTCCTGCCTTCAATCTTTCCCAGCATCAGAGTCTTTTCCAATGAGTCAGTTCTTCGCATCAGGTGGCCAAAGTATTGGAGTTTCAGCTTCAGCATCAGTCCTTCCAATGAACACCCAGGACTGATTTCCTTCAGGATGGACTGGTTGGATCTCCTTGCAGTCCAAGGGACTCTCAAGAGTCTTCTCCAACACCACAGTTCAAAAGCATCAATTCTTCGGCGCTCAGCTTTCTTTATAATCCAACTCTCACATCCATACATGACTACTGGAAAAACCATAGCTTTGACTAGACGGACCTTTGTAAGCAAAGTAATGTCTCTGCTTTTTAATATGCTGTCTAGGTTGGTCATAACTTTTCTGCCAAGGAGCAAGCATATTTTAATTTCATGGCTGCAGTCACCATCTGCAGTGATTTTGGAGCCCAGAAAAATAAAGTCAGCCACTGTTTCCACTGTTTCCCCATCTATTTGCCATGAAGTGATGGGACCAGATGCCATGATCTTTGTTTTCTGAATGTTGAGTTTTAAACCAACTTTTTCACTCTCCTCTTTCACTCTCATCAAGAGGCTCTTTAGTTCTTCTTCACTTTCTGCCATAAGGGTGGTGTCACCTGCATATCCGAGGTTATTGATATTTCTCCCGGCAATCTTGATTCCAACTTGTGCTTCTTCCAGCCCAGCGTTTCTCATGATGTACTCTGCATATAAGTTAAATAAGTAGGGTGACAACGTACAACCTTGACATACTCCTTTCCTGATTTGGAACCAGTCTATTTTTTCATGTCCAGTTCTAACTGTTGCTTCTTGACCTGCATACAGATTTCTCAAGAGGCAGGTCAGGTGGTCTGGTATTTCTGTTTCTTTAAGAATTTTCCACAGTTTGTTGTGATCCACACAGTCAAAGGCTTTGACATAGCCAATAAAGCAGAAGTAGATGTTTTTCTGGAACTCTCTTGCTTTTTGGATGATCCAACGGATGTTGGCAATTTGATCTCTGGTTCCTCTGCCATTTCTAAAACCAGCTTGTACATCTGGAAGTTCTCGGTTCACATACTGTTGAAGCCTGGCTTGGAGAATTTTGAGCATTACTCTGCTAGCGTGTGAGATGGGTGCAATTGTGCGGTAGTTTGAGCATTCTTTGGCATCGCCTTTCTTTGGGATTGGAATGAAACTGACCTTTTCCTTTTATCTATTTGCTGGCATATTGAGTGCAGCACTTTCACAGCATCATCTTTTAGGACTTGAAATAGCTCAACTTTAAGTTAAATGTTGATATGATGCTGTTTACGTCAAAATGAGAAAAAACTCATGCAAATCTGAAACAACTTCTGAATCATCTTACTTGACTTTGTGGTCGTTAACTGTTTTACAGTATGAAATACTCTTAGGCCAGTGGTTCTGAACCAGGAATGATTTTGCTCCCAGGAGACTCTTGGCAATGTTTAGAGATGCTTTTGTTTGCCACAACTGGAGGTGGGGTATTGCTGGCATCCACAGATGCTGTGAAATATCCTACAGTGCCCAGGACAGTCCCCACATACAAAAAAATATTTGCTATATGGATATACCATTATTTATTCACTTCCCTATGAGAGGTCACTTACATCTCCTAATTGTATCTATTATTTTCAATGCTTTGACAAGAGATGAATATTTTGGTGTCTAAGTTTGTGTACAACAACAATAATTTTCATAAAATGTATTCTTAGAACTTGGACAGCTACATCAAAACTTGTATTTCAAAGCTTTACTGTCTACTCTAAAATCTGGTAACTAGATGGTGAGCTCTTTGTGTTTGGAGAAATATTTTATGCTCCTTGGTATTGCCCAATACACCTGGCTGTCTTAGATAGGGCTCCCTCAGAAGTTGATCTGAGAATGAAATTCAAATGCGAGTCATTTATCTGGAAGGAGCAGCAGTCAGGAAGTGAGGAAGTGAGACAGAGGAAGTGAAACAGAGAAGCCAGTGCAAGAACAGGTTACCTCTGTGGGCAACTGGGGTTTCATCTGAGGGAGAGGGAGCTGGGGTATTGACCCTCCTACTCCCATTCATTCATCATGGCCCAGGGCTGCTCCAGGGCAACTCTATGCCACTCTGGCCTTCCTTGCACACAGGTTGGATGTACTTCCATGGAAGGAGTGGGCAAGAGGAACGAGGGGATGGTGAGTGCAAAAGGTATTACTGTTAATGAAGTGATGGCGTCAGTCACACTGGCCCCATAGCAGTAAACACCTTAGATGCCCACAGAGTATTTTTCAGATAATGTCACTAATGTTTAGCGATTAACTGTGATTCCATGTATGCACATAGGTGCAACAACACAAGAAAATTCCCCAAGGAGTTTGTGACAGTTATGATTTTAGCCTAAGCAGGGAAGAGTCATACCATTTTGGAATAGGAGGTGAGCTCCGGAAAGACCCTAGTCAAGCTTTGTAGTTCACAGATGAAAGAGGTCCAGAGAACTGAAATGGCTTGTCAAAGCAAGGCTTCCATTTCTCACCCAGTCATGGACTGCATGTGCCTATGTGTGGGGTGATGGGTCTGATCATTCCAATCACTGACAAGTAACTAAGCTTCAGCTCTGGATGCTGGGATGCATTTTCTGTCCCTCAAGCATTCCAAACTCCTTTATGTCTCAGAGGGACAGAACTTGAACTATAAACTTGCTGTTTCCTTTGGCATAGAATGGTTTACCCTAGACATTTACCCAAATACCTTCTTCTCTCTTGATTCCAATGGCACTTCCTCATCCAAGCCACGCTGGTCTATGGGTATCAAATGGCTAAAGCGCATGAAAGGCCCAACAGAGACTGGACAGCAAACACAAATCAACGGTTGTAAAATGTATAGGGGACCAGCAAGTTGTTTGGGCAGAAGGAAATGAAGAAGAGAGGCTCTTCTAGTGTGTTCAGCAAAGGTAGGCCAGGGAGCCACCTGATTTGTTTGGGCTTGTTGCCGTGCTGAGCATCTTGCTTCCACCCTCTGCTTTCTCCATGCTTCCCCATCCTGTGGCCCAAGAGGCTGATCTGCATGAGTTACATCCATAGACCCCCTTGCTCTCTGGCTTCCTGTTGGGTCCAACCAGTGGGCAAGACCAGTAAGAGATGGGGAGCTGAGTGGGTCAGTGTAAGTACCCCCTGTGGAATTCTGTAATGCTTTCCCAATCTTTTCCTTTTTTTTGGCCACACCATGTGGCTAGCAGGATTTTAGTTCCCTGACCAGGGATTGGACCTGTGCCCCTTGCAGTGGAGGCACAGACTCTTAAACACTGGACTGCCAGGGAAGACCCCAATCCTTTATGACTAAACTCTTTATTAAACATGTCTCAACTTACCCCATTTGCAAGTTGTTTTCTACCAGGATCCTGGCTGATACAATAATTTAGTATGTTTAAGACACAGACATTTAACCCAACCAAAAAATAGGCCAAAGAACTAAACAGACATTTTTCCAAAGAAGACAGATAGATGGCTAACAAACACATGAAAAGATGCTCAACATCACTCATTATCAGAGAAACGCAAATCAAAACCACAACGAGGTACCACCGCACGCCAGTCAGAATGGCTGCTGTCAAAAAGTCTACAAACAATAAATGCTAGAGAGGGTGCAGAGAAAAGGGAACCCTCTTACACTGTTGGTGGGAATGCAAACTAGTACAGCCACTATGGAGAACAGTGTGGAGATTCCTTAAAAAACTGGAAATAGAACTGCCATATGACCCAGCAATCACACTCCTGGGCATACACACCGAGGAAACCAGAATTGAAAGAGACACGTGTACTCCTATGTTCATCGCAGCACTGTTTACAATAGCCAGGACATGGAAGCAACCTAGATGTCCATCGGCAGACGAATGGATCAGGAAGTTGTGGTACATATACACAATGGAATTTTCAGTTCAGTTCAGTTCAGTTCAGTCGCTCAGTCGTGTCCGACTCTCTGCGACCCCATGAATCACAGCACGCCAGGCCTTCCTGTCCATCACCAACTCCCGGAGTTCACTCAAACTCATGTCCATAGAGTTAGTGATGCCATCCAGCCATCTCATTCTCTGTCGTCCCCTTCTCCTCCTGCCCCCAATCCCTCCCAGCATCAGAGTCTTTTCCAGTGAGTCAACTCGTCGCATGAGGTGGCTGAAGTATTGCAGTTTCAGCTTTAGCATCAGTCCCTCCAATGAACACTCAGGATTGATCTCCTTTAAAATGGACTGGTTGGGTCTCCTTGCAGTACAAGGGACTCTGAAGAGTCTTCTCCAGCACCACAGTTCAAAAGCATCAATTCTTCAGCGATCAGCTTTCTTCACAGTCCAACTCTCACATCCATACATGACCACGGGAAAAACCATAGCCTTGACTAGACGGACCTTGGTTGGCAAAGTAATGTCTCTGCTTTTTAATATACTATCTAGGTTGGTCATAACTTTCCTTCCAATGAGTAAGCGTCTTTTAATTTCAAGGCTGCAATCAGCATCTGCAGTGATTTTGGAGCCCCAAAAAATAAAGTCTGACACTGTTTCCACTGTTTTTCCATCTATTTCCCATGAAGTGATGGGACCAGATGCCATGATCTTTGTTTTCTGAATGTTGAGCTTCACTCAGCTATAAAAAGAACACATTTAAGTCAGTTCTAATGAGGTGGATGAAACGGGAACCTTTTATACAGTGTGAAGTAAGCCAGAAAGAGAAACACCAATACAGTTTATTAACGCGTATATATGGAATGTAGAAAGACAGTAACAAAGACAGCAAAAGAGACACAGATGTAAAGAACAGACTTTTGGACTCTGTGGGAGAGGGTGAGCGTGGGATGATATGAGAGAATAGCATTGAAACATGTATATTACCATATGTAAAATAGGTGACCAGTGCAAGTTTGACGTATGAAGTAGGACACTCAAAGCTGCTCTTCTGGGACAACCCAGAGGGATGGGGTGGGGAGGGAGGTGGGAGCAGGGGTTCAGGATGGTGGGACACACATACATCCATGGCTGATTCATGTCAATGTATGGCGGAAGCCACCACAGTATTGTGAAGTAATTAGCTTCCAGTTAAAATTATTTTTTTTAAAAAAAGACTCAGACATTTAACTGAACACCTATTTATTTCAGAGTCTTTTCCACAGTCATCTGAAACGATGCTATGCAAAGACTCCCATCTGGTTCTTTTTTTCTTTTCTTGAAGGTCATGTTTTCTCTACCCTTTTTCATCTTTATGACCTTTAAAACACTCTGCCTAGGTTGATTTGCTCAGTGTAGCTCCTGACTCCAGAGGAGTCTGGTATTGAGATTTCCTATCAGAACACCTTCCTGCCCTCTGCTTTATGGGCTACAGAAAATGCACTTTCTGAATGCCAGGAAAGTGGGCTTGAGAGACTCTTAATTTTCAGAGAAACTGCAGTTGTGAAATGTCAGTAGTTCTTACTTTTAAAAATCTAGCAAAGACTTTTTGGTGAGACCTTGTAACTCTCCAAGGAGAAGGAAATGGCAACCCACTCCAGTATTCTTGCCTAGAGAATCCCGTGGACAGAGGAGCCTGGTGGGCTGCTGTCCATAGGGTCGCAGAGTTGGACACGACTGAAGCGACTTAGCATGCATGCAAGCATGTAACTCTCCAAGGATGTTAGGTATAGGGAAAGGGTTCTGTATGGAAGGTTGACATTTTCTCCTTCTATCCCTTCTCCCTTATTCCTATCATCCATGCCCAAGAAGAGTAGTTTTTGATAGAACATGGTATTTCAATTCATACAAAGCAGGCTTCTGGAGATGGTCAATATTAGAAAAGTCAAAGACTGATTCGGCCTATTGGACAGAGTTTCTGGACTCTCTCCAGATGGCTCTGGCACCCCCAGAGGTGTAGAGTTCATAACTGCCACTCCAGGATTATGTGCTCTTAATTTAACATTGTAGCTCAGGAAATTATTTTATTCATAACAAACATTATTGTCTTTACATTGAAGCTCAGGAGATTATTAATACAACGAACATTATTGATCACTGGAGACAGAAGAGTAAACATGACACATGCCCTGCCTTTGACAAGCTGCTCACAGTTCAGTGGGGAGATAAGCTTAAATAATAATTACCCAGAGGTACAAGGAAACCCAGCTAAGGGAGGGAATTCTGCCTGAGGCACTTGGCGGAAGGCTTGCTGAGGAAGTGATAATTGTACCAGGTACAGAGTCAGGTAGAGAGTGGAGAAAAGACAGTTGCAGGAAGAGGGACCAGCATTTGCAAAGGCACACTGATAACTAACAAAGCCCAGAGTGTTCAAAGACTAGCCCTTGGTAGCTACAGAGAGGGGTCTTAGGTAGGAGCATGGGTAGAGTAGGATACCCCAAGAAATTATGAAAAATGTGTTTTTAAACATCCACATGAGAAACCTTTTTGGGAAGGGACAGGCATTTCTTTTAATATCAAATTTTATTACACTGAAGTAGATATTTTTTTCCATTGGTATTTGCATTTTAAATATAAAAGAGAATTTAGCTACAGTAATCAAAATAGTATGGTACTGGCACAAAAACAGAAATACAGATCAGTGGAACAGGATGGAAAGCCAAGAGAGAAACCCATGCACCTATGGTCAATTAATCTATGACAAAGGAGGCAAAAATATACAATGGAGAAAAGACAGTCTCATCACCAACTAGTGCTGGGAAAACTGGACAGATACATGTAAAAGAATGGAATTAGAACATTCTCTAACACCACACACAAAAATGAACTAAAAATGGATTAAAAGACCTAAATGTAAGACCAAATACTATAAAACTCCTAGAGGAAAACGCAAGCAGGACACACTTTGACACAAATTGCAGTAATTGTTTTTTTGATCCATCTTCTAGAGTAATGGAAATAAAGACAAAAATAAACACAGAGGGGACTTCCCTGGTCGTCCAGTGCTCAGACTGTGCTCCCAATGGATTTGATCCCTGGTAGGGGAACTAGCGGAGAAGGCAATGGCACCCCACTCCAGTACTCTTGCCTGAAAATCCCATGGGTGGAGGAGCCTGGTGGCCTGCAGTCCATGAGGTCTCTAGGAATTGGACACGACTGAATTATTTCACTTTCACTTTCGTGCATTGGAGAAGGAAATGGCAACCCACTCCAGTGTTCTTGCCTGGAGAATCCCAGGGACGGGGGAGCCTGGTGGGCTGCCATCTATGGGGTCGCACAGAGTCGGACACGACTGAAGCGACTTAGCAGCAGCAGCAGCAGCAGCAGGGGAACTAGATCCAACATGCCACAACTAAAGAGCCCACATCTCATAACTACACATCCTGCATGCTGCAACGAAGATTCTGTGTGCCACAACTAAGACCCCACGCAGTCGAATAAATAAATAAGAAGCAAATTAAATAAATAAAATCCTAAATGGGACCTAATTAAACTTGAAAACTTTAGCACAGCAAAAGAATACATAAATAAAAGAAAAAGAGAACCTATATAACAGGAGGAAATATTTGCAAATGATATGACTGACAAGGGATTAATCTCCAAAATATACAAACAGCTCAATATCAAACAAACAAGCAACCTAACTAAAAAATGGACAGGGCTTCCCTAGTGGCTCAGTGGTAAAGAATCTGCCTGCCAATGTAGGAGATGCAGGCTTGATCCCTGATCTGGGAAGGTTCTATGTACTGAGAAGCAACTAAGCCCATGGGCTGCAACTATTGATCCTGTGCCCTAGAGCCCAGGAACCAACACTACTGAAGCCCAAATGCCCTAGAGCCCATGTTCTGCAACAAGAGAAGACACCACAATAAGAAACCTGTGCACTGCAACTAGAGAGTAGCCCCCACTCACTGCAACTAGAGGAAGCCCACACAGCAACAAAGGGCCAGCACAGCCAAAGATAAATAAACAAAACTATTTCTTTAAAAAAAATGGACAGAAGATCTAAATAGACATTTCTCCAAAGAAGACATACAGGCATATGAAAAGATGCTCAACTTCACTAATTATTAGAGGAATGCAAACCAAAATTATAATGAGGTATCACCTCACACTAGTCAGAATGGCCATCAACAAAATGTCTACAGATAAATGCCGCAGAGGGTGTGGAGAAAGGAACCCTCCTACACTGTTGTTAAGAATGTAAGTTGATACAGACACTATGGAGAACAGTTTGGAGGTTCCTTAAAAAACTAAAAACAGAGTTACCGTATTATCTAGCAACTCCACTCCTGGGCATATATCTAGAGAAAACCATAATTCGAAAAGATACACGCACCCCAATGTTCACTGCAGCACTGCTTACAATCCCCAAGACATGCAAACAACCTAAATGTCCATCAACAGATGACTAGGTAAAGAAAATATGGTGTGTGTATATATATATATAATGGAATATTACTCAGCCATTAAAAAGAATGAAATAATGCCATTTGCAGCAACACAGATGGACCTAGAGATTATCATACAAAGTGAAGTAAGCCAAAGACAAATATCATATGATATCACTTATATGTCAAATCTAAAATATGATACAAATGAACTTATTTACAAAACAGAAATAGACTCATACACTTAGAAAACAAACTTAAGATTCTCATTAGAGGAAAAGGGTAAGGAGGGATAAATTAGGACTTTGGGATGAAAATATACACACTACAGTATATAAAATAGATAGCCAACAAGGACCTACTGTATAGCACAGGGAACTAAACTATCTTGCAATAACTTATAATGGGAGAGAATATAAATAAAAAAGAATCTGTATCTATACCTTTATATCATAATCATTGTGCTATACATCCATCTGAAAGAAACACACTGTAAATTAACTACATTTCAATAAAAATTTTTTTTACAGTCCGAGGAGTCATGAGACAATGGAAAGATGGTAAGATCAGGACTGAGAAGGCCTGAGCTCTAGCCCATTTCTCATATTTGGTAGCCACACAACCCAGGACTACTTATCTCATCCCTCAGTTTCAAGATTCCTTTTTGTGTTTTAAGAGAATATGTTTGGTCATGTTATTTCCCCTCTAAATGTCCCTTCAAGGAGAGATGCCTTTAACTATGTTCTTATTTTCATGGAATACACAGTATTTTGTGGAGTGATTAGATCACTTAAAATTAGATCACAGCAACAGACATCTAGATGGGGTATTAAAAAGCAGATTTATTACTTTGCTGACAAAGGTCCATATAGTCAAAACCATGGTTTTTCCAGTAGTCATGGATGGATGTGACAGTTGGACCATAAAGAAGGCTGAATGCCAAAGAATTGATGCTTTTGAACCGTGGTGTTGGAAAAAACGCTTGAGAGTCCCTTGGACTGCAGGAAGATCAAACCAGTCAATCCTAAAGGAAATCAGTCCTGAATATTCATGGGAAGAACTGATGCTGAAGTTGAAGCTCCAATACCTTGGTCACTTGATGGGAAGAGCCGACTCACTGGAAAAGACCCTGATGCTGGGAAAGACTGAAGGCAGGAGGAGAAGGGGACAACAGAGGATGAGATGGTTGGATGGCATCACCGACTCAATGGACCTGAGTTTGAGTAAACTCCAGGAGTTGGTGATGGACAGAGAAGCCTGGCGTGCTGCAGTCCATGGGGTCGCAAAGAGTCAGACATGACTGAGTGACTGAACAACATGGCCATCTAGGTAATTAAGGGAGGTTGAGTAAAATCAACCATTCACATCATAGTCAGAGGCTATGACTTTAAGTGAACAAATATTCTAACAAATGTAACTTTCTATAATAATCATTGATAATTCCCCTTTGGAAACTCTTCCAAAAAACTGCAGAGGAAGGAACACTTCCAAACTCATTCTACGAGGCCACAATCACCCTGATACCAAAACCAAACAAAGACATCACACAAAAAGAAAATTACAGGCCAATATCACTGATGAACATAGATGCAAAACTCCTCAACAAAATTCTAGCAAACAGAACTCAACAGCACATTAAAAAGATCATACACCATCATCAGGTTGGGTTTATCCCAGGGATGCAAGGAGTCTTCAATATACACTCATCAATCAATGTGATACACCATATTAACAAATTGAAAGATAAAAACCATATGATAGTTTCAATAGATGCAGAAAAAGCTTTTGACAAAATTCAGCACCTGTTTATGATAAAAAACTCTTCAAAAAATGGGCACCGAAGGAACCTATCTTAACATAATAATAAAGGCCATATACAACAAAACCACAGCAAACATTATTCTCAACAGTGAGAAACTGAAAGCATTCCCTCCAAGACCAGGAACAAGATAAGGGTGATCACTCTCCACTATTACTCAACATAGTTTTGGAAGTCCTAGCTGGCAATCAGAGAAAAGAAAGAAATGAAAGGAATCCAGATTGGAAAGGAAGAAGTAAAACTCTCATTATTTGCAGATGACATGATACTGTACATAGAAAACCCTAGAGATATGATCAGAAAATTACTAGAACTGATCAGTGAATTTAGTAAAGTCGCAGTGAAAAAACTGGCTTAAAACAGAACACTCAGAAAACTAAGATCATGGCATCCGGTCCCATCACTTCATGGCAAATAGATGAAGAAACAATGGAAACAGTGAGAGACTTTATTTTTTTGGGCTCCAAAATCACTGCAGATGGTAACTGCAGCCATGAAATTAAAAGACACCTACTCCTTGGAAGAAAACCTATGACCAACCTAGACAACATATTTAAAGGCAGAGACATTACTTTGCCAACAAAGGTCTGTCTAGTCAAAGCTATGGTTTTTCCAGTAGTCATGTATGGATGTGAGAGTTGGATTATAAAGAAAGCTGGTCGCCGAAGAATTGATGCTTTTGAACTGTGGTGTTAGAGAAGACTCTTGAGAGTCCCTTGGACTGCAAGGAGATCCAACCAGTCCATCCTAAAGGAGATCAGTCCTGGGTGTTCATTAGAAGGACTGATGCTAAAGCTGAAGCTCCAATACTTTGGCCACCTGATGCGAAGAACTGACTCATTTGAAAAGATCCTTATGCTAGGAAAGATTGAAGGTGGAAGGAGAAGGGGATGACAGAGGATGAGATGGTTGGATGGCATCACTGACTCAATGCACAGGAGTTTGAGCAAGCTTCAGAAGTTGGTGATGGACAGGGAAGCCTCATGTGCTGTAGTCCATGGCATTGCAAAGGGTCGGACATGACTGAGTGACTGAACTGAACTGAGAACAAAAAATTTCACAATTCGTATGGAAACACAAAAGACCTCGAACAGCCAAAGCAATCTTGAGAAAAAAGATTGGAGCTGGAGGAATCAACTGATTTCAGACTATACTACAAAGGTACAGTCATAAAGACAGTATGGTACTGGCACAAAAACAGAAATACAGACCAATGGAAAAAGATAGAAAGTCCACAGATAAACCCAAACACATATGGGCAACTTTATCTTTGACAAAGGAGGCAAGAGTATACGATGGGAAAAAGATAGTCTCTTCAATAAGTGGTGCTGGAAGAATTGAACAAGTACATGTAAAAGAATGAAATTAGAACACTTCTTAACACCATACACAAAGATAAACTGGAAACGGATTAAAGACAGAAATGTAAAACCAGAAACTATAAAACTAAGAAGAAAACATAGGCAGAACACTGTATGACATAAACTATAGCAAGATCCTTTTTATGATCAGAATAATGGAAATAAAAACAAAAATAAATAACTGTGATCTAACTAAACTTAAAAGCTTTTGCACAGCAAAGGAAACTATAAACAAGGTGAAAATACAACCCTTAGAATGGGAGAAAATAATAGCAAATGAAACAACTGACAAAGGATTAATTTTCAAAATATACAAGCAGCTCATACAACTCAATACCAGAAAAATAAACAGCCTAATCAAAAAGTGGGAAAAAGACCTAAAGAGACATTTCTCCAAAAAAGACATACAGATGGCTAACAAACACATGAAGAGATGCTCAAAATCAATCATTATTAGAGAAAAGCAAATCAAAACGACCTCACACAAGTCAGAATGGCCATCATCAAAAAATCCACAAAGAACAAGTGCTGGAAAGGGTGTGGAGGAAAGGGAACACTCTTGCACTGCTGGTGGGAATGTAAATTGATACAGCCACTATGGAAGACAGTATGGAGATTCCTTAAAAAACTAGTAATAAAACCACCATACAACCCAGCAATGCCACTTCTAGGCATATAACCCGGAAAAAAAAAAAAAAAAACCTGAAAGACACATGTACCCCAATGCTCATTGCAGCACTATTTACAATAGCTAGGACATGGAAGCAACCTAGATGTCCATCAACAGATGAAAGGATAAAGAAGCTGCGGTACACATACACAATGGAATACTACTCAGCCATAAAAATGAACACATTTGAGTCAGTTCTAATGCAGTGGATGAACCTAGAGCCATACAGAGTGAAGTAAGTCAGAAATAGATAAAATAAATATCATATATTAATGCATATATACATGGAATCTAGAAAGATGGTACTGATGAACCTATTCACAGAGCAGCAATGGAGATGCAGACATAGAGAAAAGACTTAGGGACAAGGGTCGGGGAGAGGGCGAGATGAATGGAGAGAATAGCATGGGAGGATACACACTAACATGTAAATAGATAGCCAATGGAAATTTGATGTATGACTCAGGGAACTCAAACTGGGACTCTGTAAAAACCTAGGGGTGGTAAGGGGTCTTACTTGGGCTTCTCTTACCTTGGACGTGGGATATCTCTTCACGGCTGCTCCAGCAAAGCGCAGCTGCTGCTCCTTACCTTGGACGAGGTCGCCTCTCCTGACTTTGAACGTGGGGTAGCTCCTCTTGGCCCTGCCTGCGCAGCCGCGGCTCCGTGGACTTGCGGTTGCTTCTCTTGGCCGCCGCCCCTGACGTTGGAAGTGGCATAGCTCCTCTCTGCTGCTCCTGCGCCGTTGCGTTGCCGCCTGGCACTCTCGGTGACCGCCCCTGACATTGGGCGTGGGGTAACTCCTCTCGGGCGCACTTCTGCGCGGTCTGTCGCATCCACCACGCTTCTGTGGGTATGCTGCTGCAAAGTCACTTCAGTCGTGTCCGACTCTGTGCGACCCCATAGACGGCAGCCCACCAGGCTCCCCCGTCCCTGGGACTCTCCAGGCAAGAACCCTGGAGTGGGTTGCCATTTCCTTCTCCAATGTAGGAAAGTGAAAAGTGAAAGTGAAGCTGCTCAGTCGTGTCCGACTCTTAGCGACCCCATGGACCACAGCCTACCAGAATCCTCCATCCATGGGATTTTTCCAGGCAAGAGTACAGATTAACTGAATTTTTATGTAACTGGTATAAAAACTATTTGCTTGAAGCTATCTAAATAAAGGTTGATTGTCAATTTGGGGCTTTGCTTCTTCAGAAGCACTAGAGTTAGCAGCTTAAATCTTCCCTAAGATTTCTGCTATGTTTTGGATATTAACCCTTTATCAGATATATGATTTGCAAATATTTTCTCCCATTCTGTAGGCTGCCTTTACATTTTGCTCATGGCTTCATTTCCTGTATAGAAGCTTTTTAATTTTATATAGTCTCACTTGTTTATTTTCATTTTTTTTGCCAGATCCAGAAAGTCATTACCAATACCAATGTCAAGGAGCTTACCCCCATATTTTGATTGAGGAGTTTTGTGGTTTTGGGTCTTACATCCAACTTTTTAACCCATTTTTGAGTTGATTTTCATGTATGGTGTAAGATACTGGTCCAATTTCATTCTTTTGTATGTGGCTGTCAAGGTTTTCCAACACTTTTGAAGAGGCTATCCTTTCTCCGTTGTATATTAATGGCTCCTTTGTCATAAATTATGAAAGCATTTTTGAGAGATAATTTAAATATAATAAAGTACTGAAATCATAAAAGCACAGCTAGATAAATTTGCACATTTGTAGACACCTGCCACTGAGGGTTGCACAGAGTCCAACACGACTGAAGCGACTTAGCACACATACACACACATACACCTGCCACTGAAGTCAAGATCTAGAATGTTATCAGGATCCCTGAAGGCTCCCTCATACTTCATTCCAGTCAATACCACCCTCCTGGGAGTACCCACTGTTCTGATTTCTGTCACTATAGATTAATTTTGCTTGTTCTTGAGCATCATATAGTGGAATCATATAGTATGCACTCTTATCTGGCTTCTTTCATTTGGTTCAATATCTATGACATTCATTCATGTTGTTGGATGTCCTCTGCTTCTAAGTTTGATCTGACCTTGATTAAAATCTTGGGCTTTTGGGATGGAGGTTCAAGAGGGAGGAGACATATGTATACCTATGGCTGATTGATGTTGATGTTTGGCAGAAAGCAACAAAATTCTGGAAAGCAGTTATCCTTCAACTAAAAAAATGAATTCATATGTGAAATGAACCACTAGTTCAGGGTCAATGCATATTATAGGATGCTCGGGGCTGGCATGCGGGGATGACCCAGAGGGAGGATAAAGGGAAGAGGGAGGGGGGAGGGGGGTTCAGGAGGGGGAACTTATGTAAACCCGGGGCAAATTCATGTCAATGTATGGCAAAACCAACCAATATAATATTGTAAAATAATTTGCCTCCAATAAAAAATTAATTAATTACAAAAAAAAAAAAATCTTGGGCTTCCCTGGTGGCTCAGAGGTGAGCAGTCCACCCACCAATGCAGGAGACACAGGTTTAACCTCTGATCGGGAAGCTCCCACATGATGCAGAGCAACTAAGTGCATATGCCACAACTACTGAGCCTGTGTTCTAGAGCCCAGGAGCCACAGCCACTGAGCCCACGTGCCCAGAGGTGGTGCTCCACAACAAGAGAAAACACCACCATGAGAAGTCCTTGCACCACAGCAAAGAGTGGCTCCCACTCAGCACAACTAAAGAAAAGCCCTCGCAGCAGTGAAGACTCTGAACAGACTAAATAAATAACATTTTTAAAGCTTTTTAAAAAAATAAAAATTAAAATCCTCTCGGGACTTCCCTGATGGTCTAATGGCTAAGACTCTGTGCTTCCAATGCAGGGTGCCCAGGTTCAATCCCTGGTCAGGGAACTAATCCTACATGCTACAACTGAAGATCCTGCATGTGGCAACTAAGAACTCATGTGGCCAAATAAAAAAAAAATTTAAATAATTAAAATCCTTTCAAGCGTACATTATCTTGGTTACTTATGACAGCTATGTGTTAGGATTTGGAGGAGAGTTAAGTTTATAGACAGCTGCATCCATACTAGTTTTGTGATTTGATAGTAATAGATAATATAATTAGAAACACTAGAGTAGCAGAATCAAAGCTTATGTGCATCTCTGAACAGAAAGCAAATGCTATCTTGGGAAAATCCTCCCGTTTGGTTACTGGACATGTTCACTGCTGATCATGTTTCCCCTTTAACTGAAAGAAAAGGCTCTTTGCATCATTTCCCCACCCAGCGTGCAGTTGAGTCAAATGGAGACTATCACTAATGCTCAATCAGCTCATCAGGAAGACTTTACTTTCCATTGATCTCTGTGATCTGTGTGGTTTGGATCTACTGGAAGGGTAGGCTCCCCAAACCCTCATTCATACATCTGAGCCCACCCCACCAAGTCTTGGGAAGGCCAAACTCAATCTGAGAAATGCCCTTGGTCTCTGTCTATGGACCTCCTCTCCAGCTGGACACAGAAGGATCCTCAGCTGCCAAGGAGAGCTCCATCCTGACCACACATGTGAGACATCAAGGAGCCGAAGCAGCTCCAAAAGGAATCTGCAATTAATTATGTTTCACAGATTGCTTTCAGTGGGGGACCAGCTCTTTTCAGGCGCTGGATGAGGCACAGTGTATGACTTTGGCGGGCTTACCTAAGTTACAGATCCATGGGGGGAGTGGAGCACACTAGAGTTGTTTGGAAGCACCCTACTCTTTGTAGGAGAAGAGGTCATAACCAGCCAGGACATTTAGCATGGGAGTCCCACCCTCCTGGGCACATCAGCTCTGTCTTTGAGTCATCAGCATGCAGTGTAGAGAGTTTGGCTGCTTACTGAAAGGGATGGAATTAATGATTTTCTTGTGCTCTGTTGGGCTGGGATTTTCTTACATTTCTGTTACAACAAAGAGTAGCATCTCCCTTTAATAAATCACCAGCCCTATTCTGTAAGCTGGGAGTTAGAAGTGGGAATTGCTACAGGGAGGAGTTAGCCTTACAGGTAATAAATAGCCACCTTCAAGTGTGGTAGAGGGACTAAGAGCCTAGGCTCTGGATTCAAGCTGCCTGGGTTCAACTAGCTTCTTTGGTTACTTGCTGTGTAACTTCAGGCAAGTAGTCATTAACCCCACAAAGCTTCAGTTTCTCTATTTGTAAAATAGGAATGATTTTACCTAAATCATACAGCTAGCTGTTGTGAGGACAAAATGAGATAGTCATTATAACACGCTTACTAGCATAGCATCCATTTAAATACATGTTTCTTAATGTATTGGAATGACTCTCAGTTCAAAAATTTAAATATAACAAAATCATTTTACTATTTGCTTAAATTCAATTTTAGATAGCCATGGTGGAGAAAAATTTGATCTCAGTTACTGAGTCTTCTCTAGGCCACAGCTGTGCAATTGCTTCATGGTCATCAGCCATTCTCCTGTACTGGACATGGTACAAGCTCCCTTTCAAGTTCAGCAGTTCTGGTCCTGCCAAGACACAACTGGATCATGGGACTCTGGCAAAGCTGGAGCCCCTGTTCCTGGGCCTCAGGGGCTCTCTGAGCTTACCAAGGTCTTACTATTTTCCTCAGGCATCCACAAAGGCAGCAAGGATCACAAAACAGCAGACTCTTTCTCTCCCCCAGGGATTTAAAATAGAATGTTCTAAGGTATTTTATGAAAACTATGTCTCTTCCAAGCAAAGCAAGTCCTTCTATTAAGTTCACTAGACTATGCTAAGTTAGTAAGAGAGAAGCTGTTTTGCTTGTGTGGTGATGAAATGAAGCAATGAATAAATCTGTTAGGGATTCAATTTAGTCATTTTCTGCTACACTGCCCAAGATGACTGTGGTTTAATGGGGTGTGCACGACAGAAGGCACAACTTGATTTTACCTAAGATACCTATTTTTTCTTGAATTTTTAAAGATTTTTTTAATTTAGAAAAATATTTAACTTTTCTCCAGAAAAGTTACAAGAACAGTACAACAGATATTTATTCACTTACATTAGTGTTTTGTTAACATTCTGCCACATTTGTACTCTCTCTAGATACAGGTACAGTTGAGTCCCCCTCATATGAATGAGTTCCATTCTGAGAGCATGTTCCTAAGTCCAGTTTATTTATAAGTCCAACAAAGTTAGCCTAGGTACCCAACTAACACAATCAGCTATATAGTACTGTACTGTAATAGGTTAATAATACTTTTCACAGAAATAATACATAAAAAACAAAAAATAAATAAAACATTTTAAATCTTACAGTATAGCACCTTGAAAAGTACAATAGTACAGCACAAAAGCTGACATAGAGGGGCTGGCATCAAGTGAACAGGCAATCGCAGGAGGGAAAGGAGGTGGGAGATGGTAGAGGTGAAGGGTAGGAGATGGAGGGCAAGCTGCAATTTCACTCACGCCTGACACGGATAGCACAGGTTCTGGTTCCTGGCTCAATTCAATTCTATCTGTCCTCTTGAAAAAAACAATCCAGTAACGTGTGGCTGCCTGCCTGCTCAGTCGTAACCGACTCTTTGCGACCCCGTGGACTGCAGTCCACCAGACTCCTCTGTCCATGGGATTTCCAGGCAAGAATACTGGAGTGGGTTGCCTTCTCTCTTTTTTTCTCATCATCTGTGACTCAGTAGCACTGGGCTGCATTCTGAACAGCTGCTACATCCTTCGTGGACTGTTCTACACAGGTCCTGTGCCTCAAAAACTAACAGTGCCTCCTCAGATAAAGAAAATCCCCTGGCCATCTCCTGCATCATGAATCTCTTCAGTTACTTCTTCCCCTTGTCTCTCTTCATCCTTTCTCTGGGCCTCCAGTTCCATCAGGCCTTCATTCATAAGCTGCACATTTACGTCTTTGGAAGTCTGCAATGTGAAGGTTCATATATAAGGGACTTACTGTATAGATATAGATATATTGATATAGAGTTTTAAAGAACCAATTGAGAGTGAGTTGTGGACATGCTGCTGACTAGTTGATGACATTTCAACCTCAGTACTTTTGCATGCATTTTTTATAAACTTGCTTATGAAACTACAATATAATTATCAAAATCAAGAAATTAAACAGTGGTAGATACAATATTATTCTCTACATATAGTCTGTATTCGAATTTCACTAATTGTTCCCAAAATGTCCTTTATAGCATTTTTTACTTTGCAGGATCCAATCCAGGATATGACTTGCTGTATTTTTAGTTATTTTATGGCAGTGAACACTTATGAACACCACTAAAAAACATTAGGAGTCAGAAGTACTGAGTCTAAATGACCTTTTAACCTCTCTGAACTCCAGATATTTCACTTGGTAATGAAGAGGAGTGCTCACCCTTGCCCACCTGCCAAGGTTGTTGCCAGGATCAAATGATGTACCCTCTTCTTTGCGAATGGCAAAGCACTGTGCAAATATGCAGGATGTTCCATACACCCACTTTCAGCTAGTTACCTAGGGCTTAAGTGCAAAAAGTTACTTTCCTGAAGGGATATGGAGGGGTGAGGCAGATTTGGGAAAACGCTGTCAAGAGCTGAACTTGGCAGAGATCATAGCATGACCCCAAAGTCACCTCAGAGCTTTAGGAAATGTCATACTTCTCAGATGACAATTCTTTCTTCTTAATAGAAAAGGATTCTTAAGGCTCTAAAAGTCTGTAATTCTACTTTTGAAGTTTTTCTTCAAAAGTCGATATGTAACTTCCACACAGTAAAGTGCACAGATTTTAGTACTTAGTTTGAATTTTATGGGTGTACACTTTCATTACCCTAAAAGGCTCCCTCATGCCCCTTCTCCATATCTCTTACCCTCACAGTAAGTTTAACTGCTCTTAACATACTGTCGTGTATTTGTCTATCTGTCCTTGAACTTCATGCAAATGGAATCATGTGCTTTTGTGTCTGGCATTTGTTTCTCAACATTCTTGGATAGATTCATCCATATTATTGTGTACAAGAGTATTCTATTCTTTTCTTTATGGCCGTGTAGTATTCCATTTTGCATATGTTGCAAGACTTACCCATTTTACTATTGATGGATATGTGTGTTGTTTCCAGTTTGAGGCTATTATGCATAACGATGCCATTGAATACTTTGTGCATGTCTTCTGGTGGACATAAGAACTCATAGCAGTTGATTAGGTATCAGGAGCTGAACTGCTCATAGAGTGTACCTAGATTCTGCTTTTCCACAGTGTTTACACTCTCACTGACAATGTGAGAGAGTCCTTCCATATCTTCAGCATCACTTAGTGTGTCAGCCTTCCTTTTATGCTTTAGCCAGTCTGGTGGGTATGTAGTGATGTCTCATTGAGCTCTCTTTGCATTTTGGGCATAGATTTGAGGTGCCCAGTGACTATGTCATGGTTGATATGTCTGGACCAGCCTTAGGCAGCTGCTTCCATGAGGAACTGATTAGATGAGCACAAGGAAGGCATCTCAGACCCAGGCTAGGTGACTCCACAAAAGTCAGCATTAGAGAATAACTATTTTCCCCTGGTGACATTTCTGTCATCTGTGGCCACCTGGCATCTTTTGAACACCCACCTTTTATTTGGAGACCTTCCTACATGGATGCTGATTTTTTAAAGATTGAAATCATACATTTGCTTTCCCCAAGTTCAGCTACTTTCCTCCAGAGGTATCTGGATAAGACTCGGATCTGAAAGCCAGTAATGTATGGGAGCAGGTGATATGAGGAACCCATCTCTGGCATCTTCTTTGGAGGCTACAATAGTTGAATTTCAGGTACCTAGTCCCCACTGTAATCTGTGGGAACTGTGGGATCTGTCTGAGAAGTAGCCTGACTCTCTGTGCTGTACCTCCACTCTCTAGAGATTCTGTGAACTTCCTAAATAATCCTTCAAATTTTTTTTTGTGGGGGGAATCATTTAAACTTGGAGAAATGTTCAGTATACATTTCCTAAGAAAAAGAATATTCTCTTAAATAACCACAGTACAGTTATCAACCTCAGGAAATTGAACATTGATATAATATTTTTATTCACTTTACCATTTGTGTTTCAGTTCTGTCAGTTGATCCAATAATGTCTTTTATAGCATAGTACAGGATGCAGACTAGGGTCAGGCACTGCATTTAGTTGTTTAGGTAGTTTCCATTTAAAGAAAATTAGGCATTTCTTTGTGAATATCAACATTCCTGTATAGTCTTTGCTATATAAACATGCTGTAGTATAACCTCCCATTTTTTTCACTGCATGATACGTTATATCAACTTTTCATGTCAATAAAATTGTCCAAACATCGTAATTTTTAACGGTTGTCTAAAATGTATTATTTCAGCAGTCACTTGTTGATTGCTGCTTAGATTGTTTCCATTGAAAGAAAATTATAATCAGCTTTATAGTAGTGATTACTGGGTATTTACTCATGTTTAGAGAAAATTCTCCATTGACTGAAGTGTGTGATTACACATACCTCCCAACTTCTATTGTCTGTGCCTGAGGGAATCCATCTTCTGACCTCAGGGATTGCTGTTTTCTGCGTCCTCACAGTGGCAGTGGTGCAGAAGAAATAAAATGCCTCTAGGGCTGATGTTGAAAATCTCAAAATTAAAGTGACTACAAATGTCACAGCACTTGATCCCAGAGGCCAAGAATCATCATCTGCTGATATTTGAAGGGACAGAGGGAGCCCAGTCTAAGTGTTCTTAAAAGGTATTTACACTGTTATTTTGGACATAATGCTATTGTACACTTAATAGACTATAGTCCCGTAAACATAACATTTGTATGCACTGGAAAACTAAAAATTTTGCTGTATTGTAATCCTTGATGTATTGCAATGGTCTGGAACTGAACCTGCAAAACCTCTGTTCCATTCCGTTCCGTCGCTCAGTCGTGTCCGACTTTTTGCAACCCTGTGGACTGTAGCCTACCAGGCTTCTCCGTCCATGGGATTCTCCAGGCAAGAATACTGGAGTGGGTTACCAAAAACCTCTGTGGTCTGTCTATATTTGCTGGTTCAAATTCTTTGAAAATTAAGGTGCTAAAGTTGAGTAATCTTGGCGTCTTGCTTTACACATAATACAATAGCTGTAAAGTTCAAACATGCATATTAAATAAGTGCTTTACTTATGAATGGACATTAATGAGTTATCTAGGTATTGTTGTTGTTCAGTCATGTCTGACTCTTTGCAACCCCATGGACTGCAACATGCCAGGCTTCCCTGTCCATCAACAATTCCTAGAGCTTGCTCAAACTCATGTCCATCGAGTCAGTGATGCCATCCAACCATCTCATCCTCTACCGTCCCCTTCTCCTCCTGCCCTCGATCTTGCCCAGCATCAGGGTCTTTTCCAGTGAATTGGCTTTTCCCATCAGGTGGCCAAAGTATTGGAGTTTCAGCTTCAACATCAGTCCTTCCAATGAATATTCAGGACTGATTTCCTTTAGGATTGACCGGTTTGATCTCCTTGCTGTCCAAGGAGCTCTCGGGAGTCTTCTCCGACACCACAGTTCGAAAGTATCAATTCTTGGTGCTCAGCTTTCTTTATGGTCCAACTCTCACATCCATGCACAACTACTGGAAAAACCAGAGCTTTGACTAGATGGACCTTTGTTGGCAAAGTGATGTCTCTGCTTTTTAATAAGTTGTCTAGGTTGATCATAGGTTTTCTTCCAAGGAGCAGGTATCTTTTAATTTCATGGCTGCAGTCACCATCTGCAATGATTTTGGAGCCCCCCAAAATAAAGCCTTCCACTGTTTCCATTGTTTCTCCATCAATTTGCCATGAAGTGATGGGACCAGATGCCATGATCCTCATTTTTTGAATGTTGAGTTTTAAGCCAGCTTTTTCACTCTCCTTTCCATATACCTATCACAAAATAAGTATCTTTGTAAGTGTAAACTAAAGGGTGATTCATACGCCCCTCTCCATTGTTCTTCTCTATTGTATTGTTTTTTGTTTTTAATTTTGCCTGTGCTGTGAAGCATGTGAGATCTTAATTCCCCTGACCAGGAATTGAACCCTCACCCCCTGCATCAGAAGCATGGAGTCTTAACCACTGGACCTCCAGGGAAGTCCCTCTATTGTGCTTTGATGATATCAACAGTAGTTTCCCATATCCATTTTCTCTATGAGATTTGCTTATTTTGTTATGTGAAAAGACTAATGTATTTAAATTAACTTAGAAATCATGCCCTGTAAAACCCTCTTAGTAGCTGACAAGAAACCACATTGTCACTGATATTTCTAAGTCGTGAGGATGCTTTGGAAGAAGCTTTTCAAATTTAGATGGGTATATGAAATGGGAGCCTCCTGTTCTCTAGGGTGGGGTTCACATTTGTGTAGTGCTAGTAATTTGAAATGGAAGCTTTTCCAGAAGGCAGTGTGACTTTGTGTGCTTGTCAGGAAAAAAAAAAGAGAGAGAGAGAGCCCAAAACAAAACAAAAAGAAGCCCCAGAACCCTACACAAGTGCGTGCTCAGTTGCTCAGCTGTGTCCCCCTCTTTGCAACACAAAGTTTGCTCCCATGCTAAAGATGCCTGAACTTTTCTAAGAAGCAGATGGACAGTGAAAGCAGTTAGTGCTGGCTATGACATCTACCCAGCCCCAACTCTTCGCACTTCCCAGCCTGCTTGTCCCTCACAAAGGCTCACTCCCCAAAGCCCGTCCTGGAAGCACCCTAGGAATATTTTTGACCTCCAGTGCGAATTGAAATGTTTGCTTTATACAAGATTACGACATGGAGTTTAATGGGCTGCGAACGTTAAAGTGAGGACAAAACAGATCAGTAGATGACTTCCCTGCAGACTTGTGTAGAAATCAGAACAATGGAAAAGACAGGGAATGGAATGGCACTTGTAGAAGTTGGGTCTACCAGCTGTTTCAGCAATGAAACCCTCTATAGGAGATTACAGAGCTTTGAAAAAGGTTCATCACACTTTAAAGCAGCTGATCTCAACTCCAGGGGATATAGAGGAATTACTGGGAAGGACTTTCAAATGAAAACTTTGCCTACTTTGAGGGCTTCTGAAGTTCCTTTCAATTGCGGTGCAGGCTGGATATCTTGCTTTTGCTCCCCAGATCCATCCTCCTTCACTTTGCTGTGTACCCGTGTGAACTACATCACCAGACTCCCTTGCCCTCACTTTTCTGGTTGCCTTCAGCCAACTGGGGGTACTGGCATGACGCTGTGGGGCAGGAGAGAATGAGGTCAGGGGATTTATTCTCCAGGCCCCTCCCTGCCAGGTCAACCGGGATTGCTGGTTTGTGTGGTGGAAGAAACAGCTCCCGCAAGATGGCTGCTCCCATTGCTGCTCTCTGGGCTCTGCTGACTGTTCTCTTCTTCGTCCTTCCCTCAGGAATGGTACTGGCTCCCTGCTGTTACTTGCCCTGTAGTACTGAGCTCTCCTTTGGGATTTCCCTAAACCCTGACCATCTCTCTGCAAGTGGTCTCTTCCTTAAACTCTCCTCAACTCCTTCTAATAGAGTGTGCCTCCTGCTTTTGGCTTGTTGGTGGGTGCCTGGTGGGGACTGGGTGAGGTTGTGGGTGGCTCTTTGTGGAGTAAAGAGCTCTCTAGGTGATCCTAACTCCCATTTGCTTCCCTGCCTGCTCTTCTCCAGCCCTCACCCCCTTCAGAATAGCAATGAAGCCCAAGTCAGAAAGAAGCACAGGGTAGAAGGAAAGGAGGGAATGGAGCAAAGAGAGGAGGAGGCCACCATGTTCCTTTCTCTTTAGGGTCTGTAGAAACCTTGATGAGTCTGGAAGCAAGTACTGGGCAGCAAAGACCCAACTTTCCAATTTGTAAAATCAACTTGGATGTGGCTGTTCATTAGACTACTACATATTCTGCCTTAAAAGAGAAAACAGTACACAGGAAACATTACTCTCCTTTTCCCCTTACTGACTATTGCAACTAATAAGCCTGTGCATTAGTCACTGTACTAATGAGTAGTTTTACCCTGGCCCTCAGTGAACTAGGCCAGAGAGGGGCCCTGCAAACTCTTGGAAAACCTCATGAAAAATTTTGTCCTTGTTGACCCATTAGCAGAGAGGTGAGATGTGCCAGGGGCCGAGGTTTATAGACTGTAGCTATATTTGGAAATTTAATTATTTTTCTCAAAATCTCAAGTGAAAAAAGTTAAGAATTTTATAGTAATACAATCAAAATAGCACATTCCAAGACCTAATGTGTTCTCATCTTTCATTGGCCTCTAAGATTTTCACAGTCCAGAAAAGCAAGCAAGGGAAAAACTGTTTCAGCAGGCCCTCTACATCAGTGGTTCTCAACCAGGGGTGACTGTGCCCCCGGGGCCACAGACACTTGGCTATGTCTGGAGACATTTTTGATTATTACCACTGGAGTGAGGAATCTATTGGCATCTAGTGGAGAGAGACCAGGGATGCTGCTAAACGCCCCACAATGCACAGGGCGACCTCCCCAACAAAGAATGATGCAGCCCCAAATGTCAATAGTGCCGAGGTTGAGAAATACTTCTCTGTATTAAAATTACAGCTCCATCAGCAAGGAAATTAGTGCTAAACAATCTTCATAACTTGACTATTTAAAAACCACACTCCAATGAAGTTAGGTAGCCCTAGTTTACCAATATCATATAAATCACTCATTAAATCTTATTGCCTTAGAGTTTGGAGAAGGAAATGGCAACCCACTCCAGTGTTCTTGCCTGGAGAATCCCAGGGACGGGGGAGCCTGGTGGGCTTCCGTCTATGGGGTCGCACAGAGTTGGACACGACTGAAGTGACTTAGCAGCAGCAGCAGCAGCCTTAGAGTTTGTGGTGTTTTGATAATGGCAAGTTCATTGCATTTTTTTGTGTGAAAAATCAACATTTTTCAAAATAGAAACAAGGCTAGTTGGTCAGATGGAATAAAATCATTTGAGCACATGGAGTTTTTTTTTTCTTCCTTAAATTGCCTCTCTAATCAAAAGCATTTTCTCTTCAGATTGTGGTTCTAACTGAAGAGATGCCCAGCCCCAAAGGATATAGTCTGAGGTTCAGAGTGCAGACCAAGGAAAGAGTAGTGGGATTAACATCTTAACCATCAGGAACTGCAAAGAAGAGATGAGAATCTAGTGCTATTTGGGAAGGATTGTACCAGACACAAAGGTATCAGATGTCTTGTCTCCTTTCCACCCAAAATAGTTCTGGCTTGAACATGAGGTCCTCAAGGTGTCCTCGAGTAAAGAGGAAAAAATCTGTTCTGGGAATTGACTACTGTTAACCACCCCCAACCCCTCCTCTCCCCAACTATTGAGGTTTGCTGGTAAAAGAAGAGGCCAAAAGTGTCTTATACTGTTTGTCACTAAGGCACATGGTGTGCTTGTTAAAAAACAAAACAAAAACCCTTTTGTTAAACCTTACTCTGTACCGGGGAAGCAGGTTCAGAAAGAGTTAAAGAGCTATTAAAAAAGCTAAAAGCCTTTTATGGCAAAGAAAAATCAAGCCTGGTATTAAAATTAATGAAGAAGCTGGAAGAGCACAGACAAAAATGCTGGAAGGATGGAGATAGAGAAACTATTTTAAGGTCAGTCTCCAAGAAGATGGAGAAAACAAATGTGAGCAGGTAGAAGGAAATGCCAATCTCTCCAAATTAATTTATCCAAAAGAAGGACCTCATTTCTTGGAAAAACTGCAAATTTGCAACTCCAAATACCATTCTTCTGAGTCTATTAGAAGAATCAGTTCAAGGACTTCAGCAATTCCAGAGTTTGAAGAGCACTTGAGAGTCTGTTGAATTTCTGCTCTTCAAAGGAACGTTCCTAGAAGCAGAAACTGGTCTGCTCAGACTGACAATGCTAAAATGATGAAGAGCTCAGATAGGCTTAAACTGCAGGAATGTAACAAGGTTGTTTGAGTAATGGATAGTGGATGAAACTCACTGCCAAACTTGTGTAACTTGGCTTTGTGGACCACCCAAGCCCAGCTCCCTGCCAGGTGAGGGTATGGGGAAGGGTGTGGCTATCATGACTGACCCCAACTATACAGTCCATCATAAGTGAGCTATCTAATATTTAAGAATGTTCTAATTTCTGAGCCCATGAGGTCCTATTAGAAGATGGTGGTGAATTGGGGCCAACAAAGTTAATAATAGTGGATAAAAGATCTCTAAAAATACTAATGATCTTTATTATGGAATCTACTTTTCAAAGATAAACTAGTCAGTGGTTTATCCTAATCAAAGAGACAACAAAGACGGTGATTAAAACAGTTGAAAATACTGAAGTAGTTATTTGAAAGCAACAAACTATATAAAGTAGAAAAAAGAATTTAATGTGGTAGCAACTAATTAGCAAGAAAGTAAAGACGGTCATGCCCTAATGGGAATAAACATAACAACAATATCTGACATTTATTCACTTCTAATCCTGTGCCAGAGATTGCTAGGGCTTTTATTAACATGATTGTACTGAATCTCCCTCACGGCCCTATAAAGTGGATACCATTACCCTCATTTCATAGATAAGACTTTGAGATGCAAAAACTTGAAGTAACATGCCCAGGTTCCCATAACTACAAAGCAGCAGATCTGTGATATGAATCCACGTCTGTCTAATTCTAAAGTCCAAGCTGTTAAACACTATATTCTACTGGCACAAACTTCTGGCCCTGTGGTGGAGGAGGATACCCCGGAGAACAGCGGAAGTTTCATCATTTGGGTTTTTAGACTGAACAAAATATTAGTATGTGTGTCATAGGAAGTAATCTCTAATGGCTCAGGGGTGGGTTAGAATAATATCTGCAACTTCCATTTTTGAATGTTAAGGACTCTGAATCCACAGCACTCGTCATTTAATGTGGCCCATTGCAGCTTTCACAGCCCTTTACACACACTTTCTCAGCTGATCCTCACTGAAACCTTGTGAGGTAAGCAGGTCACATGTTACTATGCCTCTTCTCAAAGATGTGATAGGCAGTCCCATCAGAAATGAAGCACTGCCCAGTTACTTATCATCAAAAATATGTGGGAGGAGGGGGAAATGTGATTCCAAAAAAGTTGCTTATTTCAACCCTGAGCATTTCATAGGAGTTTATAATTTATTTCCATAACAGTATGATTGCTTCCTTTTCAACAGGCTTTGACTCACTCAAAGGAATGTATTCCATTACAAGTCTGCTGGCTTCAGGCTTTATGTAGAACCACTTGGTTCCCATGACGACCAGAACTAACAAAACACAAACCATGAACTCTTTCAATACTGGTCACTAACTTACTTCTAACAGTCCACTTCAAAACTGTGGAAGCTGTTGGTGTTTCTGAGGGAGTATATGTTCCTATCTTCATTCAGAAGTGTTCCTCCTAGTTTGAAAATAATCTCAAGACATCTGCTTTGGGTTCAAGGGAAACTTGTCTCTGTGGCTAAAGAGCTTTTAGAGAGCAGTGTCTTCAGTCATGTTATTCTATTCTTTTAAACTTGCATTTCTCATATCAAATGACTTTTAGAGCTGGTTGAGGCCAAAAAAAAAAAGTAATAATATATTTAAGTTTACCATTAGCACAATCTTTACAGCATTTATTAAGTGCCTGACCCTTATCAAAAGATGGTTTATTCACTATATAAAAAGGCTATACCAATTTTTTTAAGGCTATAGGATAATATGCTTGAATTTTCAAAAGATGGGATAATTTCTAAGATACCATACAACCTCACTGGCTACAACTAAATGAGAAACTTGAGGAAAGAGAGGCAGGGAAGTTTAATTTGAAATGGTTTTTCTAAATTGTGGTGAAACTCTGTTTTTTTTTCTGCTCAGCATCCATCCCCTAATCTTCTGATAACAATATGACTCTCCTTGGGTGACCACTCTATCCCACCCTCAGTCCTCTAATTCAGGTAGAGTTGACACCATTCCAGTATGAAGGATGGGCATGTGCCACAAGCCTGGCCAATCAAAGTAACACACCTATTTGAATATGGGGATAAGTTTAAGGAAAGGTGTATGACCAACATCAGGTCAATCTGAGCCAATACGATTCAATTACACAATTTCTGTTGGAGTTCTTGGAATGAAAGGGAGTTGTTGGGGTTGCTGGACAGCTGTATGAAAACCTAGAGCTTCTGGCAGCTATCTTGCTACCATGAGGAGACAGTCACTTCAGAATGCAATCTACTTAGTGGGAAAACAGAGAGATATGGAAGGAGCAAGACAAATTTCTGATGACACTGTTTGAGCCCCTAGATCAAGACTTGCCTGAAGTCAGTCTCTGGACTTTTCAGTTATTTGATGAATACATTCCTTTTCTCCTTAACTTTAATTGGATTTGTTATTTGCAACTGAAAAAGTCATGATCTTTTTCAATAATGTAGTAAAAGATCTACATTATTTTAAATGCATGCAATAATTAAATGTAAGCTAGAAAGTAGAAAAGATCTCCAGGGACCCTGTTTCAATGATTAGATAATTATGGCATCTAATAAGCCTAATTAATTCCCTTGTCGTCAATCCCTTGGAGGAGGTTTATTTGCTTAAATCTTTTAGAGATCTAATTTATGATTGTAATTTATGCTCCTAAGAAATAGTTTCCTCAGAAGGGATACATTTTGACTCCCATTAACTACATCAGTGGGATTTTATGTAGAAGGCTCATGTTATCTTTCTCAGCCTGACAGGGACAATCCTGATCATGGACAATCCTAACCTTCCAAGAGAAAAATGGAAAACATCCTATTTTTCAGTCTTCAACTTCAATTATTATCATATTTTTAATATTTATTATTTATTTGGGTGTGCTGGGTCTTAGCTGCATCACATGGGATCTTTAGTTGAGGTATGTGAAAACTCTTAGTTGTAGCATGTGAGATCTAGTTCCCTGAACAGGGATTGAACCCAGGTCCCCTACATTGGAAGCATGGAGTCTTAGCCACTGGACCACCAGGGAAGTCCCAAGATATTATTACATTTAATAAACTTTTAAAATAAACTTTTGCTCCCTAAATCACTGCATAGTTCTTTTAAATTATAAAACATTCGGGGAACCAACCAAAAAAACCCTGAAAAACACTGTGATTATCTTGTTTTTCTTTAAACATCTTCAGAACCATAAAAATTTTTCTATTTATTGTCATCTATTTTAGGGGGTTAATATATTCACTGTAGTAAATTCTCTAGAGTATTAATACAACACAAAATGTTACTTTATGACAGGAATTCACAACCCTGGCTCCCAATTAGAATTACCTGGGTAGCTTTTCAAACATACTAAATGCCATGGTCCCACCCTAGACCAACTGAATCAGAATTTTTTGGAGTAGGGTCCTGGCATTTGTGTTTTTTAGAAGCTCCCCAGGTGATTTTAAGGTCCAGCCAGAGCTAAGAACAATTGCATTGTTGGAAATATTGACTAGAATTCTATGATTTGTTTTAGTAAGGAATCATTTTAAAATGCCCTTAATTCCTAAAGATGGAATTTTGAAGAATTATGTGTCTATATACACATACACAAACACATAAGGCACATTGTATATTTGAACAACTCCTTTATGTTCTTGGGTATATTGAAGCACTTTTCATGAAACCTGTTACTTTGAAGTCTTTCAAAGGGATATATAGGAGGCTAGCTATCTGCCATGTGTTGGAACATCATTCTTTCTTAAAGGTGAATTATTTCTGTTGTTACCCTCAGATACTGTCTATTTGAAATTGCCTAGTTCTACAACTGTTTGTTCAGTTCAGTTCAGTCGCTCGGTTATGTCCAACTCTTTGTGACCCCGTGGATGGCAGCATGCCAGGCCTCCCTGTCCATCACCAACTCCAGGAGTTTACTCAAACTAATGTCCATTGAGTCGGTGATGTCATCCAACCATCTCATCCTCTGTCGTTCCCTTCTCCTCCTGCCTTCAATCTTTCTCAGCATCAGGGTCTTTTCAAATGAGTCAGTTCTTTGCATCAGGTGGCCAAAGTATTGGAGTTTCAGCTTCAGCATCAGTCCTTCCAATTAATATTCAGGACTGATTCCTTCAGGATGGATTGGTTGGATCTCCTTGCAGTCCAAGGGACTCTCAAGAGTCTTCTCCAACACCACAGTTCAAAAGCATCAATTCTTCGGTGCTCAGCTTTTATAATCCAACTCTCACATACATACACAACTACTGGAAAAACCATAGCTTTGACTAGACGGACTTTGTTGGCAAAGTAATGTCTCTGCTTTTTAATATGCTGTCTAGGTTGGTCATAGCTTTTCTTCCAAGAAGCAAGCATCTTTTAATTTCATACTGCAGTCACCATATTCAGTGATTTTGGAGCCACCCCCCCAAAATAAAGTCTCTCTGTTTCCACTGTTTCCCCATCTATTTGCCATGAAGTGATGGGACCAGATGCCATGATCTTGGTTTTCTGAATGTTGAGTTTTAAGCCAACTTTTTCACTCTCCTCTTTCACTTTCACCAAGAGGCTCTTTAGTTCTTTGGTGTCATCTGCATATCCAAGGTTACTGATATTTCTTCTGGCAATCTTGATTCCAGCTTGTGCTTCATCCAATCCAGCATTTCTCATGATGTACTCTGCATATAAGTTAAATAAGCAGGGTGACAATATACAACCTTGACGTACTCCTTTCCTGATTTGGAACCAGTCTGTTGTTCCATGTCCAGTTCTAACTGTTTCTTCCTGACCTGCATACAGATTTCTCAGGAGGCAGGTCAGGTGGTCTGGTATTTCCATTGCTTTAAGAATTTTCCACAGTTTGTTGTGATCCACACAGTCAAAGGCTTTGGCATAGTCAATAAAGCAGAATTAGATCTTTTTCTGGAACTCTCTCATTTTTTCTATGATCCAGCAGATGTTGGCAATTTGATCTCTGGTGCCTCTGCCTTGTCTGAATCCAGCTTGAACATCTGGATGGTTCACATGCTGTTGAATCCTGGCTTGGAAAATTCTGAGCATTACTCCACTAGCGTGTGAGAAGAGTGCAATTTTATGGTAGTCTGAGCATTCTTTGGCATTGCCTTTCTTAGGGATTGGAATGAAAACTGACCTTTTCCAGTCCTGTGGCCACTGCTGAGTTTTCCAAATTTGCTGGCATACTGAGTGCAGCACTTTCAAAGCATCATCTTTAGGATTTGAAATAGCTCAACTGGAATTCCATCACCTCCACTAGCTTTGTTTGTAGTGATGCTCCCTAAGGCCCACTTGACTTCACATTCCAGGATGTCTGGCTCTAGGTGAGTGATCACACCATCGTGATTAGCTGGGTCATGAAGATTTTATTTTTGTATAGTTCTGTGTATTCTTGCCACCTCTTCTTTGTCAACTTTCCTCAATAGAGTGCATACTTACTATTTTTCCAACTCTAAGTAGCTTCTGTGTTTAGAGGGAGACTTATGGTTACTGTCTCAGATGCTATTACCTTCTTTTTGCTCCTAAATAATACATAAAACCTAAGAAGACCCAAAGAAACCTTTAGTCAGAGAGAGCTAGAATAAGGTGGCAGGATGAAGCCAATCACAGAATCTCTTTTTCTTAATAGGAACAAAAAGGAACTTTTTTTCAAAATGGAAAAAATGTACCAGCAACAACCACAGAAGAAAAGAAGTATTAGCTGCTGTCAAAAAAAAAAAATTGAAAAGATCATATATCATGACCAAGTGGGCTTTATCCCAGCGATGCAAGCATCCATTTATGATAAAAAAAACCCTCCAGAAAGCAGGCATAGAAGGAATATACCTCAATGTAATAAAAGCCATATATGATAAACCCACAGCAAACATTATCCTCCATGGTGAAAAATTGAAAAGATTTCCCCTAAAGTCAGGGACAAGACAACGATGCACACTCTCACCACTACTATTCAACATAGTTTTGAAAGTTTTAGCCACAGCAATCAGAGAAGGAAAAGAAATAAAAAGAATCCAGATTGGGAAAGAAGAAATAAAACTCTCACTGTTTGCAGATGACATGATCCTCTACATAGAAAACCCTAAAGACTCCACCAGAAAATTACTAGAGCCAATCAATGAATATAGTAAATTTGCAGGATATAAAATTAACACACAGAAATCCCTTGCATTCCTATACACTAAGAATGAGAAAACAGAAAGAGAAATTAAGGAAACAATTCCATTCATCATTGTAATGAAAACAAGAAAATACTTAGGAATAAAGCTGCCTAAAGAAACAAAAGACCTATATATAGAAAACTCTAAAACACTGATGATAGAAATCGAAGATGATACAAATAGATGGAGAAATATACCATGTTCATGGATTGGAAGAATCAATACAGTGAAAATGAGCATACTATCCAAAGCAATCTATAGATTCAATGCAATCCCTATCAAGCTACCAATGGTATTTTTCAGAGAATGAGAACAAATAAATTCACAATTTGTATGGAAATACAAAAAACCTCAAATAGCCAAAGCAATCTTGAGAAAGAAGAATGAAACGGGAGGAATCAACCTGCCTGACTTCAGACTATACTACAAAGCTACAGTCATCAAGACAGTGTAGTACTGGCACAAAGACAGAAATATAGATCAATGGCACAAAATAGAAAGCCCAGAGATATATCCACACACGTGTGGACACCTTATCTTTGACAAAGGAGGCAAGAATATACAATGGAGAAAAGACAATCTCTTTAACAAGTGGTGCTGGGAAAACTGGTCAACCATTTGTAAAAGAATGAAACTAGAACATTTCTAACACCATACACAAAAATAAATCAAAATGGATTAAAGATCTAAATGTAAGACCAGAAACTATAAAACTCCTAGAGGAGAACATAGGCAAAACACTCTCCAACATAAATCACAGCAGGATCCTCCATGACTCACCTCCTGGAGTAATGGAAATAAAAGTAAAGATAAACAAATGGGACCTAATTAAACTTAAAAGGTTCTGCACAACGAAGGAAAGTATAAGCAAGGTGAAAAGACAGCCTTCAGAATGGGAGAAAATAATAGCAAACGAAGCAACTGATAAAGGATTAATCTCAAAAATATACAAGCAACTCCTGCAGCTCAATTCCAGAAAAATAAGCAACCCAATCAAAAAATGGGCCAAAGAACTAAACAGACATTTCTCCAAAGAAGACATAAAGATGGCTAACAAACACATAAAAAGATGCTCAACATCACTCATAATCAGAGAAATGCAAATCAAAACCACAATGAGGTACTATCTCATGCCAGAATGGCTATCAAAAAGTCTACAAATAATAAATGCTGGAGAGGGTGTGGAGAGAAAGGAACCCTCTTACACTGTTAGTGGGAATGCAAACTAGTACAGCCACCATGGAGAACAGTGTGGAGATTCCTTAAAAAACTGGAAAGAGAACTGCCATATGACCCAGTAATCCCACTGCTGGGCATACACACCGAGGAAACCAGAATTGAAAGAGACACATGTACCCCAGTGTTCATCATAGCACTATTTACAATAGCCAGGACATGGAAGCAACCTAGATGTCCATCAGCAGATGAATGGATAAGAAAGCTGTGGTACATATACACAATGGAATATTACTCAGCTCTTAAAAGAATGCATTTGAATCCATTCTAATGAGGTGGATGAAACTGGAGCCTATTATACAGAATGAAGTAAGTCAGAAAGGAAAACACTAATACAGTATATTCATGCAATTTAGAAAGATGGTAAGGATGACCCTATATGCGAGACAGCAAAAGAGACACAGATGTAAAGAACAGATTTTTGGACTCTGTGGGAGAAGGAGAGTGTGGGATGATTTGAGAGAATAGCATTGAAACATGTATATTATCATATGTGAAATAGATCACCAGTCCAGGTTCAATGTAGGAGACAGGGTGCTCAGGGCTGGTGCTCTAGGATGACCCTGAAGGATGGGATGGGAAGGCAGGTGGGAGGGGGTTTCAGGATGGGGAACACATGTACACCCATGGCTGATTCACGTGAATGTATGGCAACAACCACCACAATATTTGAAAGCAATTAGCCTCCAATTAAAATAAATTTTAAAAAATTAAAAAAAAAACAAGAAGAAGAAAGAAAAAAATAGTGGCCAGAAGAAGCAATAGGTAATTTGGGCTCTTATTCTGGCTCAGTGATGTGCTGGAGCTGATGGTCTAACCTTCAGGGATTTTTTTCAAGCCAGGTATTAGAAATTAAAAATTAAATGACATAATGATATAAACTTACAATTAGGTAAATTTATTTATGACTTTTGCTTTAAATGTCTCAAAAGCATTGCTTCCTAATTGTTTTACTTTCTTTTACTATTTCTTATACCCTTGACAGTATTTGCATCTATTTTATCTATATGGTGGAAATACTCTAATGTGCTATGTTATGGCTTCCCAGGTGGTTCAATGGTAAAGACTCTGTCTGCCAATGCAGGAGACTCAGGAGACACAGGTTTGATCCCTGGATTGAGAAGATCCCCTGGAGAAGGAAATGGCAACCTGCTCCAGTACTCTTGCCTGGAGAATCCCATGGGGTCGCAAAGAGTCAGACACAACTGAGAGACTGAGCATGCATGCCTGGGCTATGTTATAGAATGCTTTGTGTTCCAATTATACATTTAGTAATGTCATATTGGTAACTTGAAATTGGCTCTGATGGGAGTATTTATACTATGGAAATTGGCATGCACTATACATTAGGGACGGAGAAGGCAATGGCAAGCCACTCCAGTACTCTTGCCTAGAAAATCCCATGGATGGAGGAGCCTGGTAGGCTGCAGTCCATAGGATCGCTATGAGTCGGACATGACTGAGCGACTTCACTTTCACTTTTCACTTTCACACATTGGAGAAGGAAATGGCAACCCACTCCAGTGTTCTTGCCTGGAGAATCCCAGGGACAGGGGAGCCTGGTAGGCTGCCGTCTATGGGGTCGCACAGAGTCGGACACAACTGAAGTGACTTAGCAGCAGCATACATTAGGGACTTTTACAAGCCAGTTGCCAAACATTTACCACCAACGACTGCTCTTAACCTCGCTCCTACCTCCACCGACAATCATGTGAAGTGGTACGGGGGGAGAATACAGTGCAAGACAAAAACCCAAATTCTCACCAGTAACTCTCAGTCTAGACAGAAGTGAATTGATGAAGAAAGTAAGAAACCCTAGGAAAAATCAAGGAGAAGACCTGAGTGTTTCATCAGAGATAAAAAAAAAAAAACAACCCTGAGTATGCCATTTACCATGCATGCTGTGCGCTAAGTTGCTTTGGTTGTATCCGACTCTTTGCAATCCCATGGGCTATAGCCCACCAGGCTTCTCTGTCCATGGAGTTCTCCAAGCAAGAATACTGCAGTGGGTTGCAATGCCCTCCTCCAGGGGATCTTCCCGACCCAGGGATAGAACCCACATCTCTTACATTTCCTGCACTGGCAGGCAGGTTCTTTACCACTAGTGCCACCTGTGAAGCAAACTGGGAGTGTAATTCCAAGCCTAAGGATACAACATGTTAAAACAGGTTATGTCTCCAAGTATGAGGTCTGAACTCCTAGCACAGAACATAGAAGAAATTCTTAAAGAGAATTCATGTTCCCCAACAAAGGGAGCACCAAACTCCAGCTGAACTATATACATCTACCCCATGACCTTATCATCAGTATAGAGAAAAGAATATTGAACATCATATTTAGACCTCCAACTTGGCTATCTGAGGAAGATAAATGAGTTTTAGGTAAGTTAGAAGAGGGTCAAAAATCACTTCTACATGTCAAGAAAACTGAAGGTCTAGACACCTGGCAACACTGAAAATAAGCAAATGAAAATAAGATTAAAAAAAAAAGATGAAATGCTAAAACTGCAGATGTGGCTAAAAAGGGAGATGTCAAAGTTAAGGAAACAAATTGAGGACCAGAAAAATATTACTAGAGGTTGAATAATTAGAAATGGCAAGAATTGACACAAGGTGAAATATCAAATTATTGACAGAGAAAAAGCTTGAAGACAGAATGGAGGAAAGGTAAATGTTAAAATTTTAGAGTATTAGTACTAAACAGAATTGGGTAACAGCTCAACTAGGGGATCATAAATAACATCACAGGGATTCCCTGGTGACTCAGTGATGAAGAAAACACCTGCCAATGCAGGAGACACGGGTTCGATCCCTGGTCCATGAAGATCCCATATGCTGCAGAGCAACTAAGCCCATGTGCCACATCTATTGAGCCAGCACTCCAGAGCCTTCAAGCTGCAACTACTGAACCCACGTGCCACAACTACTAAAGCCTGCATAACTAGTGCCAGTGCTCTGCAACAAGAGAATACACTGCAAGGAGAAGTCCGTGCACCACAACCAGAAAGTAGTCCCCACTAGCCTCAACTAGAGAAAGCCTGCGAGCAGCAATGAAGATCCAGCACAGATATAAATAAATAAATGAAAAAAGAAGTAACTCACAAATGAGGGTCAGATGGATATCAGATGGATGTGATACCTTGAGAAGGACACAACATATATAGTATTCTGGATGTCAATATATAACTCTAATCTAAGGAACATTCTATTTTTTTAAAAAAGTCTATACACCTTTAAAATGTCAACGTCTTAGGAGACAAACAGTGAGGTACTCATCAATATTGTTGCTGTTGTTCAGTTGCTAAGTCATGTCCGACTCTGCGACCCTATGAACTGCAACACGCCAGGCTTCCCTGTCCTTCACCATCTACCAGAGCTTGCTCAAACTCATGTCCATTGAGTCTGTGATGTCATCCAACCATCTCATCCTCTGTCACCCTTTTCTCCTCCTGCCCTCAATCTTTCCCAGCATCAATATTGGAGGGGACTAAAGAGAAAGACAGTTGCTAGGGTTTGAAAGTGTGTGTCCCTCCAAAATTCATCCACTGAAAACCTATTGCCCATGGCGATGGTATGAGGAAGTGAGGCTTTTGGGAGACAAGTCATGAAGGCAGAGCCCTCATGAATGGGATTAGCGTGGTCATAAAACAGGCTCCAGGAAGTCAGTTTGTCCCTTCCACCACATGAGGACACAGGCAACAACAAAAAAGTAGATCATTTTGGTCCCATCAAAATTAAGACTTTTGTTTTTCAGAAAACAGTATGAAGACAGTGAAAGGACAACCAAAAAAATGGGAAAAAATTTGAAAGTCATATATCTGATAAGTGATTTATATCTAGAATATATAAAGAACTTTTATAATTCAATGAGTTAAAAAAAAAAGCCAATTTAAAAATAGTAAAGGATTTGAATTGACATCTCTCCAAAAAAGATACACAAATGACTGATAAGCACATGAAAAGATGTTCAACATCATTAACTATCAAGGAAATGAAAAATCAAAATCACAATGAGATACACTTCATACCTATGAGAATGGCTATAACCAATAGGTCAGATCTTAACAAGTTCTTTGAGGATATTGGTGCAACTGGAACCCTCATATGCTTCTGATGGAATTTAAAATGGAGTAGCAGCTTTGGCAATCAGTTTGATAGTTCCTCAAAAGGTTACACATATTGTTACCATATGACCCAGAAATACCACTCCTGCATTTGTATATGTACCAAGAGGAATAAAAACATACATCCACACAAAAACTTGTTCCTCAAATTTTAACTCATAATAGCTAGAGGGTGGAAACAACCCAAATGTTTATAAACTGATGAATAAAGTGTGGTAAATCCATAAAAGGGAGTATGATTTCACAATAAAAATGAAATAAAGTACCAATATATGCTATAATCTTCAATCATAATATTATGGTAAGTGAAGGAGCAAGTCATCAAAATGTCACATGCAGTATGATTCCATTTATATAAAATATCCAAAACAGGCAACTCTGCAGAGACAGAAAGTAGATTAATGGTTGCATATGGCTTAGAGAAATTGGAGAGTGACTGCTGATGTGTATAGAATTTCCTTTGGGAGTGAGGAAAATGTTATAAAATTGCTTGTGGTGATGGTTTCACAACTGTGAATATACCAAAAGCCACTGAAATGTACAGTTTAAATGGGTGAATTGTGCATCCGTGGGTGCTCACTCAGTTGTGTCCCACTCTTTTGCAACACTATGGACTGTAGCCTTCCAGAACCCTCTGTCCATGGGATTATCCTGACATGAATACTACAGTGGGTTGCCATTTCCTCCTCCAGGGGATCTTCCCAATCCAGGGACTGAACCCATGTCTCTTATGATTCCTGCATTGGCAGGCAGATTCTTTACCTCTACTGCCATCTGGGAAGCCTGGGTGAATTGTGTGGTATGTGAATTCTATCTCAATAAAGCTATTACTAAAATGTGTTTGAGGGCTTCCCTCATGTCTCTGATTGTAAAGAATCTGCCTGCAATTCAGGAGACCTACGTTGGATCCCTGGATTGGGAAGTTCCCCTGGAGAAAGGAATGGCAACCCACTCCAGTATTCTTGCCTGGACAATTTCATGGACGTAGGAGCCTGATGGGCTACAGTCCATGGGATTGCAAAGAGCTGGACATGACTGAGCAACTAACAGTTTCACTCATGGCTCAGTGGTAAAGAATTTGCCTAACAATGTAGGAGACACAGGTGTGATCCCTGACCCAGGAAGATCCCACATGCCACAGAGCAACTAAGCCTGTGTGCCACAACTACTGAGCCTATACTCTAGAGCCCAGGTGCTGCAACTACTGAGCCCCTGTGCCACAACTACTGAAGCCTGCATGCTCTAGAGCCTCTGCTCCACCACAAGAGAAGCCACAGTAATGAGAAGCCCAAGCACTGCAACTAGAGAGTAGGCCCCACTAATCACAACTAGAGAAAAAACTCACACAGCAATAAAGACCCAGCACAACCAAAATAAATAAATAAGTTTTTTTAAGTGAACAAAGGAGAGATATAGCACAGGGAAAAACAGTATTTAAAAAAAAAACCCCTTTGCTCTATGTTGGTATATAACAGATTACCTCATCTTAGCACTAATGATAAAAGGAATGGCAATTCACTCCTGCAGTTATTCACTTAGCAAAATATTTATTGACTTCAGACTATTCTACAAAGCTACAATCATCAAGACAGTATGGTACTGGCACAAAAACAGAAACATAGACTAGTGGAACAAGATAGAAAGCACAGAGATAAATCCACACACCTGTGGGCACTTTATCTTTGACAAAGGAGGCAAGAATATACAATGGACAAAAGGGAGTCTCTTTGATAAGTGGTGCTGGGGAAACCTGGACAGTTACGTGTAAAAGAATGAAATTAGAATACTTCATAACACCACATACACAAATAAACTGAAAATGGATTAAATACTTAAATGTTAAAGCCAGGAACTATAAAGCTCTTAGAGGAAAACATACACAGTATACTCTGACATAAATCACAGCAAGATCTTCTTTGATCCTAGAATAATGGAAATAAAAACAAAAATAAACAAATGGAACCTAATAAAACTTGAAAGCCTTTGCACAGCAAAGGAAACAATAAAAAAGATTAGAAGACAAACTTCAGAACGGGAGAAAGTAATTGCAAATGAAGCAACTGATGAAGGATTAACCTCCAAAATATGCAAGCAGCTCATACAGCTCAATATCAGAAAAAACAAAACAGCCCAATCAAAAAATGGGCAGGAGACCAAAACAGACATTTCTCCAAAGACATAGAAATGGCCAATAAACACATGAAAAGATGCACAGCATCACTCATTATTAGAGAAATGCTAATCAACCATGAGGTATCAACCAATCAGAATGGCCATCATAAAAAAAAAAAAACTACAAACTAAATGCTGTTGAAGATGTGGAGAAAAGGGAGCCCTGTACTACACTGTTGGTGGGAATGTAAATTGATACAGCCACTATGGAAAACACTACAGTGATTCCTTAACAAACTAGGAATAAAACTACCATATGACCCAGCAGTCCCACTACTGGTCATATATCCTGAGAAAACCACAATTCTAAAAGACACATGTACCCCAATGCTCACTGTAGCACTATTTACAATAGCCAGGATATAGAAGTAACCTAAATGTCCATCGATAGATGAATGGATAAAGAAGTTGTGGTACATATATACAATGGAACGTTATTCATCCATAAAAAGGAATGAATTTGAGTCAGTTGTAGTGAGGTATTGAACCTGGAGCCTGTTATACAGAGTGAAGTAAGAAAGAGAAAAATAAATATCATGTATTAGCACATATATATGGAATCTAGAAAAATAGTACTGATGAACCTATTTACAGAGAAGAAATGGAGATGTAGACATAGAGAATGGACTTGTGGACACAGCAGGGGAAGAAGGGGCTAGGACAAATTGAGAAAGTAGCATTGACACATATGCACTATCATGAGTAAAACAGATAACGAGTGGGAAGCTGTTACATAACACAGGGAGCTCAGGCTAGTGCTCTGTGATAACCTAGAGGGGTGGGATAGGGGTGGGGGGGTGAAGAGGTTCCAGAAGGAGGGGATATATTACTACTGATTCATGTCAATGTACAGTGGAGTCCACTGCAACATTGTAAAGCAATTATCCTCCAACTTAAAAAGATGACTGATTCAATCAGCTATGACAGAAAATGAAAAATATATTAATATATTTAATACATTAAGGCAAAAAAGTAAAAATATGTATCTTATTTACAAATATCTACTGTTTTCTAAAAGAAGATAAACTCATATATCTTTACTGAGTAAAGATGTGCATAAAGAATTAAATTTGAAAACCAGAGAGAAAGCTATGAAGCAAGAGAGTTAAAAAGAAAGAAGAAATAGCTGAAAAGCACTAGTGGAGAACAAAATGAAGAGTTTTGGAGGGAGATGCTAGATGTTGTGTGCTGTAATGTCCCTTCCTTCTCTAATCACCCCACAAAATCTTTAATAATCTTATAACTCATTTTTAAGAAAGATATTTACTGAGTTACTATTTACCAGCTTTGGACTTAGTGCTAAGGATAGTGAACAAGACAGGCATGGCCACCACACTCACAGTATTGATACTTAGAGTGTGCTAGAAAGAAACACACAAGATAACTAATTCCACAATTGAGTAAATAACCTAGGAGGAAAACACATGTAGTACGAAAGGGTATAATGGAGAGCCCCGATCTAATCTGGGAAGGGAGGGAAGCTACTTTGAGGAAATGATGTCAGAGTTAAGCTTTTGAGGATTATTAAGAATAAACTGGGTGTGGGACTTCCCTGGTGGTCCAGTGGTTAAGACTCTGTGCTTCCACTGCAGGCAGCAAGGGTTCAATCCTTGGTCAGAGAACTAAGATCCTGCAAGCCATGTGGTGAGCCCCAAAACAGAACAAAACAAAAACACTAGACTGGGTGTGAGGTAGAGAAGATTCTGAACAGAGGGAACTGGGCCTCTTCTGGCAAGGAACCAGAGGATAGAGGACAGTGAGAAGTGAGGGCAACACAGAGAGTGCTGGAAGGGCTGGCACACTCTGAGGGCTTCAGAAGCCATGTTCGAAATTTGATCTTTATTTCAAAAACCATGAAAAGCTGCTGACAGATTTTCAGAAGGAGTATTTTCTCAATTCATATTTCAAGTGTGCTTTGCTGTTAAATTTCCCCCGAGTCACCAAAAAAAAAAAAAAAGGAAAGAAACTGCCTGACTCTCTCAGTGGACATGTAGCTCCCCTTCTTATTACATTTCTGAGTGCATGGTTCTTAGCTTTTGGTCCCTGGGAAACAGTGTATACAATTCCCAGATGGAGTAGGGAGGGGAGCATGTAAAGAGGAACCCTGAGGAAATCAAGCTGTACCATGTGAGCTCTGGTGAGCTCAGCACCATCAGTAACACAAGGATCCATAAGGACACACTAGCCTTCTTTATGGAGAAGGTAATGGCACCCCACTCCAGTACTCTTGCCTGGAAAATCCCATGGACGGAGGAGCCTGGTGGGCTGCAGTCCATGGGGTCGCTAAGAGTCGGACACGACTGGGCGACTTCACTTTCACTTTTCACTTTCATGCATTGGAGAAGGAAATGGCAACCCACTCCAGTGTTCTTGCCTGGAGAATCCCAGGGATGAGGGAGCGTGGTGAGCTGCTGTCTATGGGGTTGCACAGAGACGGTCACGACTGAAGCGACTTAGCAGCAGCAGCCTTCTTTAAGCTTTGGATGTATGTTGGAGGATGAGATCACTCCCTGTGACTCTAGGGTCTTGTTATTGACAGCTGCAATGCTAAAATTGGCACCATAGGCATTTTATGAAATACAGGTAGAGTAACCCCTGGCCTCTGTTATATATTGCCTCGGCTATGAGCTGCTATCCTCGATTGAGTACAGGTGAAAACAGATGGAAAATGAATTATTTTACAATTCTCAATGTGTTTTCACCAACTTAGCATATGCTGCAAAATTTGTTCTGAGAATAGCATCAAGGAACTGATCTGCCTAGTAGGCAATGGCCAACTGAGGCCTCTGAGAGAAAGTTTCTCCACTGGCCAAGGAGCACTTTGCCAAAGTTCTCAAGGCTATGGGGTTGCCTTTACAACACCAAGTACAGCAAGACACTGAAGTTCTTTCTTTCTTTAAATTTATTTATTTTAATTGGAGCCTAATTACTTTACATTATTGTATTGGTTTTGCCATACATTGACATGAATCTGCCCCAGGTGTACATGTGTTCCCCATCTTGAACCCCCCCTCCCTCCCCATCCCATCCCTCTGGGTCATCCCAGTGCAGCAGCCCCGAGCATCCTGTATCATGCATCGAACCTGGACTGGTGATTCGTTTCACATATGATAGCATACATGTTTCAGTGCCATTCTCCCAAATCATCCCATCCTTGCCCACAGAGTCCAAAAGACTGTTCTATACATCTGGGTCTCTTTTTCTGAAGTTCTTTAAAATGACCATAAGTCAACATGGTCGACATGTTGATTGTTTCCAGATCTAAAGTTTCTAGCTTAACCTCTTTCTCAAGCTCTGTTATTTGTATTTTCTGCTGTCTGGGGTCAAGAATGGTATCAACCTTGAATGCATTTCATAATCACTGTAGACCTTTAAAAAAGTGGAGGTTTCCATGCCCATTCCAGAATATTTTGGTCCACTAGGTTTAGAGCAAGCCCAGTGCTGTCTACAAGAACCTTCTGAGATGTCAGAAATGTTCTACATATGCACCATCCAATACAGTAGTCAGTAGCCACATATATCCATTGAGCACTTGAAATGCAGCTGGTATGACTTCAGAACAGGATTTTTACTTTTAGTTCAGTTCAGTTCAGTCGCTCAGTCGTGTCCGACTCTCCGTGACCCCATGAATCACAGCACGCCAGGCCTCCCTGTCCATCACCAACTCCTGGAGTTCACTCAAACTCATGTCCACAGAGTCGGTGATGCCATCCAGCCATCTCATTCTCGGTCGTCCCCTTCTCCTCCCGCCCCCAACCTTTCCCAGCATCAGAGTCTTTTCCAGTGAGTCAACTCATCGCATGAGGTGGCCAAAGTATTGCAGTTTCAGCTTTAGCATCAGTCCTTCCAATGAACACCCAGGATTGATCTCCCTTAGAATGGACTGGTTGGATCTCCTTGCGGTACAAGGGACTCTCAAGAGTCTTCTCCAACACCACAGTTCAAAAGCATCAATTCTTCGGTGACCAGCTTTCTTCACAGTCCAACTCTCACATCCATACATGACCACGGGAAAAACCATAGCCTTGACTAGATGGACCTTGGTTGGCAAAGTAATGTCTCTGCTTTTTAATATACTATCAAGGTTGGTCATAACTTTCCTTCCAAGGAGTAAGCATCTTTTAATTTCATGGCTGCAATCACCATCTGCAGTGATTTTGGAGCCCAAAAAAATAAAGTCTGACACTGTTTCCACTGGTTTTCCATCTATTTCCCATGAAGTGATGGGACCAGATGCCATGATCTTTGTTTTCTGAATGTTGAGCTTCAAGCCAACCTTTTCACTCTCCTCTTTCACTTTCATCAAGAGGCTTTTGAGTTCCTCTTCACTTTCTGCCATAAGGGTAGTGTCATCTGCATATCTGAGGTTATTGATATTTCTCCTGGCAATCTTGATTCTAGCTTGTGCTTCTTCTAGCCCAGCGTTCCTCATGATGTACTCTGCATATAAGTTAAATAAGCAGGGTGACAATATACAGCCTTGACGCACTCCTTTTCCTATTTGGAACCAGTCTGTTGTTCCATGTCCAGTTCTGACCGTTGCTTCCTGACCTGCCTACAGGTTTCTTAAGAGGCAGGTCAGGTGGTCTGGGATTCCCATCTCTTTCAGAATTTTCCATAGTTTATTGTGATCCACACAGTCAAAGGCTTTGGCATAGTCAATGAAGGAGAAATAGATGCTCTTCTGGAACTCTCTTGCTTTCTCCATGATCCAGCGGATGTTGGCAATTTGATCTCTGGTGCCTCTGCTTTTTCTAAAACCTGCTTGAACATCTGGGAGTTCACGGTTCACATATTGCTGAAGCCTGGCTTGGAGAATTTTGAGCATGACTTTACTAGCATGTGAGATGAGTCCAATTGTGCGGTAGTTTGAGCATTCTTTGGCATTGCCTTTCTTTGGGATTGGAATGAAGACTGACCTTTTCCAGTCCTGTGGCCACTGCTGAGTTGTCCAAATTTGCTGGCATATTGAGTGCAGCACTTTCACAGCATTATCTTTCAAGATTTGAAGTAGCTCAACTGGAATTCCGTCACTACCACTAGCTTTGTTCGTAGTGATGCTTTCTAAGGACCACTTGATGTCACATTCCAAGATGTCTGGCTCTATGTCAGTGATCACGTTATCGTGACTATCTTGGTCGTGAAGATCTTTTTTGTACAGTTCTTCTGTGTATTCTTGCCACCTCTTCTTAATATCTTCTGCTTCTGTTAGGTCCATACCATTTCTGTCCTTTATCGAGCCCATCTTTGCATGAAATGTTCCCTTGGAATCTCTAATTTTCTTGAAGAGATCTCTTGTTTTTCCTATTCTGTTGTTTTCCTCTGTTTCTTTGCATTGATCGCTGAGGAAGGCTTTCTTATCTCTCCTTGCTATTCTTTGGAACTCTGCATTCAGATGTTTATATCTTTCCTTTTCTCCTTTGCTTTTCGCTTCTCTTCTTTTCACAGCTATTTGTAAGGCCTCCTCAGACAGCCGTTTTGCTTTTTTGCATTTCTTTTCCATGGGGATGGTCTTGGTCCCTGTCTCCTGTACAATGTCACGAACCTCCGTCCAGAGTTCATCAGGCACTCTATCTATCAGATCTAGTCCCTTAAATCTATTCCTAACCACATGTACTAGTGGCTACCATAATGAACCCTTGCAGCTCTATTTGATTACACCTGGGAATCTTTAGGAAATTAAATACAAGATAACTACTCTATTAGATACCACTTCTGCTCCACAGACAATCCCTCTGTGATTTAAACCATGGCCCACAGGAAAAGATACATTTTATATCATGACCCAGGACATAGCTGCAGATACTCACACACATTCACACACACCGGCATATACATATATACTTGCTCAGGTAAAACTACTTGTCAGGAACTCCACTGTTTTTCATCTTATTCTAATTTGCTGGTCATGACCCAACAAATAAATTTCATGATCCACTAATGCATCAGGCCTCACAGTTTGGCAAACACTACCGCACAGAGCTGTCTTGTTTCATGGGGTACCTGTCTCTCTACTCTAGGCATTGAGGTCTTTGCCAGGTGCCACTCCTGCTCAGTCAGGTTTATCAGAGCTCCCGTGGTTCCAGAGCTGTGGCCCAATGAAGGGGAGTACCCCTGTTTCCCCTTGTTTCAGCCTGTTAGAAGGCTTCCAAAGCATGTAGCTGATATCTGAATCCTGTAAAGCTCCTTCTTCCTGAAGCAGCTCTTCTGGCTTCCATTTATGGCCTTCCAATTCCTGAAGCTGTGAGTTTCCACTGGGAGTCTGGAGGTAGGGAAAGCTGAATGTCAGACAGCATGTTATACTCAGAATTGCGTCCATCCTGTGGCTCCTGAACCAAGGTTTCCCACAGGCTCCAGTTCTTTGTGTCCACAATTAGATTCTATTTCAGGAGGCTCCTTAGCCAGCATGCATCAGGCCTCTGGTAGGCCCCACTCTCACTTCAACTAGCTTGCAGAAATTTCCTCTGACTCAAAAAACCTGATAAGCAGTATTTTTTTAAAAAGTGTGCTGTGGGACCACGGTTGGATTCATTCTGCAGAAGGCTGAGGGAGCCTCAGAAAGGGATGTAGGGGAGAAGAGGAAGAGGAGGTAACAGGTGAATGAATCTCAAACGATAAGGCGGAGCTTGTAGGAAGAGAGGGACTGGCTATGATGTCCTTTCCAGCCTCCCCAAGTTCAGTCAGTGGTTTTATCCTCCTTGGTCCCACAGCACTTTGTTCCTACCTCCACTTGTCAAACTTTAAAGTGGTTTTTACTATCTAGACTTTGAGGGCTTCAGGTACAAAGTTCATGTTCTCTTCACCTTTGTATCCTTACCCATTGATGTGATGCCTTTCCTATTGTAGATACAAAAAGTCACTGAGGGAAAAGACAGAGTGTATTAGATAAATAGATGAGTGTGAAAATCGAAGTGGATTCCCAAGAGAGAATGGGATGTTCCCAGTAATTGCTTTCAGAGGCTCCCAGCCAGCCCTAGATCCTCTTCTGTTTGATTGCCGCCCTGGAGAGCATTGACAGCTGGGTTATTCTGGTAGGTTTGAGATCACTGAGGCCCATCTTAGAACCAGCCCAGGATTCCTGCCTAAATGCTGGGTCTTTGCCTCCAGCTGTTGAAGTAGACCCAACCTCTGAAGAGATGAGCAACCAACCATGTCCTTTGAACCCAAGAAGTTCAGCAGTAAGGCTCTATCACTTGCACATGGCCTTGGTATGCTCCCAATCCAGATACACACTGTAATCAGGTGTGCAGACAAGGAATGGAAGCATTTCAGGTCTGAATTGGCCTTTGAGGTCATCTAGTAAGGTCTCCCTGACTGAGCTTTAACGAGAATCAGACTTCAGCCTAAAGCATTCTTTCAGTCAACTTCCTTTCTCTTTTTTCTCCAGGATTTCCATGGACAGGATTTCCTTGGGAATCAGAAACAAAGAAATGACTGATGCTCTACTTGCAAGAGGATTCACATTTTCACCTCTTAACAGTATCTACAGGGAGTACTTGGACGTGAGGAAACCCAGGAGGAGGAGGTGTGGGCAGAGTTGATACTATTTTTAGGGGCTGAATCTGAGCTCTGAAGGCGCTTCTGAAGGCCATTGGAGACCCCTGTCTATGCAGCTCGCCCCACCCACCCAGCACCTGAAGGACACTGAAGCCACGGGTGGCTGAGGTCCTGTGGGCAGTTAGAAGCCCAAGCACAGGTTAGAGGTGCATGGAAGACAAGCTCTGGCCCCGAGACTGACCCTGGAAGAGCACACAGCAGACCCAGTCCTGCTGCTGCTTGACTTCACTCCTCAAAAATTCTGCGGCTAATCTTGGACGTTTAGAAGTAGCTAAATCTAGCGGGGAATGGAACACTGGCCTCTCAGCCCAGCAGCGTTTGTCTTTGCAGCTGCACTGCCCTCATAGCACAGGTGTACAGAGCATGATTAAATGACCCCAGAAAGCAGACGGCCTGGGGCGTGGTGGTCATTCTTTCACCCTGATGCAACTACCTCAGGGTGTGGGTAAGTCTTTGAATCACTCCCCTTTTTTCTTCCCCACCCCCAGATTCTGGGTTTCCTACTCTGGTTTCACTATTAAAAAAAAAAAAAAAACAGAGACGCAAGGAGACAGCTTTCATGCTGTTGTTGATTTGCTTTTAGAACCACTAACTCTGGTTCCTTTTAGAAGTCTGCCCAAAAAGCAGGAAGAAAGGCAGGGTAAACTTCTGAAAAATCTTTCAGCACCTTCATTGATCCAAATTTTAGTGTAATTTGGCAGGCGATTCAGGGTAACATGTTCCAGCGTTTGAACTTGTGCATAATTGCCAGATTAGCTATTGTTTGACTTGTACAATTATTAATGAAATGTGGAAAAAGAAAAAGGGTGGTAACTGGGAAGGCTACAGCAATGTCTAGACACGGGGGTGGGGGTTGGGAGGTGGAGTACCAAAGAAGACGACACAGAATTTCCTTGATTTTCCTCGTTCTCGGACCTCAGTATTTCTGTCTGGGCATAATAACACATGGGCCAAGATATTGATCGGAGAGAGATATGGTTTTGGTTAAAATGAAAAATCAAGTTTTAGGCTATAGGCCAGAAACATTTCTCACTTAAGTGTGTTGAAAGAAAAGATGCATTCATTTGGGCTGTATGAGAAACGCACACATGTATACAAATACAAAATGATGTTAAGGTTTTCAAGAGCTACCACCATTGTCAACCCAGCCAGGAGACATATACTCAGGGTGGTAATTTGGTTCTTAAAGGGAGACTTTTGTTTCAGGAGAGCTTGTTAATGTCACACATGCATTTTATTTCTATTGAAGTATGGTGGATTTACAATGTTGTGCCAACCTCTGCTGTACAGCAGAGACTCTTATACACATACAGTCTTTTAATTTTTCCACTGTGGTTTATCACAGGATAATGAATATAGCTCCCTGTGCCTAACAGTAGGACCTTGTTGTTCATACATGTGCTTTTGTAACCTTGTGTCCGGGTCACATCAGGATGGGTGTCGTAGCAGCAGGGTTATAGAATAAATCTGCCCACTGACTCATGAGAATTGGGAGGAGGGATAATATATGGGATTATGAAGTAATTTATATTCTTAATGTCTTGGTGTCTTCACTGCCCAGCAAATTCCCTTCCCATCCCACAGTGGGAAGAAGAAAGCTAAGAGAGGGAATCAAACAAACATATGAGGGTTTTGGCTGAGATCTCCATCAGCAAAAATAAAAAAGAAACAATTTATGTTGTATGTTTAGTTGCCTTTGGTATAGATACAGATGTATAAATTATGTATAATACTCAATATAATGCATACTTATGTATATACATGCAATTGCACATACTTTGTCTCATTCACATAAATGTAAGTGGAAATTTGAAGTGGCTAAATAGAACAATTTTCATGCATGTTGGGAAAAGTCTTCTCCTTTTTTAAAAAAATTATTTAAAATTGGAGGATAATTGCTTTACAATATTGTGTTGGCTTCTGCAACAATTCACACAACAACGTGAATCAGTCATAAGTATATATATGTCCCCTCCCTCTTGAATCTCCCGCCACCCCATCAGAGGTGTCACGGAGTACCGCATTAAGCTCCCTGTGTTATACAGCAACTTCCCACTAGCTATCTTTTTAACATATGGTAATGTATGTATTTCAATGCTACTCTCTCAATTTGTCCCACCCTCTCCTTCCCCTGCTATGTCCAAAGTCTGTTCTCTACGTCTGCATCTCTATTCTTGCCCTATAAATAGGTTCATCATCACCATTTTTCTAGATTCCACATATATGTGTTTAGTATTTTTTTTTTACTTACTTTGTATAACAGGCTCTAGGTTCACCCACCTCACTAGAACTGACACAAATACATTCCTTTTTGTGGCTGAGCAATATTCTACTGTATATATGTACCACAACTTCTTTATCCATTCATCTGTCGATGGACATCTAGGTTGCTTCAAGCATCTCCTTTCCTGGTCTCTTAACCCACCAGGACCCTTCTTCGAGATAGAACAACATTGGAAGCAAGCACACAAGCTTCATTTCTCAAAGAACAGGCTTCTGCCAGTGTGGAATAGGCAGCAGAGCTTGGTCTTTACCCCACCCCAACCAAACCACAGAAGCTTAAATCCTCAGCATCCTTTCACTCCTTTACATGCGTAAGTAGCATGGCTCCAGGACACATGAGAGTAAGCTTTGATTAGTGTCCCTGAGGAGGAAGCCTGGGAAAGGTGCTGCTGTCTAGGATGGGCTGATGTCATAGAGAATAACCCTGGGCAGTGCGGGAAGTAGAGGCAGCAGAATTAGCTTAGGGAGCCTGAAATAGAGGAAGGAGGTATGGGAATTAAAAAGGGCTGGAGGTGAGGAAAAGATGGAGCAACAATATTTTAGTGCTAGAAGAAACCTTTGAGAATATTTTAGCCTAGCACCTTCATATTACAGATGAGGAAACTGAGGCTCTGAGAGATTAACTTATTTGTCCAAAGACATGAAGCATGTAGCAAGAGATCTGAAATTAGAATTCGGATCTCCTGTTGCAAGCCTGGTAGACTTCCTACTGTGATGAAATATTAAATACACTAAAACCACAATAAGCTAATATTGAGTTAATTTGCAGTTCAAATGAACTGTTGTTTCTCAACTAAATGCCCTATTTGTTCTTCATTAAGAAATTAGATAATTCTGAATCCTGACCATTCCATATTTCTCTTACATGTTAATGCAGCTCTGTTGTAATAATGCCAAATATTACTGATATTTGGCAGATAATGAATTTACTAGATTATTTAAAATCATTTCATTACACACTAATTTGTTTTCCAGGATCACATTTAAACTTCCTTTTTATTTTTTTGTAAAGCACCAGAATCACTCCATGTCTTTGGTAGGTTTTCTGTTTCTGGTATTTCCAGCTAAGACTTGAAAAGTCTAGGGACTGAAAACTGTATGAAAAAGTCAGGTGGTTCTCTCAAGGCTTCCAATACAGTTTTGGCATTTGTCATCATTTAAGTCTTATTTGTACTGTATGGAATCTCATGATTTTTTTTCATTGCTAGCAAGGTGTGATTTGCTAGAAAATCACTCAAGCATTATACAAGTAACATCATTCCTGCTGGGCTAGCAAATTGGTCAGACTCCCCTTGTTCTTTCAGAATTGTGAAAGTTTCCAAATCCAAATTCTGGTAATGATTCTACTTGATCTTTATCTTCATCTACACATAGATTTTAACTGTGAAGGACCTGTTGTTTGAGTATGAGGCTTCAGTTTAGTTCAGTTCAGTCGCTCAGTTGTGTCCGACTCTTTGCGACCCCATGAATCACAGCACGCCAGGCCTCCCTGTCCATCACCAACTCCTGGAGTTCACTCAAACTCAGGTCCATCGAGTCGGTGATGCCATCCAGCCATCTCATTCTCTGTCATCCCCTTCTCCTCCTGCCTCCAATCCCTCCCAGCATCAGAGTCTTTTTCAGTGATATGAGGCTTTGGATGCTTTATTTCCCCTATCAAGACATCTTATGAGTAACCAGGAAATGCAGGGTAGAAAATTTTAACAACCAAAATTTTCATTTCTAAAATCTCTAATTTATTCTTGCATTCTGCTTTCTATTCTCTCATTTGCTTGAAGTCTTTCAGAGATTTCTATTCTCTAGCACTGACGTGCGGAGAAGGCAATGGCAAGCCACTCCAGTACTCTTGCCTAGAAAATCCCATGGATGGAGGAGCCTGGTAGGCTGCAGTCCATGGGGTCGCTAAGGGTCAGACACGACTGAGCAACTTCACTTTCACTTTTCACTTTCACACATTGGAGAAGGAAATGGAAACCCACTCCAGTGTTCTTGCCTGGAGAATCCCAGGGATGGGAGAGCCTGGTGGGCTTCCATCTATGGGGTCACACAGAGTCGGACACGACTGAAGTGACTTAGCAGCAGCAGCAGCAGCAGCACTGACGTGTGTTAATCATTTTTAAAATTGTGTACATGTATTAATATCTGTTCTGTCATTTCAATGGCTTTGAGGATGGAAAGTGGAGACTGGCATGTGGGTTCAGCATGCCATGTTGGTCTGATCTCTGTAATCATTTTCTTGAATAATGATTGTGACAAGTCCAGAAACTGGAACTGATTTGATCAGATACACACCGTGCTAGAGTCTGGGGCCTTTACTTGAAGGATCAAAGGACCCATTTCTAGGTTCTTGACCCTTCTAACAAGGTAGGCACACACTCCAACTAAACAGTGTGTATCTGACAGTTTGTGTGTGTAATCTTTAGTCTTTTCTACGTGTTAGATCATATATCTGATAACAGAGATAATTTTACTTCTTCCTTTCCAATTTGGATGCCTTTTCTTTCTTTTTCTTGCTTAATTTCTCTGCCTAGAACTTCCAGTAATATGTTGAATAGAATTGGTGAAAGTGAGCACACTTGTCTTGTTCCTAAGCTTACAGGAAAAGTTTTGAGTGTTTCATCATTGAGTATGATACTTGCTGTGAATTTTTCATCTATGGTTTTTGTTATGTTGAGGTCGTTTCCTTCTATTCCTTAGTTTGTTGAGTGTTTCTATCATGAAAAGCTGTTGAAATTTGTCAGTTGCTTTTTCTGCATCATTTGAGACTATCATGTGATTTTCTTCCTTTATTCTATTAATGTAGTGTATGTGTGCTCAGTTGCTCAGTTGTGTCCAACTGTTTGCCACCCTGCCAGGCTCCTCTGTCCAAGGGGATTTCCCAGGCAAGAATATTGAAGTGGGTTGACATTTCCTTCTCCAGGGGATCTTCCCGACCCAGGGATTGAATCCAGGTCTCCTGCATTGCAAGCGTATTCTTTACCATCTGAGCCACTACAGAAGCCCCACTCTGTTTTTTTCCTTTAGTCTGTCTATCTAAAGTGAAAGTGTTAGTCGGACTCATTGCAACTCCATGGACTGTAGCCTGCCAGACTCCTCTGTCCATGGAATTCTCCAAGCAAAAATACTGGAGTGGGTTGCCATTTCCTTCTCCAGGGGATCTTCCCAACCCTGGAATCAAATCTGAGTCTCCTGCATTGCAGGCAGATTCTTTACCGTCTGAGACACCAGGGAAGCCACCAAATTTTTTTTGGCTGCACTGCATAGCATTTGGGCTCTTAGTTTCCCAAACAGGGATCAAATCCACACCCCTGGCTTTGGAAGCACAGAATCTTGACCACTGGATTGCCAAGGAAGTCCCTGGTTTGTCAATTTTGTTGGTCTTTACAAAGAACCAAATTTTGGTTTCATGGATTTTCTATTGTTTGTCTATTCTCTCTTTCATTTTTTTCTACTCTAGTCTTCATTATGTCCTTTTCTGCTGGCTTTGGATTTAGTTTGCTCTTTTTCTAGTTCTTTAAATTGTAAAGCTAGTGTTGACTTAAAATCTTATTTTTTTTTTTTTAGTATATGTACTGCCGAAGTGAGCACAAAAACTTATTTTTTAATGTAAGCATTTATAATTATAAATTTCTCCTTAGTACTTTTGTTGCATTCTATTATTTTCGTATGCTGTATGTTTTTGTGTCTAAGATTTTTCTAATTTTCCTTGTTATTTCTTCTGTCATCTTTCGGTTGTTTTAAGAGTCTGTTGGCTAGACCAAAGTGCAAGTGTAGAAAAGCAGTAGGAGATAAATGTTAGATAACTTTGGGCCAGATAATTAAAAAAACATATATTTGAATATCAGGCTTAAAGTTTAAACTTTCTTTTATGGACAAAAGAGATGTACTGACAGCTGAAAAGTAAAGAATTTTTAATTTCTTTCCAAAAGATGTCCTATAAATAAATATGGAATGACAATAAAAAGTAAATTCCTTGAAATCACAAACATCTTTTTGCACTAAATTGAAGAGACATTACTTTGCCAACAAAGGTCCGTCTAGTCAAGGCTATGGTTTTTCCCGTGGTCATGTATGGATGTGAGAGTTGGACTGTGAAGAAAGCTGACTGCCGAAGAATTGATGCTTTTGAACTGTGGTGTTGGAGAAGACTCTTGAGAGTCCCTTGTACCGCAAGGAGATCCAACCAGTCCATTCTAAGGGAGATCGATCCTGGGTGTTCATTGGAAGGACTGATGCTAAAGCTGAAACTCCAATACTTTGGCCACCTCATGCGAAGAGTTGACTCACTGGAAAAGACTCTGATGCTGGGAAAGGTTGGGGGCAGGAGGAGAAGGGGACGACCAAGAATGAGATGGCTGGATGGCATCACCGACTCTGTGGACATGAGTTTGAGTGAACTCCGGGAGTTGGTGATGGACAGGAAGGCCTGGAGTGCTGTGATTCATGGGGTCGCGGAGAGTCGGACACGACTGAGCGACTGAACTGAACTGAACTGAACTGAAAGAGCCAAGGGTCATATCTGTGTAGTCAACAAGTACAGTGATAATAGATTCTATTCACCAATAGCCTTTCATCTTCTGTTTATCTCTTAAGAAAACCTAAATCCATTTTTCTTTGCCTAAACATTTCATTTATTCTCTCCCAAATAGTGACTTCTGTTTTATGGATTATTCTTGTTCTATTCTTCCTTTTGGCTTTATAAAACAAACATCTGGAATTTTCCTTGATTGTTATATTCTTGAAATAAAATGTTATTAAAAGATTTGTTGTGGCTCAAAGGAAAATTTATTGGTTTGGTGTGCTTTTGATTTGGTGGAAGACTTATCATTGTCAAATGTAAATTTATCATTTCAGTACCAATTTAAACCCTTCAATGACAAATATAATCTTGCTGGGACAAATAAATTTCATCACATTTCTGTAGAACAATTTTCTTTATTATAGTAGTAAACTGGATGGGTATTACCGTCATTTTCAAGTAAACTATTGGGAAAACTATTAGTTCATCCAGAAATGAAAATTCCTTAAAAGTCCCATCTGCCATTAAATGCCTGAGATACTTACTCTTGAAAGGGCTTGATAAAAAATATCACAGAATTGCATTTGTTTCCTCTAATTACCTAGTATTTCAGGGGGAAGTCTGATTATTTTCAGTGTCTCACACACAGCCTGGTACACAACAAAACCCAAATATTAATCCCTGCCTTTTCCCCAGTGGGTGTGAAAGACTCATTTTAAGGTCCAAACATGTCCTAGCAGGTTATATTTTGGGGTGATTCTTTTACTAATTTAAAAAAAATTTTTTTTTTTTTTAATGTTCATAGCAGCTTTATTTACAATAGCCATGACATGGCAGCAACCTAAATGCCCATCAACAGACAAATGGATAAAGAACATGTAATACCTGTTCAATGGAATACTATTCTGTTATAAAAAAATGAAATAATGCCATTTACGGCAACATGGATGGAGCTAGAGAGTGTCATGTTAAATAAAGTATGACAGACAGTAAGACAAATACCATTTGGTAGTATTTATACATAGAATCTAAAAGATTATGCAAATGAACATATTTACAAAACAGAAACAGACTCATAGACATAGAAAACAAAATTATGCTTAGCAAAGGGAAAAGGGAATGGGGGAGGGAGAAATTAAGAGTTTGGGATTAACAGATACACACTGCTATATATAATAGATAAACAACAAGGTCTTACTGTATAACACAAGGAACTATATTCAAATCCTGGGATAAATCATAATGGAAAACAATATGAAAAATATGTGTATGTGTGTATATATAACTGAATCACTTGGTTGTACATGAGAAACATTGGACATAAACTATATTTTAATAAAAAATGTTTTAAGTCAATACAGTATTTTCCACTAAACAACTGGCAAGTAATGTTTTATTCAAAGTAAATTGAGCTCTATAGCTTGTATTCATTGTGTTCTCACATAATGATGCAAATATCTCTTAGGCAGACATGAGAATACAGAATAGGGATCAATTCTGAAAAAAATCTAGGGTCATATTTGGAAAGTAACTTTCTTATACAACATGTCAAACCTAAGGTACACAGAAATTTCTTTCTTGCTTAAAAAAATTCATATCAAAAGCAACATCGGAAACTGTGATTATTTCCTTTTGGGTCACATACTCTTTACTGCATAGGTAAGCAAGGGTGAATGGTCAGTCTTACTCATTGCCCACAGTTAATTCTGAAAGCTACATCAAGACAAATGCAACACAGGGAAGCTGCAAGTGTTCATTTCTCTCTCCTCTGGGAGGTGGCGTGACAAAGACAAGCCGCCTAGCCCTCAAGCTTCTAACCTGCTTCCTTGTTCCGACCACCACCTTCCTCCTCCAGTTAGGGATTCTGAAATCTCAGTTCTCTGAAGGGGCCCCAACCTTAAGTGAGGTTAAAAATTAAGACATAATTTACATATAACAAAAAGCATAGTTTATAAGTGCATAGAATTTTTTCTATCAACTTTACTCATGTAGCCACCACTCAACAAAAGGTATAGAAAATATCTTACCTCGCTTTCATATGTCTGTATAACCATAGATAAGTTTTACCTACTCTAGGATTTCATAAGGAACAGAATTGTTCAATATGTATTCTTGTGTCTATTTTTTGCCCACTCAGCATAATATCTGTAAGATTCATCCATGTTGTGAATACTGAGTAGTATTTTATTGTATATATGTACCTCAATTTGTTTATCCATTCTCCTGTTGAAGAACATATAGCTATTTCTAGTTTGGGTTATTATGATTAAGGCTGCTATGATCATTCTTGTATAAATCATTCTGGGAATATACGGTATTTGTTTTAAATAAATATCTAGTAGTGGAATTGCTGAGTCACAAGATAGATGTGTGTTAAAATTTATTGAAACTGTCAGTTTTCCAAACTGTTTTATCATTCTACACTCCTGTTAACAGCTTATGAGAGTTTTAATTGCTCTACAGCCTTAACAACACTTAGCATTGTCAGTCATTTTCATTTTAGCCATGGACAGGGAGGCCTGGTGTGCTGTGATTCATGGGGTTGCAAAGAGGTGGACACGACTGAGTGACTGAACTGAACTGAACTGAGGGGGTTTCTAGGGCTTTCCAGGTGGTGCTAGCGGTAAAAGAACCTGCCTGCCAATGCAAGAGACATAAGAGATACAGGTTTTATCCCTAGGTCAGGAAGATCTCCTGGAGTAGGTCATGGCAACCCACTCCAGTATTCTTGCCTGGAGAATCGCATGAACAGAGGAGGCTGGCGAGCTACAGTCCACAGGATTGCACAGATTTGGACATGACTGAAGTGACTTAGCATGCACATACACAGGGGGTTTCTAACAAGTTTTAACCCAAAGGGTATTGATGTGCAGTGGGGCAAGCAAAGATATCACGCTTTCCAGTTTGTACCCAAGTTCTCTAAAAGAAAGAAATGTCTTTGGTTGAGAAAGGGCTTTGATAAGTTGATCTGGGTGGCAGGGAAGCCCTGAAGCCATCAGTTGGAAGTACTAAAGAAATGGTAAACTGGCCTACATGAGAACAGAAGAATTCAGGAGTGTAATGAAAACAATTTTGACATCTTCGGGAGAGATTTAAAGAAATGAAGCCCATTTCTCTAGGACTCAGTTCGTCACCATGACTGCTAGTTCAGCCACAACTCTATGTCCTAGTTCTGGTAATTGGACTTCTGCCTGTGCCTAAAACCTACTCGCCCATTCCCTGCAGTTACGGAAACTGTGCATGTTGTGTATCATTTATTTAACTCAATACCACAGCTTAAGTCATTTTACCAAATTCTTTTAAAGCATGATTTTTATTGAGTAGATGTATCACATAATAGGAACATATGTTATAATGTATTTAACTGATGATTCTCTATTTGGGGACAGATGGTTTTCAGTTTTTGATATTACAAACAGTGCTCTGATGAACATTTTTGTACAAAAGTATACATTTTTTCATGCCTTGCTGATGGTTTTATTCCAATAAATTTCAAGAAATGGAGTACCTGAGGACTTCCCTAGTGGTCCAGTGGTTAAGAATGGTTAAGAATCCTCCTGCCACTACTGGAGCTCATGTATCCCAGAGCCCATGCTCTGCAACAATAGAAGCCAATGCAATGATAAGCCCACAATGACAACAAAGAGTAGCCCTGCTCACCGCAACTAGAGAAAGCCGCCTGACAACAACAAAGACCTAGCACAGACAAAAATAATCATAAAAATAATTAATTATTAGAAAAGAAATGGAATATCTGGATTAAAGGTGAGACATGGTTTTAAGGCTTTTGATATACTATTGCCAAATAACACACAGGCTATTCTAATTTACATCAGAAGTGTCTGGGGCTCATTTGATGTTCTCATCACCAAGGAGTATTACCATTAAAAAGATATATTTTACTTTTGAGAATTTTATATTTCTAAAACACAAATGTCAGCTAAGAGAAGCAAGAGTAAGATATTGTTATGAAATGATTGATAGCACTAAATGTAAAGAAGGAACAAACTCAATATTCACCACATGGAAATGATATCCTTTTATGTCTGCGGCCAGTTCTTCCAAGGCCTTAAATTTTGGAATCTGGTTGAATTACATATATTCCTTGGACATAAGAAAACTTTTGATTATATTTTATAAATCTATTTTGATAAATGAATCATCAAAACCATCGATACAGATTTAAATAGTTAAAGTGAAGCAGTCCACAGGCACTTTATCCATTTGTGCCCTTTCCTCAATTTATTGCTATCATAATCAGACTTTTTAAAATATAATTAGACAGTAGCCTATCTCCAAGTTCATTGGAGATCTTGAAATTGCTTTTAAAGACCTTTTACTTACTGAAAAAGTGGTCATCTTTCTCTTAGTTTGGCTGGCTGAGGAATTTTGGCTAGCTGCCACAGGAAAAATTCACATTGTGGAAAGGATTCGAAGGAAGAAAGGAAAAGAAGTTACAGTTAATCATGGGGTACATGAGTCAGCTTCACTTTAAGGATTTACTCTGAAGTGGAGAATTCAGAAAACATGGGAAGCCCTAGGGATAAGGAGGGAGTAAGCTATTAGTAGCTGGAATAATTTTCTTTAAAGAAAATAATTTCTTTCTATACAAACTGCCATGAAAACTATCTGAATGATGAAACTGTTTGCATTTGAGAATGATCTCCATTTTAGCTGCTGTTCCAGATAAAAGCAATATAGGTGTGCATCTGGAGCAGCTTGGAGGGCTTCCAATTTTGATACTTAGACCACAAAAAAAATGACTCAGATGCGATATGTCAATATTTCTCCTGTTATTATGGAAGTTCTCTGAGGGAATGATTTGGTTTCCATTTAATGCTACAAGTGAATGTCAGTCATAGGGGCATCAAAATGGGATTTATGATTCCTTTCTTATTGGAGGTGGTCATCAAGAAGATGTGACCAGTGGCTGACCAGGATCTGGGCAATTGGGAGCTCCTGACTTCCTCCCCTGCACTTGGAATGTGTGTTCCACTAGCCTTTCTCACTCCCAGAAGTTGTGCAAAGGATACAAGCCTTGATATAGCCACGTGATGATGAGACCATCTGGATTGTGCATGTGACAGAATCCGGTTAAGGTGCCTATAAACTTTTAGATTCTGGTGGACAGCTGTGGAGATCAACTTGTCTTGAGGTGGCCCAAGATAAGCCTCGTGGATAAATTCCCTTGCTTATGAAACTTGCCACCCATCAATCTGGAGTGGGCTGCCTCTTTCTTAGGTCTCCCTTTGGCCTTTGTGTCTGGGGCTGGTTTGACAGCCAACATTTCTCTGGTTTGCCATTAGTAGGGAATTTTTTTTTTGTAGTCTTGGGCAACTAATTTTGCCCTTTTTACAGATTCTATAAAATGCCAAAAGATGCCAACGAGATTTTTAACAAATACCTTACTAGCAGAGGACATGTATGATGCAAAAAAAAGCATGCTGAAATTTTGTTTATTGAAAACATTTGGAGAAGGAAATGGCAACCCACTCCAGTGTTCTTGCCTGGAGAATCTCAGGGATGGGGGAGCCTGGTGGGCTGCCGTCTATGGGGTCGCACAGAGTCGGACACGACTGAGGTGACTTAGCAGCAGCAGCATGAAGGGATTGGTTGAAGATGGTGAAATGTGCACTCATCTGCTCCTGCAAGAGCACCAAAATCACAACTAGCTGTTGAACAACCATCAACAGGAGAATGCTGGAACCCATCAAAAAAAGATAGCCCATGTCCAAAGACAAAGAAGAAATGCAAGATAGTAGGAGAGGTGCAATCACGATGACATGAAACCCCATACCTATTGGGTGGGCAACCCAGAAACTGAAGAACAATAATACCAAAGAAGTTCTCCCACTGTTGTGAAGGTTCTGAGCCCCACATCAAGCTTCCCAGCCTGGGAATCCAGCAAAAGGACTAGGAATTCACAGGGAATCTGACTTTGAAAACCCGTGGGACCCATGGGGTCTCAAGAGTCGGACACGACTGAGCGAGTGAACTGAACTGACTGGGATTTGATTACAGGACTTCCACAGGACTGGTGGAAACAGAGACTCCACTCTTGGAGGGCACAAACAAAATCTTGCACACACCAGGACCCAGGGGAAAGGAGCAGTGACCACACAGAAGACTGAACCAGGCCTACTTGTTAGTGTTGGAGGGTGTCCTGTGGAGGCATGGGATGGCAGTGGCTTGCTGTAGGGATGGCGGCACTGGCAGCAGCAGTCCTGGGAGGTGCCCCCTGGTGTGAGCTCTCATGGAGGTCACCGTTAGCCCCACCATAGAGCCTGTAGACTCCAGGGCTGGGTCGCCTCAGGCCAAACAACTAACAAGGCGGGAGCGCAGCCCCAACCATCAGCAGACAATCAGATTAAAGTTTCACTGAGCATGGCCCTGCCCACCAGAGCAAGACCCAGTTTTTCCCACTGCCAGTCTCTCCCATCAGGAAGCTTACACATGTCTCTTAGCCTTATCCACCAGAGGGCAGAAAGTAGAAGCAAGAAGAATCACAATCCTGAAGCTGCCAAAATGAAAACCACATCACAGAAAGTTAATCAAAATAAAAAGGCAGAGAGTTATGTCCCAGATGAAGGGACAAGATAAAACCTCAGAAAAACAACTAAATGAAGTGGAGATAGGCAACCTCCCATAAAAAGAATTCAGGATAATAGTGAAGATGATCCAGGATCTCAGAAAAAGAATGGAGAAGATGCAAGAAATGTTTACCAAAGACCTAGAAGAACTAAAGAACAAAGAAACATAGATGAAAAATACACTAGAAGCAATCAATAACAGAGTAACTGAACCAGAAGAATGGATAAGTAACCTGGAAGATGGAATGGTGGAAATCACTGCCACAAAACAGAAAATAGGAAAAAGAATGAAAAAATATGAAGACAGCCTAAGAGACCTCTGGGACAACATTAAACACACCAACATTCACATTATAGGGGTCCCAGAAGAAGAAAGAGAAAAAAGACCTGAAAAAATAGTTGAGTAGGTAATAGCTGAAAACTTCCCTAACATGGCAAAGGAAATAGTCAACCAAGTCCAGGTAGCACAGAGTCCCAGGCCGGATAAACCCAAGGCAGAACAAACTGAGACACATAATCAAACTGACAAAAATTAAAGACAAATATAAAATATTAAAAGAAACAAGGGAAAAATGATAAATAACATACAAGGCAACGCCCATAAGGCTATCAGCTGATTTCTCAACAGAAACTCTACAAGCCAGAAGGGAATGGCATGATAAATTTAAAGTGATAAAAGGGAAGAATCTACAATCAAGAATACTCTACCAAGCAAGACTCGAGATTTGATGGAGAAATCAAAAGGCTTTAGTTAAGAAAAAGTTAAGAGAATTCAGCACCACCAAACCAGCTTTACAACAAATGAAAAAGGAACTTCTCTAAGCAGGAAACACAAGAGAAGGAAAAGATCTACACAAAATAAACCCAAAACAATTAAGAAAAAAGTAATAAGATCATATATATTGACAAATACCTTAAATATAAATTAATTAAATGCACCAACCAAAAGACATAGACTGGCTGGGTGGATGAAAACATATTCATGTATGCTCTTCCACTTACCCCATCACTCTTACTTAATGCCCCACACTGTATGTAATTACTTTATATTGTTAGGTTAATCATGTTTCCATTATGGCTTGTAATTGTAATTATCTTTTATTTTTTATCTGACTATTGATTGTGAAAACTGATAAGCATCTTTTACTATTGTGATTATGTAACTGTTATTCATTTTTTAATTTTTAAATTTTTTTTATTTTTTTATTATTCATTTTAATATCATTGTATCATGATTGGTCAACACAAAATAACAGAATTCTGTACCACTAAAATTACCATTTAATAGAAAAGCCTGTAATCACTTTTTAAAATCCAGATGCACATTAATTAGAATTACCATGGAATTTTTTGAAAAATACAAACACACAGGTATTGCTTTTTTCTCCAAATCTCTGTGATTCTAAAGAGCAGTCATGTTTAAAAACAATTCAACTATATGACGATCTTTTATCTAGTCTGTTCCACTTTTTCTATTTCATATTCAGTGCTCCCATTTCATTTAGTTTGTTTTCCAATTTCTCTCTCTTTTTTTTCTTTCTCAAGCCTTTATCAAGTGTAGTATCAAGTGTAGTAGAAAAGCTTTTGTATATATATATATGGTATGTATAATATATATATATATTTTAGAAAACTTTGAATTTTTCCTTAGCTAAAAAATGTATGACATTCTGGTTCCACTTGTTTCATTAAGTATGAATAAAGTGCTAGACTTCTAATTTACATTTACTCAAAACTTTGATATAGTTCCATGTATTCTGGCATATAGTATTACTGCTAAAAGCCTAGAAAGTTTATTATTTCAGTAATTTAAAAAAAAATTTTTGAATGAGCCTTGCAACTTCCAATCCAGTTCTGAGAATTTAAAGAAATACTATGTGTTTTTTTTAAAAAAAAAAAGAAAGAAAGAAATTAACCTGATAATCCACCTGCAATGCAGCAGACCTAGGTTCTATCCCTGGTTTGGGAAGATCCCCTAGAAGAGGGCATGGCAGTCCACTCCAATATTCTTGCCTGGAGAATCCCCATGGACAGAGGAGCCTGATGGGCTACAGTCCATAAGATCACAGAGTCGGACACGATTAAGCAACTATGCACACAGCACAGCACAGCACACAGTATTATTAGCTAAAGTACAGATTTTTGTTCAAATTTCACAAACATTTATGCTAGTGTCCATTATTTGTTTTCATATCTTTTCAAGATTTCACACTGTATTTAGTTGCATTGAGCAACTTCAGTTGAATGCAACAAATTCTGATAAATTCTTTTCCCACTTTTATTCTGTTACAAATAGTTTCTAATTTTCCTTGTTATGGCTTCTTAGATACACCCTTTATTTAAAAGTGGACATTTAATTTCCAAACACATGGGGTTTTTAAAGTATCTTTGATATTAATTTCCCATTTTAATGCTTTCTTCTCTGTAATCATTATGTTTTTTCAGTCTTCTGAGTTTACTGAGGCTTTCAATGGCTAAGTCAAAGATCTTTCTTAGTAAATGTCATATTGCACTTGAAAATATGTGGGTTATTGTCAAATATCTTTTGATATTGACTTCTAACATAATTTCACAGTGATAAGAGAACAGACTCTGTATGATTTTAATACCTTTCGACCATGAAGTTTTTGCACCTTGTTTTATGTCCCTGGGTATGGTCCAGTGTCTCCTGGTTTATAGTCTATGGGAATTTGAATAGAATTTGTATCTTACTGTTGTGTGAAAATTGTATAAGTATTAATTATGTTGAATTGGTTCACAGTGCTTTTCAGGTCAACTATATCCTACTTTTCTGTCTATTCATTCTATTAAGAGAGTTTGATATTGAAACTCCAACTGAAAATCTTCATTTATTACTTTAAAAAATTGCAATATATAGTGTAACTATATGTAACTTTGTTCTGTATTTTCCAAGTTTCCTCTAAATGTGTTATCACACTTTCATAATTTAAAAAATAAAAAAGATTTTAAAAAGTGGGAAAAAATCACGACTGACTCTCAAAATGAGAAAAATAATTCTGCTTTTGTATTTGAAAAACTTTGTTCTATACCCTTGCTAAAGCTATTTAATATCACTTCTTAAGACTACAAAACCTGTTGCATTTATTGAATGGTCTTCTGAATCTATTTTTAACATATGATGAGCACTCCACTCGGCAAGCCCTCAGCAGTGTCCCTAGTGAATGATCTGCCAGATTACCTGAAGAGTAAATATTGTGAGGTATTATCACTCTAAGAAGGTTTTTATTAACTAGGTGCTTATGTACACTGTTATTTTAAGGTCCTATGAACGTTGCTTTAGATGTCATCATTAGGACCCAATTACAATGCTGCAGTGGGGGCAGAACCAAAATTGGTCTTGTAGGAAAATTGGGCCATAGCATGCTTTCTCCATGTGGCCATTGTGTTCAGAGGGACAGGGCTGGACTCAAAGTAGAACCCCATAGTTCTGCAGAAATAGCATTAAATTGTAGGCTAGGCATTATGCTGGTTGCTTCCCATTTAATCTCATTTCATATGTACAATACCCTTCAAGGGAGTTGTTACCATTCCCATTCAATCCATGAAAAGAAAAAGAAAGAAAGTGAGGTCACTCAGTTGTGTCCGATTCTTTGCGACCCCATGGACTATAGCCTACCAGGATTCTCCATCCTTGGGATTTTCCAGGCAAGAGTACTGGAGTGGGTTGCCATTTCCTTCTCCAGGGGATCTTCCCAACCCAGGGATCGAACCCGGGTCTCCTGTATTGCAGGGAGATGCTTCACTGTCTGAGCCTGCAGGGAAGTCCAGAAACTGATACTGCAAAGAAGGCAAGTAATTGATTCAAGGTCTCACAAGTGCTGGAGCAGGGATGTGAAACACTATACTCGAAAGCCCATGCTCTCAGTTATGTCCTGTGCTGCTCCCTCAGTGTGCTCTGTATCACAGTAAATGAGCTGTCCTGTTTTTAAAGCCAGAAATGTTAGTCTTCCTCTACTGATGTACCCTCATTCTTCCCAAAGACATGAGCCAACTGCCAAGAATGAGCAAAAACCTAACCAGAGTGTGATTAGTGAATGGGTTGTTTCCTATTAGGCCCTGTGATAGAGAAAATAGTGACTACCCTAAAGATGTTCATGTTCTAATTCCCAGAATCTGTAAATGCATTATGTTACATGGCAAAGGGGACTTACGGTTGAGATGGAATTAAGGTGGCTAAGGAGAGTGAAAAAGTGGGCTTAAAGCTCAACATTCAGAAAACTAAGATCATGGCATCTGGTCCCATCACTTCATGGGAAATAGATGGAGAAACAGTGGAAAGAGTGTCAGATTTTATTTTTGGGGGCTCCAAAATCACTGCGGATGCTGATTGCAGCCAGGAAATTAAAAGACGCTTACTCCTTGGAAGGAAAGTTATGACCAACCTAGACAGCATATTAAAAAGCAGAGACACTACTTTGCCAACAAAGGTCCGTCTAGTCAAGGCTATGGTTTTTCCAGTGGTCATGTATGGATGTGAGAGTTGGACTGTGAAGAAAGCTGATCGTCGAAGAATTGATGCTTTTGAACTGTGGTGCTGGAGAAGACTCTCGAGAGTCCCTTGGACTGCAAGGAGATCCAACCAGTCCATTCTAAAGGAGATCAGTCCTGGGCGTTCATTGGAAGGACTGATGCTAAAGCTGAAACTCCAATACTTTGGCCACCTCATGCGAAGAGTTGACTCACTGGAAAAGACTCTGATGCTGGGAGGGATTGGGGGCAGGAGGAGCAGGGGATGACAGAGAATGAGATGGCTGGATGGCATCACCGACTCGATGGACATGAGTTTGAGTGAACTCCGGGAGTTGGTGATGGACAGGGAAGCCTGGCGTGCTGTGATTCATGGGGTCGCGGAGAGTCGGACACGACTGAGCGACTGAACTGAACTGAACTGAATGAGCAGACAGCACAGTGAGATTCTCCTAGATTATCCAAGTGGGCTCAGTGTAATCACAGGATCATTAAACGTGGAAGAGATATAGTCAGAAGAGCTTTAGAGTGATGTAATGTGAGAAAGACTGACCACCATTGCTATCTTTGAGGATGGAGGAAGGGGCATGTGCCAAGGAATGATGGCAGCCTGAAGAAATTGGAAATGATAAGGAAAGAGATGCTCCTGTAGTGGCTCTAGAAGGAACACAGTCCTCCCACTTCCTTGATGTTAGCCCAGAGAGACCCAGCTCAGACTTCTGATCTCCAGAACTGTAATACAAGAAATTAGTGTTGTTTAAAGTTATTATGTTTGTGATAATTTGTTACAGTGCTGATAGGAAACTAACGCAAGCCCATTATTGATAAAGTTTATCGGGGGTTAGTGAACAATGGCCTGCAGGTCAAATCTGGACCACCAGCTGTTTTTATAAATCAAGTTTTATTGGAACCCAGCCATACTATTTGTTCACATACTGTCTGAACCCGCTGTAATGGCAGAGTCGAGTAGCTGTAGCTGCGACCATTGGGCCTGCAGAGCCTAAAATTTACTATCTGACTTTTATAGAAAGAGACTCCTGATCTATAGTATAGTTATAAATAAAGCACTGTAACTATGGCTGCAAACTAGGTGTAAAAATGTACACAGCTTTTTTGAGAAAAAGGACAAATCCTCTGATACTCTTTTTGGTTATAAGTCTGAACTTTCTCTTGAACAGAGAATGTGTTCTTCCAGTTAACAGAAGGTCCTGATCAGTTTCATGGTAGTCAGTTGAAATCCTAATGTGTATCACACTATAGAAAAGTCAAACTGCACGAATGAGAAGTTAAGGAATAAAAAATTTTATGAGCAAAAATATTTATGTTGTTGAGGTAGGAAAGAATTTAATTTTAATGTCTGTCCTTCCTGTTTTAAAAAAAGAATAATTTCCAATCTAAAAAAAGATTGTTTTTCCGTTCTTTTCTTAAATCCTTTCTTCTTGCTCTCAGCTGGGAAACTCCTCTTGGATTGGCAGCGTGGGCAGTCCAAGAGGCCACCAGGCCAGTGCTCTCTGTACTGCCCAGCGTCAGCCTGCTACTCCCAATTAGCCTCAGCTGGGCCACTTCCTATTTGGGTCAACTCCCTTTGAAATGGGTGACAGAGGTAGACACTGTTGGAATACTGTCATACACTTGAACTTGATTATGGAGGAGCATTTCCATTCATGTTTGACAACTGTTCTTTTATTGTAATACTAGGATATTACTTTGGCAAGTGTTTCATTTCCAGTAAATGCCCTCTTTTTAGTATCTTTGGTCATGAGCCCTAACTTTTGTTCTAAATGTTTGTGAAAATGTTTCTTCTAAATGTTTAAACTTTTTTGTCATGGAAAACATAAACCATTTATAAAAATAGATAGAACTTTATAATGAACTCCTTCACTTGTTGCATTCACTTACAACAATTAATGGTTCCTGGCCAGTCTTATTTCATCCTCTACACCCACCTATTTCCTCTTGGCCTAAATTTTTGAAGCAAATCCTAAATATACTATTGTTGTATTTTATAATATTGTTTCATTTATGAATATTTACTCATGAATATTCCAGCATGTATCTCAGAAAGATAAGGACTCTTTTAAAAATATGATCATGATACCATTATCACTTCTTAAAGTTGTTTAACATCAATTCCTTATCAAAGGTCCAGTCAATATTCAAGGAAATCTTAAAAAAATTTATCCTACCCTTGAATATTTTGAGTACTTTGTGACTTTCATTCCCTCCCTGAGGCAGGCTATGACAAAAGTGGTAAATGCAGAACTAACATGTATTCACACACAGCATCATACACACCACCCCTCACACAAACAATTCCTCCTGTACCCCAAAGACCACATCAGTTCAGTTCAGTCACTCAGTCATGTCTGACTCTTTGCGACTCCATGGACTGCAGCACGCCAGGCTTCCCTGTCCATCAAAAACTCCCGGAGTTTACTCAAACTCATGTCCATTCAGTCGGTGATGCCATCCAACCATCTCATCCCCTGTCGTCCCCTTCTCCTCCTGCCTTCAATCTTTCCCAGCATCAGGGTCTTTTCTAATGAGTCTGCTCTTTGCATCAGGTGGCCAAAGTATTGGGGTTTCAGCTTCAGCATCAGTCCTTCCAATGAATATTCAGGACTTATTTCCTTTAGGATGGACTGGCTTGAAAAGAAACACCAGATAACCTTCCTTTAGGATTGACAGGTTTGGTAGGAAAGACCAGATAACCCTCCTCATTTCTGGAATCAGGATACCAAAGGGGGCAAAGAGGATGAGGGTGGAGAATGCGGCCATTATACCTTGCTTTAACTCTGACTAACTGTATGCAGACCAAATATTGAGGAGTCCTTTTGATTGCTTCTTGAGTCTCTTCATTTCATACCCAGGTAGTTCCTCTCACCCTGTGAGGCTTCTGGGGTCTTAGTTCCTTGACCAGGAATTGAACCCATGCTTTTAGCAGTGAAAACACAGAATCCTAACCACTGGACAGCCATGGAATTCCCCAAACCCAGGTAGTTATATGGAGTCTGTAGAAGCACTCCTTACTCACATGCTAGCTTCTCTCATGAAGCTCAAAACATACTTCCAACATTTTGAAATCCTGTTATTGTCCATCCTTGAAAATAAATAACACACTATCACTTGCCCAGGCAGTGCTGTGAACAAAGGTGTATGGGGTGAGACACTGTCTATCACCCATGTTTCTGAGGGGACTCAGACTTTTACTTTCAGTGATTGAGAAATGTGTGTGGTGACTCAGGAAAACAATAATTTTCTCACAAATGGAAACAATAATGATCCAAAATTTCTTTTTTTTTTTTTAATTTTCAATTTCCTTTGCTGAAGAAAATCTGTTCTTTCCATTCAGGCCAGCCTAGTGGATGCCTGCATCCGTCCTCCTTTCATGAGCTGAGGATGGAGTTGGCAAGTAAAGTGGCAGGACAGGGGGCTGGGTGGATGTGTGTGTTTGACACTGCCCAAAGCATTGCTGTAAGCCTGTCATAGCTCATGCTTTTTTTGTTGTTGTTGTTACAGCTCATGCTTTAAAATAAGAAAACAGCTTCACTGAGAAATGATTTACATACTAAACAATTGTGCAACCATCACCACATTCTAATTTTAGAACATTTTCATTCCCTCCAAAAGAAACTACTCATCCATTTCTGGTTACTCCCTATCTCCTCTCAATCCCCTATTCCATGATCTGCTGCTGCTAAGTTGCTTCAGTCGTGTCCAACTCTGTGCGACCCCAGAGATGGCAGCCCACCAGGCTCCCCAGTCCCTGGGAGTCTCCAGGCAAGAACACTGCAGTGGGTTGCCATTTCCTTCTTCAATGCATGAAAGTGAAAGTGAAGTCACTCAGTCATGTCCAACTTTTCGCGACCCCATGTACTGCAGCCCACCAGGCTCCTCTGTCCATAGGAATTTCCAGGCAATTCATGGTCTAGGCAACCACTAACTTTTCTGTCTCTATAGATTTACCCATTCTGGACATTTCATGATGGATACCTTTTTATTTTTTAACGTTCAACTTTCAGGTGCTCTTTGGAAACTGAGGACATGTACTTTCCCATTTGATGGCTAATATAAAGCATTTACCACCCAAAATCTAAACTGAAGCATGAAAAGGAAACTCAGAAAGGGTAATGTTAATTATATTTCCAGAGGCAAACGGAAATACAATACAGTCAATAGAAGCTATTAGATTTTTTTTCCCCTCAAAATATTTCTATAACATTGTGCAGAAAACCCTGAATGAATTTTTTGGCCAACCCTGAAGTCTTCAATCAGTCCATTCTAAAGGAGATCAATCCTGGGTGTCCATTGGAAGGACTGATGCTAAAGCTGCAACTCCAATACTTTGGCCACCTCATGTGAAGAGTTGACTCACTGGAAAAGACTCTGATGCTGGGAAGGATTGGGGGCGGGAGGAGAAGGGGACGACAGAGAATGAGATGGCTGGATGGCATCACCGACTCAATGGACATGAGTTTGAGTGAACTCCGGGAGCTGGTGATGGACAGGGAGGCCTGGCATGCTGTGATTCATGGGGGTCGCAGAGTCGGACACAACTGAGTGACTGAACTGAACTGAAAGTGTTAAAAATTTCTAACTAAACAAAGAAACCATGTAAAATGCTTTCTTGTAGATATGGGTCTGCATGGCATGTTCTGCCTTCCGCTCCCCCAAATTGAATAGGGTTATCCAGGACTTTGTCTTTCAAACACAAAGAGAAGACCAATGAAACAATATTCTCATGCAAGCATGACTTTTTTTTTTAACATTTTAAAGAATGGATTAAAAAGAGTAAACATATTATTAAAGTGTAACTTAAAAACAGGCCAAAAGATAATCATTTGAAAGTGGATGGAAGCAAACATTAACCATAACCACAGATAACAGGTCTGCTTACTTGGGTATTTTTAACTTCTCCTTTCTTTAAAAAAAAACAACCCTGTCTTGATGCTCTTTCTATTCACTGCTGCTTTCTTCTCTAATATTTGTGCTCAGTGTCCTAGAATATCAACAAGGGAGGCATACAAATTAAAATATCAGTCTCTTTCAAGAGTTTTGAAGCATTTACCATTTCCCAAAAGACCTGAAAAAAAAGGCTTCAGAAGGATAGATAGGTAACTCAGAATAATTTCCAAAAACAAATTTGCCATCGATGTTCTTAGTAAGATGGATTCCACACCAAAGCTTAGCAACATATTGTAACTTCGCAACACATTCTCTGAAAAGGAGCGGGGGATGATGCCTCAAACTTGGCTCTATTTATAAAAATCACTTGCATTGTTTGGAGTTTCAATCTTTGCATTTTGAGATGTGAAGAGTAAAACAAAAATCAAACGCCCAAACACTTCACTATTATTTGGTTTCAAAGATTTCAGTCAGCTTAACACTTTTGAGCTTTTTGAGTTAATAGCTAAAACAACATTCACTGAGAATGTTAGTAGAAACATCGATAAATAAAGGCTTGTGAAGGAGACAAATGTTGCAGTCTCATGTTTTGTTCCATTGCTCAGTTTAAACTGAAAACGGTGTTGGGATTTTTCTTTCTCCTGAAGGAAGGGAAACTTTTTTTTTCTGTTCCTGAACTTCATGGTTATTTCCTCTCTTCCACTGTTGGAGCCTGACAGAGCCAACCCTTACATCAGAGGCGTCTGTTTGCACTAGGAAAGTTTTGGTAAATTGTGACTGGCCCTATAAGGTTATTGCAAGGTGCTTTGGGTTACTCAGTAAGTTTTCAAAAGCTATAGTCTGAACATTTGAAGGACAAATGTTGTGGGAATATGCTCCTTCTGTGAAGGGGAGTGAGTTGAGGAAGGGTTCTGTCTGCCCAGGGAAGGGAGGGGGTGTGAGAGATAGTAGCTTGAGTCCAGAGACCATCAGAGACTTTCTCTGGCCACTCTCAGGCTCTTTGGATCCTTCTAATTTTGGTTAATTAGCAGCACAAACATCCCCCATATTTAAGGTCAGGAAGCTGTACTGTTAACACAAAATTATTGAGTTAGGAAACATGGAACAGGTAAAGATTTCAACTAACAGTTATTTATTGATGCAAAAATTGCTTTTGACTCTTGACAGCCCAAATCACTGTAGGACATAGTTCTCAGACTCCCTACTGAACAAAGGAGAACACTCCTTTTCCTTTAGCCAAGGTCATCTTTCAATATACAGGGGGACTGTTTGTGGGGCTCCTTTTGGACACTAGTGGATGGAGAATTTACAACTGCTTCACTAGTGAGATGTGGTATGAGAAATCTTAGACCCCATTTCCCTGAATGAAGTATTCTATTGAGCATGCATGTGATAAAGCAAAAAAATTCAGTGCCAGGTTGTCCTGAGGAGGAGATGTTTGCTGCTGTAAAGTCCAAGAGGAAAGCCTTCATAGACACATTCCTTCATTGATTCAACAAATATTTAATGAGTTCTTTTCATATGCCAGGAGCTATTCTGGGTGCTCAGAATACAGAAATGAGTAAGACCAACAAAAATCTCTACCTTCATGGAGTTCCTATTCTAACGAGGAAAAAGGACACAGATAAGAAATGTTGACTGATGGCTGTCTACCAAAAATTCATTTTCCACCTCTCCCTGGAAAACAAGATGCTAAACTATATTTCCCAATTTCCCTTACAATTAGGTGTGGTCATGTGACTAAATTCTCACTGATGAAATGTGAGTGGCAATGACTTATGGTGTTTCCTAAATTGGGCCTTTAGACTTTGATTGTGCCTCCTTTATATTCTCTTCCCCTTTACTACCAGCTGGAACCTGGATAGTGCCCTAGGAGGTGGCAGAGGAACACAGTGGGAAGACCCAGGTCTCTGACTGACTGGAGCAGAGATACTCCACTGTCTAGACTTTTCACTTCAATATTCCTCAAGCCATGGTACTCTGGGATTTCTTGCTTATAACCATTTGGCAATACCCTAACTAATATAATAAACAAATACATATGTATCAGTAAAACATGATAATGTCAGGTGTGATTAATGCAATAGAGAAAAATTAAAGCATAATGAGAATAGAGAAGAATGGAGCTGCTGTTTTACTGAACTGGGAAAGATTCTGGGAAGATAGGGTTTGGGAGGAAGAGCAAGGGTTAGTCTGTTGGTATATTAAATTTGAGGATGCCTCAGAGACACCCAAATAGAGATGCCAGGTAGGTACAGATGGATAAGTAAATCTAGAATTAAGGGAGAGACACATCGCACACAGATAATACTTAATGCTCTAAACTGGATGAGATCACCAGGGAAGGGAGGGAGGGTAAATGGAGAAGTGCTGTGGGAAGAGAGACCTGGGGCCCTCCAACACGGACAGCTTGGGCAGTTGAAAAGGAATCAGCAGGGGTGAACAAGAAAAAGCCTTCAGTGAAGTAAGAAGAAAGCCAAGAGAATCTGGCGTCCTGGAAACTGTGTGAGCAAAGTATTTCCAGGAGCTAATTCACTAAGAGGCACTGCCAGACAGAAAGGGAACGTGACTCTGTGCTACAGCCATCATTTATCATCTATAAGACCTTCAGCAAGTCTCTTAATAAAATTAAAACACAAGAGTGTCTGTGTAAGATGACATCTCAACTCAATGACCCAAGACCTTCCTCCAAGCTACAAAACTTGGGGGAAAAGAAGCAGAAGCAAAAACAAAAACTTCAGTGTGATTTAGTTTTTATTCCTTAGCTAGACTATAAGTATTTTTGAGGATAGGGAAACAAGTCCTATATGCCAGGATCCCCACATCACCCACAGGCTAGAAGGTCTCATGGCAGACATACAGTAGATATAACTGTTTGATAATTCCATATGAAACTCTTCAGCCTCATCTTAGTCTAAATACTGAGATCAGAAATACAACCAACAGGAGAGAGACAACCAGGTTCCCATGAGGAGAGAGTCCAGGTGGACACAGATATGTGAGCTCCACATGCAGTGCACAAATATTGTCTATTTCTTGCCACCTCTTAAGGCAAATCTTTCAGTTAAACCTTGAAACCACTCAAAGATGTGTCTCAACTTTCCCCTCTTTTCTTTCTCAGGTACATTTCCATCTCTGGAGATATTAAAGAGGAAAGGAAAGCAAACAGCCAGAGGAGAAAGGATCCTGGAGCAAAGGTACAGAGCCATGAACTTGCAAGTGACTTATTAGGGAAAGTTGTCTCTATCAGTTTTTTAATGAGAAATGTTCAAATATTCTGCTCAGGAGTTATTTGTGATTGGTTTTGGATATTATTTTCCACAGATACTTTTTTAAAAAATATAAATGTATTTCTTTTAATTGGAGGCTAATTACTTTACAATATTGTATTGGTTTTGCATACATCGACATGCATTAGATCAAAGCAAAGTTTTAAAGTGGCTTGCTTGTTCTTTTGGAATCTCTTTGGGTTTGGATCATGCCACATGACAGCTTTTCTGAACACTGTAGAATAGTGTGTCTTCATTTTTTTCTCCCAGAAATTTTATGGTATAAATAGGGTGATTTTATAGTGTGAAATGCCAAAGAAATTTGTGAACCTGAGGCCTTAATTTTTTTAAAGATTATCACTAAATGTTACATTGGTTTAACCTTTAAATCTTTGGCATAATTTTTGCTCAGCTGTTTCCTTCTCAAATATAATGAATGAGATTTCAGGAATACAGGCTTTGAAATAATCTTAATAACAATGTTTTCAGAATAAGCACCAATATAAATGATTTCCCAATAGCTTGCTGTTGAAAGATAATCAAAGCAGAGTAGTTTCCCTTTTTTAAAAAAAGGTGCATAATTTTTGTTTGCTGAAATTGAAAGTCCACCAATAGACCGTATTTATCATATTTAATGGTCTCTCTTCACAGTTGCTTCAACTGAGAGTAAACATGGAATGACTTGTGTAATTGCCTGATCTGGGCAACCTCAGGAAACCTGAGTAGTCTTTTCAGGAATAATAATGCTATAAGAATATCTTGTTTTCTCTTACAACTCAGAATATTTCATTTTGTATTAACATGTTTACAACCCAGATGGGCACTGCAATTACTCTTGAGTGAGTACATTTATGAAGAAATCTGAGATGCCTTACTGATCTAAGCCAAGTAAGTGATTTAGAATTTCTTATTCTTACAGACACACAGACTTAGAAAACGTTGCAGAGGGGTGGGAGAAGGACAGTGGGGAGGAATAGCTAGGGAGTTTGGAATGGACAAGTACACACTGCTGCTGCTGCTGCTAAGTCACTTCAGTCGTGTCCGACTCTGTGTGACCCCATAGACGGAAGCCCACTAGGCTCCCCCATCCCTGGGATTCTCCAGGCAAGAACACTGGAGTGGGTTGCCATTTCCTTCTCCAATGTGTGAAAGAGAAAAGTGAAAGTGAAGTCGCTCAGTCGTGTCCGACCCTTAGCGACCCCACGGACTGCAGCCTACCAGGGTCCTCCATCCATGGGATTTTCCAGGCAAGAGTACTGGAGTGGCTTGCCATTGCCTTCTCCGCAAGTACACACTACTGTATTTTAAATGGATAGCCAACAAGGACCTACTGTATAGCACATGGAACTCTGCTCAATGTTATGTGGCAGCCTGAATGGGAGGGGAGTTTGTGGAGAATAGTACATGTATATGAATCAATGAATCTCTTTACTGTTTACCTGAAACTGGCACAACATTATTAATTAGGCTGCACCCCAATACAAAAAAAAAAAACATTTTAAAGTATTTCTGTCTCTTTTGTTTCCTTGTTCTCTTTCCATTTCTTGCCCCTTTTAGTCTTCAATTACCTAGAGGTGTGAACTCAAGAGGTGTTTGTACAACCTACATTTTTAGTGACTTTAACAACTATTTTCACAGTACAGAGGTGCCTCAAAAAACTAGAGTTGCCATATGATTCAGCAATCCCACTCCTCGGCATATATCTAGACAAAACTATAATTCAAAAAGATATATGCACTCATATGTTCATAGCAGCATTATTTACAATTATAAAGCAGAGACATTACTTTGCCGACAAAGGTCCATTTAGTCAAAGCTATGGTTTTTCCAGTAGTCATCATGTGTGGATGTGAGAGTTGGACCATAAAGAAAGCTGAGCACCAAAGAATTGATGCTTTAGAACTGTGGTGTTGGAGAAGACTCTTGAGAGTCCCTTGGATAGCAAGCAGATCCAACCAGTCAATCCTAAAGGGAATCAGTCCTGAATATTCATTGGAAGGACTGATGCTGAAGCTGAAACTCCCATACTTTGGCCACCTGATACAAAGAACTGACTCATTGGAAAAGACCCTGGTGCTGGGAAAGATTGAAGGCTTGATGAGAAGGGGACAACAGAGAATGAAATGGTTGGATGGCATCACCGCCTTGATGTACATGACTTTGAGCAAGTTCCAGAAGTTGGTGATGAACAGGGACCATGGCATGCTGCAGTCCATGGGGTTGCAAAAAGTCAGACACGACTCAGTGACTGAACTGAACTGAACATGGCATGGCTCATAGTTTCATTGAGTTAGACAAGGCTGTGGTCCATGTGATCAGTTTGACAAGTTTTCTGTGAAACTGGATTTCATTCTGCCTGCCCTCTGACAGATAAGGATAAGAGGTTTATGGAAGTTTCCTGTTGGGAGAGACTGACTGTGGGGTCCTCATCTTGTTCTGGGGACCATGCTCAGTAAATGATTAATCCAATTTTCTGTTGATGGGCAGGGCTGTTTTACCTCCCTGTTGTTTGACCTGAGACCAAACTAAGGTGGAGGTAATGAAGATAATGGCCACCTCCTTCCAAAGGTCCCAGGCAGGCACTGCTGCACTCAGTGCCCCCGACCCTGCAGCAGTACACTGCCGACACACGCCTCTGCCAGGGACTCCTGGACACTCACGGGCAAGTCTGGGTCAGGCCCTTGTGGGGTCCCTGCTCCTTTCTCCCCAGTCCTGGTGCACACAAGGTTTTGTTTGTGCCCTCCAAGAGTCTGTTTCCCTAGTCCTGTGTAAGTTCTGTAATCAAATCCCACTGGCCTCCATAGTCAAATTCCTTGGGGGTTCTCAGTTCCCTTGCCAGGTCCCCAGGTTGGTAAATCTGGTGTAGGTCCTAGGACTTTCTTAACAGTGCAAGAATTTCTTTGGTATAACTACTCTTCAGTTTGTGGATCATCTGCTTGGCAGCTCTATGTTTGGGGTTAATGGTGACCTCCTCCAAGAGGGCTTATGCCACAGGGTGCGTGACCAGGGCTCCCGCACCCAGAGCCCCTGCCCCTGCAGCAGGCCACTGCTGACACCCAAACCCTCCACAGGAGACATTCAAACACAGTTCTGGCTCAGTCTCTATGGAGTCTCTGAGCCCTGGTGTGAGCAAGGTTTTGTTTGAGCCCTCAAAGCATCACTGGTGGGTATGGGATTTGATTCAACACAAAATGTCACCCCTCCCAAAATCTTGTTGGGGCTTCTCATTTTCCCTTGGATGTTGGGTATTTTTTTTTGGTGGGATCCAACATTCTCCTGTTCTTGGTTGTTCAGCTGCTGCTGCTGCTGCTAAGTCGCTTTAGTCGTGTCCGACTCCGTGCCACCCCATAGACGGCAGCCCACCAGGCTCCCACATCCCTGGGATTCTCCAGGCAAGAATAATGGAGCAGGTTGCCATTTCCTTCTCCAATGCATGGAAGTGAAAAGTGAAAGTGAAGTTGCTCAGTCATTTCCAACTCTTAGCGACCCCATGAACTGCAGCCCACAAAGCTCCTCCTTCCACGGGATTTTCCAGGCAACAGTACTGGAGTGGGGTGCCATTAACAAAGTCACAGGTTGTAGACTGTGGTCTTGGACAAGACTCCTGAGAGTCCCTTGGACAGAAAAGGGATCCAATAAGTGCACCCTAAAGAAATCAGTCCTGAATATTCATTGGAGGAACTGATGCTGACACTAATACTCCAATACTTTGGCCACATGATGCAAAGAACAGACTACCTGGAAAAGACCCTGATGCTGGGAAGGACTAAAGGTAGGAGAAGGAAGGAGACAGTTAGATAGGCACCATCGATTCAAAAGGCATGATTTCCAGTAAGCTCTGAAAATGGATGATAGATAGGATAACTGAAGTCCACAGGGTTACAAAATAGCCGGACATGGCTGAGAGCGTCATGTCAGCAGATGAAAACCTAACCTTGAGATCGGACGTGGTTGAGAGAGTCACCTGATCAGACGAGAAACCTAACCTCCTGAGTTCAAACGATAAATACACAGAAAGCTGTTAAATACAGAAACCCCAGGAATAAACCCTGCCTCCGAACATTCACTCTTTAAGGTCTGTTTTTTCACGCAACAACATTGGCCTTGTTTCCCTCACAAGACCTCCAAAAATTGGCTGTGACATGTTTACGTATCTCTATGGTGCCTGTGCACATATGGTTGAGGGACACGCACTCCTACTTCAGTGAGGGTGAGGCACGACAAGGTTAAGTCTGGCTCAAGAGTTTGCAGATCTGCTCACGAAAGTGGATGAAGGCTCATTCTTCGAAATACTAGTTTAAACGAAATCTACAATAAATGGAAATAATAAATTGAAACTCGATTGCGGGCATTGTATTCTGGTTATGCAAATGAACGCTGAGTCCCCGCCCCCGAGAATCTCGCCTTTCCCCGCACCAGCTCTCGTGAAGCCAGCCTCCGGTCCGTTGTTCCCAAGCCCCAGACTCCATGTTTTCTCCCCCTTGACACTCTGGGTCTGATTTCTTTTGAATAACGCTTTTCTTACTGGCTAATTATAATGATATATGGGCACTGCATTTGACACAGAGAAAGGTCACTAGAATGTCCAATGAAATAGAGTCGCGAACCCACTCCAGTCGTGCTCGGACTATTTGCGACCCCATGGACAGTAGCACTCCAGGCACCTCTGTCCATGGAATTCTCCAGGCAATACTGTAGTGCGTAGCCATTCCCTTCTCTGGGAGATGCTTCCCCAGGAGCGAATCTGGCTCTCCCGGTTTGTAGATGGACTCTTCACTGTCTGGGTTTGAGGGTGACTCTAATCCCTCTTTAAGGAAAAAGAAAAATGGCTGCCAAAATAGGAGGGCCTGGTTCCGTCCCTGGTCCTGAAAATTGTCTCATTCATTTGCTCAGTTCAGTCCTACCAGCTTTCCTATCCGTCACTCCCAGGGAATGCTCAAACTCATGTCCACCGAGTCAGTGATGCTATCTGATCGTTTTAGCCAATGTCGTCCCTTTCTCCTCCTGTCTTCGATCTTTCCCGGCACCAGAAAAATCTCCTGGAAAACCCATTCACGATTATGAGAGCCTTACGGCCAAAGACCAATCAATCTTTCTAACCAATCAGCCTGACCTGCCCCCTGAGAAATCTGAATGCAGGGCAAGAAGAAATGGTTGGAACTGGACATTGTAAAGCAGACTGGTTCCAAATCAGGAAAGGAGAACGTCAAGGCTGCATATTGTCACCCTGCTTATTTAACTTATGTGCAGAGTACATCATGCGAAATGCCATGCTGGATGAAGCACAAGCTGGAATCAACACTGCCAGGAGAAACATCAATAACCTCCGAAATGCAGATGAAACCACCCTTATGGCAGAAAGCGAAAAAGAACTAAAGAGCCTCTTGATGAATGTTAAAGACGAGAGTGAGAACGTTGGCTTAAAACTCAAAATTCAGAAAACGACCATCATGGCATCCGGTCCAACACTTCATGGCAAATAGATGCCCAAACAATGGAAACAATGACAGACTTTACTTCATTTTGCTCCAAAATCACAGAGGACGGTGACCTCAGCTATGAAACTAAGAGGCTTTCTACTTGGAAGAAAAGCTATGACCAACCAAGACCGCATATTATAAAGCAGAGCTATTATTACTTGGCCACCAAAGGTCCGTCCAGTCATAGCTATGGTTTTTCCAGTAGTCACGTACGGATGTGAGAGTTTGACTATAAAGAAAGCTGAAGGCCGAAGCATTGAAAAAAATCACAGTCCAAAGTCACAGGTTTTGGACTGTGGTTTTGGAGAAGACTCCTGAGAGTCCTTTGGACAGCAAAGGGATCCAAGCAGTGCACCCTAAAGGAAATCAGTTCAGTTCAGTCACTCAGTCGTGTCCACCTCTTTGTGACCCCATGAATCACCGCATGCCAGGCCTCCCTGTCCATCACCAACTCCCGGAGTTCACTCAAACTCAGGTCCATCGAGTCGGTGATGCCATCCAGCCATCTCCTTCTCTGTCATCCCCTTCTTCTCCTGCCCCCAATCCCTCCCAGCATCAGAGTCTTTTCCAGTGAGTCAACTCGTTGCATGAGGTGGCCACAGTATTGGAGTTTCAGGAAACTTTAGCATCAGTCCTTCCAATGAACACCCAGGACTGATCTTTAGTTGGACTGGTTGGATCTCCTTGCCCTCCAAGGGACTCTCAAGATTTTTTCCAACACCACAGTTCAAAAGCATCAATTCTTCAGCAGTCAACTTTCTTCACAGTCCAACTCTCACATCCATACATGACCACTGGAAAAACCATAGCCTTGAATAGACAGACATTTGTTAGCAAAGTAATGCCTCTGCTTCTTAATATGCTATTTAGGTTGGTCACAACTTTCCTTCCAACGAATAAGCGTCTTTCAATTTCATGGCTGCAGTCAGCATCCACAGTGATTTTGAAGTCCCCAAAAATAAAGTCTGACACTGTTTCCACTGTTTCTCCATCTATTTCCCAAAGGAAATCAGTCCTGAATATTCATTGGAGGAACTGATGCTGACACTCCAATACTTTGGCCACCTGATGCAAAGAACGGACTACCTGGAAAAGACCCTGATGCTGGGAAGGACTAAAGGTGGGAGGAGGAAGGAGACGACTGAAAATAAGATGCTTAGATAGCACCATCCTTTCGAAGGTCATGAGTATGAGTAAGCTCCAAGAATGGATGACAGGATAACTTAAGAAGTGCCACAGTCCACGGGGTAACAAAATAGCCGGACATGGCTGAGAGCGTCATGTCAGCAGATGAAAACCTAAGCTTGAGATCGGACACGGTTGAGAGAGTCACCTGATCAGACGAGAAACCTAACCTCCTGAGTTCAAACGATAAATACACAGAAAACTGTTAAATACAGAAACCCCAGGAATAAACCCTGCCTCCGAACATTCATTCTTTAAGGTCTGTTTTTTCACGCAACAACATTGGCCTTGTTTCCCTCACAAGACCTCCAAAAATTGGCTGTGACATGTTTATGTATCTCTATGGTGCCTGTGCACATATGGTTGAGGGACGCGCACTCCTACTTCAGTGAGGGTGAGGCGCGACAAGGGTAAGTCTGGCTCAAGAGTTTGCAGATCTGCTCACGAAAGTGGATGAAGGCTCATTCTTCGAAATACTAGTTTAAACGAAATCTACAATAAATGGAAATAATAAATTGAAACTCGATTGCGGGCATTGTATTCTGGTTATGCAAATGAACGCTGAGTCCCCGCCCCCGAGAATCTCGCCTTTCCCCGCACCAGCTCTCGTGAAGCCAGCCTCCGGTCCGTTGTTCCCAAGCCCCAGACTCCATGTTTTCTCCCCCTTGACACTCTGGGTCTGATTTCTTTTGAATAACGCTTTTCTTACTGGCTGCTGCTGCTGCTGCTGCTAAGTCACTTCAGTCGTGTCCGACTCTGTGTGACCCCATAGACAGAAGCCCACCAGGCTCCCCCGTCCCTGGGACTCTCCAGACAAGAACACTGGAGTGGGTTGCCATTTCCTTCTCCAATGCAGGAAAGTGAAAAGTGAAAGTGAAGTCGCGCAGTCGTGTCCGACCCTTAGCGACCCCACGGACTGCAGCCTACCAGGCTCCTCTGCCAATGGGATCTTCTAGGCAAGAGTACTGGAGTGGCTTGCCATTGCCTTCTCCGTTTTTACTGGCTAATTATAATGATATATGGGTGCTGAATTTGACACAGAGAAAGGTCACTAGAATGTCCAATGAAATAGAGTCGCGAACCCACTCCAGTCGTGCTCGGACTATTTGCGACCCCATGGACAGTAGCACTCCAGGCACCTCTGTCCATGGAATTCTCCAGGCAATACTGTAGTGCGTAGCCATTCCCTTCTCTGGGAGATGCTTCCCCAGGAGCGAATCTGGCTCTCCCGGTTTGTAGATGGACTCTTCACTGTCTAGGTTTGAGGGTGACTCTAATCACCCTTTAAGGAAAAAGAAAAATGGCTGCCAAAATAGGAGGGCCTGGTTCCATCCCCGGTCCTGAAAATTGTCTCATTCATTTTGCTCAGTTCAGTCCTACCAGCTTTCCTATCCGTCACTCCCAGGGAATGCTCAAACTCATGTCCACCGAGTCAGTGATGCTATCTGATCGTTTTAGCCAATGTCGTCCCTTTCTCCTCCTGTCTTCGATCTTTCCCGGCACCAGAAAAATCTCCTGGAAAACCCATTCACGATTATGAGAGCCTTACAGCCAAAGACCAATCAATCTTTCTGACCAATCAACCTGACCTGCCCCCTGAGAAATCTGAATGCAGGGCAAGAAGAAACGGTTGGAACTGGACATTGTAAAGCAGACTGGTTCCAAATCAGGAAAGGAGAACATCAAGGCTGCATATTGTCACCCTGTTGATTTAACTTATATGCAGAGTACATCATGTGAAATGCCATGCTGGATGAAGCACAAGCTGGAATCAACAATGCTAGGAGAAATGTCAATAACCTCCTAAATGTAGATGACACCACCCTTATGGCAGAAAGCGAAAAAGAACTAAAGAGCCTCTTGATGAATGTCAAAGACAAGAGTGAAAACTTTGGCTTAAAACTCAAAATTCAGAAAACGAAGATCATGGCATCTGGTCCCATCACTTCATGGCATATAGATGCCGAAACAGTAGAAACTGTGACAGAGTTTATTTTTGTGCGTTCCAAAATCAGAGAGGGCAGTGACCTCAGCCATGAAATTAAAAGAGGTTTGCTATTTGGAAGAAAAGTTATGGCCAACCAAGACAGCATATTAAAAAGCAAAGACATTGCTTTGCCAACAATGTTCCATCTAGTCAAAGCTATCTACTCAGTAGTCTTGTGTGGATGTGACATTCAGACTACAAGCAAAGCTGAATGCTGAAGAATGGATGCTTTTGAACTTTGATGTTGGAGAAGACTCTGGAGAGTCCCTTGGACAGCAAGGAGATCTAACCAGTGCACCCTAAGGGAAATCAGTCTGGAATATTCATTGGAAGGATTGATGCTGAGGCTGAAACTCCAATACTCTGGCCACCTGATTCAAGGAACTGACTCACTGGAAAAGACCCTATGTTGGGAAGGATTAAAGGTGAGAGACGGGGACGACATACTATGAGATGTTTGGATGGCATCACCAAGTCAATGGACATGAGTTTGAGTAAACTCCAGGAGTTGGTTTTGGGCAGGGAGGCCTGTCGTGCTGCAGTACATGGGGTCGCAAAGAGTCAGACACAACTGAGTGACTGAGCTGAACTCACCAGCATCGTGTGTCACAAACTTATTCCCAAACACGCACCATGTTTTGACTACTCAAGATTCACCGTATAGGGCTAAGAAGTGTCGTGTTCTTGATACACGTAGGTTGAACAAAATCAGAGTTCTTTTTGCTATAGAGAAGGCAGGTAACAGGGAGATTGGGTAGGCAGCCAAAAGTGTCTGCCAGAAGCAACATCCAAGGCTGGACTTCTTCTAGTTTAAATGGGCACTGTTGGTTTTTTAAAAAAGAATCCAAAGCTCACTGTAACAAGTATCAGTGCAATGAAAAAAAATCTCTATATCCACATGTCTAATCTTCAGCCAATGTATAACATATTCTAAACAATATTAAGTGCAACAAATAGGGCCAACTCTAGTGACACTAATGAATTTGGTTATTTTTTAGCATATATGTCCTCTCTTTTGATGGCTTCCTGTCTTAGTTCGGGCTGCTGTAACAAAGTACCATAGACTGGGTGGTATTTCTCACAGTTCTAGAGAATAGGAGGTCTGAGATTGGGGTGCCATCATGGTCAGATTCTGATGAGAGCCCTCTTTCTGTTTTACAGATGGCTGCCTTATTGCTGTGTCCTCATACAGTGGAGAGCAGAAAAAAGAAGCAAGTTCTCTCATGTCTCTTACAAGGATCAGGAAGATCCCCTGGAGGAAGAGATGGTAACCTGCTCTGGTCTCTTTGCCTGTAAAATTCCATGGACAGAGGAGGCTGATGGGCCCCAGTCCATAGGGTCGCAAAGAGTCAAATGTGACTGAGCACACAGGCATGCAAGCACACTTGTTAAGGCTTAACTCCCATGACTTAATCAATTCCCAAAGGCTCTACCTCCTAATACCATCACATAGAGGGTTAGAATGTCAAGATATGGATTTTTGAGAGACAAAAACATTCAATCCTGTAACTCTTCCCATCAACCCACTCCCAGGTTCAGGAATCCAGCACTACACATAGCCTTTCTGGTCTTTTCAGGGGCCTCTTTTCAGCCACATACACTTCTCCAGGCCAAGTTTCAATCTCTGGACAATGTGGCAGAGGAGAGTTCACCCCTCAGGACACCAACGAATGGTTTAAAATGGATTCATTTTCTACCTTTCCAAGGCAATGTCCACACTGTATCACAGGCCTTTAACAACATAATCCCTCATCTTGAGGACTGGCCTGGTGCACCAGAGAGGGTAGCCTGGTAGAACTTGGAGATGAACCTAATAGAACTTTACCATTTTAAAAGGAGACTAATTCTTTTTTTGGGGGTGAGGGGAAATGAAACAGTATCTTTATTTGTCTTAACTTGTAAGAAAAACAAACAAGTACTTCCCTGGTGGTCCAGTAGTTAAGAAGCCACCTGCCAATGCATGGGACACAGCATTTGATCCCTGGTCTCGGGAGATCCCACAGGCTGCAAGGCAACTAGGCCCCTTGTGCTGCTACTGAATCCTGTGCACCCTAGAGACTGTTCTCTGCAACAAGAGAAGCCTCCACAACAAGAAGCTTGTGCACCACAACTAGAGAGTAGCCCCTACTCACTGCAACTAGAGGAAGCCCAAGCACAGCAACAAAGACCCAGCACAGCCAAAAATGAATAAGTTTTAAGGAAAAAAAATGTCAAATGCCATATAGAGAATGGAACCCAAGATGAATGGGTCATGGTGGAGGGTTCTGACAAAACGTGGTCCACTGGAGAAGGGAATGGCAAACCACTTCAGTATTCTTGCCTTGAGAACCCCATGAACAGTATCAAAAGGCAAAAAGATAGGACATGGAAGATGAACTCCCCTGGTCGGTAGGTACCCAATATGCTATTGGAGATCAGTGGGGAAATAACTCCAGAAAGAATGAAGGGATGGAGTCAAAGCAAAAACAACACCAAGTTGTGGATGTGACTGGTGATGGAAGTAAAGTCCGATGCTGTAAAGAGCAATATTACATAGGAACCTGGAATGTTAGGTCCATGAATCAAGGCAAATTAGAAGTGGTCAAACAGGAGATGGCAAGAGTGAACATCAACATTTTAGGAATCAGCGAACTAAAATGGACTGGAATGGGTGAATTTAATTCAGGTGGTCATTATATCTACTACTGTGGGCAAGAATCCCTTAGAAGAAATGGAGCAGCCATCACAGTCAACAAAAGAGTCTGAAATGCAGTACTTGGATGCAGTCTCAAAAATGGCAGAATGATCTCTGTTCATTTCCAAGGCAAACCATTCAATATCACGGTAATCCAACCCTATGCCCAACAAATAACACTGAAGAAGCTGAAGTCAAACAGTTCTATGAAGACCTACAAGACTTCTAGAACTAATGCCCCAAAAAGATGTTCTTTTCATTATAGGGGACTGGAATGCAAAAGTAGGAATTCAAGAGATACCTAGAGTAACAGGCAAATTTGGCCTTGGAGTACAGAACGAAGCAGGGCAAAGGCTAATAGAGTTTTGCCAAGAAAATGCACTGGTCATAGCAAACACCCTCTTCCAACAACACAAGAGAAGACCCTACACATGGACATCACCAAATGGTCAATACCAAAATCAGACTGATTATATTCTTTGCAGCCAAAGATGGAGAAGCTCTATACAGTCAGCAAAAACAAGACTGGGAGCTGACTGTGGCTCAGATCATGAACTCCTTATTGCCAAATTCAGACTGAAATTGAAGAGAGTAGGGAAAACCACTAGACCATTCAGGTATGACCTAAATCAAATCCCTTATGATTATACAGTGGAAGTGACAAATAGATTCAAGACATTACATCTGACAGATTGCCTGAAGAATTATGGATGGAGGTTTGTGACATTATACAGGAGGCAGTGATCAAGACCATCCCCAAGAAAAGGAAATGCAAAAAGGCACAATGGTTGTCTGAGGAGGCCTTACAAATGGCTGTGAAAAGAAGAGAAGCGAAAGGCAAATGAGAAAAGGAAAGATATACCCATTTGAATTCAGAGTTGCAAAGAATAGCAAGGAGAGATAAGAAAGCCTGTCAATGTATGGCAAAACCAACCAATATAATATTGTAAAATAATTAGCCTCCAATAAAAATTAAAAAAAAAAAGAAAGAAAGCCTTCCTCAGTGATCAATGCAAAGAAATAGAGGAAAACAACAGAATAGGAAAGACTAGAGATCTCTTCAAGAAAATTAGAGATACCAAGGGAACATTTCATGCAAAGATGGGCACAATAAAGAACAGAAATTGTATGGACCTAACAGAAGCAGAAGACATTAAGAAGAGGTAGCAAGAATACACAGAAGAACTATACAAAAAGATCCTAATGACGCAGATAATCACGATGGTGTGATCACTCACCTAGAGCCAGACATCCTGGAATGTGAAGTCAAGTGGGCCTTAAGAAGCATCACTACGAGCATAGCTAGTGGAGGTGATGGAATACCAGATGATCTATTTCAAATCCTAAAAGATGATGCTGTGAAAGTGCTGCACTCAATATGCCGGCAAATTTGGAAAACTCAGCAGTGGCTACAGGTCTGGAAAAGGTCAGTTTTCATTCCAATCCCTAAGAAAGGCAATGTCAAAGAATGATCAAACTACCACACGATTGCACTCATCTCACATGCTAGCAAAGTGATGCTCAAAATTCTCCAAGCCAGGCTTCAACAGTATGTGAACCATGAACTTCCAGATGTTCAAGCTGGATTCAGAAAAGGCAGTGGAACCAGAGATCAAATTACCAACATCCGTTGGATCATCGAAAAAGCAAGAGAGTTTCAGAAAACCATCTATTTCTGCTTTATTGACTACGCCAAAGTCTTTGACTGTGTGGATCACAACAAATTGTGGAAAGTTATGAAAGAAATGGGAATACCAAACCACCTTACCTGCCTCCTGAGAAATCTGTATGCAGGTCAAGAAGCAACAGTTAGAACTGGACATGGAACAACAGACTGAATCCAAATCGGGAAAGGAGTACATCAAGACTGTATATTGTCACCCTGCTTATTTAACTTATATACAGAGTACATCATGAGAAATACTGGATTGGATTAAGTACAAGCTGGAATCAAGATTGCTGGGAGAAATGTCAATAACCTCAGATATGCAGATGACACCACACCTATGACAGAAAGTGAAGAAGAACTTGGTGAAAGTGAAAGAGGAGAGTGAAAAAGTTGGCTTAAAACTCAACATTCAGAAAACTAAGATCATGGCATCTGGCCCCATCACTTTATGGGAAATAGAAGTGGAAGCAATAGGAACAGTGATAACTGCAGATGGTGACAGCAGACATGAAATTAAAAGACGCTTGCTCCTTGGAAGAAAAGCTGTGACCTACCTAAACAGCATATTAAAAAGCAGAGACATTACTTTGCCAACAAAAGTCAATCTAGTCAAAGCTATGGTTTTTCCAGTGGTCATGTATGGATGTGAGAGTTGGAGTATAAAAAGAAAGCTGAGCACCAAAGAATTGATGCCTTTGAATTGTGGTGTTGGAGAAGACTCTGGAGTTCCTTGGATAGCAAGGAGATCCAACCAGTCCATCCTAAAGGAAATCAGTCCTGAATATTCATTGGAAGGACTGATGCTGAAGCTGAAACTCCAATACTTTGGCCATCTGATGCAAAAAACTGACTTACTGGAAAAGACCCTGATACTAAGAAAAACTAAAGGCAGAAAGAGAAACGAAAAGACCCTGATGCTAGGAGGAACTATAAAGGTGGGAGGAAAAAGGAGACGACAGAAAATAAGATGGTTTGATAGCAAAATGGACTCAAAGGTCATGAGTAGGAGAAAGCTCCGAGAATAGGTGATAGGCAGTGAAACCTAAAGAACCACGAGTTACAAGATAGTCGGACAAGACTAAAAGAATCAACAAAGCAAACGAAAGCGTAACAGTAAACAAACACACGGAAAGTTGTTAAGTGTGAGAACCCCAGAAAAAAAAAAAAAGCCCATCTCTAAAGCCCTATTTTGCAAGGTCTATTTTTGCACACAACAATAGTGGCTTTGTTTGCCTCACAAAGCCTCCAAAAATTATGAACCACACAACACGGACTACCCCCTGGGCCTACCCGAATACTAAACGTCTGACAAAAGACCCGCCTTGAGAACGAGCACTCCTAACACAGTGAGGATGAGTCGAGTCGAGGGTAAGTCTGGCTCAAGAGTTTGCAGCAGATCTTTTCACTTAAGTGCGTGGAGGTTCATTCATCGAAATACTGCTTTTAAAAGAAATCTACGATGAATTGAAATAGTAAATTGAATCTATCGCGTGCAGTGCCTGCCGGTTATGCAAATGAACGCCAAGTCCCCGCCCCCAAGATTCACGCCTTTCCGCGCCCCAGCTCCCGGGAACCCAGCTTCCAGTCCCTTGTTCCCAGGCCCCTGACTCCATGTTTTCTCCTCCTCGACACTCTGAGTCTGATTTCTTTTCAGTAAGGATTTTGTTGATGGCTTAAGATAACGATATATGGGTGCTGGATTTGACACAGAGACGTTTCAGTAAATGATGAGTAAAATAGAGTGCTGAACCTCCTCAGTCGTGCCCAGACTATTTGCGACCCCATGGACTATAGCCCTCCAGGCTCCTCTGTCCATGGAATTCTCCAGGCAAGAATACTGCAGTGGGTAGCCATTCCCTTCTCCAGGAGAAGCTTCCCCAGGATCGAATCTGGGTCTCCCGCTTTGTAAGCAGACTCTTTACTGTCTAAGGCATCAGGGTAACTGCTGCTGCTGCTAAGTTACTATTAACAACAACAAAAAAAGCCAAAATAGGAGGGCCCGGTTCCATCCCTTGGTCGAGAAAATTGTCCAGGTCATTTGCTCAGTTCTGTCCGACCGGCTTTTGTATCCGTTACTCACTCCTGGGGCATGCTCAGACAAATGTCCACCGAGTCCGTGATGCTATCTAATGGTTTTCCCCAATGTTGTCCCTTTTTCCTCCCATCTTCGGTCTTTCTCGGCACCCGAAAATTCTCCTGGAAAGCGCATTCACAATTATGAGAACCTTACTTAACAAAGACCAAGCAATTTTATTGACCAATCAACCTGACCTGCCCCCTGAGAAATCTGTATGCAGGTCAAGAAGCATCTGTTAGAACTGGACATTGAAACCTAGACTGGTTCCAAATCGGGGAAAGGAGAACTGACTCACTGGGAAAGACCCTGATGCGGGGAAAGATTGAAGGCAGGAGGAGAAGGGGACGACAGAGGATGAGATGGTTGGATGGCGTCACCAACTCAATGGATATGAGTTTGAGTAAACTCCGGGAGTTGGTGACGGGCAGGGAGGCCTAGTGTGCTGCAGTCCACGGGGTCGCAAAGAGTCAGACACGACTGAGCAACTGACCATAACTGATGTAGAAAATAAGACGTTGAATCAGGTAAGCATTCTGGAGATTATTTAACCTTAAACTGTCATCCATCACATAAGGAAAAGATATTTGAGGAGGTGAACTTTCTAGTACACCATTCAAATTACTAGGAATGATGCAACTCAACATTTTGACAACAGTTTATTTTAATAAAAATAAAGAAATTCTTGGCTTCTGCAGCTAGTGACGGTATATTAATGGTAATGGTAATTAACAGATCATAGTCACTACAGCTAAAGTTATAAGATAAAAGCTTTGAAATAACTATGATTACTATTTTCATATAGTTTAAGAATGAGACAAGAAATTTAGGCAAAGAACTGTAAAAAATATTAACTAAAAAACCGAATAAGAGGGAAGCACTTCTGAAAAGGTGAAGTGAATGCCTAAAAAAAGAGTCCAGAGGACCAACAAATGCACTGATAAAAAAAAATGTCGAGTTTTTCTGAACTCTGGAAGTTAACCAAAATTTTAGCACAATCATGACAAATGTTTATGCAAGAAAAGTGGCTCAGTCTCCTTAAGATCAGCAATCTTTGTGGTGTTTTAACTTGTCCATCCCTTTCTTCCCTGTTCTTTGGTAACCTTGAAAACCAACAGCCTTGCACCTACAGCAGCTGTGAAAACCAGCAAACAAACCACCACAGGATGGGCAGAATAGGTTTGGTGTTCTACAGATGCCATATTCTCAAGTATTACTATTTGAACTGACAGCTCCTTTAAAAGCCCCATTCTCAGGGTCTGTCTTTATTTGGCCTGATGTAGACTTCACTCTGGCTGAGCAGCCCAATGCCTAGGGCATGTGTCAAAAACAAATGGGGGCTGGACTTCCCTGGTGGTCCAGGGGCTAAGACTCCACACTCTCAATGTAGGGGGCCAATCCCCAGTGGGGCAACTAGATCTCACATGAGGAAACTCAGATCCAAGATTTCAAGTGCCACAACTAAGACCTGGTGCAGCCAGATAAATAAATATTTTAAAAGTTACTTTAAAAAAATGCAGGCTCCAGAGTTCTGCATTTGAATCTCAGTTCTTCCACCTGTGGCTCTGGAAAACTCCCTGACCCTCTGTATGCCTCCACACTCTCATCTGTGAAATGGGATTGTGCGGGAGTGTAAATGAGTTTGCAAAGGAATTACGATAGTGACTAGACTTAGGAAGTCCTCAGTACACCCGAGTGACAGTTACACGGGACCTTACTCTTTAAATTCTAGTCCCACTTCAGGTAATCTAACAAAAGGAAAGCACAAGCATGGAGTCTGCATGTGCTCCACATGTGGTACACGTCCTGCTGGGTCGATTTGGGGGTTCCTGCTGGTAGTAAGTCCAAGAGGTTGACGGACTTTTCAAACATCTCACTGAAGGTCACCAAATGTAAAAAACCACCGATAAGGATGCTAACAAATTCATTTAGACTTTCTACATCCCATAATATTGTGAATAGAAGTGTGTAAACTCCATTTTCATTACCCAGTGGTTTGTGGTGAAGATTGAAGTGGACTCAACTGGCGAAAGCACTAAGAGGCTCTGAGAATTCTGACATTCCTCTCTCTTCACTTTCTGGATGTGGATTTGGGTTTCTTTTCTCAAGTGACCTGGGTGGTGAATAGACTGTCCCAAGAGCATGAGGCAATTCTGTTCATGGTGTTCCCTGCTGCTGTTTTTCTAGGAAATCCACTTGTGTTCTAAGAAGATGACTGCATTCACCTCTGCCCTCAAGCAAGTCATTGAAAAGCTGAGCTAAGGCCAAAGCTTCTCCAAAACAGTTTTATAGAGATTCAGATGCATAAAAGACTCAGAGAGTACCGAAGAGTCTTAGAAACAATCAATGGATGTGCTGCCCATCTAATGTAATTCACTCCATGTGCAGGCATATTTACAGCCAACAATACCTCACCTGACTTCTTAGACAATGAGGAAACTTACATCCCATAATTTCTGAAAAATTGGAGCTAGTTCCTTTGGGTGCCCAAATCTTTCATTTTAACCCTTTTATTTAAAAAAAAAAAATGATTCTGAAGTGTGATCTACACTGGCTGCTTTCTTTAAAAGAACATGGAAAATTATTTCATCCAGGGGTACATCATCTCCAGCCTCTCACTACTAAGACTCAGCCTGAGCACATCTTCTTCCCTTTGGGGCAGGCTCCACTTAAATCCTCTTGTGTCCCAGATGGAGATGCCACCAAGCACACAATTCCTTAGAAAAACAGCCTCCTCAGCACCATCTCTCAGACCCCACTCCAGTCAGCCCTGGAGTCCCGTTGATTTTATCATGTGACTGTTTCTCCATTTCTATCTGTCCTCCCATGGCCTCCATTTCCAGAGCTCACCACCCCCTCTACCTGGACTACTGGCAAAGCCACCTCTCCCCTCTGCATTAACTGATGATCCGTGTGATATATCTGCTCCTGTCACATTGTTTGAAAGTCTTTCAATGGCTTCCAATTGCCTTAAGGATAAAGCCCAAGCTTGAGAAGAGAGTATATGACACCCTCGGTGACACAGACTCTGAGTCTCAAATTTTCCTTCTTCTGCTGCTGCTAAGTCACTTCAGTCATGTCCCACTCTGTGAGACCCCATAGACGACAGCTCACCAGGGTCCTCTGTCCCTGGGATTATCCAGGCAAGAATATTGGAATGGGTTGCCGTGTCCTTCTCCAATGCATGCATGCATGCTAAGTCGCTTCAGTCGTGTCCAACTCTGTGCGACCCTCTGGACAGAAGCCCACCAGGCTCCTCTGTCCATGGGATTCTCTGGGCAAGAATACTGGAGTGGGTTGCCATTTCCTTCTCCAACTTTTCCTCTAACCTTCTCTATGTCTGTTGATGCTCTGATTGACATATCAGTTCAGTCAGTTCAGTTCAGTTGCTCAGTCGTGTCCGACTCTTTGTGACCGCATGAATCACAGCATGCCAGGCCTCCCTGTCCATCACCAACTCCCAGAGTTCACTCAAACTCAGGTCCATCGAGTTGGTGATGCCACCCAGCCATCTCATTCTCTGTCGTCCCCTTCTCCTCCTGCCCCCAATCCCTCCCAGCATCAGAGTCTTTTCCAGTGAGTCAACTCTTCGCATGAGGTGGCCAAAGTATTGGAGTTTCAGCTTTAGCATCAGTCCTCCCAGTGAACACCCAGGACTGATCTCCTTTAGAATGGACTGGTTGGATCTCCTTATATAGCGCTTCTTAAAGTCTTGCATACAGGAGCCTCCAGGCCTTGCTCCTCCTGTTTCCTGGACCTGGAATACCATTCCTCCTCCTCTTGGCCTCTTCTCCCTTTAGGATACAGCTGAGGCTCATGTCCCTTCTTTCAGAAAGTCCTCCTCCTTCCCTGCCCATGCTTGTTGGTTGAGTTAGACACTCCTCCTTAGAGATCCCATGGTGCCCTGTGCCTATGAAGAGGTCAAAGACTATGCTTAATTTAATCACATGGTGATACAGTTCCAGAGAAGAGCAAGAATAGATAAGAAGGCCTTCTTAAATAAGCAATGCAAAGTAGAAGAGGAAAACAAGAGAATGGGATAGACATCTTTTCAAGAAAATTGGAGATATCAAGGGAACATTTCATGCAAGAATGGGCACTATGAAGGACAAAAAAGGTAAAGAACTAATATAAGCAGAAGAGACTAACAAGAGCTGACAAGAATACACAGAAGAATTGTACAAAAAGGGTCTTAACCGTCCATTGTAACCGTGGTTACAATGGTGTGGTCACTCACCTAAGAGCCAGATATCTTGGAGTGTGAAATCAAGTAGGCCTTAGGAAGCATTACTATGAATAAAGCTAGTGGAGGCGGTGGAATTCCAGCTCAGCTAGTTAAAATACTAAGAGGTGATGCTGTTAAAGTGCTACACTCAATATGTCAGCAAATTTGGAAAGCTCAGCAGTGGCCACAGGACTGGGAAAGGTCAGTTTTCATTCCAATTGCAAAGAAGGGCAATGCCAAAGAATGTTCAAACTACTGTATAATTGTGCTTGTTTCACATGCTAGTAAGGTTATGCTCAAAATCCTTCAAGCTAGGCTTCAGCAGTATTTGAACTGAGAATTCCAGATGTACAGGCTGGATTCAGAAAAGGTAGAGGAACAAGAGATCAAATTGCCAACATCCATTGGATCATAGAGAAAGCAAGGGAATTCTAGAAAAACATCTGCTTCATTGACTATGCTAAAGCCTTTAACTGTGTGGATCACAACAAACTGGAAAATTCTTGAGGAGATGGGAATACCAAGACCACCTTACCTGTCTCCTGAGAAACCAGGTCAAGAAGTAACAATGAGAACTGTACATGGAACAATGAACTGGTTCAAAATTGGGAAAGAAGTTTGACAACGCTATACATTGTCACCCTGCTTATTTATTAACTTATAAGCAGAGTATGTCATGCAAAATGCCAGGTTGGATGAATCACAGGCTGGAAATCAAGACTGCTAGGAGAAATATAAAAAACCTCAGATAGGCCACTCTACCACTCTACCACTCTAATGGCAGAAAGTGAAGAACTCTACCACTCTACCACTCTAATGGCAGAAAGTGAAGAACTAAAGAGCCTCTTTATGAGGGTGCCACTTAGCCACTGCTGCTGCTAAGTCACTTCAGTTGTGTCCGACTCTGTGTGACCTCATAGACAGTAGCCCACCAGGCTCCTCCGTCCCTGGGATTCTCCAGGCAAGAACACTGGAGTGGGTCGCCATTTCCTTCTCCAATGCATGAAAGTGAAAAGTGAAAGTGAAGTCGCTCAATCGTGTCTGACCCTTAGCAACCCCACGGACTGCAGCCTACCAGGCTCCTCTGTCCAAGGGATTTTCTAGGCAAGAGTACTGGATTGGGGTGCCATTGCCTTCTCCGACTTAGCCACTAGAAGACCTCAAAATTTAGAACTTAAAAAACTACATATATACACTTACAAAACTGTTTAAGGCTTATATCGTATGTATTTTCTTGGGCTCCCAAATCACTGTGGATGGTGACTGCAGCCATGAAATTAAAAGACACTTGCTCCTTGGAAGAAAAGCAATGACAAACCTAAACAGTGCATTAAAAAGCAGAGGTATCACTTTGCTGACAAAGGGCCATACTGTCAAAGCTATGGTTTTTCCAGTAGTCATGTATGGATGTGAGAGTTGGACCAGAAAGAAGACTGAGCACTGAAGAATTGATGCTTTGGAACTGTGGTGTTGGAGAAGACTCTTGAGAGTCCCTTGGACAGCAAGGAGATCAAACCAATCAATCCTAAAGGAAATCAGTCCTGAATATTCATTGGAAGGATGGATACTGAAGCTCCAATACTTTGGCCACCTGGTGTGAAGAGCCAACTCATTGGAAAAGACCCTGATGCTGGGAGAGATTGAAGGCAGGAGGAGAAGGGGACAACAGAGGATGAGATGGTTGGATAGCATCACCAACTCAATAGACATGAGTTTGAGGAACCTTCGGGAGATGGTGAAGGGCAGGGAAGCCTGGCATGCTGCAGTCCACGGGGTCACAGAGTTGGACACGACTTAGTGACTGAACAACAACTCACATTTTCCTCTCTCTGCTTTCACTCTCAGTGGCTTCTCACCAAGGTCTTCTATGGACATATTATTCCGTTCGTTCCATCGCTCAGTCGTGTCCAACTCTTTGTGACCCCGTGGACTGTAGCCTACCAGGCTTCTCTGTCCATGGGATTCTCCAGGCAAGAATACTGGAGTGGGTTACCATTTCCTTCTCCAGGGGATCTTCCCGACTCAGGGATCGAACCCAGGTCTCCCACATTGGAGGCAGACGCTTTAACCTCTGAGCCACCAGGGAAGCCCTTGCCTCCTAATTCCCATGACATTCTGGATGGCAGCTTCTAATCTGTGGCGGCCTGGTGAATTGGATGACCAGGCTGATCAGGAATTGTAGATCCAGAAGAATGTCAAGAGTGGTTACGTCTGAATATTGGCATTATGGGCAATATAGTTCTCTTTCTGGAGAAGGCAATGGCACCCCACTCCAGTACTCTTGCCTGGAATGGATGGAGGAGCCTGGTAGGCTGCAGTCCGTGGGGTCGCTAAGAGTCGGACACAACTGAAGTGACTTAGCAGCAGCAGCAGTTCTATTTCTACTTCTCATTTTTAAACCAAATTTCCTCTAATGAATATACACTATATTTATGACAAAGATGTTAAGAATATAGGAATTTTAGTTAATAAAGATTTTAATAAAGATCAGTACCTTAGGCTAATTCCTCAGAATTTCCAGATTCTATGTGTGGGCCCCAGACCAGGACCAGCAGCCTCACCTGGGAGCTTGGTAGAGATGAGAATTGGGCCCTGCATCAGTTACTAAATCAGAAACCCTGGGACGGGGGCCCAGAAATTTGTTTTAACAAGCCCTCCAGGTGATTCTGACACACACTCAAGTTTGAAAATCACTCATTTAGGGAACAAAGTCCAGAGTGTTAACATAGGGTTTAGTGACAACTGCTATTTCAGATGGTTGGTCTCGAGATGTTTTAGCTGTTGCTAATTTCCAAGGTCAGGGCTCTGTGTTCGAGGGGGTATGGCTGCTGAGGAGCTGCCTTCTGAACCCTCATAGGGACTTGTATCTCTTTTGAAAAAAAAAGGAAGTACCTAAACGTACTGATTTCACGAAGAGGGGAAGTATGAACCAAAAGATGTTTTACAAGCTAGGCGTGGGGATGGAATGGGAGGGCTTTTGGGTGGTGTTGGGCTGCACCCCGCAGGCCTATAATCCCTAAATGTACCCAGCTTCAAGACCAAAGAAAGAGCCCGGAGTGCACAATGGAGACATCATGGTTTAATGGATGAGGGCACCTACCTGTCTGAAGCAAGATCCTGGGGGAACACCCCACCGTGTAGGGTGATGGGAGGCAGGACATGGTGGCAGGCTTCACTCCTCAGGAGAGAGGGAGGGTGCCAGTTACAGCCGAAATTGACATCGGGTGGGTTTATTAGTTACCAGGGAAACCAGTAGGGGGGCCCTCTCCTCATAACCCTTTTGATAAGAATAATCACCAGCTGGGGCCTGGGGAAAGTACTAGAAGGTGAGTCATGTGTGTAGGGTGCAGGTGAAGCAGGCACTGGTCGGGCAGGGGAAGGACAGACAGCAAGACAACAGGCATCTTGGGGGGCCTGACCATACACTCCTCTCCAACACACCCCACATGACCCAGACAATCTTGGTCTGCCCCTCTTCTGTGATATTGCTGGGGTCAGGTTTGTAGAGGGGACACTTCAACCAGACCCCACAAATACAATACAGACAGGCCACCCCTGCTGGTCACAAACCCAGAGTCACCCCCCCTGGGGAGGAGCAGGCCCTGGCTCTAAGAGAAACATTTCACTGGCCTAGTCTCAGCTGTCACAGCACAGGTCTGCACCCCATGTTATGCTGAGTGCCATTAGGAGTGAAGCCGTTAGGTCTTTCCAAATAAAAACCAGTTAATCCCTATTTCTAGTAGTCATGTATGGATGTGAGAGTTGGACTATAAAGTGAGAGTTGGACTACAAAGAAAGCTGAGTGCCAAAGAATTGATGCTTTTGAGCTGTGGTGTTGGAGAAGACTCTGGAGAGTCCCTTGGACTGCAAGGGGATCCAACCAGTCCATCCTAAAGGAAATCAGTCCTGAATATTCATTGGAAGGACTGATGCTGAAGCTGAAACTCCAATGCTTTAGCCACCTGATGCAAAGAACTGACTCATTGGAAAAGACCCTGATGCTGGGAAAGATTGAGGGCAGGAGAAGAAGGGGATGACAGAGGATGAGATGGTTGGATGGGGTCATCGACTCAATGGACATGAGTTTGAGTAGGCTCCGGGAGTTGGTGATGGACAGGGAGGCTTGATGTGCTTCAGTCCATGGGGTCGCAAAGAGTCAGATACGACTGAGCAACTGAACTGAATCCCATTAGTTAGAACTGTGTATCCAGAAGCCAGCCTATTCCACTGCACACAACAGACCCCAGGGGGCTCATGGGCTGTCAACTGTACAGTGACATTTACCTACAGGGGTCCTTCCATGTATTGGCACATGGAACCAGAAAATGGTGAGTATTCCCCTCCCCTCCACTTTCAGTAGTCCCTACATGGTCATATCAGCCACGTTAATTTTCCACACAAGTCCCGAGGAGGACAACAGCAGCATCTCATTGCACACCCAGCAATTAGACATATCTTGCAGTAAGGCCAGTGTTGCTGCTCCGTCTGCAAACAGATTTCCTCCCTCAGATGAGGGAGAAAATGTAAGACATTTAACAGGCACAACACAAGGGAGATGATGACCAGAAAGCAAAATACAAGCAGTAACCACATTCTAAGATAAACCACACCTGCCTGTGAATTTTGTCCTCGTCTGCAATACAGTTCAGAAAACTCAACTGTTCAATGATACAATAACACGTATAAAATCACATATACAATGGTCACCTGGTTCTACTTTGGATGTATAAGCCACAACTACTCCATTTTGACTTTCAAAATGATTCCCTTCCTCAATGGCCAAAGCAGATGTACAATGCATATCTGAACGATGACAGAACGGTTGCTCTGGTCAGTAAAATTTAAGTGAAACCATGTGTAAACCAGAATAACTCCCCCCACCTCAATATGTGCAGATTTTTCAATCAATTCCCCTTTTGTTGTCACATCTTCCAAATCAGAAAGCAGTGAGGATCAAAATACCCATCCCTTGATGCTGGGGTGCTGGCTCCTACCCCAGGTTCAGATTATATCCCTCAGTGCAAGGTCTCCTCTGTATTTCCCTAGTTATTCATGTTGCAGGAAAATTAATCAGATCTCATGAGCAGGCTCAGAGGTATGTTGATGAGGAAACACTTTATTTTTTATCACTTATAGCCAACATTTTATCACTTATACCCAATTGTCACACAAGCATTGTACATGTGCTTTTAGCAGAAGACTTAAAGCAATGTCACTTCATGAGCAGTTAGACTTTGTGACAATTTCACTAGATCATATTCTTTCCAGAACATCAGGGCAAAAGTATGGTTAACACAATAACCTTCATAAACACAGACCTCAATTAACAGAACTAGAATTTAACATCCACTAAAATATAATATTGCTCTAAAATTACCCTCATCTCCACCAAACAGCCCAATCAAGACTAATTTGCCAAATAAGTCTGGTCAATTGACCATATAATCTCCTCCAAAATGGACAGAGGAGCCTGGTGGGCTACAGTCCATGGGGTCAGAAAGAGTGAGACATGACTAAGCGACTAACACACAGGCATTAGGCCTGCATAGTTGCTATGTTACTTTTAGGTAGGGCTTCCCTGGTGGCTCAGATAGTAAAGAATTTGCCCATAACACAGGAGATCCCTGGGTCAGGAAGATTCCCTGGAAAAGGGAATGGCAACTCACTCCAGTATTCTTGCCTGGAGAATTAAATGGAAAGAGGAGCCTGGTGGGCTACAGTCCGTGGGGTCACAAAGAGTCAGACACAAGTGAGTGACTAAGCACACAGGACACAAAGTGGCTGTAGTGGAACTCTTCAGAAACCTCAGACCAAATTCCCAAAAAGCCTCTCAAAGCCAGGAAAGCCATGCCAACAACCTGCTCTCACACTCCACCTCAGTGAACTTCTCTCTTCTTCTCCTGCTGCTGCTGCTAAGTCGCTTCAGTTGTGTCCGACTCTGTGCGACCCCATAGACGGCAGTCCACCAGGCTCCCCTGTCCCTGGGATTCTCCAGGCAAGAACACTGGAGTGGGTTGCCATTTCCTTCTCCAATGCGTGAAAGTGAAAAGTGAAAGCGAGGTCACTCAGTCGTGTCTGACTGAGTGACCCCATGGACTGCAGCCTACCAGGCTCCTCCATCCATGGGATTTTCTAGGCAAGAGTACTGGAGTGGCTTGCCATTGCCTTCTCCGTCTCTCTTCTAGAGGTCCCCAAAATATCGCAATTCCTTCACATGACAGGAGACAGTCTTTCCCATTCATCTGCTAAGGCTGCTCAGAACCCAGAAGTGTCCAATATCTGGAGGGACCAGGCAGAGAGAAAGAAAAAAGCATCAGTTCTACCCACAGGTGTAGTTTACCAAAGTGCTATAAATCAAAACCAACTTGAGGGGAAGGGATTCCTTAATCTGAAAACAGATCAAAACCAGCAATATTCTAGACAAAGTCGTAAAAATTATAACCATATTCACCAGTTCACTCAGTAACCAACCCTTTTGTTAATTTTTTATGAAGCTGTCAGGTCTTCCATTAATATTCTTTAAGTTCTTAGCCAGTTTAGAAATATCAATACAACTTGAAATTTATCAGAGGCCTGTTACTATCAAAAGGTTCTTCCGATGAATCTTCTTGAAGGTGAAACACTTTTGCAAAAGCATCAGATAAAGCAATAACTATCTATAAAAGACAAAAGACTTAAAAAGACAAGGCTAAGCACCTGATTACAATGTAAATGATAAAGAAACTTGGCTACCTTAACTAGAATTATGACCAATGACATTGTACAGGAGACAGGGATCAAGACCATCCCCAAGAAAAGGAAATGCAAAAAGGCACAATGGTTGTCTGAGGAGGCCTTACAAATAGCTATGAAAAGAAGAGAAGCGAAAAGCAAAGGAGAAAAGGAAAGATATATCCATTTGAATGCAGAGTTCCAAAGAACAGCAAGGAGATTTAAGATAAGCCTTCCTCAGTGATCAGTGCAAAGAAATAGAGGAAAACAATAGAATGGGAAAGGCTAGAGATCTCTTCAAGAAAATTAGAGATACCAAGGGAACATTTCATGCAAAGATGGGCACAATAAAGGACAGAAATTGTATGGACCTGAGGAACGCTGGGCTGGAAGAAGCACAAGCTGGAATCAAGATTGCTGGGAGAAATAGAAATATCAATAACCTCAGATATGCAGATGATACCACCCGTATGGCAGAAAGTGAAGAGGAACTCAAAAGCCTCTTGATGAAAGTGAAAGAGGAGAGTGAAAAGGTTGGCTTGAAGCTCAACATTCAGAAAACAAAGATCGTGGCATCTGGTCCCATCATTTCATGGGAAATAGATGGAAAAACAGTGGAGACAGATTCAGATTTTATTTTTTTGGGCTCCAAAATCACTGCAGATGGTGATTGCAGCCATGAAATTAAAAGACGCTTACTCCTTGGAAGGAAAGTTATGACCAACCTGGATAGTATATTGAAAAGCAGAGACATTACTTTGCCAACCAAGGTCCGTCTAGTCAAGGCTATGGTTTTTCCCGTGGTCATGTATGGATGTGAGAGTTGGACTATGAAGAAGGCTGAAAGCCAAAGAATTGATGCTTTTGAACTGTGGTGCTGTAGAAGACTCTTGAGAGTCCCTTGGACTGCAAGGAGATCCAACCAGTCCATTCTAGAGGAGATCAATCCTGGTGTTCATTGGAGGGACTGATGCTAAAGCTGAAACTCCAATACTTTGGCCACCTCATGCGACGAGTTGACTCACTGGAAAAGACTCTGATGCTAGGAAAGGTTGGGAGCGGGAGGAGAAGGGGACGACAGAGAATGAGGTGGCTGGATGGCATCACCTACTCTGTGGACATGAGTTTGAGTGTACTCCGGGAGTTGGTGATGGACAGGGAGGCCTGGCGTGCTGTGATTCATGGGGTCACAGAGAGTCGGACACGACTGAGCGACTGAACTGAACTGAACAGAAGCAGAAGACATTAAGAAGAGGTGGCAAGAATACACAGAAGAACTGTACAAAAAAGATCTTCATGACATAGATAATCACGATGATGTGATCACTCACCTAGAGCCAGACATCGTGGACTGTGAAGTCAAGTGGGCCTTAGAAAGCATCACTACAAACAAAGCTAGTGGAGGTGATGGAATACCAGTTGAGCTATTTCAAATCCTAAAAGATGATGCTGTGAAAGTGCTGCACTCAATATGCCAGCAAATTTGGAAAACTCAGCAGTGGCCACAGGACTGGAAAAGGTCAGTCTTCATTCCAATCCCAAAAAAAGGCAATGCCAAAGAATGCTCAAACTACCACACAATTGCATTCATCTCACATGCTAGTAAAGTGATGCTCAAAATTCTCCAAGCCAGGCTTCAGCAATACGTGAACCGTGAACTTCCAGATGTTCAAGCTGGTTTTAGAAAAGGCAGAGGAACCAGAAATCAAATTGCCAACATCTGTTGGATCATGGAAAAAGCAAAAGAGTTCCAGAAAAACATCTATTTCTGCTTCATTGACTATGCCAAAGCCTTTGACTGTGTGGATCACAACAAATTGTGGAAAATTCTGAAAGAAATGGGAATACCAGACTACCTGACCTGCCTCTTGAGAAATCTGCATGCAGGTCAGGAAGCAACAATTAGAACTGGACATGGAACAACAGACTGGTTCCAAATAGGAAAAGGAGTGTGTCAAGGTTGTATATTGTTACCCTGCTTATTTAACTTATATGCAGAGTACATCATGAGGAACGCTGGGCTGGATGAAGCATAAGCTGGAATCAAGACTGCCAGGAGAAATATCAATAATCTCAGATATGGAGATGACACCACCCTTATGGCAGAAAGTGAAGAGGAACTAAAGAGCCTCTTGATGAGTATGAAAGAGGAGAGTGAAAAAGTTGGCTTAAAACTCAACATTCAGAAAACAGATCATGGCATCTGGTCCCATCACTTCATGGCAGGTAGATGGGGAAACAGTGGAAACAGTGGCTGACTTTGTTTTTCTGGGCTCCAAAATCACTGCAGACGGTGACTGTAGCCATGAAATTAAAAGATGCTTGCTCCTTGGAAGAAAAGTTATGACCAAACTAGACAGCATATTAAAAAGCAGAGACATTACTTTGCCAACAAAAGTCCATCTAATCAAGGGTACGGTTTTTCTAGTAGTCATGTATGGATGTGAGAGTTGGACTATAAAGAAAGCTGAGTGCCAAAGAATTGATGCTTTTAAACTGTGGTGTTGGAGAAGACTCTTGAGAGTCCCTTGGACTGCAAGGAGATCCAACCAGTCCATCCTAAAGGAGATCAGTCCTGGGTGTTCATCGGAAGGACTGATGTTGAAGCTGAAAGTCCAATACTTTGGCCACCTGATGCGAAGAGCTGACTCATTGGAAAAGACCCTGATGCTGGGAAAGATTGAGGGCAGGAGGAGAAGGGGACAACAGAGGATGAGATGGTTGGATGGCATCACTGACTCAATGGACCTGAGTTTGGGTAAACTCTGGGAGTTGGTGATGGACAGGGAGGCCTGGTGTGCTGCAGTTCATGGGGTCGCAAAGAATCAGACACGACTGAGCGACTGAACTGAACTGTAATCTTAACCCTTAAAAACCTTAATGTTTGGCAAAAATCAAGAAGCAAGTAATTATGCATTTCCTGATTGGAAAATTTAAGCTTTGGTCTTCTCTCCACAGCAGGCAAAGGTAGGTACACAGATGCACCCAGCCAATTAATGTTCTAATAGTTTATCCTATTTGAAATGACCCAGATTGTCCATGAATTCTCATTTGACTTAGTTTAGTTTCAAGTAACCAAAATCTGGAGAGACTACCATCGAGAGACATTCACAAAATGTAATTATTCCTAATAGAGTTTACCTGAAAGGTCTATTTGTTTCCCCTTTACTCTTAGAGCTCACACAAGATTAAAGTTCCAGAGAGCCCAGGTAGGTTATTTATATCTCAAAGGCATCAGAGAAATACCAATTCCCTCTAGAAAGCTAGCTTAATCAATTACAAGAGGCTCACTTTGATAAACAGCAGAGCCATTAGAGGCCATTGTTGCCCAGAGGCACCTCCATCGAGCAAGGACAGCCACCATAGGGCCTTTCAGGCTAGTGGACAGCCACCCTGGGGTTTCCCTGTAACTTGTGGGGTCACTCCTGGAACTTTTGGGCCCCACAAGTGAGCTGGCACCCCGCAAATTTCCATTCTCTGTCCTGTATTTCCCAATGACTCAGCACTCACTGGAGTCTCCTCGGTTTCCAGGGTGCTGGCCCACCAATTTGGGGGCTGCACCCCTGCACTTGCCCAGCTTCGTGACCAAAGAAAGAGACTGGAGTCAGCGACAGAGATGACATGGTTGAATGGCTGGGGGAGCCTACCTGTCTGAAGCAAGGGCCTGGAACAACACCCCACCTTGTGCAGTGACAGACAGTGGACAGAACATAGCAGCAGGCAGGGCTGGGGTGTGTGGTGGGGGGGCGTGGTGAGGTGGGAGGGGAGGTTACAGGTTATAGGGGAATTGCCTTAAGGTGGGCTCATCAGTTACCAGGGAACCTAGCAAAGAGGCACACCCTTCATTGCACCTTGGAAGAGAACAGTCACCAGCTGGGGCCTGGGGCAAGTAGGTAGGAAGTTCAGACCTCGGCTTAAGATACAGGTGAAGCAGGCCCTGGTCGAGCAGGGGATGGACAGAGAGCAAGGGCACAGCCATCTTGAGGGGCCTGACCACACAGGTGGACAAAGGGCTGGATGCCTTGTGGTTGCCTTGGATTCCATCCACAACCCCCAGTTAGTAGCACTAGCCAAGGATTTAGGAGGAAGCTTTCAAGGCACCACCTGCTAATGCTCCCAAGTTTGTTAGAGCTGGACAATGTCCTAGAGATCAGTGACAACAACTGGCTTCCCGGGGCCTATTGACAGATACAACAACTGAGGTGCAAATATGTGAAGTGTCTGAGGTCACACAGCTGGTGGGGCAGAGCTGGGCCCAGGATCGAGGACATCATTTCTTCACATTAAAATCGCCTGGGGAGCTTTATTTAATTTTTTTTTTCTGCGTATTATTTTTTTTTTTATTTTTTATTTTTTTTAATTTTTTTAATTTTTTTTTCTTTTTTTTTATGTAATTAATTTATTTTTTATTGGAGGCAAATTATTTTACAATATTATATTGGTTGGTTTTGCCATACATTGATATGAATTTGCCCCGGGTTTACATAAGTTCCCCCTCCTGAACCCCCCTCCCACCTCCCTCCTCCCTTTATCCTCCCTCTGGGTCATCCCCGCATGCCAGCCCCGAGCATCCTATAACATGCATTGACCCTGAACTAGTGATTCGTTTCACATATGACAACATACATGTTTCAATGCCATTCTCCCAAATCATCCCACCCTCACCCTCTCCCATAGAGTCCCAAAGACTGTTCTATACATCTGTGTCTCTTTTGCTGTCTCGTATACAGGGTTATCATTTGCATCTTTCTAAATTCCATATATATGTGTTAGTATACTGTATTGGTGTTTTTCTTTCTGGCTTACTTCACTCTGTATAATAGGCTCCAGTTTCATCCACCTCATTAGAACTGATTCAAATGTATTTTTTTTAATGGCTGAATAATACTCCATTGTGTATATGTACCAAAGCTTTCTTATCCATTCATCTGCAGATGGACATCTAGGTTGCTTCCATGTCCTGGCTATTATAAACAGTGCTGCAATGAACATTGGAGTACACGTGTCTCTTTCAATTCTGGTTTCCTCGGTGTGTATGCCCAGGAGTGCGATTGCTGGATCATATGGCAGTTCTATTTCCAATTTTTTGAGGAATCTCCACACTGTTCTCCATAGTGGCTGTACTAGTTTGCATTCCCACCAACAGTGTAAGAGGGTTCCCTTCTCTCCACATCCTCTCCAGCATTTATTGCATGTAGACTTTTGGATAGCAGCCATTCTGACTGGTGTGAAATGGTATCTCATTGTGGTTTTGATTTGCATCTCTCTGATTATGAGGGATGTTGAGCATTTTTTCATGTGTTTGTTAGCCATCTGTATGTCTTCTTTGGAGAAATGTCTGTTTAGTTCTTTGGCCCATTTTTTGATTGGGTCATTTATTTTTCTGGAATTGAGCTGCAGGAGCTGCTTGTATAATTTGGAGATTAATCCTTTATCAGTTGCTTCATTTGCTATTATTTTCTCCCATTCTGAAGGCTGTCTTTTCACCTTACTTATAGTTTCCTTTGCTGTGCAGAAGCTTTCGATTTTAATTAGGTCCCATTTGTTTATATTTGCTTTTATTTCCAATATTCTGGGAGGTGGGTCATGGAGGATCCTGCTGTGATTTATGTCGGAGAGTGTTTTGCCTACGTTCTCCTCTAGGAGTTTTATAGTTTCTGGTCTTACATTTAGCTCTCTAATCCATTTTGAGTTTATTTTGGTGTATGGTGTTAGGAAGTGTTCTAGTTTCATTCTTTTACAAGTGGCTGACCAGTTTTCACAGCACCACTTGTTAAAGAGACTGTCTTTTCTCCATTTTATATTCTTGCCTCCTTTGTCAAAGATGAGGTGTCCATAGATGCGTGGATTTATCTCTGGGATTTCTATTTTGTTCCATTGATCTATATTTCTGTCTTTATGCCAGTACCATACTGTCTTGATGACTGTGGCTTTGTAGTAGAGCCTGAAGTCCGGCAGGTTAATTCCCCCAGTTCCATTTTTCTTCCTCAAGATTGCTTTGGCTATTCGAGGTTTTTTGTATTTCCATACAAATTGTGAGATTATTTGTTCTAGTTCTGTGAAAAATATTGTTGGCAGCTTGATAGGGATTGCATTGAATGTATAAATTATTTTGGGTAGTATACTCATTTTTACAATATTTATTCTTCCAATCCATGAACATGGTATATTTCTCCATCTATTAGTGTCCTCTTTGATTGCTTTCAGTAGTGTTTTATAGTTTTCTATGTACAAGTCTTTTGTTTCCTTAGGTAGATATATTCCTAAGTATTTAATTCTTTTCGATGCAACAGTGAATGGAATAGTTTCCTTAATTTCTATTTTCTCATTATTAGTGTATAGGAATGCAAGGGATTTCTGTGTGTTGATTTTATATCCTGCAACGTTACTGTAATCATTGATTAGCTCTAGTAGTTTTCTGGTAGAGTCTCTAGGGTTTTCTGTGTAGAGGATCATGTCATCAGCGAACAGTGAAAGTTTTACTTCTTCTTTTCCAATTTGTATTCCTTTTATGTCTTTTTCTGCTCTGATTGCTGTAGCCAAAACTTCCAGAACTATGTTGAAGAGTAGTGGTGAGAGTGGGCACCCTTGTCTTGTTCCTGACTTTAGGGGAAATGCTTTCAGTTGTACTGAAAGCTTTAAGTGTACATTTGCCCAAGTGTCACTCCAGACCAATCGGAGTGTCTCAGAGGTAAGGCCTGTCATTTTTTCCCAAAATGCCCCTATGGTACAAGCCTAGTCTACCAATAGTTGACAACTACTGTCCAAAAGCAGTATCAGAATCACGTGGAGGACTGATTAAATAGACCACCTGACTCTAACCCCAGAGGGTCTGATGCAGTAGGTCTGGGGTGAGGCACAAGAATTTGCATTCCTAACAAACTCCCAAGAGATGCTGATGCTGGTGATGCTGGTCTGGCCTGGAGACTATCCCCGTGGTCAGTCCCTTTACTCAGTCCCAAAGGCAAAGGCCTGTGGTTGTCACCACTTTTGTTTGTGTATTTTTTTTTTTTTGGTTGTGCCATGAAGCATGTGGGATGGATCAGGGATTGAACCCGTGCCCCCTGCAGTGGAAGCAGGGAGTCTTAACCACTGGACCACCAGGGAAGTCCCCTGTCCCCACTTTTGATACTTACACCTCTTTGTGCTGTTCTTAACTTTCTCTCCTAAGGCTAATTTCCATGATCACTTGTTGCAGATTTTGACCTATTTTTACCCATTTATAAAAGACTGGGGTATGAGTGAAGGTTACAAATTGTGTTTGCCCCATCATTCTATGAAGTGGAAGAAGAATGACCTTGCTTATCTGAACACAGTATACCAATTCTAAGACTTCCATCAACCCCCTCCAGACACACACATTTTCCTGAGTTCTGTGTGTGTATATGAATCAGAACATGACAATTTCATTTTCCTGAAAACACTCCATTCTAAACTAATGACTAGGTTCTAGGTTATACCAACCCCAAATAGTTGAAAGTTCTCCTAGATGTTTGCCAAGCCAAATACAGAGGCATGGCAACTTCACCATGTTCCTCCAGTGGATGGACTTTCCAGTTCAAGGACTGACAAATCTGTATGTGAGGAAGCTTCCCCAGCTACAATTCAAACTGAGAACCTGAGAATCCAACCTCCAGAGCTTTAGACACTGGAGCTATGAACAGAGATATGGCTAGGGTAGAGGCAAAGGGCAGGATGACTTCTCCCATCCTTGCAATGAGGGCTGTGAGAACTAGAAGATCCTGTCCACAGCAAGGGGGTGAATGGAGTTGGCAATCTTCAGAAGAGGGGGGCTGTCATGGAGAAATGCTCCCAAGCATAAGGAAGAGCCATGGCGGCAGTGACTGGGTCACATGATGCTGGAAGATAATTACTCCATTTTGGTGCACTGTTAAAACCTCCAGCCCTTGCCTCAGCACCATGAGTAGACAAGACATCCTGTCTTTGAGGACTAGACCATGTTGGGAAAGATATGGCCTAGGAGCCAGACCCTAGTTCAAAGCCCCTCCTGGCCACTTATCATTTGTGAACTAGAAGATGTTCCCACTCTTCTCATCTTTAAAATGGACATAATATTTACACGTTCGTTGTGAGGGTTTAAACTTAACATGTAAGTTGCACACAGAACAGTGCCTGGTATATAGTAGGCACTCAGTAAGTGGTACCTTCTATTGCCTCAAAATCAAATGTGGGTTGAGGTTTGGTACACCAGATATCACTTTGACAGTTATTTTCCCCACATAATTCAGACAGCCTGAAGAATACACATTAATGCAGTGGAAAGAATAAAAATAGAACATCTGGAGACAGATTCTAGTTCCAGCTCTGACTGCAACAGACCATGTGACTTGGCAAATCAATTACTTCTGTTCTCTCATCAGTAAAGGGGAGAAATTGTGCCACGTGACCTCCAAAACCTCTTCCCCTCCAACATTACATAAGTGTCTGTGAGGCCACCAAAATGGCTAAAACCTCACTGTTTAGTGTCCACCATTCCCTGAAGCAGCATTTTCCAAACTTTCTTGATAAGAATCACTGAGGATGCTTTTAAACATACAGATTTCTAGGGCCTTCTCATAAAACAGAACTGTCCAAAACAGTAGCCACTAGACATCTGGGATTACTCAGCCCTTAAACATAACTAGTCCAAATTTAGATGTCCCATAAGTATAAAATGCAAAACAGTCTTTGGGACTCTGTGGGAGAGGGTGAGGGTGGGATGGTTTGGGAGAATGGCATTGAAACATGTATATTATCATATGTGAAACAAATCACCAGTACAGGGTCGATGCATGTTACAGGATGCTCATGGCTGGTATGCGGGGATGACCCAGAGGGAGGATAAGGGGAGGAGGGAGGTGGGAGGGGGGTTTGGGAGTGGGAACTCATGTACACCCGGGGCAGATTCATGTCAATGTATGGCAAAACCAACCAATATAATATTGTAAAATAATTAGCCTCCAATAAAAATAAAAAATAAAAAAAAACAAAAAAAAGAAATTTAAAATTAAGTATGAAAAAAGATTAGAAAACATTTCAATAATGTTTTATTGCTCACATGTTAAAATGATAGTATTCGGGATATATAAGTAAAATATATTGTTTACCAGTTCAGTTCAGTTCAGTCGCTCAGTCGTGTCCGACTCTTTGCGAGCCCATGAATCACAGCACACCAGGCCTCCCTGTCCATCACCAACTCCCGGAGTTCACTCAAACTCATGTCCATAGAGTCGGTGATGCCATCCAGCCATCTCATTCTCTGTCGTCCCCTTCTCCTCCTGCCCCCAATCCTTCCCAGCATCAGAGTCTTTTCCAGTGAGTCAACTCGTCGCATGAGGTGGCCAAAGTATTGGAGTTTCAGCTTTAGCATCAGTTCTTCCAATGAACACCCAGGATTGATCTCCTTTAGAATGGACTGGTTGGATCTCCTTGCAATAATAAAATATATCATTAAAGGTAATAAAATATACTTAAGTAAAATAGAGGAAAACAACAGAATGAGAAAGACTAGAGAGCTCTTCAAGGAAATTAGAGATACCAAGGGAACATTTCATGCAAGGATGGGCACGATAAAGGACAGAAATGGTATGGACCTAACAGAAGCAGAAGATATTAAGAAGAGGTGGCAAGAATACACAGAAGAACTATACAAAAAGATCTTAATGACCCAGATAACCACAATTGTATGATCACTCAACTAGAACCAGACATCTTGGAGTGCGAAGTCAAGTGGACCTTAGGAAGCATCACTACAAACAAAGCTAGTGGAGGTGATGGAATTACAGCTGAGCTATTTCAAATCCTAAAAGATGATGGTGTGAAAGTGCTGCACTCAATATGCCAGCAAATTTGGGAAACTCAGCAGTGGCCACAGGACTGGAAAAGATCAGTTTTCATTCCAATCTCAAAGAAAGGTAATGCCAAAGAATTTTCAAACTACCGCACAATTGCACTCTTTTCACATGCTGGCAGAGTAACACTCAAAACTCTTCAAGCTAGGCTTCAACAGTATGTGAACCAAGAACTTCTAGATGTTCAAGCTGGATTCAAAAAAGGCAGAGGAACCAGAGATCAAATTGCCAACATCCATTGGATCATAGAAAAAGCAAAGGAATTCCAGAAAAACATCTATTTCTGTTTCATTGACTATGCCAAAGCCTTTGACTGTGTGGATCACAGCAAACTGTGGAAAATTTAAGAGATGGGAATACCAGACTACCTGACCTGCTTCCTGAGAAACCTGTATGCAGATCAAAAAGCAACAATTAGAACTGGACATGGAACAACAGACTTGTTCCAAATTGAGAAAGGAGTACGTCAAGGCTATATATTGTCACCCTGCTTCTTTAACTTATATACAGTGGGAAATGCTTGGCTGAATGAAGCACATGCTGGAATCAACATTGCCAGGAGAAATATCAATAACCTCAGATATGCAGGTGACACCACTCTTATGGCAGAAAGTGAAGAAGAACTAAAGAGCCTCTTGATGAAAGTGAAAGAGGAGAGTGAAAAAGCTGGCTTAAAACTCAACATTCAAAAAACTAAGATCATGGCATCCGGTCCCATCACCTCATGGCAAATATATGGGGAAACAATGGAAACAGTTGAGAGACTTTATATTGGGGGGCTCCAAAATCACTGCAGATGATGATGCAGCCATGAGATTAAAGATACTTGCTCCTTGGAAGAAAAGCTGTGACCAACCTAGACAGCATATTAAAAAGCAGAGGCATTACTTTGCTGACAAAGGTCCATCTAGTCAAAGCTATGGTTTTTCCAGTAGTCATGTATGGATGTGAGAGTTGGACCATAAAGAAACCTGAGCACTGAAGAATTGATTCTTTTGAACTGTGGTGTTGGAGAAGATTTTGGAGAGTCCCTTGGATTGCAAGGTGATCAAACCAGTCAGCCCTAAAGGAAGTCAGTCTTGAACATTCATTGGAAGGACTGATGCTGAAGCTAAAGCTCCAATACTTTGGCCACTTGATTTGAAGAGCTGACTCATTAGAAAACACCCTGATGCTGGGAAAGATAGAAGGCAGGAGGAGAAGCGGACGACAGAGGATGAGATGATTGGATGGCATCACTGACTCAATGGACATGAGTTTGGGCAAGCTCTAGGAGTTGGTGATGGACAGGGAAGCCTGGCATGCTGCAGTCCATGTGGTCACAAAGAGTCGGACATGACTGAGTTATTGAACTAAAGTAAAATAGTCTATTTTAAATACATTAAAATAAAATATGTTCTTTAAACAATACAAATGTATTATTAAAATTAACTTCACATGTTTCTATTTATTTTTAATAAATTTAAAATCATGTATGTGGTTTGCATAATATTTCTGTTGGATAGCACAGCCCTAGAGGTAAGAATTAAGAATGTATACTCAAGTTGACATAATCTTTAATTTTAACACTTGCCCCAGGTCACTACTAGGAAAACACTCAGCCAACCAAAACAAACCTCACAGCTTTCATTAGGAACTCATAGGCCTTAGATGGCTGAAGAAATTATTTTGGAACAGGACCAATCTGGCTAAGCCTCACCTTTTCCCCCTATGATTTGAAGAACCCTGCTAGTGCACTGATTTGGCACAGAAATTACTATTTATATATTCCTGAGAATAGAGGACAGTCAGACTGAAGGGGTGAGAAAAAGGTGGCTTTTGCTTTATTCTATGGTCTTACTGAAACTGCAATACTTTGGCTACCTCATGCGACGAGTTGACTCACTGGAAAAGACTCTGATGCTGGGAAAGGTTGGGGGCGGGAGGAGAAGGGGACGACCGAGAATGAGATGGCTGGATGGCATCACCGACTCTGTGGACATGAGTTTGAGTGAACTCCGGGAGTTGGTGATGGACAGGGAGGCCTGGCGTGCTGTGATTCATGGGGTCGCGGAGAGTCGGACACGACTGAGCGAATGAACTGAACTGAACTGAACTGATGGTCTTACTACTCCTGGCTGTTGTAAGGAGCTTTCTTTAGGCCAACAGGACGTGGTCTTTGAATCCATATCTGGTTAAAGCTAGGTAGCAGCAGTACCATAAGATGGCAAGATGGGAAGCCCATCTAGGACATTATAAAAAAAAAAAGTCTCAAATCTCCAAACTTTGACCACGAGCTCTTGTCAGCCATGGCTCAGTGCCTAGAAGTCTGGCCCCTGAGCAGATAAAGTAGAGACACAAAAGTCATGCAATACTGAAGCCCCACTAGAGCTTGGCGGGAAACTCCTATTTCTTCCTTTCCAGGTGAAGCAAAATACGGTTCTTTCCCACTCCCAAATGACTGGGTCACCTGATTCAGCACAGTACAGTCTTGTTCCCAACTACACCAGGTTCCCAGCTTGTAGTGGAGGAATCTGAGGGGTGATGTCATGTCTCCTCTCCTGCTGCCTGCCTTAGGCAGAGTCCAAAGAGCACTCTGACAAGTCTCCACTTCACTCTGCTTTCAGCTGCTTTGTTGCTGGAGGATGTATTAATCAAGGTCTCACTTTATCCTGATTTTGTTTCATTTGATTTCAATGTGAACTTTTAACACTATGAGTAACTGAACTCCTCCCCCTACCCTGCCCTGCCTCTGCCTTAAAAAAAAAAAAAAAACTGGAGGCCAAATGAAGATATTTCTAACACTGAAAATCTGGGACTTCCCTGGTGGTCCAGTAGCTAAGACTCTGTGCTCCCAATGCAGGGGAGCACAGACTGTATGGACCTTTGCCAACAAAGGTCCATATAGTCAAAGCTATGGTTTTTCCAGTAGTCATGTACAGATGTGAGACTTGAACCATAAAGAGGGCTGAGTGCAGAAGAATTGATGCTTTTGAACTGTGGTGCTGGAGAAGACTCTTGAAAGTGCCTTGAACTACAAGATCAAACCAGTCAATCCTAAAGGAAATCAACCCTGAATATTCATTGGAAGGACTGATGCTGAAGCTCCAATACTTTGGCCACTTGATGCGAAGAGCAGACTCATTGGAAAAGACCCTGATGCTGGAAAAGATTGAAGGAAAGAGGAGAAGGGGACGACAGAGGATGAGACGGTTGGATGGCATCACCGACTCAATGTTAATGAATTGAACAAACTCTGGGAGATAATGAAGGATGGGGAAGCCTGGAGTGCTGCAGTCCATGGGGTTACAAAGAGTCAGACATGACTTAGTGACTGAACAACAACAACAACAACATTTTAGAAGCAACCAAAAAAACAGGTGATTGGTAACTTAGGAAAAACCAACGTTTGGATATAGAATGTGATCATACCTACTGTCTACTATGAACAGTATTTACATAGTTGAAATAATATAAACACTGCATATTAATTTAACCACATCAGTTCAGTTCAGTTCAGTTCAGTCGCTCAGTTGTGTCCAACCTCCGCGACCCCATGAATCACAGCACACCAGGCCTCCCTGTCCATCACCAACTCCTGGAGTTCACTCAAACTCATATCCACAGAGTCGGTGATGCCATCCAGCCATCTCATTCTCTGTCGTCCCCTTCTCCTCCCGCCCCCAACCTTTCCCAGCATCAGAGACTTTTCCAGTGAGTCAACTCGTCGCATGAGGTGGCCAAAGTATTGCAGTTTTACATGCTATAAATATATTGGGGGTGAAGGGAAGAAAAAGTGTATGTTTAAGGAATTGTTTGAGGTAGCTAAATCCTATTCTTCCATAGTAGCTAACCGAGAGATAATTCTAAAATTGAAAACTTAAGAAATAGAAGTAATAACATTCTATACAGGGATATAGAAAGAATTCCCAGAAGAAGTATGTAAAATTGAAAGTAGTTGCCTTTGAGAAGCAGAAAGATGAGATTGAAAGGAAGGGGCAGGTGACTGTAGTCTTTCAGTTTAACTAGTCATGCTATCACATTTTTGAGAACAACATATTTATAATAAAAATTAAATTAAAAAACAAATGCTACGTTATCTGCCTTGATAGGATTTTGGATTAACCAGTTGTGTGCATCTGTCAAAACTCAATGAATGCATACTTTAAGATTTACATATTTCATTGTACATACATTTTACATCAAAAGAAAAACTGATAAACGAAGCCTAAAATTCTAATGACATGCATAAGGACATCTGTAATTTACTTCAAAATCCTTCAAAAAAAAGATGGATCAATGAATGGATAGAAGGATGGATAAACATAGAATAAAACAAGTACAGTAAAATGTTGACAGTAGATCCTAGGAGGGAGGTATATAGAGGTTTACTGTAAAATTCTTTCAATTTTGCTGTGTGTTTGAAAAGTTTTATAATAAAAGTTCGGAACAAATAAAAACAAAATGAGCACTAAAATTCAAGAGAGCATGCTCTGTCTGGTGTACCAGCTAGGTAAACTTTAATTTTAAAATGCCACTTGCTTTCCAGAAGCATTCTGTAGCCATTTGACCCACAGATGACTGGTCAAATCAAAGAGGGCAGTGACACGTGAAGATGAGGGCAGACTGATATTTCCTGTTGGCACTTTTACCAGTTTCTCTACAGGGTACGTATGTTGTTCAACAATGAATATTTAATCTCTCTTAACAAGATTTGTCCTCTGGTTATAAATATCCCTGTTGTCACATGCTTATCTATTTCTTAGCTCCAATTTAACTGTAAACTCATCCAAGCTACAGTTTATAACCTCCAGGATCACACACCCAGTGGTTCATCAATATCAGTTTTACTCTAATATACCACAGAGAAAAAGTAGCTCTCTGGAATAACAGATTAAGGAATAAATAAGCCAGAATGTCTGGGGAATAGAATCATACAATTTTCATTACAATGACTCTTAGGGCTTGGATCCAGCCTTGTGGAGAAACTAAGTGTAAGAGATTAAGTGACATATCCAGAGTGATATAGCTATTTAGTGTGATTATCTTTGGATATTTTCTTCTTTATGTCCATTTAAACTATTAAATAAGTCTATGGGATATGACACACATATACTTGAATAAACAGCCACCCTTTCCCCAAAGATGCACTTGATTTAAAAAAAAAAAAAAAGAACAAAACTATGGGACAGGACTTAAGAGACAGTTACTGAGCCAAACTTGGGTTTGCTTGCCTGACTTGCAGCAAAATCAATCTCCTGACATGGGGTTGGGTGAAGGAAAGGACAGTGTTTATTGAAGGGGCAAGCAAGGAGAATGGGTAGCTCACGCTCAGAAGACCTGAACCCCCTGATGGCTCTCAGGGAGGGGTTTTTAAAGGCAACATTATTAGGTTTGAAGGTTATAGGGTGCATGATCAGCTCGTGGACATTCTTCTAATTGGTTATGGTGAGGTAACTGGGTGGTATATTGGAAGTTAACATCATCAACCTTCTGGTTCCAACCAGTCTGGGGTTTACATGCTTGTGGTCAGCATGAAGTTACTTTCTTACACTTGGTAGGGTTTTAGTATCTGCAAAAACAACTCAAGGTATGGCTCGGAATATTATCTATAACCCTTAAGGAGGAACTAAAGGCCTTTGATTTTATTTTATGGTTAAACTACTGTAATTTTGTCTTGCTTGACTATTGTTGTTTCTGCATTTTCTCACTTCTCTCATTAAATATACTCTTTGGAACATGGGGAAGGTCTAAGAGGCTAAATCCTTTTACCAAACAAGAGGTAGGAGACATGGAGGGTATGTTGCCAGGAAGGTCCCACAGAGTCTGGCTCAGTTTCAAGACCACAAGTTCCTATCCAGTCTGTTTGTAGGGTAAAGTGGGAGCAGGAGGATGTTAAGTGATGGAAGGCTGGCCCACATCCAATTTACAACCTCAGTGAAAAGTGTCTGGTTAAAGTAGTGATACATACTACCTTGTGGATGAAGCCCAAGCATATTACACTGAGAAGCCAAACACCAAAAGGTCACATATTGTATGATCCCATTTATATGAAATATCCAAAACAGTGAAATCCATAGAGACAGAAAGCAGACTGATGGTTGCCAGGGACTGGGCAGAAGGCAAATGAGGAGTAACTGCTTACTGGATATGAGTTTTATTTTGAGGTAATTAAAATTCTTTGGACCTAAATATAAATGAGTATATTATGAATGTGCCAAATGCTACTGAATTGTTCCCTTCAAAATGGTTAATTTTATATTATGTAAATTTCACCTCAATAAAGAAAACACACATCGAATGAGAGCGAAAGCAAGTATAGCAAAATGTTAACAACTGATGGATCTAGGTATAGGCCATCAGGAATTCATCGTACTTACTCTAGCAACATTTCTGTCAGGTTTAAAATTTTTCAAAAGAAAAGATTAATAAAAATAAAATATCTCTAGAAAATGAAGAAATCATTTAATGATATTACAAATTTGAGGTCACCAGTTGCAATCTAAAATTCATACAGTTTCATATCTATCATTTGATCACTGGCATGTCAAACATAGGAACAACTCTTACTTCATTGGCTGGTAAGGTTTCTAACAATGAAAATTACTTTCTAGAGGAGTCACAAGCCAACACTATTTAACTTCAGAACCTATTAACATGCAGATTTCTGAACATCAGCACCTAAAAATACATTTATTGGGTCCTTTTGAACAGGTGGTATTAAGATGTGGTTTAACTGAAGGGTCTGAGCTTTGGAAATTACATGTGTATATTCTGGCTTTGTCACCATCAGATGAGTCTTACCAATCCACTGATGGCTAAAAGCAAAAGAGTGCAAGCTGACTGAGAGTTTCACAGGAGTAACATTAGGGGCACAAGTGACCATTTTGACCCTTTCACAGAGTGTCCTGAAACTCAAGCAGTGATATAGTAAAGATAATACCCCATCCTGTAACCTCATAACTACCAGAAAATGGCATATCTACCTCTAATGCATAGTGGGTCCAACGGAGTTAATGCCTCCCTGGTTTCTTACAGGTCCAAGACCTAATTCTAAATTCCCCATTCAACCATGTCTAAGGCTTGAGACAACAGATCAAGCCTGTCTACACAGGGAGAGAGGCTACTTGCTTCTCTGACCAAGATGTACACACAAGAAAAAGTACACAAGGATGCAAAAGGTTGTATCGTAATGTGATCATGCTTAACACTACTGAAGCTGTACATTTAAAAATAGTTAAGATGATGGACTTAAGGTTATGTGTTTTCTACCACAATAATTTAAAAATACATAACACCCAAGTTTTAGTTTTCATACAGCAGATATGAGAATTGCTTCTTTTTTGTCTAAAATGAAGGTATACTGCCAATCTTTAAAGCTTGATGCAACTTAACACACTTCAAATGAAATACAATCTGTTCCTATGGAGGAAAAAAAATATAACCTAGAAAAACACTCAAGCCTCTCCACAAATCTATGTTCAGTAAGAAAAATGGACATAATACCAGGTTAATGGCAGAAGGACATTAAAAATAGAAAAGAACTATTGATTTGAAGGTGTTACCTCAAGAGATAAGTACCAATAAATACTGTAGAGTAGCAGTCTCCATATATCAGATGATGATGTGAACGGATCCAGTCCTGTTTAGGGTTTACTCATTGCTTCTGAGATGCAATTTATTGTTTATCTTGACACTGCTTTGGGATTTACCAAATCACTAAAGGGAATGGGAAGTTCAGTTCATAAATATAACCTTTGAAGCATGACAAATACAAGAATGTTCCACTTAAATAACTGAGTTCTTTTTAATTTTTTTTTGCAAAATTTTAAATTTTCCCAGAATTTTGATCAAGCCTATAAGAACAAATCTATGTTCAACCAACAGGTCCTCGTCATTCACACTTTAACACCCAAGGGGTAATAGTTTCAAAAGACTAAAATGCTATTCTTCTCTAAGTGTTGTCTAAATCGCAGTGAGTGCTGTCTAACATTTGGTAGAAACCTTCACTGGAGGCATTTAAAGTATGGAAACAGATGAAGGAAGAAATAACAAGCGGTGGATCCTGCCAGGTAAGTAGAGGCCAGCTCTGCCTTTCATTCTATTTCTCTTTTTTCCTTCCTTTCACCTTATGCCCAGAAGTTGGTATAAGTAGACCTTTTCTTGTGATAAAAACAATGTCTTAATTTTGGACCCAATAACACTTCAGAATAAATGCAGGGAGTTCCCTGGTGGTTCAGTAGTTAGAACTCCAAGCTCTCACTGCCAAAGGCCTGTGTTTGATCCTGCTCAGGGAACTAAAATCCCACAAGTCACATAGTGCAGGCAAAAAGAAAAGAAGAATCAAAGTTTTTACAGAAGTGAGAATTTGGGAGAGCATATCTTCCAAATATGCTTACATAGGCATTATTTTTTCATTCATCAGTTCAGGGCTAACCTTGTTGTAGAAGTTTTAAAAGATGGCCACAAATTCTCTGACACTCCTCCCATAAATCGGTGGGGTCTAATTCTCCCCTTCTACTGCCTTGAACCTGGGCTGGCCTTATTTGGAAGAAATAGAATTTAGGAGAAGTGATGCTATGTGGCTTCCAAGACCTTGCAGCTTCTGCTTAGTTCTCTCTGAATACCTGCTCTCCAAATAGCTCTCTCTTGGGACCCAGCCACCATGCTCTGAGAAGCCCAGGCCACATGCAGAGGCCATGTGTAGGTACTCTGGTGGACAACCCAAACTGCAGTCCTACCTGACAGCCAAGATCAGCTGCCAGGCTTGTGCAGGCCATCATGGATGTCCAGCACAGCTGAGATTCTGATGACTATAGGCACAGCGGACACTTGACTGCAACTGTGTGAGAGACCCCAATGAGAACTGCTCAGCTGAAACTTCCTTGAATGTCTGACCCACACAGTGGTGAGCAAAATGAAATTTTAGTATATATAAAATTACCCTGAATTTGGGGGTAATTTATTATACAGTAATAGATAGCTCAATAAAAGAAAATAACAGAATATGAAACTTTATAGCAACAGAAATTTTCAAGCAAGAAAATAAAATTAAGATAATTGGCCATGACACAGCCCATTTTTTTTTCCTGTTTAAACATGAGCATTTACAAGTTAAGAGATGTGTGTTTTCATGTTGTTCACAGTAGAAAGACATAGATTCAGAAATGTTCTAACAATTAAAACTATAGATGTCTTCATGTAATCAAAATATATTGTCAGACACTGTACTAGAGATCAGCACAAATTCTGTCCTCAAGAAACATATAGTCTAGTGGGATAAATGGCATGTTAAAAAAATTTCAATGAGTTTCATGTGTATAAAATCCTTACAACATTTCCAGGCACATCCTAAGTGTCATGTACCTGCAAACAAAGTAAATAAATATACATTCACTTATTTATTCGACAAATACTTATTTGCCACCTTTTACATGGCAGGCCCCATGTGAGGTGCTCAACATTCAGAAAACTAAGATCATGGCATCTGATCCCATCACTTCATGGCAAATGGATGGGGAAAGAGTGACAGACTTCTTTGGTGGGGGGGGGGTCTCCAAAATCACTGCAGATGGTGACTGCAGCCATGAAATTAAAGATGCTTGATCCTTGGAAGAAAGTTATGACCAACCTAGACAGCGTATTAAAAAGCAGAGACATTACTTTCCCAACAAAGGTCAATCTAGTCAAAGCTATGGTTTTTCCAGTAGTCATGTATGGATGTGAGAGTTGGATTGTAAAGAAAGCTGAGCCCTGAAGAATTGATGCTTTTGAACTGTGGTGTTGGAGAAGACTCTTGAGAGTCCCTTGGTCTGCAAAGAGATCCAACCAGTCCATCCTAAAGGAAATCAGTCCTGAATATGCAGTCCTGAATAAGGACTGATGCTGAAGCTGAAACTCCAATACTTTGGCCACCTGATGCAAAGAACTGACTCATTGGAAAAGACCCTGATGCTGGGAAAGATTTAAGGTGGGAGGAGAAGGGGACAACAGAGGATGAGATGGTTGGATGGCATCACTGGCTCAATGGACATGAGTTTGAGTAAACTCTGGGAGTTGGTGATGGACAGGGAGGCCTGGCATGCTGCAGTCCATGGGGTCACAGAGTCGGACTTGACTGAGATACTGAACTGAACATGGCAGGGCCCATGTGAGGTGCTAGAGAGAGAGTGCTGAATAAAGAGTTTACATTCAGAGGAGAGGACAGATACTGAACGTTCAACAAACAGGGGTATCCTGGAAGCATTCCTGGGATGCTTGGAAAGCCAGAGAAGGCTGCTTGCTGATCCCAGGAAGGCCAAAGGCTAGGCTAGACCAGGCCAAGGCTAGAGAGATTTAGCACCACGTCTGATAGCCAAATAACAAGAAGAGAAAAGTAGTTTACCCCAAGCCCAAATGGAAATCTAATATGTAAAATCAAATTTGGGAGCGGACTGAAGGCCAATGAGGCAATCAAGATCTGTTCCACAAATTCCACACTGGATCAGAAGGAAAGTCCAAGTGCAGAGACAAGCACTGGACTGCATGCATTGGACCACACATGAGAGCTGAAGAAGACAATGTTGTTGGAATAGAAGACTAGGCACAGTGCTCAAAACCCTGGTACTTTGGCACTAGAAATAGAGTAGAACACCCATTGCACAAACAGGTCTGGTCAAGATATGTTGCAGCTGAGGCAAACTAAAAATTAGATATGTGCTTCTGATGGTGTCCTTCCAATATTAATGCAACAGTTTCTTACTGAGGGAGTAGAACTGGCACCAGGATAATTTTTTTCATTTCTACTGTCTACTTCACTAAAGTAGGACTGATTTGTAATTTGATGGTTATAGAAGTAGTCACACATGGAGATCTGAGTTAAATGGTACTATATTTCTGATTTCCATTGGAAATGGTATTACCTTTATAGATCGGTGCTCAGAGCAATTATGCATTTGGTCTGTCTTTTAACTTGGCTGTGAGCCTGAAGGATCCCAGAATACAAGTGTCTGCTGATTGCCCTGGTGTGAATGGCCAAGGCCTGGTGTGTGGTGTGTGTGTGTGTGTGTGTGTGTGTGTGTGTGTGTATGTGTATATAAATAAAAGTGTATCTGTGTGTGATTGTTTCTATGTATGTGTGTGTGTGTGTGTGCACATGTGTGCATGTGTCCCTCCTGAACAAGGTGGATTCTACCAGGGTTAGAGATATGTCAGTAGTATTGAATCATCTAAATTTTATCACTTGAGAGTTTAGAACTCAACACTTTTTATATAGCCTTTTCCCTTTTTCTTCAAACCCTAGAGCTTGGATTCAGGAGTCTGCAAGCATGGAGTCCACCCAAAGATGGGCACAATAAAGGATAAAAATGGTAGAGACCTAGTAGATGCTGAAGAGATCAAGAAGAGATGGAAACAATACATGGAAGAACTGTATTAAAAAGATCTTAATGAACCAGATCACTACAATGGTGTGGTTAGTCACCCAAACCCAGATATTCTGGAGTGCGAAGCCAAGTGGGCCTTAAGAAGCACTACTGTTAATAAAGCTAGTGGATGCGATGGAATTCCAACAGAACTATTCAAATCTCTAAAGGAGGCTGCCATCAAAATTTTGCATTCACTATGTCAACAAATCTGGAAGACCCAGCAGTGGCCACAGGACTGGAAAGGGTCAATCCTCAACCCAATTTCCAAGAAAGGTGGTACTAAAGAATGTTCCAACCATCAGACAATTGCACTCATTTCCCATGCTAGTAAGGTCATGCTTAAACTCTTGCATGCTAGGCTTCATGATTATGTGAATCAAGAACTTCCAGATGTCCAAGCTGGGTTTAGAAAAAGAAGAGGAACTAGAGATCAAATTGCCAACATTTGCTGGAGTATAGAAAATGCAAGGGAATTTCAGAAAAACAGCTATCTCTGTTTCATCGACTACACTAAAGCCTTTGACTGTATAGATCATGACAAACTGTGGAAAGCTCTTAGAGAGATGGGAATACCAGACCATCTTACCTGTCTCTTGAGAAAACTGTATGCGGGTCAAGAAGCAATAGTTAAAACCCTATATGGAACAACTGATTGGTTCAAGATTGAGAAAGGAGTATGACAGGGCTGTCTACTGTCACTCCGTCTAACCTATATGCAGAACACATCATGAGAAATGCCAAGCTGGATGAGTTACAAATCTGAATCAAGATAGGCAGGAGAAACATCAACAGCCTCAGATATGCAGAGGATATCACTCTAGTGGCAGAAAGCAAAGAGGAACTAAAGAGCCTCTTGATGAGGGTGAGGGAGAGAGTGAAAGAGCGGGCTTTAAACTAAATATTCAAAAAACTAAGGTCATGCCTTCCAGCCCCATTACTGCATGGCCAATAGAGGGGGAAAAGATGGAAGTAGTGACAGATTTCCTCTTCTTGGGCTCCAAAATCACTGCAGATAGTGACTGCAGCCATGAATTCAGGAGACAATTGCTTCTTGGCAGGAAAGCGATGACAAACCTAGACAGTGTGTTGAAAAGCAGAGGCATTACTCTGCCAACAGAGGTCCATACAGTCAAGGCTATGGTCTTCCCAGTCATCATGTATGGTTGTGAGATCGGAACACCAAAGAATTAATGCCTTCGAATTGTGGTGCTAGAGAAGACTCCTGAAAGTCCCTTGACAGCAAGGGGTCGAACCAGTCAGTCTTAAGGGAGATTAAGCCAGAATATTCACTGGAAGGATTGATGCTGAAGCTGAAACTCCAATATTTTGGTCATCTGATGCAAACAGACAACTCATTGGAAAAATCCCTGATGCTGGGAAAGATCGAGGGCAGGAGAAGAGGGTGTCAGAGGATGAGATGGTTGAATGGCATCACTGAGGCAATGAACATGAACTTGGGCAAACTCCGGAAGATTGTGAGGGACAGGGAAGCCTGGTGTGCTGCAGTCCATGGGGTCACAAAGAGTGGGATATGACTGGGCAACTGAACCACAAAAATGGTAAAGCCATGCCTGTGATCCTTAATGGCTGTAAGACCCTGGGCAGGTTTTTAACCCCATTAAATGTACTTTCCTGAGCTTTAAAATAGGGATAATAATATCTAGCTCCTAAGATTGTTGTGAAGAAAAAACAGCATACTGAAAGCATGGAATGTGATTCCTGGATCAGCATAAGCACTAAGTAGAAGCTCTTATGGTTAGAATTATAGGTACTAAATAAGGGCTACAAATATCCAGATACCACCCAAACTAGAGTTTATACTCATTTCCCAACATTATGGCATACCTTATAAATAGTTAAAATACTAAACAAACTGTAGACATAACTAAAGCAACCCACTTAAAACGGTTCATCATTTGCCACTTTACAAGGTATTCAAAAGCTAGTCAATTCTCTTCCAGACAAACAGATGGCCTTTCCTCATCTTAATATAGGTAGAATGATTTTGTGAACTCAAGCTGATCTGGCTTAAAAATCCAAGCATTCTTTTATCTCTACATAAATTAATAATTCAAAACAAAATTTTTAAATAACAAACTTCCATTTTGCTAAAAACGAGAGTCCATTAACGGATGCCTCTAAACTTAGCGAGCTCTCCAGCCGTCTTACTGGTGGGTTTCTGTTGTCTCCCTCAAATGCACACTGATGGCCAGGCCTCAGCAGCATCACATGGAATGAGATGCAGCTAGCCAACATCCCAGGACCACCGTCTTCCTGGGCTGGATTTTAACACTGCTATAGTGGACTTTTAATCCATTAATTAACGATGAAAAAGGAAGGGATAAGAGTGCTATATTCTGACATCAATAGTTTCAAACAGCCTAATGAGACTGTTTGGAAAGCATACTAAGATGCCTAAAGTGAGGAGAAAAGAGAGAGATTCAAATACAAGGTGAGGGACTTCCCTGGTGGTCCACTGGCTAAGACTCCACACTCCCAAAGCAGGTGACCTGGGTTCAATCCCTGGTCTGGGAACTAGATCCTACATGCCGCAAATAAGAGTTCACATGCCACAACTAAAGATCCCACATGCCACAACTAAGACTCCGAGCAGCCAAATAAACAAATAAATAAATACTCAAATATAAGATGATGTCCTGTGATACTGGTCACTGCTTCCCAACAAACTTTCCATCAAACTCTATGAGAGAAACAGCTGATTCTCTCAGGTCTGTCCATCTGGTACCAAGATGAAAAGAAAGAACTGTGCCCCATTATAGCCCATCAGAGAGGGAACGCATAGGGAACTTAGCTGCTGACTCTCTGCTGTCTCCTGTCTCTACACTGATCAAAGTTTGTCCCCAGGGCATTAACTTCCCTGCACTTTTACACAGAAAATCATAAGACCTGTGCACTTTATTCTGTGTAAAAATAAAGATAAACTTCTACTGAATACTAACAAATGAAAAATAGTCTGTTGCTTCAGCCTAGGTCCCAAAGAGAAGATGATGTGTGGCTGCTGCAGCTGCAGCTAAGTCACTTCAGTCGTGTCTGACTCTGTGCGACCCCATAGATGGCAGCCCACCAGGCTCCGCCATCCCTGGGATTCTCCAGGCAAGAACACTGGAGTGGGTTGCCATTTCCTTCTCCAATGCATGAAAGTGAAAAGTGAAAGTGAAGTCACTCAGTCGTGTCCGACTCTTAGCGACCCCATGGACTGCAGCCCACCAGGCTCCTCCATCCATGGGATTTTCCAGGCAAGCGTACTGGAGTGGGGTGCCATTGCCTTCTCCATGATGTGTGGCAGGACTAGTGAAATAAACCTTTGTTGATGTAAGCCACTGAAATTTTAGAGTCAATTTTTGTTGCAGCATAACCTAGCATATCCTGATTGACACAAGGATTCACTGCCCCATTAGCACATTGATGACATGAGTTTTTCAGTAAAGACATCTAGTTAATGTTATTTAATCCAGTATTCTCAAACTATTTTGATTATTGAATATTCTTTCCACAGAGCACCTTAATATAATGGAAGTAGTTTGATAATACACGATCTGTATAATCTTCTCCAAGGTAACTGGGCAGCACACCCTACTGTGGAATAATTAAAATATTCCCAGATCTTAGCAATTTAGGTATGAATGATGTCACATTTTTATGCCCAAACTGGACTTTCCTGGTGACGCAGTGGAAAAGAATCCATCTGCCAATGCAGGTACACTGGTTCAAACCCTCCCTGTCCGTATGCCCTGGAGCAACTAAGCCGGTGCACCACAACTACTCAGCCCACGTGCCCTAGAGCCAGTGCTCTGCAAGAGAAGCCACTACAATGAGAAGCCCCAGCTCTCCCCAGCTAGAGAAAGCCCCTGAGTAGCAACAAAAATCCAGCACAACCAAAAACTAACTAAAAAAAAAAAAACACATTTATGCCCAAATTAAGGACTCCGAGCCCAAGACTTGGAGAAGGCAATGGCACCCCACTTCAGTACTCTTGCCTGGAAAATCCCATGGATGGAGGAGCCTGGTAGGTTGCAGTCCATGGGGTCGCTAAGAGTTGGACACGACTGAAGCGACTTAGCAGCAGCAGTGGCAGCAGCCCAAGACTACTGTTCTGCTGCATCCCACAGGCAAGCAAGGCCTGACTTACCCAGTTTCACGACCAAAGAAAGGGCCCTAAGTCAGCAACAGAGACAAAGACATCATGGTTTAACCGATGGAGGACCCTGGCTGTCTCAAGCAAGGTCCTGGAGCAACATCCCATCGTGTGCAATGCAGGAGCAGGCAGGCAGGACAGACACGTCAGCGGGTTTCACTGTTGGGGGCTGGGGGAAGCCAGGATTACCAAATGTATGGGAATTGACCTCAGGTGACCCCTGTCCTTTTCCAATTAGGAAAAGGAAAATGTCAAGGTTGTATATTGTCACCCTGCTTATTTAACTTATATGCAGAGTACATCATGAGGAACCCTGGACTGGAAGAAGCACAAGCTGGAATCAAGATTGCTGGGAGAAATATCAATAACCTCAGATATGTAGGTGACATCACCCTTATGGCAGAAAGTGAAGAGGAACTAAAAAGCCTCTTGATGAAAGTGAAAGAGGAGAGTGAAAAGGTTGGCTTGAAGCTCAACATTCAGAAAACAAAGATCATGGCATCTGGTCCCATCACTTCATGGGAAATAGATGGGGAAACAGTGGAAACAGTGTCAGACTTTATTTTTCTGGGCTCCAAAATCACTGCTCTGCATTAAAAGACGCTTACTCCTTGGAAGGAAAGTTATGACCAAACTAGATAGCATATTAAAAAGCAGAGACATTACTTTGCCAGCCAAGGTCCGTCTAGTCAAGGCTATGGTTTTTCCAGTGGTCATGTATGGATGTAAGAGTTGGACTGTGAAGAAAGCTGATCGCCGAAGAATCGATGCTTTTGAACTGTGGTGTTGGAGAAGACTCTTAAGAGTCCCTTGGACTGCAAGGAGATCCAACCAGTCCATTCTAAAGGAGATCAGTCCTGGGTGTTCATTGGAAGGACTGATGCTAAAGCTGAAACTCCAATACTTTGGCCACCTCATGCGAAGAGTTGACTCACTGGAAAAGACTGATGCTGGGAGGGATTGGGGGTGGGAGGAGACCGGGACGACAGAGAATGAGATGGCTGGATGGCATCACCGACTCGATGGACATAAGTTTGAGTGAACTCCGGGAGTTGGTGATGGACAGGGAGGCCTGGCGTGCTCTGATTCATGGGGTCGCAAAGAGTCGGACACGACTGAGCGACGGAACTGAACTGAACTGATCCCTGTCAGGCCGATGCCCTGGAGAAGGAAATGGCTATGCTTGTCTGGAGAATACCTGTCAGGCTACAGTCAAAGACTGGGACATGGCTGAACATGCACGTGTGCAGGCACGCAGGCACGTAGGCACGCACTCGGGCACCCATACACGCACACGGATGCCCACGCAAGCACACACGTGCACGCACCACGCACGCACCACGCACACAAGAACCCATACACGTGGGCACCCACGTCTACCATTGCGCGGCAACGGCTGAACACGGAAACGGCCGATAGCGGAAACCGCGGATCGCGGCAAGCAAGGGCTGATTGCGGCAACGGCCGATTGCGGCAACGGCTGATCGCGGAAACCAGTTGAGGGGTGGACTCCTCATCAGCCGTTTGGTAAGCTATCGTTAGCTGGGCCGTGGGGCAAGGAGGTGGGAAGGTTAGTCCTGCGAGTAGGGTGTAGGTGAAGTAGGCACTAGTCGGACAGGGGAGAGACAGAGAGCACGAACACAGCCATTTTGAGTGACGTGATCTTCCAACTGCCCCTAGAAATTCCTCGATGCCCCTTCACAGGGCAAGTATCTTACAGGTAGTTAAGAAAACGCTTGCCCTTGTTCTTCCGAGCTGTGTTTGTTGTCATGTACCTATTGGTACTTCGTGGTTGCCAGGTAGGCACCTATTTCTATTTCTCTTCTATGACTTGCCATTCTCCAGCGCTCACTTTAAGGTCCCATAGCCCCAGCACTACGTGGCGGTCTCAGGAAGAGGAGGTCTGGGGAGCATAACCCTTCTTGCCCTTTTTTACTTTATCTTGAGTAATTTTCTTTTCATATTTTATCTCCTCTGCACAATAATCACATAACCCCTTCTTGGGCCCAACATGTCAGAACCTGTGGTGAACGGAGCACCTTCAGTCATTAGGCACTGACCCCTCCCTCTAGGGGGCCCCAGAACTCTCATCAGATCAGGCACAGGGCAGACAACAGGTTAAGAATTTGTCTTCCGTCACCCCTCTATCCAGAGATCTTTCCTCTTTTGCCACCCAGATGAAAGGGACCTTCAATCAGGACAGGCTTCCCTCATGGCTCAGTGGTAAAGAATCTTCCTGCCAATGCAGGAGATGCAAGAGACACAGGTTCGATCCCTGGCTTGGAAAGATCTCCTGGAGAAGCAAATGGTAACCCACTCCAGTATTCTTGCCTGGGAAATTCCATAGGCAGAGGAGCCTGGCAGGCTACAGTCCATGGGGTCGCGAAGAGTGGGACACCTCTCCCCCGCCCTCCCTCACTCATCACTTCTCACCGGAAGTCTTTCTTTCCCACAAGGGCTTAGTGGGACTAAGGGTAATTCCAGCATGGCTTGTGTGGTGCGAGAGGTGATGAGGAGAGGGAGGGGGGAATAAATCTGATTCTGAAAATAGATTGAAATTCAAAATGCAACTGGAAATAAGACCTGGAGCAAATTCACTAAATGATTGATTAGTAAATTTAGTAATTAAGTCAACCTAGTTTCTTTACATACGACTTCCCCCCTGAGAATAATCAGCAGAATTCTAATAAAGTGTTTGCCAAAGTTATGTTATATTTAATTATCCATAATTCTGTGCAATGCACAGAGGAAGAGAAAGAAAACCTGGTAAGATGGCCAGGTTCATGTCTTGCCTGATAATAGAGGTGAATTTTGTGGCTGTTTTGATTATGATTTTTGATCTAGAATCAAAAGTTCTTCCCTGTAGAACTTACCAGAAAGAACTTGGCTGACAGCATCTATAGTGATGAAAGGTTTTTCGTAGGCATACTTTTTAGGCAAACAGAAGTTAGTGGTTTCACTGGTAAAGCATTGCCTTTGTGACAGTTAATGAAGTCTTTTTCTCCAAGGCAGAAGTGGGATAAACAGGACATTGTGGATTGGGCTCTACCCCTCAGATATAAAGGGGTGGCTGATGAGTTGCTTACACAGGTGAGCAGGAGTAGTGAGAATTCCTACTATGAGCTGGTCTACCTGCTCCCAGTGGCTCTCTCCTCAGAGGGGATTGCCCTTAGGCAGAGTGTCACGTGGAGTCAGTCACTTCTTACCCTAGACCTCAGTTTCCTCATTCTTGAAGATTTCTACAAGAGAAAGCTATTTCCACACCCTTGTGAGTGCTCCAGGAGATGCAAAGGGAGTGAGCCAGGGACCCTTTGATACCTCCTACCAACCATACCTTCATACAACTCTCATTAGTCACCCTGCCTTTGAACTCCTGTCTGGAGGCAAGCACACTGAACCCATTTCATATACTTGATCCAGTTGATCATTTTCTCTTATTATTATTAAATCATCAGGTTGGAATTTGTGATAAAAAGCAGGAAAGTGGGGGAAGAACTAGAGATAGAAGAAACTTACTCTTTGATTGCCTGGAATGACTACTTTCCTTAAATATGCATTGTTTATTTGAAAATATTTAATGAAATCTCCTATCTCTAGGTAATATTTGATCACAGATAGTACCCTTGCAAATTTTTTATTGATATATAGTGTACATACAGAAAAGTGCGTGTAACCTAAATGTAAAGCTCACTGAACTTTCAGAACTTAAACATGCTATGGCCAATAACCAGATCAATAAAGAGGACTTGGGATTTCCCTAGCAGTCCAGTGGTTAGGACTCCGTGTTTCTACTGCAGGGGGCATGGTTTCAATCCCTGGTCTGGGAACTAGATCCCACAAGCCACATAGCACAAATAAGTAAATACATCTTTACCCACAACCCCAGAAGCCCCCTCCCGCAAATACTCATTCCAGATACAGCTTCTCCCCCTTGGGGTAACCAATAGCCTGACCCCTAATAGCAGAGATTCCTTTTGCCTGCCTTTGTACTTCATATAAATAGAAACACATAGCCTGTGCTCTTTTTCCTGACTTCTCTCAGTCAGCATTATGTTTGTGAGAGCCTTCCTTATTACACTGTGTAGTGATACATTTTTCCTTCTCATTGCTGCACAGCGGTATAAATTCACTAGAATGTGTTTATCCGCTTTCCTGTTGATGGACCTTTGGGTAGTTTCCAGTTCAGTGCTGTTACAAGCACCCAAATTCATGTCCTTCCATCAACACAAGTGTGCACTGTTTTGGGATATGTGCCCAGGAATTAGTGGGGCATAGGGTAAGCAGGTGTTCAGCTTTAGTCGGTATCAACTGTTATCAAACTGTTTCTTTGTGGTTGCACCAGTTTGCACTTCCAGTAGTGGTGATGAGACTACTGGTTGCTCTACAGCGTCTCCTAAAATGTACTCAGATCAGTCCCCTACCTACTAAGGGATGTGGTATTTCTAGTGGCTCAAAATCCAGATTCTGGAACTAGACTTTCTGGGTTCAAATTCCAGCTTTATCCTTTAATAGGTGTGTGACCTTAGACACCGTACTTAATTTTTCTGTGCCTCAGTTTTTTTCTTCTGTAAAATGAGCACAATAGATCATCTACCTCATAGAGTTAAGGATTAAATGAGTTAATGCATGTAGAACACTAAGGATAGTGCCTGGCACATAGACAATACTCCATAAATCTTAGATATTATTTCCATTCAAATGCATTGAAAAAAATCAGTTGTCGCCAGTGCAGTAACAGAGTTGTGTATCTTACTGTAAAAGAAATATAAATTTTCCCACATATCCTGGGAGGCAGTCAGATAAGTGCCACAAGGGGTCTCTGTATGCAGGAGCAAATAGCATACATGTCTCAATCTCGGGCCATGCCAGTCACAGCTCATCCTTGGGAACTTGTATGTGCAAATTAAAGTAGAATGTCAGTGCTCCCAAATATTCATAGGAGAGTATGAACCATGTATACAATCACTATAAATGACCGTCTGGGCTTTATTTATTTGGCTAATGAAGCCACTGACATCTCTCCTCCTTAAGTTAGCAGATAACAGTTTTAGTGAAGTCTTTACAAACTCTGTAAACTTTGACAGTCTAGCCCTTGGCAAACACCACTTTAGGAATTAACATAGATGTGGATTTCAGTAAATAACTATAGATTCAGTAAATATTCCACGGAGGAAAGAGAAATGGTAAAGAATGATGATAGGAGAGTAGGTAGGAAGTTCAAAGACAAGCAAAGCTGACACTCCAGGCTCCATGAGTGAGTCATTGACTAGAATTGGCTTTTAATGTTAAATATCAGCAAATTTGCAAATACATTTTTTGTGTCCATCTTCTAGCTTTTGTTGTTGTTGCTGAGTCGCTCCATCGTGTCTCTTTGCAACCCTGTGGACTGTAGCTCACCAGGCTCCTCTGTCCATGGGATTCTCCAGGCAAGAATACTGGAGTGGGTTGCCATGCCCTCCTCCAGGGGATCTTCCCCACCCAGGGATGGAACCCACATCTCCTGCATTAGCAGCTGGATTCTTCACCAATTGCCACCAGGGAAGCCCCTCTTCTATTACAGCTTGCACTGTGTTTAGCCGCTCAGTTATGTCCAACTCTTTGCAACCCCATGGACTGTAGCCCACCAGGCTCCTCTGTCCATGGAATTCTCCAAGCAAGAATACTGGAGTGGGTTACCACACTCTCTTCCAGGGGGTCTTCTCAGCCCAGGGATTGAACCCAGGTCTCTGGCATCACAGGCATCTCTGCCATCTGAGCCACTAGTGTTGCTTAGTGGGTCGCAACTCTGGCTGCCTATTAGAGTCACCTGGGGGGACTTCCCTGGCGGTCCAGTGGTTGGCACTCCACGCTTCCATTGCAGATGGGGGTGGGGGAGTGACCAGGGTTTGTTCCCTGATCTGGGAACTAGTATCCTGAACACTACTCAGTGTGGTCAAAGAAAATAGAATTACCTGGGGAACTTTAAAAAATTCACATTCCCCCCGCCAAGAAACAAACAAACATGTTCAGCTTCTTACCCAGAAATGTCAATTGAGTTTGTTTGTCAGCAGGGCCAAGATTTTTTTTTTCTCAAGGTCTCCAAATGATTCTAATGTGCAGCCAGAGATGGGAACTATTTCCTTCTGAGTGTCACTGCAACAATACTGGCGGTGTTTTCTAAAAGGTTGTCTCTTGCAGGGAGGATCCTGAGTAGTTTCTATGGAGTCTGCCTGGTTTAGTCAAGAAAAGCTCAAAACACTGGCTCAACTGTTTTTTATCTGGTACATTTTCTCTCCTACCTATAACCTCAGAATATTCCAATCTATTTTAAGCCTTCCTGTGGTTTCTAAAGCACAATACTTTCCGAACTGAAGACTTACCATTTCAAATCTCATGGGCTATGATTCAATCTAGAGCAGAACTAAACAGAACTTAAGTATCCCAATTAGTAATTGGACTGAAAAAAGACCCAGGAAAGTGCCCTTCATAAAAGAATGAAATTGTGTTTTGTGTGGTTGTTGTTGCTATCACCTGTGGTTTCAACTGCAGGAAAAATAGGAAAAAGCCATGGAACAATCATTGTATTGGGTTGGCCAAAAAGTTCATTCCGGTTTTTCCATGAAATGTCACAAGAAGCCCAAATGAACTTTTTGGCCAATGCAATATTTGAACGTGGGCACACGTGAATTTGAGTTTCTGGCTCAGCCACTTGTTAGCTATGAGTCCTTGCCTTCTCTGAGCAGATGTTTCATGAAAGATGGAAGCATTAGCAGATCTCAGAAGGAAATTTTGTAGATTAAAGGAGCTAACGTTAGTGGTGCTTGGCAAGGAGTGAGTCCCAGGTAAATGGCAGTTACCCTTGTGTGTTATTCGGCTAAGGCTATGATGCTGCTGCATGGCAAACACCCCACCCCTAAATCTTAGTGGCTTACTAACATACCATTGATGTTCTTACTCATGTGTCTGTGGGTCACTTATGGCGGCTCTGCTTAAGGCTGTGAATCAGCTTGAGGTCTGTTCATATGTGTCTCATTTTGCAGTCAGCAGCTTCCTGGGGTATGCACTTCTCATGGCAGAGGACAGAAATACAAGAAGACCTTGGTAGAAATTTGCAATGCCCTTTAATATCTCAGCACAGAACTCATTAATGATCACTTATGCCCATTTTCCCTTAGCCCAAGCAAGTCACATGGTGAATTTCAAGGTCAATGGGATGGAGAAGTATAATCTACCTAGTGAAACTATGGCACAATACAGAGAATAGAAGGAAAAATTATGAACGAATAACACATTCTTCCATACTTCCCTTCTGCAGGGTGTCAACAGAGGAGAAAAGAAGGGTGGGTAAGGAGGGAAGAAATCAATAGTTGGATCCCGTAGGAACTCTACCTTGTGCCTCGTTTGTAAGCGCTTGTCTGACCTCCTTTGTAGAACTGGTCCAGCACTCGTTGCAGGCAGAGAAAAGCAGTTCTGTGGGCGTGGCAGCTTTTTGGATCCTCCCCCACTCCAGGTATTTGTGATGAGGGACACACTACTCAGAGACAGTCTAGAATTCACCAGAAGCCTTCTTAAATTCTGCTTGCAGGAACACATCTAGTTTTATTTAGGAAGATAAACAGAAACAAGAGCTGGTGAAATTCAGCAAAACAGACTATACTATCTACCAGTTGTCAAAATAAGCAGATCTTTGTCTAAATTCAACCCCTTCTCTACTCTTTCAACAACTTTTTAATGTATGGGCACTGTCTCTTATGATTTGCTCCAAATGACATTATCTCTTCTCCAGTGTATAATAAAGTGAAGTCACTCAGTCGTATCCGACTCTTTGCGACCCCGTGGACTGCAGCATACCAGGTTCCTCCGTCCATGGGATTCTCCAGGCAAGAGTACTGGAGTGGGTTGCCATTTCCTTCTCCAGGGGATCTTCCTGACCCAGGGATCAAAGCTGGGTCTCCTGCACTGCAGGCAGACGCTTTAACCTCTGAGCCACCAGGGAAGACCCCAGTATATAATGGTGGTAGGCTAAGAGTCCTTCATTTGAATTCTGATATTTCATTTGTATTTCAAATCTAGGTGAATAGGCAGCCCCACCTCTATTTAACCAGAGGGTTCTGGCCAAATATGTAGTGTGGTTGTGGACAGTTACCAGACACACCCTCGTATAATTCACTAATTTCAGGAGGAGTATAGTGAATTAATCAAAGGTGTTTAACTGTCATAACTGAGGATCACTCAGAATGTACCTCAAGATATCAAACTGTATGAAAGTCATCTCCCTAAAGATCTTTGTTGAAGGATATTTAGCAACAGCTGTGTGAGCAGAGGATGGCAGGTAGCGCTGGGCCCTGTTCCAATCTCAGAAGAGTTACACAACCACCCTTCTCCAGGTGTGGTCCCTGGACCACCACCATCAGAATCACCAGGGCTCTTTGTTAACAATGCAGAGTCACAGGCAACCCCCCAGACTTAATGAATTGGAATTTCTGGGTGCAGGACCCAAGAATTTCCACTTCTGTATACATCAAGACTTTTGTATAACCTCAAATATAGACAGAGTTCCCATACATCTTTGATTCCAAGTATCAGTTATGGAAAATGTGAAGTTTTTATAATGCCAAATTAATCATTCTCACTGTTAAACGAAAAGGATCTCTTTCATTATTACTATTTCTGAAGGTTTTTTTAAAAGACTAAGTTTATGGAAACTTTCAGCCAGGGTACTACTGTTATAAGATTTCTTTTGCCCCCTTCGCTTTTTTTTTTTAACCTTTGAAATTATTTTTCATTAAGACTATTTCAGTAATAACCATTTTCCTCCCATTTTCTGAAATACCAATGGCCTACAAAACTTGTAGAAACATTTTTAGGTGAAAGATGAAAGTTAAGAGACACAATTATTGTGAAGGACTGGAGATTTTATTTGTGTGTTAAATTTAACACATTTTCCCCCTAATGAATAGATGATAAAGCGCCTTTTTATGGTGTTTTAGGTAAAGAGACTGTCTTCGGTGAAAGGAGTGTAACCACCTAAGTAAGGATTATCTTTTATCTTCCACTTAGTAAGTATATTTTAATATTTTTAATCTATGTGCATGGGATAATAAGAAGCATCAACCTCTTCAATAAATGAATTAAACAAAAAAGACAGTTTTGAGAGCTGAGAGAAGTATAAAAAGCATCAACCAAGAACAAGTCTCATGGAGTCCTCCCTCCCTTTTCTACCTCTTTCACCTCCTGTTATTACATGTAAGTTTAAAGGGTTTCATCTTAATGGCTTCCTGCTTCCAACTATGTGGAAAGTGAATTGGAGTCATTTTGAATATTCTGAAACCTTACTGTAATCATGAACACAGAGATGAAAAAGATGTTGAAACATCTGTTTTCCAGATTAAGAATATCACCCAGATAGTTGGGGGGAAAAGTCTTCCATTATCTCGCCTTTAATCCAATTAGCAAATACATATCATTCTAAAAGATTCTGGTAACCATTGCTCAGAGGGAGAACAATCCAGAAAAGAAACACAAAAAGGATATTTTCAGCACCATGAAATTTAAGGACTAACAGAACTATGGTAAGAAAGATAATGATAAAGCTCATGCATTTAAGACTTTTACGTGGTTGGGCTCAGAGTTTTTTCACTTTATTTTATGACAAGTAAATAAATTGTTGAGTGACAAGAAAAAAATAATCTTACCTTCAGAGTGATTTCAACAGAAAAAATATTTCCCTGTGAAAATACCAAGATCTTTCCTGACCAACAGGATTGGAATGTCAAGGGTTCAAATGCATTCACCGAGCATTTATTTCTATTTTGAATTTCCCTAAACTGCCTCAATATATCCTCCCAACATTTTTGAGAGAGGTCAAGGGTTTAAGAGGCCCTGAGGTTTAAGCTAACGTTTCTGGTTCACAGACATATCTCATGTCAAAGGTTGAGTGTGCGATAGCTGAACATAAAATGGCCACATTTGTTCAGCTGCCTGGTGATTTTACTTGCAGTGTCCAGCAAATTGGGCTATTACAGTGCTCCTGCAGTAAAAGGTCTCATTGTAACCTGATTCTATTTTCTTTTAATAACTTTTAATATTCTCAAAATAAAAGGAATATCAGTGGAACAACATTGGAACATTCAGACAGGCAACAAACTCTGCTTTTACTGTAAAGGTACTGAGAATCAGTTTTGTGTTTGGTTCACAGCTAATCGTAACTAAACTTTGAGTTTCTCCACCAGAGTCTTGATGCCTGTTTCTAAAACAAATACTGTGCCTTAAAATTGGCCTACACAGATATTTTGCTTAATTGAAGAGTGAAAGATTTTTACCCCAATTTATTCATTTTTGTAAAGGCCACTGCTTGAAGGACCCTGGGTTTGTGTATGCAATTGTGACTGGAATAAATAAGGCACAATTCCTAGCATATATGATATACTCTTGATCAATATTTGTTGAATGAATGAAAAAAAAATAGTGGCTTTAGACTGGATTATAGTGACAAATTGGCACATGCACACACACACTCACTTTTTTTTTACCACTATGGGAATGAACCAAAATTCTTTAAGATGTAAAGCTTAGTTCTGGAGAAGGGAATGGCAACCCACTCCAATATTCTTGCCTGGAAGATGGACAGAGGAGCCTGGAGGGCTATAGTCCATGGGGTTGCAAAGAGTTGGACACAACTGAGTGACTGAGCACCTCACTAAACTGGGAGGGGGGGTGCAGAAAAAAGATATAAAGCTTAGTTCTAAATAGGATGCCTCTATTGATAGTTGATTATTACGAACTCCCCCACCCCCCATAGGGTTCTCTGAATCTGAACTGGAGCACCTTTCCCTGTCCTTGCAGTGAGCTGCAGACACTTGATCTCTCCAGTGGAGATTGCCAAACCTTTTGTGGGCAGAAACCTGGTCTTATATCATCTTTGAAGTTCTCACTGCACCTACTTTAGGGCATACCCATAGAGAAGGTACTATTATTATCCCCATTTTCAGATGAGGAAACTGAGGTTAAGCAACTGAAGTCATCTTAAGTTAAAGTCAGATAGTTAGTGGTGAAGACAGTGCTAGTGTCTGATCTCTGGCAGTGAGATGCGTGAGGCTCCTCTGCCTAGGGTAATGTATCAGAAAGGTAGCTACTACCCTTTTTTTTCCCCCCAAAAAAGTAAGGTAAGTAGCCAACCATGAAATTACAGCTCAAAGAATAAGAGTAATGAAAAACTAAACGTTCTAGACCTGCCAAGACATTGGAGTAACTTAGAAATTATGAAACTGTATTATTTCTGTCCTGGGTATTTACTCAACAAGATCCTGGCAAATAAATCCAATTCAAGAGAGAGATTCAAGGGAATCATTTGCTTTTCCCTCTCTGTAGACACTACATTGTTCAAGTGAGAAGGAAGACCTAAAAGGGAACCTGTTGTGTGAAATTAGTAGTATGTATCAAGCAGAGTGTGGCCAGTCCTCTGGAATTGTGAAACTCTCCAGTGAGGAGCAAAGGGAATTTTTCTCTAGTATGGTGATCCTCTCACAGCTGATGCCCCATCCTCTGTCTCTCTTACTTTTAGCCAGTTTGCTTCTTGAAGCTAGGCAGAACATCCTTAAAGAAATGGGTGTCCTCTGCCTCTCTACTTTAAACTATTAGTAGTTTGGGAAGCTTTGTGGAGTCTGTAGGACATGGGCCAATTAGGAGAGAAACAGAGGGATGGGGGGAGTGGTGAGGGAAGAGACACACACACACGGAGACAGTGAGACGTGGAGAGAGGCGAGATGACACTGAAAGTCCTAGAGAATGTACTGACTTTAGAAAGCCTTTAAAAACCAGTCACTAATTCAATGTGATTAATTACCTTAAAGTAGCTTGTAGAGTGTTTCCTGAGAAGAATTGGAGGTCACTTCAAACGAAATAAATAAACCACAGCTAATGTGCTGACGTTTTAAAGAGAAAAGGCAGTTGCTAAAAATGACCATCCAATTTCCATTACTTACTACAGTCATTAGAAACAAGGAATATGTTTATTGATCTGAAGTGGTTCAAACAGTATTTTCTTTGTTCAAACCAATTTAGCTGGAGGAAAAGTCAGGAGTTTGCCTTGTGTTCGGGCAGGGAGGGCATTGCGGAGAGAAAGAGATTCTTTACATAAAAAACTGTCGGCTTTCTATCCTAGGGCCACTCACCTAAGAAGAATAACTGGGTTTCTATGAAAGCAAAGAAATTCTTGCCCCTGATCACTATTGGTTTAGCTCTAGGCCCTTGAGACTCAAAGTAGGTTTGGAATTAGCAATATCAGTATAATCTGGGCCTACATTAGAAAGGTAGACTCTCTGGCCCCACCCCAGTCCTAACTGAATCATAATCTAGTTTTTAACAAGATGTTTCATGATTCATGCACATTAATGTTTGAGAAGTACTAGTCTAGACAAACATGAATGGTTATTTAAACATTTGATAGAAAAACGAGATGGTTAAATAAAGGAGGAAATACTATCTGATAAAAGCACTTTTGTCCAAAGATTTGTTGGTGTTGATAAACTTGCTCCTATCCACTTAACTCAGATTTGAAGAAAAAACTTAATAGGCCCATTCTGAAATGACGTTTACCAGCTCCAGTGTCCTCATGGTTGAATGAGCTCCCACAAATGGTTGCTGACTTTGTTTGTGTCCCCAGGTGAGCAGAAATGAGTGAGCAAGCGGAAAAAAGCAGTTCCGTGCAAGAGACACCTGCACGTCAAAGTTCTCCTGAGAAACCAAGTCCGATGGAAGAGAAGAAAAGGAAATGGCTGGAGCGGCAGTTAAAAATGTTGACATTTCAAAATCCTGGGCCTCAGATAGCCAACTTTAATCCTGAGATTAGGGAGATGCAAAAGAAAGAGCCAAAGAAGTATGAGTTTGTTTCTGTAAAACGCGAAGGCAAGAAGTATGACAAAAAGGGCAGGCTCATCGTCAATGATGCTGACCTGTGCGACTGCCTTGATGAAGATTGCCTGGGTTGCTTCTACCCGTGCCCCAAGTGTAACTCCACCAAGTGCGGGCCCACGTGCCGCTGCAACCGCCGCTGGACCTACACCACCATAGTTGATGAGACCCGGGAGGTCCTCAGCAAGATGCCGTTCGACATCTCCGACTAGGAGCAGCCCTCCAGGCTGATCAATTTTCTCTTCTTTGCAGTTAAACCAGCCTCTTTCTCCTGGGTGAATTTTAGGACTGGGGGAAAAAAAGTTTTTAAAATATAGTTTAGACTAGTTAGTGTTCTCTGAAGCCGTAGAACCCTGTGTACTGCACTGTCCTTCTCTAGCCTTCCTGCTGTGATGACTCAAATTCCTCCCCTGGTAACCAGCAACTCCATTGCTACTCTGCTCTCAGATTAAAAATCCCTTTCCTCTTTGCTGGTACCTTAGGAGATGGAGTTTTAAGATTTTTAGAATTCTGTAGCTGAGAGCTTGTCTTGACATAGAATATATGTTTATAATAGCTAGTTACCATTAGGATCTTACACATTATCAATTCTAAATCAGAATTGCTATTTGGATTAACTTGGCACTGCATACTCATAGTCTCATTTTTTAGTGTTACTGTTTTAACAATATTAAAATGAAATTTGGTTTTTAAAAAAAAAGCTTAATAGGCCCCATGGCCACATGGCCCAACATATGAGCACAAAAGCAGAGATTCAATTTAAGTGATATCCAAAATGCCAACTGGAAGCAGACTTCAAATGACAAATTTTAATCTAATTGTTACATAGAAATGGTTTAAAAGCATTTTTTTGGTGACTAAGGTTACCAGCCACATAGAACTGGCCAAGGTGGTATAAAATTCCTAAGGCCTAAGTTGCATTTGATCTTGGAGGTATAGAATTTAAGGAAATTCAGCTAGAGTTTCTGCTGACCTCAGTGAAGATACCATCTCAGAAGACTGATGTGAAACATCTGGGCCAGGTTTGGCAGCTATTGTGCAAAACTGTTTTTAGGGAAAATCTCTATGAAAATGTTCACACCCATAGCGTCATCGGGAAAGTTTCTCTTCAGTCATCTTTGATACCAAGTTTTATTCAAATGATCTGTAAGAAGAAAATTGCTTTTTACAATTTTCCATGTTTACTGCTCATGAACATTTAATCACTTCTTCTGAAGCTTTGGATTCGGCACAAAGAGACTTTCCACTGAACACAGTTGTGCAGGCACTGGCTGAGGCTGCAGACGTAATGGGCTACAAACAGACAAAAGGCCCCTATCTCTGTCCCACCAAATGGCCATGTATGTTTACCCACTAGAAAATATTCACCTGAGACCACTTTTGCCTCTGACTAACTCACCCAAAATCTCTGTGTGGCAAATTCATGAATAAAAAGCATTTAATTTTCCTTACTTTGATTTTTTTGTGTGTGAGAAAGTGTGTGTGTTTTAGACCCAAGAGAGAGAAAAAAAAACTTTTTCCCCTTCCCTGAAGCAAATCCATGTTTTGTTCTTTGGCAAACACCAATCACTTTCCATCAGAAATTCCTGATAATAGTGACATTCAGTTCAGTTCAGTTCAGTCGCTCAGTCGTGTCTGACTCTTTGCGACCCCATGAATCACAGCACGTCAGGCCTCCCTGTCCATCACCAACTCCCGGAGTTCACTCAATCTCACCTCCATCGAGTCGGCGATGCCATCCAGCCATCTCATTCTCTGTCGTCCCCTTCTCCTCCTGCCCCCAATCCCTCCCAGGTTGGTGCAAAATTTTGTCTCATCCGCCATATTCACCTGACCTCTTGCCAACTGCCCACCACTTCTTCAAGCATCTTGACAACTTTTTGTGGGGGAAATGCTTCCACAACCAGCAGGAGGCGAAAATGCTTTCCAAGAATTTAATCAAATCCTGAAGCACAGATTTTTTTACATTATTTATTTAGTTTTAAAATTTATTTTATTTTTTAAAATTTTCATTTAATAAATGGTACAAAGCACAATGTGAAAAACATTAGCAGTTAAATTTTCACCAAATGAAAAAATACTATAGAATACACAGTTGCAAAAAGCTACATTAAGTTATTTTACAACTTGCCTCAGGCTGCAAAAAGAAAAAAAAAATCCCAATGCCATACCTAAGTTATCCCTCTCTCAAAATAATGCCATTCATGTTATAAACCATGAGTACCCCATCAAAAGATGTGGACTGCTTTTGTTAATTCATATATATATATATGACTGTATCACTTTGCTATACACCTGAAACAAACACAACACTGTAACTGAAATATAGTACAGTATAAAATAAAAATAAGTTACAGACCCTTGGGGCTTTACACAGAATTAGAGTTCCTATCAGAGGGATAACAGCACCACAGCCGTACTGAATCCTCATGAAGGAGGCACATGAATGACTGGATTACAAGAGTTACAGGAATGAGAGCTGCTCACTTCCCAGAAAATACAGCTCACAGAAAGCCAACAAAGGCACGAGACACAGACCATTCACTTATGAATGTGTAAACCTCAAGAAAGTCCACGTTATTCCTACAACATGTTGAAAGTGCCTCAGAATTCACACAACACTAATCTCCCTTTGGTTCTGGTTAAATTATATATACCAGTCTACAACAAATGGTAAAATCTGTAACTCTGTAAAATTTATTTTTTAATTGAAGGATAATTGCTTTACAAAATTTTGTTGTTTTCTGTCAAACCTCAACATGAATCAGCCATAAGTATCCATATGTCCCCTCCCTCTTGAACCTCCCTCTCATCTCCCTCCCCATCCCACCCCTCTAGGTTGGTACAGAGACCCTGTTTGCGATCCCTGAGACATAGAGCACAATTCCCATTGGCTGTCTACATGTGGTAATGTCAGTTTCCATGTTACTCTCTCCATCCATCTCACCCTCTCCTCCCCTCTCCCTATGTCCATAAGTCTGTTCTCCATGTCTATTTCTCCATTGCTGCCCTGCAAATAAATTCTTTGGTACCATCTTTCTAGATTCTGTATATATGCGTTAGTATATGATATTTCTCTTTCTCTTTCTGGCTTACTTCACTCTGTATAATAGGCTCTAGGTTCATCCACCTCATTGGAACTGACTCAAATGTGTTCCTTTTTATGGCTGAGTAATATTCCATTGTGTATTTGTACCACAACTTCTGTATCCATTCATCTGTCAATGGACATCTAGGTTGCTTCCATGTTCTAGCTATTGTAAATAGTGCTGCAGAGAACATTGGGGTACATGTGTCTTTTTCAATTTTGGTTTCCACGGGGTATATGCCTCGGAGTGGGATTGCTGGGTCATACGGTGGTTTTATTCCTAGTTTTTTAAGGAATCTCCATACCGTCTTCCATAGTGGCTGTATCAATTTACATCCCCACCAACAGTGCAAGTGTTTATCCACACCCTCTCCTGTTTGTTGACTTTTTGATGAGGGCCATTCTGACCGGAGTTGAGGTGATACTTCATTGTAGTTTTGATTTGCATTTCTCTAATAATGAATGATGTTGAGCATCTTTTCATGTCTTTCTTAGCCATCTGTATGTCTTCTTTGGAGAAATGTCTGTTTAGGTCTTTCCCCCACTTTTTAATTGGGTTGATTTTCTAGTATTGAGTTGTATGAGCTGCTTGTATATTTTGGAAATTAATCCTTTGCCAGTTGTTTGATTTGCTATTATTTTCCCCCATTCTGAGGGTTGTCTTTTCACCTTTCGTATAGTTTCCTTTGCTGTGCAAAAGATTTTAAGTTTAATCAGGTCCCATTTGTTTACTTTTGTTTTTATTTCCATTACTCTAGGAGGTGGGTCATAGAGGATCTTGCTTTGATTTATGATATTGAGTGTTCTGCCTATGTTTTCCTCTAAGAGTTTTATAATTTCTGGTCTTATATTTAGATCTTCAATCCATTTTGAGTTTATCTTTGTGTATGGTGTTAAGAAGTGTTATAATTTCATTCTTTTACATGTAGCTGTCCAGTTTTCCCAGCACCGCTTATTGAAGAGGTTGTCTTTGCCCCATTATATATACTTGCCTCCTGTCTTGTTCCTTTGGTCTATATTTCTGTTTTAGCAAAGTACAGATTTTTATGCTACAGGAATAAACAAACTTATTTCTTGTTGGCAAAAATGTCTTGATTGTAGTGGTTCCTACTTTGATTCATAAAGATGTGTTTGAGTCTAGTTATAATGATTTAAAGTTCGTGGTCTGAAACCGCAATCACATTTGCAGCAACCTAATACTTGGCTTGTTTTTCAGGTCATCTTAGACCAAGAGTTTAAATAAAATGGACTATCAGAATTAGTAGTTTTTTTTTTTTAATGCCCAAACTGGTATCTAGCTTTGCTGAATTGGTGAAGATGGGCTTGAGAAATACAAACTGAACTTTCATTCTAGTCAAAGAACAATCTTGTGCTTCAAAGATAGGAACACAGGGACTTCCCTGGAAGTTCAGTGGTTAAGACTGTGCTTCTAGCACAGGGGATGTGGGTTCAATCCCTGGTTGGAGAACTAAGATTCCACACACTGTGCAGCCAAAAAAATTTTTTTTAATTTAAAAAAAGATGGGAACCAAAACTTGCTCAAAGCAATTCGTCTGAACCTACCTGGAATCTTTGCAGTGCAAAAGTAGTTGTTATCACTGTCCATTTACCTGCTGAAGTGCCCTTTGCATTTGAAAAGCAAAGAGGTAATAGTGTTACCATGTTTGCAAAACTATGAGAGAAAGGTTGATAAACAATTTATAACCACTTTCACAGCAAAGAACACATTTGTCTGAGCATTTGCAGGCTGCTATTTGCAGTCAGTTAACAACTCACAAGATGCGGGAGGTAACCCTCCAGGATGGTCCCCAGTGATCCTCTGATATTTTGTAATCCTTTTCCCTGTAGTGGTGGCTGAACTTAGCGACTTGGTTTTAATGAACAGAATAAGGCCCAAGTGATGGTGACTGGAGACTTGGTCATAAAGGGCAATGTGGCCTTTCTTTTGCATCATCATGATCATCTGCTCTAGAGCAGGCTGGCTGCCCTGTGTGAGCAGCCCTATGAGGAAGCCAACATAACAAAGAACAGGCAACTCTGGCCAACAACCTTGTATTTTTGGAAGGGGGTCTTCTTACCTCATCGAGCTTTGAATGACTGTAGTCCTAGCTGACACCTCCATTGCAACCTTGTGAGAGACCTTGAGCCAGAACCACCCAGCCACACTGCTTCCTGACTTTTCCCTCACAGAAGCTGTGAGATAAGAAATGATCATTGTTTTAAGATGCTAACACTTGGGGTAATTTGCTATGCAGCAATGGCTAGCTAACACAGAGGGGTATTATGCTTCTTCTAGATTTATCCCTTTATTTATTCAACAGGTATTTATTGAGAAACTACCACATGCCAGGCATTGTGTTTATGGCATTCTCCAGACAAGAGTCTTGGAGTGGGTTGCCATTCCCTTCTCAAAGGCAAAGAGTATGCAGAGGTTAATCATCTACTGAACATAAGAAACATATTTAAGTGACCCCTGGTTTCTGGGCACTATATACATAGCATACAGGAAAAAATTTTACCCTTGGAAAACTGTGGTGGTTATCTTTGGAAATACCATCTACCACCTAGTGTTACTACTATACATTTGCTATTTATATATTAATGGCCCAACAAATATTTATAGATTGAATACTTCTCTGTGAATTGTGCTCACCGGTTGAAATTAGAGATGACACTACAAACCTCTGTCCCCCTCAAATTTGTGTATTGAAACCTAACTCCCAAGGTGATGGTAGTAGGAGGTATGACCTTTGGAAGGTGATTAGGTCATTAGGGTAAAGCCCTAATGAATGAGTCTCTTATAGAAGAGACCGAAGAGAGCTCCTTACTTCTGTGAGGACCGTTAAGCCAGGTTAAGCCAATATAATCTTTCCAGCATGCCATATATATATATACATATCAAATACCAGTCATTTTGGCAATGAAAAATTATCTCTAACATATTTATTAACATCCTCTGGGTATAGATTTAGATAATGACATTTGTAGTGCTTAAACTTCTCTGGAATGTGGGTTCAAATGCTAACTAACCACTTCTAAGGATTAATCTAAGGATTAATTAATCTAAGGATTAGCTTTAAGGAGTAAAGTTCATTTATACATGTTTACACATTTACACCACACTGTTTATACCATACAGACAATATGTGGGCATGTATTGTCTTAACCCTAACTTTCTGAGTACAAGCTGCCCCAGTGAGCCACCACTGTCTTCCAGTCCTCCAGGGGCAGGCTCTGTCCCTGGATGCTGGGTGGGTGGATCAGTCTAATTCTGATTGGGAAGCTCCCTTGTTGGCATATGAAAGTGAAAAAAAAAAAAGTCACACAGTTGTGTCCTCTTTGCAATTCCTTGTACTGCAGCCTGTCCTCATCTAGCCATGAAATTCTCCAGGCAAGAGTATTGGAGTGGGTTGCCATTTCCTTCTCCCAGGGATCTTCCCAACCCAGGGATTGAACCCAGGTCTCCTGCATTGCAGGCAGATTCTTTACCAACTGAGCCACTACGTTCTCCAGTATCAGCTCTATCAAGGGTGAAGTTAACATTTTTCTCTCTACCTGCCAACTTCTTTGTTTTATCTTTGTAAGTTATTCACATTTCAGGTTGGCGAGAGTTATCTATTGGGTACTTTCAAACACCCCAGCTGCAAACTGGCATGCTCCTGGCCCTTCTGAGAGGTCTTCCAACAATCCTCTTGACAGACCTTTGAACTCTTGCCTGTTGACCTTCTTCCACTTACACCATGCTTCAAAGCAGGCTTTGACTCCACATCTCTGTATCCCCAGCATCCAACACACAACCTGGAACATGGTAGGTACTTAGTGAATGTTTGTTTAATGAATGAGTCATTGACTGCAGGACATGCTTTTTGAGGGGCTTTTTAGGAGTGTTGGTCAATGGCTCATTAAAAACCTGCTTGAAATGACTGGGATAAGCAACCTTAGATGACTCGAGCAAACACAAAGAATGTCCTACAAACAATGTCTCTTACAACTTTAAGCTTTTTTCTTTTAACATCTGTTTCTGTTTTTGTCTTTTCCATTACTCATTGAAAATAGCAACTACCCTTTGCTGTCCACCTGAAACTATCACAACATTGTTAACTGGCTATACTCTAATACAAAATAAAGTTTAATTTTTAAAAAAGTGGAAAAAATAGAACTAAAAATAAAGAAAGTCACAACTATAGATCCCTGGTGGTCCAGTGATTAAGACTCATGAACATGTGTTCATATATATGTGTATATATATGTATGTGTGTATATATGGGGCTTCCCTGGTGGCTCAGACAGTAGACTCTGCTTTGAAAACATATTCATTTCATGTAATGCCAGTTTATCCAGAGGCTAATCTAACAAATTAATTGATTACCTATGTTTTGAGGTCATCTTGTGGCCTACTACGAGTTCTATTAAATAAAAATGAAACAACAAAGTCCTACTGTATAGCACAGGGAACTATATTCAGTATTTACCCTGTGATAAACCATAATGGAAAAGAATATAGAAAATAATGTCTATATGTATATAACTGAGTCATTTTGTTGTAAAGCAGAGATTGGCACAACATTGTAAATCAACTGCACTTCAACAAAATAATTAAATATAAAATTTAAGTAAATAACAGAGGAAAAGCTCCATGGTAGGTACTGAATAAATGTTTGTTGAATCAATTAATTATTATAAAATCTTTTAAAATGATGGCAATAGAGTCATGTTTTTTCAGTATTGTCATATGCAAGTAGCTGATAATGCATAGTTTAGTGCAACCTCTAAAACCATTGGCCCACATTTTTGTCCTACTTTTGAATTTAATTTATTTGTGTTATTTGTCATTCTTAGCTAAAGCATAAATTCCTTTTTTAAGATACTAAGTTTGAGATACCGGAAGTTCCAAAATCTGACACCACTTAGTTGTGTGGCCTTGAATAAAGTGTTCTACTTCTCTGCACCTTGATTTCAGTTTTCCTTTCTGTAAAATGTAGATACTGGAGTGTAAGTCAACCGTTTGTTCAGTTATACCCAGTACCTAAACTAGGATGAGGCAAGTGAACCACTCACCTTGGGAGTAAAATTAAAGGGGGATTGGGTGGGGTCGCCAAAAAAACCTCAATAATCAAGAAAAGTAATTTTTCAATGCAGTATTTTAAAGAACTCAAAGTTAATACTAAAGATGTATTATGACTAAAATATCAATATTTTAAAGGTGGGATCGCTGTTGCTGATTTTTCCTTTGGCCTCTGACTCCAGTGTGGTTTAGCATGGCACTGCGACTGATCTGGATTTTGATTTTTCTTTCCTTCTTTTTTTTCCTTTTGCCACGGTGCACAGCTCGTGGGATCTTAGTTCCCTGACCAGGGGCCAAACTTGTGTCCCCTTGAGTGGAAGGGTAGAGTCCTAACTACTGGATCACCAGGGTAGTCCCTGACTTTTCCAATAAACATTTCATTAAACCATCATTCATCTTATTGCCCTCTTAAATTTTGCACTGGGATTGAGTCCTGGTCCTGTTACATACATTTAATGAATGCCTGCTGTTTACTGAGCACTGTTGGGACATAGCAGCCCTTGTTTTCAAGGAACTCACAACTTTATTAGGAAAAACAGGAGAGTCAGCAGAGAGTAAGTAGGACAACGGGAGACGTTTTGGGACAGAGTTAAGCAATGGAAGGAATGGTATCAGATGAGCCCATGTAGACTAAAAAACATAGCATTTCATCCCGAGGTGGTATGTATCACAGAATGGTGATGAATGCAGGCTGGAGATGGAGGCCTTGGAGTCAAGCCCTACCTCTTCCAATTCTAACTGGCTGCGTAATCTTGTACAGTGTATCATTTTAACTTAACCGCGCTTCCATTTCTTTCCTCATTAGTAAAAGTGAGAAGAATAATTACATCAACTTAAGGGGGTTGTGAGGGTGACTTGAGCTCACCTGAGAATAGAGCCGGAACTTAGGAAAAATTGTTAAATGTTACTTTTAACTAGAAAACAGTCATTTTGAGCAACGAGAAGCTCTATTAGATAAAATTAAAGCCAGCTCTTCTCTAGGCAAGCTGGTAAGAGTTGCAGTGATTTTTGTCTTTCCCAGACTTGTCACTCTGTGTCCCAAACCACTTTCCCTTAGTTCCAGTTAAGCAGGAAAAGCCGTTTCATCTTTGGCAGTTCTTCCAAATTCAGTAGACTGTGACTGGTCATTCAGAAAGTTAATGAACAATTCCTGGCTCATGTACAAATGTACAAAACCTCATCATTTTTTCTCGGAACCGTTGATATAAGCAAGTGAACATCATAATGTTCCCCCTTAGGATGTACATGGAGTCTCTTATTCACCATGTTTTAGAGGGACACTGATATGAGCCCTTGGAGGTGGGTAGAAGTAACCTTCCAGTACCTTATAAAATCTTGTGAATAGGAACACAGGGCTGAACTGGGAAGAGCACTTTTACTGGACTGAAGGAGTAGAAAATTTGCTTTTTCAGCTCAACAAGATTCCACCACCTTAGTTTGAATCAATTGGATATTTGGAGAGGGTCTAAGAGGGTACCATCTCTGCTCCCCTAATTTATTCCTGTAACTCTGTCAGCTCTGATGTTGTTTAAAAAAAAAAAGTCCCACTATTTAAAAAGTACTCCTCAGTTTTCCAAATTGTCTCAAAATTTAAACATGGACTAAGTGATAGATGGTATTTATGAATTGTTCATTATTTTAACTGTAATAATAGCACTGCGGTCATATAAGGAAAACATTTTCCTTCCTTTTGTCCTTCCTTTTGTCCTTCCTTTTGTCCTTCCTTTTGAGAAGCGTATTAAAAGTAAAAAGGACATAATAACTAAGATTTGCTTTACAGAAAACTTGTAACCCCTCAAAAAAAGTGTGGGGGTACCTGATAAGGCAAGAATGGCAAGGCATGGGTTGTTGGATCTGGATAAGTCTGGAGTGGTTACTTGTAGTCTCTGCTTTTATGTAATTTGGAAATTTTCCCAACAACAAAACACGTTTTGGGAACTTCCCTGTCAGTCCAGTGGTTAAGACTTTGGGCTTCTATTGCAGAGGTTTCAGGTTTGATCATTGGTTGGGAAACTAAGATCCCACAGGCCATGCAGTGAGTCCAAAAGGAAAAAACACATTTTTCTATTTTTAGGCACTGTTTCTCAGTCTTGCCTTGGCACCCCCACCTGGACAACAGGCTGGCATCATCCCTTCCTCAATCCTGTAAAGTGGTTTCTCTACCAGTGTGCGGGTGTGGATTTCAGGTGCCGTTGAAATAGAGACCCTCTCAGCCCTTGGAGCAGTCACAGGACCTAAGGCAGAGGGTGGGGCTCTTGGAGCAGTCAGAATTTCTGCCCTGGTAGCCTGGGGCCATAAGTAGCCTCAACGTTCTACCCCAGGTTGCTGTTCTGATAATCACTGTCTTTGAGCCAAGGGGTGAAAAAACACTGACTCAAGATTGTTCCTGTTAAAAAGTAAATATTCCTTGGGAGGAGTTGACTCAGCAAGCTATTATCAACTCTTAACACCTCAAGTGCTTCAGCTATCAACTCTCCTGATCCTGACAGCTCAGTGACACCTCCCCTGGATAATGGGTGAGTTTTGGACTACGGCCAAGATTGGGTGGGATAAGACCCTGGGGAAACCAGTGAGGTGGGCTCCGGAATGAAGTTGGCCTGAGGGGAAGTGGGGAAGAAAGAGGCTGAGAAGTTAGAGCCGGGTGGTGGTGGTTTTGGGAAGAATTGTGGGCACTGGTGTCCCAGGGAACCCCAGAAGGAAGAAGCCACATTCTCTGATCCTTCTCAGAACAGAGCTCCTTCTAGGCTGCTTCATAGCGGTGTCATGTAATAGTTCCACATGGAGAAGTAACTCACCAAAAAACTTCCCAGGTCTTCTACCCCCAACAAATTTATGTACACCTGAAATTTTACCAAGTTGTTAAAGGTCTGTGCTCAGGGGAATTCTTCAGTTCACTCAGTCACGTTCAACTTTTTGTGACCCCATGGACTGCAGCACATCAGGCTTCCCTGTCCATCACCAACTCCCAGAGATTACTCAAATTCATGTCCATCGAGTCAGTGATGCCATCCAACCATCTCATCCTGTCGTTCCCTTCTCCTCCCACCTTCAATCTTTCCCAGCATCGAGGTCTCTTCCAGTGACTCACTTCTTTGCATCAGGTGGCCAAAGTATTGGAGTTTCAGCTTCAGCATCAATCCTTCCAATGAATATTCAGGACTGATCTCCTTTAGGATGGGCTGATTGGATCTTCTTGCAGTCCAAGGGACTCTCAAGAGTCTTCTCCAACACCACAGTTCAAAAGCATCAATTCTTTGGCACTCAGCTTTCTTTATGGTCCAATTCTCACATCCATACATGACTACTGGAAAAACCATAGTTTTAACTAGACAGACCTTTGTTGGCAAAGTTTTTAGGATGCTGTCTAGGTTGGTCATAGCTTTCCTTCCAAGGAGCAAGCATCTTTTAATTTCATGGCTGCAGTCACCATCTGCAGTGATTTTGGAGCCTCCAAAAATAAAGTCTCTCAACTGTTTCCACTGTTTCCCCATCTATTTGCCATGAAGTGATGGGACTGGATGCTATGATCCTAGTTTTTTGAATGTTGAGTTTTAAGCCAACTTTTTCACTCTCCTCTTTCACTTTCATCAAGAGGCTCTTTAGTTCTTAGCTTTCTGCCATAAGGTTGCTATCATCTGCATATCTCAATCAGATGCTCCAAGTGAGTTTTTATCCTTTTGTTTTCATTTGGGTTCCCTCAGAAGCAGAAACTGAAACACTATTGTTGGGGGAGCAGGGGTGGGAATCACACCAGCCCTGGAGTGATTTCCTTTGGAGATTTTTTTTTAATGTAAGAAATGAATACACTTCCAGCTTATTTAAGGCCCAGTTATTCTGGATTTTGATAATTCACAACCAAACTTCAGTCCAGTTCAGTTCAGTCGCTCAGTTGTGTCCGACTCTTTGTGACCCCATGAACCACAGCACACCAGGCCTCCCTGTCCATCACCAACTCCTGGATTCCACCCAAACCAAACTTAATCCCAACCAGTTCAGAATCCTACCAAGAGTGGGAAGATCCTGGAGATAAGTTCAACTCAAAGGCTACAGCAAACACTTTGAGGTGAGCCAGGGAAGCTGAGGTCTTTCTAAACCAAAGAGGCAGGAATGAAATCAACAAAGATTCAAGGGCTGCAATGAGCCCAAATGGAGCCAACAGAATGTTGGGGAGAAAGCTAGAAGTCCCTTCTATACCTAGACTGTGGTGCTTAAAGGTAGAGAGCACAGAAAAGAGAAGATTAGAAGTTAGGATGGCTAAGACTTTGTGATCAATTAGGCATCAGGGGTGAGGAGAGGGAACAGTGAAGGAAGGATGGTCCCAGGTCTGTGGCTTGGGAAACTGGATAGATGGTGCTTCCATTTTGAGAGAGGTCACTCAGGGGAGAGAGAGATTCAGAGAGACGGTCAGATTTGGAGAGGTGAGTTTTGGACCCATTGGGGTTAAGGTGCTCATGGGAGAGCTGAGTGGAGATATTTTTAAGCTGTTGGATGTGGATTCCACAAAGGAGAGTAGGGCTAGAAATATTCATATAGACCAGTCAGTCTATAGATGGGCTTCATGGCAAGGATATGTTGAGGTCTATGAGGAAATTGTGTGGGATGAGAAGACAACAGTTGGCTTGTTACCAGCATCTAAGTATAGGAAAAAAAGGCCAAGTAACCTATGAAAAAGAATGGGAGGAAGTAGCAAGAGAAGAGGGCAGAAAAGGAGTGGGGTGGTGTATTCCAGTACCCAAGTGAAGGAGGAGCTTCAAGAGGGGTCCTGAGCAATGTGAAACAATACACAGAAATGTCTAATAAATGCTGTCGGTGCCAAGCCTGCATTTCCTCAGCTCTTACCAGTGTATGCAGCCAGATTTCCAACTGCCAGAACCCACATCTCTTTGATTCTGGACTTTCTCTGGTTTCCAGGACCTGCTCTGTCCATTGACATGGAGGGCTAGAAGTGCCAGGGAATTAAGGCATACCACTTCCCCTCAAATAGCTGTCAACCAATGGTTGCCAGAAGCTGGTGTACAACTATTTCAGCTACCTTGCCCCTTGAGCAATGTAGCTCTCAGATTCAGATTCTACACCATTTCCCAGAGTTCCCTGGAACAGGATTAAGTTGTGGTTGCACACCGCAGTGACTTGTTTAATAACACACTCTGTGTTGACTTTCTTCCCTTGCCTTCTCACTTCTTCACTTCTTTACCTGTATTTCCTGGGATCTGCTTGCAAATAAACCACTTACACTCGAATTCTTGCCTCAGGTTCTACTTTTAGGGGAACTCAGATTATCTAGAAAGATAAGGCCTGAAAAACATCCGTGGGAAGGGGTTTCTGATAGCCAGCTCGATTGGTGACTTGAATGAGAAAGTTGGGAATGGAGGGAGAGAGGCTTCATTTCAGGGAGATAAATGAATAATAGAGAAATGATGGAGAAGATACTTCAGAAGCAAAGTTATCAGGACTTACCCGGTGGTCCAGTGGTTAAGACTCTGCCTTCCAATGCAGGGAGGCTTTGGTTCAATTCCTGTTTGGGTAACTAAGGTCCTAAGTATTGCAGAGTGTGGCCAAAAATTAAAAAAAAGAAAAAGCAAAGTTACCAACTGAAGAGACAGAATAGTGACCTCACATTTCAGGTCAATAGGATTTAATCCCTCTTGCTAATAGCACCCTAACTACTGTTGAGTGTTCACCTTTCTCCCATGAAGCCCTGTCTTGGAGAAAGTTGGTATTGCCTCTGGTGGAAGTTAATGGGCCTGTTCCCTCACCTTGACACAGTCCGGTGACCTAGGCTAGACCATGGGACACCCTCTCCCAAGTGTTTGAATCCTGAGTGATATAAGAATATGAAGACTAGTGAAAGGTCATTTATCACAGCACTCTGGTGCTAAACAGGCTTTTCCAAACATTTTTGTCTCAAAAAACCTTGCAACGAATTAACTTTTGCTCCAGGTTGCCAGTGGCAGTTTCTGTGCCAAGAATCCTGATTAATAAAACAGGGGTATAACAAAGGATTTCACAGAGTGAGAATGATTTGTTTCTACTCAGAATTTTTGCTTTTCTTAAAAATCTCTCTAATAATCTAAAGCTTGTTTTATTGCACTTTTTGCATCTTTCTCTCCCCTCCCCCCCCCAGTTTTATTGAGCTATAATTGACCTGTAGCCTTGTATGTGTTTAGGGCAGCAGTCCCCAACCTTTTTGGCACCAGGGACTGGTTTCATGGAAGACAAATTTTCCATGGACCAGAGTGGGGGTAGGGGGATGGTTTCAGGATGATTCAAGCACATACATTTATTGTGCACTTTATTTCTATTATTTTTACATCAGTTCCACCTCATACCTTCAGGCATTAGATCCTGGAGATAGGGGACCCCGGTTTAAGGTGTACAACATGATTTTGTACATGTAGATATTGTAAAATGATTACCACAGTAAGGTTAATTAACATACCTATCACCTCACATAGTTAACTTTTCTGTGTGTATGTTTGTTTGTGGTGAGAAACATTTAAGATTTACTCTTTTAGCAACTTTCTAGTATATAATATAGTATTGTTAACTATAGTCAGCATGCTGTATGTCTCCCTATTTCTCCTCCTGCCACCCCTCTCCTAAAAGCTCCTGGCAACCACCATTCTGCTCTGTTTCTTTGCAATCAGCTTTTTTGTTAGATTCTACATGTAAGATGACACAGTGTTTGTCTTTATCTGACTTATTTCACTTAGCGTAATGCTGTCAAGGTTGTCACAAATGGCAGGATTTCCTACTCTTTTATGGCTAAGTATTGTGTATACCTGGAGAAGGCAATGGCACCCCACTCCAGTACTGTTGCCTGGAAAATCCCATGGACGGAGGAGCCTGCAGTCCATGGGGTCGTGAAGAGTCGGACATGACTGAGTGACTTCACTTTTCACTTTCATGCATTGGAGAAGGAAATGGCAACCCACTCCAGTGTTCCTGCCTGGAGAATCCCAGGGACGGGGGAGCCTGGAGGGCTGCCATCTACGGGGTCGCACAGAGTTGGACACAACTGAAGTGACTTAGCAGCATTGTGTATACCGTATCTTCTGTCTCTTTATCTGTTGATGTACACTTAGGTTATTTCCATCTCTGTTTGTTGTGAATTACAATGCTGCAGTGAACATGGGGGTGAACATATATCTTCAAGATAGTGATTTAATTTCCTTTGGATGTATAAATCCAGAAGTGGGATTGCTGGATCATTCAATTCAGTCACTCAGTTGTGTCCAACTCTTTGTGACCCCATGGACTGTAGCATGCCAGGCTCCCCTGTCCATCACCAATTCCTGAAGCTTGCTCAAACTCATATCCATCCAGTTGATGATGCCATCCAACCATCTCATCCTCTGTCATCCCCTTCTCCTGCCTTCGATCTTTCCCAGCATCAGGGTCTTTTCCAGTGAGTCGGCTCTTCCCATCAGGTGGCCAAATTGTTGGAGTTTCAGCTTCAGCATCAGTCCTTGCAATGAATATTCAGGACTGATTTCCTTTAGGATTGACTGGTTTGATCTCACAGGGTAGTTCTATTTTTAATTTTTTTGAGGAACCTGCATATTGTTTTCCATAGTGACTGAACCAATTTATATCTCTACCAACAGTGCACAAAGGTTGTATTTTCTCTACATCCTTCCCAACACTGTTTTCTCATGTCTTTTTGATAATAACCATCCTGTGTGAGATGATACCTCATTGTGGTTTTGATTTGCATTTCCATGATGTTTAGTACATACTTTTCATGTACCTGAGAGGCCATTTGTATATACTCTTTGGAAAAATGTCTACTCAGGACCTTTGCCCATTTTTAAATTAGATTATTTTGGTTTTATGCTATTGAATTGTATGAGGTCCTTACATATTTTGGATATTAACCCCTTATCAGATATATGGTTTGCAAATGTTCTCTCCATTCCATAGGTTGCCTGTTCCTTTTGTTGATTGTTTCCTCTGCTGTAGAGAAGCGTTGTAGTTCGATGTATTTATTTTTATTTTTTTATTCGATGTTTATTTTGCTTTTGTTGTTTATGCTTTTAGTGTTATATCCAAAAAGTTAATGCCAAGACCCATGTCAAGGAGATTTTCCCCTATTTTCTTCTAGGAGTTTTATGGTTTTGAAGAGGAAAAGTTAAAATTTTACACAACCTCCTTCTCCTTCTGCTTCTGTAACTTGGCTTGCCCCTTGCAAAGTCTAGATCATGTAGGTCACGTAGTCTCAGAAAGTGGGGACTTGAAATCCTAGGAACTAGAGTTTATCCTACTCACCCTTGTCCTTTGCAATCGTCCAGCCCCTGCAAACCTGCTTAATCATGCCTGTCCAGGCCAAGCATCCCCCTCCCCATCTTGACTGCTGTTCCCGTGAGCGAAACCCCTTAGTTTAAACCAGCCTATTAACAGCTAGTGTTGCCCACTGCAGTCTGTCTATAAAAACTCTGTAATCCCTTTGTTCCGGAGAAGGCAATGGCAAGACACTCCAGTACTATTGCCTGGAAAATCCCATGGATGGAGGAGCCTGGTAGGCTGCAGTCCATGGGGTCGCTAAGGGCCGGACACGACTGAACGACTCCACTTTCACTTTTCACTTTCACACATTGGAGAAGGAAATGGCAACCCACTCCAGTGTTCTTGCCTGGAGAATCCCAGGGATGGGGGAGCCTGGTGGGCTTCCGTCTATGGGGTCACACAGAGTCAGACACGACTGAAGTGACTTAGCAGCAGCAGCAGCAATCCCTTTGTTCGGTGTGTTAACTCCTCTGGGCCCTCCGGCATAATAAACCTGAGTTCTCCAACTCTTCGAGTGTGGTGCTTGGTTTCTCGAGTACTGGTTTCTGCAACAGTTTCAAGTCTTATATTTTAGTCTTTAATCCATTTCAAGTTAATTTTTGTAAGTGGTATAAGATAATGGGTACAGTTTCATTCTTTGGCATGCAAATGTCCAGTTTTCCCAACATTTATTGAAGAACTACTCAGATTTTTTTTCTGATAACCTGTGTTCAATGTGGAAAGTTGAGGAAGTAGAGGAAAGTATTCTGAAGAAGGGAAAAAAGAAACTTTATAATCCCATTGCTCAAAGGCAAATACTATTGATTTAGTTCAGATGGTACCATGTATGCAATTTAGTATACAGTTTATGGAATATGGCATACTTTTTTTTAAAAGTTAACATAGCATACATCATTTCTTTATTTCAATAACAACTTCTCAATTTTAATGAGTCAGAATGTTGTCTTATGGATATAACATAATTTTCTAAAATTTTTCCACTATCATTTAACATTCTATCTCTCTCAAAACTCTTATCATAAAAAATAATTTCCGGAGCAACTTCTTTCATAAATCTTGACCTGGCAGTTCTGATTCTATCTTCAGGCTTGATTCCCAGAAGTGGTGTTATTGTTTCAAAAGGAATGAACATTTTAAAAGCTCTGGAGACCTTGTGCCAGAATCATGTCCAGATAATAAGATACCAATTTGTATTTCCACCAGTGCTCTTCATGGGATTTTTTTTTAAAGGTTAATGTGACAGAAGTCAGCTATTTCATTTCTCTTTTCTTTGATTTAGATTGATTCAGTTTCCTTCTTTCTGAATTATCTATCTTTGTACTAATATTTTTCTCAGGGATTTATATGAACTCTTTATTAAAACTATTAACCTGTTTCATTTCTGAAAACATGTTCCTGTTTCATTGTTTACCTTTTCAGCTGATTATGATGCTTTTAGCTATTCAACCATTTATATTTATACAGTTAAGTCCAGGAAACATTTTCCTTATGAAAATATCTTTGAGTTTTTCACTGTTTTAAGCTTGTAAAGTCTTCCCTCATCCCAATTTTTAATAAACATTCATTTTGGATAGTGTGTCTTCAATTTTCTGTTTAGTAATATTTTCCACTGATGCTGTCTTTTGCCCACTTTTTAAAAAATTAATTTATTTTTTATTGAAGGATAATTGCTTTACAGAATTTTGCTGTTTTCTTTCAAACCTCAACATGAATCAGCCATAGGTATACATATATCCCGTCCCTTTTGAACCTCCCTCCCATCTCCCTCCCCATCCCACCCCTCTAGGTTGATATAGAGCCCCTGTTTGAGTTTCCTGAGCCATACAGCAAATCCCCATCGGCTATCTATTTTACATATGGTAGTGTCAGTTTCCATGTTACTCTCTCCATACATCTCACCTTCTCCTCCCCTCTCCCCATGTCCATAAGTCTGTTCTCTATGTCTGTTTCTCCATTGCTGTCCTATAAGTAAATTCTTCAGTACCATTTTTCTAGATTCCGTATATATGTGTTAGAATATGGTATTTATCTTTCTCTTTCTGACTCACTTCACTCTGTATAATAGGTGCTAGGTTCATCCACCACATTAGAACTGACTCAAATTTGTTCCTTTTTCAGTTCAGTTCGGTCGCTCAGTCGTGTCCGACTCTCCGCGACCCCATGAATCACAGCACGCCAGGCCTCCCTATCCATCACCAACTCCCGGAGTACACTCAAACTCATGTCCACAGAGTCGGTGATGCCATCCAGCCATCTCATTCTCCGTCGTCCCCTTCTCCTCCCGCCCCCAACCTTTCCCAGCATCAGAGTCTTTTCCAGTGAGTCAACTCGTCGCATGAGGTGGCCAAAGTATTGCAGTTTCAGCTTTAGCATCAGTCCCTCCAATGAACATCCAGGATTGATCTCCTCTAGAATGGACTGGTTGGATCTCCTTGCAGTATAAGGGACTCTCAAGAGTCTTCTCCAGCACCACAGTTCAAAAGCATCGATTCTTCGGCGGTCAGCCTTCTTCACAGTCCAACTCTCACATCCATACATGACCACGGGAAAAACCATTGCCTTGACTAGATGGCTGAGTAATATTCCATTGTGTATATGTACCACAACTTCTTATCCATTCATCTGTCGATGGACATCTAGGTTGCTTCCATGTTCTAGCTATTGTAAATAGTGCTCCAATGAACAATGGGACACATTTGTCTTTTTCAACTTTGGTTTCCTCAGGGTATATGGCAAGCCACTCCAGTACTCTTGCCTAGAAAATCCCATGGATGGAGGAGCCCGGTAGGCTGCAGTCCGTGGGGTTGCCAGGGGTCGGACACGACTGAGGGACTTTACTTTCACTTTTCACTTTCACACATTGGAGAAGGAAATGGCAACCCACTCCAGTGTTCTTGCCTGGAGAATCCCAGGGAAGGGGGAGCCTGGTGGGCTTCCATCTATGGGGTCACACAGAGTTGGACATGACTGAAGTGACTTAGCAGCAGCAACAGCAGCAGGGTATATACCTAGGAGTGGGATTGCTGGGTCATATGGTGGAATCAACCATATGACCATACTGTCAGATCAACCTCTTAACCACTCAGCCAAGACCATTCAGTCCCCTACAACAGAGCAACCTCAGCATTTTTCAGCTGAGCCTCGGGTATTCCTTGATTTTTTCCCCTAATTGAGCCCACCCTACCCGGTACCTTTCCACTGGGTGGAATTCCACTGGCATCTTTCAGCCAGCCCCCCACCCAGTATCTTTTGCCTGGGTGGGAATTTCTCAGTATCTTTCAACCGAGCCCCACTCATTTTCTAGACTATGAGTGGTATGCCCTGGATATTTCACCAGGGCCCCACCTAGTATCTTTCCTACTGTGAGGGGGCAGGTAACCTGCTTCACTGCCAAATAAAACTCAGAATCTCAACCAATACGGGAGATTCAAGAACTAGGAGAGACTTACCCAAATTCATCTGTACTCCCCGAGGAGGCAGACGGGCACAAGGGGCCGCTGCTGGTACCAAAGTTCCAGTTCCTCATGGAGTCCAGTCGCAGGAAGGAAGTCCACTCTGGGTTGCTTTGTCAGTCACCATAACTGTCAACTAAAAAAAGATGTACAACTTGAGAGCTGTGAGTTAAATTTTATCTGGGGCAAAATGAGGACTGCAGCCCAGGAGGCAGCATCTCAGATAGCTCTCAGAGACTGCTCCAAAGCGGCAGTGGGGAAAAGTCAGTATATAAGGTTTTGGTGAAGGGAGTTCAGTGCCATGAAACACTCATTTTACAAAAGGTTTTTGTTAGTCATAAGGATCTGAAGTCACCGTGAAGGGATTTAGTGCTTATCTAGATATGAGGAGATGCAAGGATTGAGATCATAAAATCTGTTCCTAAAAACATCCAACTATCTGAAGACCTGTCCCACCAGATTCCCTGGAGCACAGAGTGCCTCACTCCACCCTGAACTCCCTCAGGAGGTGGTGAAGGTCAACAGCTATAGCAGCATGGGGTTCAGTCTCTGTAGAGGAAGATGGCAAATGCCTTTGTTGTTCAGGCATTGGCAGTGATCTTGGTAAGTGCCAATTTGTAGTTGACACAATGAAATAGCCTATGAAATTACCCAGCCTTATAAAAACAGACAACCTCATACCCTGGGGCTGCTCTCACCTAAAATGGCCCACACTCTGTCTGTGGAGTGTGTTTGTCTCTGAATATACCTACTTCTTTTTTTTTGTTTTGTTTTAATTTTATTTATTTATTTATTTTTTTGCATTACAATAGTTTAATATGAACAATCAGAACTAATTAACAGTATAACAATATTTTACAACTGAAATAATTAAAATAAACTATAAAATTACTACATAAAACAGGTCTGATCTAGCTTATTTACTTTCTATAATTTCTTCAGTGCTGCAAAACCATTTATTTCTTTTTTTTTTTTCATGTTTTAATAAACACTTCGTCTTTTTGTATTGCTTTTTTTTTCATCACAATAATAGAAATATAACATCATATATCACTGTAAAACACATTTCCACATAAATGCTGATAAGCACAAAATATTTTTCATCATTTACATTTTAACTGTAATAATATATGGCAGAATTAAAGCTGCACCCATCATGTGTCTAACTCACCTTGCTGTAATGAATTTTTAAATGTAATGGTTTCTGTCGCAAAGTAAAATCGTACATAATGTCTAGTGACACAGTACGCTGGTGGATGGGTGGATTTGGAAAATGGAAATGCAACTTCATTTTTAATTAGATTTATAAACTTCACCACCTCCACCTCCAGCCAGCTTCCCAACCCTCCCTCCCACTACCATTATTTATTTATTTATTTATTTTTTTAAAATGAGGCTTTTAATTAATGTTTGACAGAGCTGATTCAGGTTGAATAGACTAAATTTCTTTAAACAAACTTACTTATACTCCAGAGTCCTTTAAAAACTTAATAGCATTTATACATTGAAGGTATTTGATTTTCTTGTAACTAGCACTTCAAATGCAACAAGCATTTGAAGCAACAAGCATTTGACCCAACAAGTAAAACTTTCTACAGTTCATAACTTTTATAAATAAAATAAATTAAATGTACAGTGAATAAGTTCTCTGAAATATTTCAATATTTCTGCAGGTTTAGTAACATCGTAAAATACATTTCAACTAAAATTCACAAATCTAAAAATCTGTTAGGCATTTTTAGGCGTTTTAAGTTGGAAATGAAGACCAATGTTACATCGTAATATGCCAATTACAAATAGTACTTCAAATAGCAAATACTACAGTTTGTCCCAAACTTTAAAAACTATTCATGAACTCAACACTGAACTATTGATGGCTATGAGAATTGTTTCCTAGCCTTTTTGAAAATTTCAACCCATTTACGTTTAAGGTAATTATTGATAAGTACGATCCCGTAGCCATTTTCTTTATTACTTTGGGTTCAAGTTTATACACTCTTTCTGTGTATCCTGTCTAGAGAAGATCCTTTAGCATTTGTTGGAGAGCTGGTTTGGTGATGCTGAATTCCCTCAGCTTTTGCTTGTCTGTAAAGCTTTTGATTTCTCCTTCATATTTGAATGAGATCCTTGCTGGGTATAGTAATCTGGGCTGTAGGGTATTTTCTTTCATCACTTTAAGTATGTCTTGCCACTCCCTTCTGGCCTGAAGAGTTTCTGTTGAAAGATCAGCTGTTATCCTTATGGGAATCCCCTTATGTGTTATTTGCTGCTTTTCCCTTGCTGCTTTTAATATTTGTTCTTTGTGTTTGATCTTTGTTAATTTGATTAATATGTGTCTTGGAGTATTTCGCCTTGGGTTTATCCTGTTGGGGACTCTCTGGGTTTCTTGGACTTGGGTGATTATTTCTTTCCCTATGTTAGGGAAGTTTTCAACTATTATCTCCTCAAGTATTCTCTCATGGTCTTTCTTTTTGTCTTCTTCTTCTGGGACTCCTATGATTCGAATGTTGGAGCGTTTAACATTGTCCCAGAGGTCTCTAATATTGTCCTCATTTCTTTTAATTCGTTTTTCTTTTTTCCTCTCTGTTTCATTTATTTCTACAATTTTATCTTCTAGTTCGCTAATCCTGTCTTCTGCCTCTGTTATTCTATTGTTTGTTCCCTCCAGAGTGTTTCTGATCTCATCTATTGCATTATTCATTGTATATTGACTCTTTTTTATTTCTTCTAAGTCCTTATTAAATCTTTCTTCCATCTTCTCAATCCTTTTCTCCAGGTTATTTATCTGTAACTCCATTTTGCTTTCAAGATTTTGAATCATTTTCACCATCAAAATTTGAAATTCTTTATCAGGTAGAGTCCCTATATCTTCTTCTTTTGTTTGTGTTGGTGGGCAATTATCTTGTTCCTTTACTTGCTGGGTATTTCTCTGCCTCTTCATCTTGCTTATATTGCTTTGCTTGGGGTGGCCTTTCCCTCTTCTTGCAGTTTGTGGAGTTCTCTTTATTATGTAGTTTCTTCGCTGTGTGTGGGGTTGGACGGGTGACTTGTCCGGGTTCCCTGGTTAGGGAGGCATGTGTCAGTGTTCTGGTGGGTGGAGCTTGATTTCTTCTCTTTCCTTTAGAAGACAATGGCTGCTTTTCTGGGAGCCTGATGTCCTCTGCCAGTATTCAGAAGTTGTTTTGTGGACTTTACTCCGCATTCAAATGTTCTTTTGATGAATTTGTGGGGAAGAAAGTGGTCTCGCCGTCTTATCCCTCTGCCATCTTGTTCCTTCCTCCCCAGAACACTGGATTCTTATATTCCACTTGATCGTGGAGTACCTCTTCCCAGCTGCTCCAGCAAGGCGCAGCCGCTGTACCTTACCTCGGACGAGGGGTATCTCCTCAAGGCTGCCCCTCCTGCTTTGAATGTGGATCAGCTCCTCTTGGCCCTCCGGTGCCCAAGCAGCCACCGCCTCCTGGACGTGGTACAGCTCCTTTCGGCCACCGCCCTAACCCTGGGTGCGGGGCAGCTCCTCTCAGCCACGATTCTGCATGTGGTCGGTTGCGCCGGGAGCCGGGCGTCTCTCGCGTCTGCGCCGCCGGGAGCCGGGCGTCTCTCGCGTCTGCGCCGCCGGGAGCCGGGCGTCTCTCGCGTCTGCGCCGCCGGGAGCCGGGCGTCTCTCGCGTCTGCGCCGCCGGGAGCCGGGCGTCTCTCGCGTCTGCGCCGCCGGGAGCCGGGCGTCTCTCGCGTCTGCGCCGCCGGGAGCCGGGCGTCTCTCGCGTCTGCGCCGCCGGGAGCCGGGCGTCTCTCGCGTCTGCGCCGCCGGGAGCCGGGCGTCTCTCGCGTCTGCGCCGCCGGGAGCCGGGCGTCTCTCGCGTCTGCGCCGCCGGGAGCCGGGCGTCTCTCGCGTCTGCCTGAATATACCTACTTCTTAACTATCACTTTTTCTCTCACTGAATTCTTTCTGTGATGAGACGTCAGGAAGTTTCCGGAGACCAGGTCTGTGAGCTCAGTTAAAAGATCTTGGGTTCAAGTTCCAATCTGAGCTATATTCATTCCATTTTCAAATCCTTGTCCTACCGCTTTCTTGGTCTTTTCTTGAACAAGTTACTTGATCTTTGGCCCTCAATTTTCTCACCTGTAAAAATGGTTAATTTTCACTTTTCAGGATCTTAATTACAGATAATCTATAAAGCAGTTAGCATGGTGCTTGACAGCAAGCTTTTAGTAAAAACTGTCATAATTGTTGTTTTATATTGATATGTCTATTGTTGTAGGGTTCCACTTTTATGTAATTCCAATTTTTACTTCCTTCTCTTGAAGTAAGTAAAGATCCAACTATAACCCCTGTTTTGGAATGCAAATTCCAGCATCCAACACCCAGTGAGGCCAAACAAACTGAAGCGTCAGAGTTTGGAGCAGAAGAAGGTTTTCTGCAGGGCCAAAGATGGAGAATGGATGGTTCGCTCTCAAAAATACCCTGAACTCCTCGATAGCTTTTGGGGAAAAACTTTATAGGCAAAATTTGGGGTAAGGGCTGCAGGATGTGTAAATTTCTTCTGATTGGTTGGTTGTGAAATAATGGTGGTGTTCCAGGAATCTTGTGCTCAGCCTGAAGTTACCATCCTCCACCTGGATGGGGGCCTTAGTTCCAGAGCACACCTATTAATAACTACCCTTGCCATGGTTATATTTATGAGACTTGTGTTTTTTAGTTTTGGTCTGAGCAAGATGAACAAAACACTTGGAGGAGGTTCAGTGCTCGGATTTTGCTGGTGATGGATCAGAAGAACTCAAGAGATATTGTTATGTATATCTGATGAAGGACTAGGACTCTGCTTTGTTGTTGTTCAGTAGCTCAGTCCTGTGCAACTCTTTGTGACCCCATGGACTGCAGCACAACAGGCATTCCTGTTCCTCACCATCTCCTGGACCTTGCTCAAACTCACATCCATTGAGCCGATGATGCCATCCAACCATCTCGTCCTCTGTCGTCCCCTTCTCCTCCTGCCCTCAGTCTTTCCCAGCATCAGGGTCTTTTCCAGTGAGAAAGCTCTTCGCAACAGGTGGCCAAAGGATTGGAGCTTCAGCTCCAGCATCAGTCCTTTCAATGAATATTCAGGGTTGATTTCCTTTAGGATTGACTGGTTGGATCACCTTGCAGTCCAAGGGACTCTCAAGAGTCTTCTCTAACACCACAGTTCAAAAGCATCAATTCTTCGGCGCTCAGCCTTCTTTTTGGTCCAACTCTCACATCCATACATGATCACTGGAAAAACCATAGCTTTGAATAGATGGACTTTTGTTGGCAAAGTAATGTCTGCTTTTTTATGTGTTGTCTAGGTTTGTCATAGCTTTTCTTCTGAGGACTCTGCTTTATGGATGTTCCATTGTTTCCTGACTGCTCTTCCTTTGTTTCTGCATTCCCTCACTTCCCTGATTAGCTGTTTGAATCTGCCCTCTGGTACTCATGGAAGGTCTCAGGGGATTCCCCAGTGGCTTAGAATCAGCCTGCCAAGCAGGAGACGAGGTTCGATCCCTGGGTCGAGAAGACCCCCCTGGAAAAGGAAATGATAAACTACTCCAGTATTCTTGCCTGAAAGCCCACAGACAGAAAAGCCTGGAGGGGTTGCAAACAGTCAGACATGACTGAGCACACCCAAGGACTACATCTTTCTTTTAAAGATTGTGCGCTTCCCCCTCCCTCCTGTCTCAGATCCACTGTGAGTCAGGAGTCAAGATGAAGTAGGTTTCTTGCTCAGAGCACACCTATTAATAGCTACTCTTGCCATGGTTATATTTGTGAGACTTGTGTTTTTTAGTTTTGGTCTGAGCAAGATGAACAAAACACTTGGAGGAGGTTCAGTGCTCGGATTTTGCTGGTGATGGATCAGAATGAAAGTGCTTCTAGAGTTGAAGAAAGAATATGGGGTGAAATTAGGTCAGTTGCTCCCACATTTATTTTTACCATAAACCACAGTACGAAATACAGTATACACATATATAATGGAAATAAAAATTTTATATGAGTAATACTTGCCCTCACTAAATGCAACACATTGCTATTTTATTTTATTTTATTCTCTTGTGTGCCATTCAGTTCAGTTCAGTTCAGTTCAGTCGCTCAGTCGTGTCCGACTCTTTGCGACCCCATGAATCACAGCACGCCAGGCCTCCCTGTCCATCACCAACTGCCGGAGCTCACTCAAACCCATGTCCATCAAGTCGGTGATGCCATCCAGCCATCTCATTCTCTGTCGTCCCCTTCTCCTCCTGCCCCCAATCCTTCCCAGCATCAGAGTCTTTTCCAGTGAGTCAACTCGTCGCATGAGGTGGCCAAAGTATTGCAGTTTCAGCTTTAGCATCAGTCCTTCCAGTGAACACCAAGGATTGATCTCCTTTAGAATGGACTGGTTGGATCTCCTTGCAGTCCAAGGGACTCTCAAGAGTCTTCTCCAGCACCACAGTTCAAAAGCATCAATTCTTCGGTGATCAGCTTTCTTCACAGTCCAACTCTCACATCCATACATGACCACGGGAAAAACCATAGCCTTGACTAGACGGACCTTGGTTGGCAAAGTAATGTCTCTGCTTTTTAATATGCTATCTAGGTTGGTCATAGCTTCCTTCCAAGGAGTAAGCGTCTTTTAATTTCATGGCTGCAATCAGCATCTGCAGTGATTTTGGAGCCCCCCAAAATAAAGTCTGACACTGTTTCCACTGTTTCCCCATCTATTTCCCATGAAGTGATGGGACCAGATGCCATGGTCCTGTTTGAAAGTCACTAAATTGACTTCATAGCCCATTACTGGGTTCCAGTATGTGGTTTGAAAACACTGGGTTAGGAGCCATGTGAGTTTGAGAGCTGGAGTAAAGAGAGGTGACTCGGGATTCTTGGCTTCAGACACAACAGAGATGGAAGGTGTATTATTTTGCTAAGGCTGCCATAACAAGGTACAACAGAGTGGGTGGCTTAAACAACAGAAATATATTTTCTCACAGTTCTGGAGTCTGGAAGTCCAAGCTCAAGGTGCTGGCAGAGTTGGTTTCTCCTGAGGCCTCTCTCTGTGGCTTATGGATGGCCACTCTTGCTGCCTCTTCACATGATGGCTCCTCTGGTGTCTCTGCCTCTTTTTATAAAGACAGGAGACTTACTGGGGTAGAAGCCTGCCCTAAAGGCATTATTTTAACTTAACTGCCTCTTTAAAGACCTTATTCGCCAGTCCAGGTTCGATGCATGATACAGGATGCTCGGGGCTGGTGCACTGGGATGAACCAAAGGGATGGTATGGGGAGGGAGGTGGGAGGGGGTTTCAAGATGGGGAACACATGTACACTCGGGGTGGATTCAGGTCAATGTATGGCAAAACCAATACAATATTGTAAAGTAATTAGCCTGCAATTAGAATAAATAAATTTAAAAAAATTTTTAAAAAGACCTTATTTCCAAATATGGTCACATTCTGATATACCAGGGGTCAGGACTTCAACACATGAATTTCAGGGGGACACAATTCAACCCAAAACAGAGAGACGGCATGAGGATATAAGCCCTGCTATGGTCTTTCCATAGTATGAAAGGGAAAAAGATAGGAAACTGAAAAATGAACTCCCCAGGTCGGTAGGTGCCCAATATGCTACTGGATAACCGTGGAGAAATAACTCCAGAAAGAATGAAGAGACAGAGCCAAAGCAAAAGGGAGTTGGTGATGGACAGGGAAGCCTGGCATGCTGCAGTCCATGGGGTCGCAAAGAGTTGGACACGACTGAGCAACTGAACTGACTGACTGATGGTCTTTCCATTAGTCATGTACAGATGTGAGAGCTGGACTATAAAGAAGGCAGAGTGCCGAAGAATTGATGCTCTCAAACTGTGGTGCTGGAGAAGACTCATGAGAGTCCCTCGGACAGCCAGGAGATCAAACCAGTCAATCCTAAAAGAAATCAACCCTGAATATTCATTGGAAGGACTGATGCTGAAGGTGAAGCTCCAATACTTTGCCCACCTGATGCAAAGAGCCAGTTCATTGGAAAAGACCCTGATGCTGAGAAAGATTGAAGGCACAAGGAGAAGGGGACAACAAAGGATGAGATGGTTGGATGGCATCATTGACTCAATGGACATGAGCTTGAGCAAACTCCGTTAGTGAAGGACAGGGAAGCCTGGCATGCTGCAGTCCATGGGGTCACAAAGAGTCAGACAGGACTGAGCAACTGAACAACAACATGTTTAAAGAATTAAAGAAATATATGACAATAATGACTCATCAAATATAGAATATCAAATAAAAGCAATTTTTAAAAATCACTCCAAGAGATAGTGAAGGACAGGGAGGCCTGGTGTGCTGTAGTCCATGGGTCGCAAAGAGTCGGATATGACTTAGTGACCGAACAACAGCAACAAAGTCTTTAAGGAAGAGGGTGATGGTGAGGCTTTAAGTGTTGGAAGGGGAGGGTGGGTCTTGCAAGGGGCACTCAGCGCTTTGGGGTCCCTCTTCCCTCCCATCCTTGGAGGCTTGGAGACCCAGAAAGCAGCGTGCTGCTGCTGCTGCTGCTAAGTCACTTCAGTCGTGTCCGATTCTGTGTGACCCCATAGACGGAAGCCCACCAGGCTCCCCCTTCCCTGGGATTCTCCAGGCAAGAACACTGGAGTGGATTGCCATTTCCGCAGCATACTTGACCTTAATTGATCAGTATCTGGTCTGCATTTAAACCTGGAACTGTTTTGTTATAGCTTCTTATTAAGATGGTGAAGACATAATCTGTTTTTATTCTGTAGTAAGGAGCTTGTGAAAGTTTTTGAAAATTTTCTTAACCAGCTAATTAAAGTGTAACAAATGAAACAGATTGGGAGTGGGGAAATGAAGGGAAGGAAGCAAGATTCAGTGGTGGGGATACGTTACCATAAAACTCCAGATGCAGGACTTTCTTGGTGGGTCCAGTGGTTAAGAATCCGCCTTGTAATGCAGGCATTGCAGGTTTGATCCCTGGTTGGGGAACTAAGACTCCCATGTGCCAAAGAGCAACTAAGCCCACATGCCGCAATGGAAGATCCCACATGATGTAACAAAGGCCTGATACAGCCAAAAAATAAGTAAAATTTTTTAAAAAGACATTAAAATAAAAAACAACCTCCAGATTTTCATGGAATGCCTAACATACTTTGTCCTCGTACATTCAGTAAGTACCTACTGGGTATAGTGAACTTTATGTTTAGTCAGAGAGGAGAAAGTATATAAAATTAAACCACAATCACAATAATAGTTGAAGGAAAAAATATGGATCATTTTAACTTTGTACAAAGCAACAATGCAGAAGTGCTAACACTTCTTAGACTAAAGGAAAAATGAGAGCATAAAGCATGTTACAAATAAATTACTGCTATCTTAGTGAAAAAGAGAAGTTGGTTAGGCTCAAGTCGTAAATTTTGAATTTGAAAGAAAATATAAATGTCTCTGCTTACTGGTATTAACATCTAATGAATATTCTCACAGTCGCTTTTGGCTTATTGATCCATGTTTGAGTCAAGATTCACATCATAAATGAGAACTGAAAGTTCTTTTGCATTTGGACAGGGAGGCTGTCTAGTCTCAATAAGCTATTTTTGAGAACATTTGAAGAACAGAATAACATTTTCTTTGCAAACATTAACTTGCCACGTAATATGAAATTATTCTCCTCAGACCACCTATATCAGAATGGTACCACCTCAGTTTTCCAGATATGGAACAGCTCAATTTTCTCCCTGAGGTTGCATAAAAGCACCAGTGGCTCAAGCTAATGCCAAATTAAGCAATCAACTGGTTCTCATCCAATATAGCTAAACCAGATGGGCTTTTTTAGTGACTTCGAGGCCAATTCTACCCATGTTTCAACCCCAGTTTAATAGATTTGTGCATTGTTTGTCTTTCAGGAGGGAGAAAAAGAGAACTTTGGGGAGGGGGCTACTCTCTAGTCTCAGTGCATGGGCTTCTCACTGCAGTGGCTTCTGCTGTTGCAGAGCACGGGCTGCAGGGCTTGCAGGCTCAGTAGTTGTGGAGCATGGGCTGTCACTTCATGGCATGTGGGATCTTCCTGTTCCAGGGATGGAACCTGTGTCTCCTGCTTTGGCAGGCGGTTTCTTCACCACTGAGCCACCAGGGAAGCCCATGAGCAGATTTTTAATACCTCGCCTTTTTAGTATATATTTTATACCTTCCTGTTCATGGAAAATGACAAGTTAAATAAAAATGAAATATAAGTCATCCATAACCCCACTGCCCACTTTAAGGCTTTAACATATTTCCTTCCAATATGTTCAATGGATTTTTATAATGAAAATTATTCTACTTAGAAACAGGTATTTTTATCCTGCATGACTTGCTCAAGATTAGATCCAACATTATTCCCATTCCACTTAAACTCTTCCTAAGCATCATTGTACCTATTATCCCTTATGTGTATCTAATGTAAATAGGGAGATGGCACTCCAAGGTGAGACTCAAGCTGAGAAGGTAGTCCAAAAAAAGTCAAGGGCAGATGAGAGATATGTTAAAAGGGCCAAGATGGTCATCAAGAAAGCAGTCCAAGGGAATGCCTGACCAGAGCTGGTGGTTGATAAGCCTTGGGGTAGAATGTTGGGGAAGGGAGAGTTTGTTCCAAGAAATTAATGCCCCTATAGCATAGCCACATGCTGCAGTTAGCCACTTCTCTTGAAATCTCGAAGTGTATTGCTGAATCCAGGTTATCACCCTAAATCCCATCTTTTCTAGGATTACTTATTTTGAGGGGGGCCTATGGTCCCTCCATATAAGTTGGCTTCTGTTAGCATCCTCCTCCTCCATACTGAGCCTACCAGACATGTTTGTATGTATCAAAACTCCAACTGTGGGCTTGAGTTAATGCTTTGACTGCTTCAGTGCCCACGTGTATCAGGGCTTCCTTAGTGGCTCAGTGGTAAAGAACCCAACTGCCAATGCAGGAGACACAGGTTTGATCCCTGGGTCGGGAAGATCCCCTGGAGAAGGGAATGGTAACCCACTCCAGTATTCTTGTCTGGGAAGTCCCATGGACAGAGGAGCCTGGTGGGCTACAGTCGATAGAGTTGCAATAGAGTTGGACACGACTTAGCGACTGAGCATGCACAGACGCCCATGTGTATCAGTTAATTCAAATCTATCCTCAAAGCATGGAAACATACAACATATTTGAGTCTGTGTGCTGACCTAACTGGGACCTCTGCTACAGTGATGTACCATTATCCTAACAAGGGGATTTCACCATTATAAATAACACTGTAATAAATGCACTCTAATGCATTTTTTTTTGCATTAATCTCTGGTAATCATCTACATCACAGGTAATTTCTTCCAGGAAAATTCCTAAAAGTGAAATTACACAGTCATAAAGTACAAGCATTTTAAAGTGTCTTGATATATAATGCAAATTCTTTTTCCCAAAGGTGGTTTGAATTTTCACTTTCAGCTGCAACCTAGGAGAGTAGAAAAGGCACATTTTGGAATACATTCCTGTGTTTCTAAGAGTAGGATGGCTGATGGGTGCACTGACTGCTGGAGTTACAACCAGAGAGCCTTGGTTTAAACCCTGGCTTGCCACCTATGTGACCATGGTGGGTCACTTACTTTTTGAAGACTAAGTTTCTTCATGTATCTAATGGGACTAGTGACACCTTCCCAAAGAAGTATTAGAATGAATATATGAGAAATTTCACATTTAAGACTTAATTCACACCCCCTTTCATGTCTTCTTGGAGGCCAGTTAATTTGGGGAATAAATGAGAGTTTATATTTTAATGACCAATAATGGTCTAGTGGACAACTCTTCCCAGTAATCTTCATCTGAGCAGAGTACATGGGAACAATCTCCTCTCTTCCCTTCCCCCTCTCTTCTTTTTCCTTTTTGACTGTCCAAGCTTAGAGGCTGAAGGTGGGGGCTTCCACAGAACCCCTAGACCACACAGCGCCAGTACTGCCTGCCCTGCCCTCTAGTGGAAGGTCCTGCCGTCCCACTTTGATAGGATACTAAGCCGCATGGTAGGTGCAAAAGTTTGGACTAGCATTTCTGGTTTAGGAATGATTTTACTGTTCTGAATTCGACCAAGGACCACACTTGCCAACAATAGCAAAGTAAGAATACAATTCAGCACCTCATTAACCCCAACATTATTACATGTGTGGTTTTCATTTCACATTTAATATTTATTTTTCTCAAGAGCAAGCCAGGACCAAGTTAAGCATATTATAGTCATCCAGTCCAAAGGTCAGGAAGGTACTGGTGGAGGAGGGAGAGGCAAGGGTTTTGGGGGGAAGCAAAGACTGTGGCTGACTTTCGTTCATGTTCTGATGGGAATTACTCATTGATCATTTGTGCAGACTTCAACATTGAAGTGGATTTGGGGACCGACTAAACTAAAATTATGTGAAGCATGAATAAATTTAGTCTCTGAGTCTTTGAATCTACTCACCTATACATTTCCAGCAACCACAGCTTCAAATCATAGAACCTTGTTAGTAACATGTTAGCTCTAAAATGGATCTGTGAGACAACCTCCTTGTTTTACAGATGAGGAAACAGGTTCAGAGACCTTACATGATTTGTTCAATATCACATGAGCTGTTAAGAGAAGAGCCAGGCTGTATACCATCTCCCTCCCTCTGTCTGCATTTGTGAAACATTTATGATTACAGTACCTATTGTAGTTTAAACAAACTAGAAAGCAATTGGAAAATCACTGGCTTAATCTGTGCCCTCCTCCTCAATATAAGTTAAATTCCAGTGTAATAAACTACAGGAGGATATTCATCTGGGACATTTTGTTCTAATTGGGCTGATAAGAGCCCTAGCTCAGGAATGAAAAAACTGGGGATGAAGAATTTGTTTCTATTCCAGGCGCAGAAAATTTGTGAAGTACAAAAAAGTACTTTGAAATTCTCTGAAGTAGGATAAAGGTAGAAGTGTAATGCCGAGCTGACTTTTGTCACCTTCCTTTAAGCTTTTTGATTCCTCAAATATTTAGCAACTGTGAGCAGGCAGGTCAGCAGTAACACCGGACACATTAAGGCCTTCAAGCGCTCTGTGGGTCAAAGGCTGGGCTGGGGTCTGGGCAGATTGTGAGAGGGTTTTGGGGAATTCCCAGGAGTCCAATGGTTAGGACTCTGCGCTTTCAGTGCTGGGTCAGGGAACTAAGATCCCACAAGCCATGTGGCATAGCCAAAAAAAATGGGGGGGTTGGACTTTTGTTCACTTATAAAGTGGGGTAATAGTTAAGGATTGAGAGCAGGGGGAACAACACATCCAAGCAATGCTTTCAGTTCAGTTCAGTCGCTCAGTCGTGTCTGACTCTTTGCGACCCCATGAATCACAGCATGCCAGGCCTCCCTGTCCATCACCAACTCCCGGAGTCTACCCAAACCCATGTCCATTGAGTCGGTGATGCCATCCAGCCATCTCATCCTCTGTCATCCCCTTCTCCTCCTGCCCCCAAACCTTCCCATTATTAGGGTCTTTTCCAATGAGTCAACTCTTTGCATGAGGTGGCCAAAGTATTGGAGTTGCAGCTTCAACATCAGTCCTTTCAATGAACACCCAGGACTGATCTCCTTTAGGATGGACTGGTTGGATCTCCTTGCAGTCCAAGGGACTCTCAAGAGTCTTCTCCAACACCACAGTTCAAAAGCATCAATTCTTCGGCGCTCAGCTTTCTTCACCGTCCAACTCTCACATCCATACATGACCACTGGAAAAACCATAGCCTTGACTAGACAGACCTTTGTTGGCAAAGTAATGTCTCTGCTTTTAGGAGGACGATTGATTTGGGAGCAATGTGTGGTAACTTTGACGCTCAGTCGTGTCAGACTCTTTGCGACCCCATGGACTATACGGTCCATGGAATTCTCCAGGCCAGAATACTAGAGTGGGTAGCCTTTCCCTTCTCCGAAGTATCTTCCCAACCCAGGTCTCCCACATTGCAGGCGGATTCTTTACCAGCTGAGCCACAAAGGAAGTCCAGTGTGTGGTAGGGAAAGAGGAAAAAGAAACTGCAGGCCAGAGGCCAGTTGGGGAATGTATGAAAACATCAAGGAGAGAAGTGGGGGAAGACCTGACTAGAGTTGCAGAACCAGGAATTATCTCAATTTGGAATCCTTCTAGAAGACAAGGATTCCCCCAAGGAATACCCAAGACAAGGATTCAATTGCAAATAGTTTCCCAAGGCAAGGATTCAATTGCAAATAGTTTTTATGATTCCATTACAAATTGTTTCTTTGAGAGGTGATCCCAGGAAACTTTGTATGGGGAGAGGGAAAGTGAGACAGAGAAAGAAAGGAAGACAGTAGCAGGTGTCTTAGCAAGCCAGTTAGTGAAGGAGAGACTGAAAGTTTCACTGTTGTCCCCCTAAGGGATTGGGAAGGTGGAGAATTCACTCACACACTCCCTATCCACCGTTAGTTTAGAACTGATTCCAGAAGCACTAACTCTCCAACACTCTGGGTTTGCCCTGTATATGGGCCGAATGTGCTTCAACAGCAACAACAACAAAAAATGCTCTCAGGAATTCAGGAGATACTCAAGCAGTCCTGGATATTTTATTTTATTTATTTGTTATTTTGGCCACACCTCGTGGTTTGTGAGATCTTAGTTACCCGACCAGGGATGGAATCCATGCCCCCTGCAGTGGAAGCACAGAGTCCCAACCTGTGGACTGCCAGGGACATTCCAATTCGAAATACTGTACACAGGACTTCACACTCTGTATGTACATAGTTGAGCAGGAAGACCTCAAATTTGACCTTCTCTAAATTCTGTGATTCCTTCACTTTCAAAAACAGACTACCCTGCTTATGAGCACCCACTGCATTCTTGCTGTATCTAATCCCAGTTTTTAATCCATGCACCTTTAAAAACTCTACTCCATAATACAAATTTCCTTGAGGAAATTGTGATGAGAGTTTTGCAAATTTAAAACACTTCTCTAATGAGATTACAGAAGACTGGAAATTATAGTAATGAAAGTGTACATCAGGCATGTGATATTCAAGGTAGAAAAGAAAAACATTAACTCCATTTGCCTTAACTTACTTCAGTGAAGTTGGCAACAGGCAAGCTCTCCAGCACCATCGTTTACTAGAATTAATTCAAAGTCCAGCTAGGGTTCAATCCAGAATAGAAATTGGCCAGGACTTCAAATTGGAAACCATTCGACATTAAAGTCAGGCTGACATATTTTCTTTTCAGAACAACACGCTCAGAATTTAAGAAATTTAAGGAATTTTTGGAAAATTCCATAATAGGTCAATGATGATTTACTTCAAGAAGAGATAAGTGACTTTCTTAGGGAAACAATAAGTTGCTTGCATTTGTAGACCTTAACACTGACCTCTTTGTGTCTTTCAGTTAGTTTATGAAGAGGGTAGAGACTGGGAAAGCACTAACAGATCCCAGGATAGATTTTTGAGTGCTGAGGTCCACCCACTGAACTCTGGAGCCAAGTAACCAACACTTGAAAATATATGAAGCAGAAACGCCAACCCTCAGATGGCTTTAAGGAGAGGGAATAAATGTAAAACCCAGGATGAAAGCATGGCATCTCTGGGTGAGACAGTGTTTCCTCCATTGTTATTTGCCCCTTTCCTTTGATCCCATGCAACCCCTCAGGATTTGGTTCGGAAAGTGGGAAGCAACTACTGTGACTTTTACTCCTAACTGGAGTGGCCTTGGTGTTGACCCAAATCGGGATGGATTATTTTCATGAAACCAGTAAATATTTATTGAGCACCTTCTAGGTGCAGGGAACTGAATCAAATGTTCCATGGTTTGTAAATATGTCTGTCCTGGAGGACCTTAGACTTTTGTAGGGGAGATAAGATTCACACACCAAAACCCTAAAAAGTCAAAAGGAATAAATGCTCCTCCTCAGCTCCAACTGCCCTTTGTACTTGTAACCATTAAAACAATTATAACAATATTACTAATAATAGAACCCATTTATAGAACATTTTTAGTAGTCTAGACTCTGTGAGGTAAGTTATTGCTGTCTTATTTTACAAATGTGGAAACTAAGGCACTTGCCCAAGTTCACACAGCCAGTTAGCGTTGGCGCTGAGATTCAAATCCAAGCTGTCTGGCTGCAGAGCCCACACTCTTAACAACCATACTTCCTACCGCACCATCATTTTTTTTCAAATTAAGTTGTTCGTGTACACAGCTATTTCCCAGTTACTTTGGAAGGTTCTGTGAGGTAGGAGACTTGTGTTTTCATTCTTGTGTTCTAGCATTTCTCACAGAGTCTGGTCCCAGAAGTTTCTTAGTAAATACTGAATGAATGAATGAATGAACTTGAAGCACTGGTGAAGCTCTGTGACTGTTTAGAGAAGGAAAAAATGACATTTATTCATAGGCATGAGGGAGGGCTGCATGGAAGAAGTGGCCTTCGGTATCTACTTCGACTGGTGACCAGGAGCCATGGTTAGGAGGAACGGTTTTCAATTCTGTGCAGCAGGTGCAGACCTTAAATCACTTGGGAAGATGCTGGCTGATTAGAGGGCCTACAGCCTGTGATGTTAGCTCACCTGCTTCCCAGAAAAAATGGACATTCCATTGACAAGTGCCTAGAGCCATGGGCCCATCTGGCTCCAGAGGCCAAGAGACTGCTGGAGATGGAGCCAGTGGACAGATACCCTTCAAATGGAGGACTGAGCACATGGGAAGCTGGGCAGTGAGAGACAGCACCACCTGGCTGTGCTGGGCTGGGTCCACCCCAGGGCCCCAAGACTCTGAACCGAGGCATTGCTGGTCCTGGAAATTTGGACACAGGGACTGCTGCTGCTGGGCGGGACCCGCAATGGGAATCTCACGGCGCACCAGCATGGTGCCCAGGGAAGCCTACCTTGTGGTGCTGGTGGTGGGGCTCAGTTCAGTTCAGTTCAGTCGCTCAGTCATGTCCGACTCTTTGCAACCCCATGGACTGCAGCACGCCAGGCCTTCCTGTCCATCATCAACTCCCGGAGTTTGCCCAAATCATGTCCATCGAGTCAGTGAAGCCATCCAACCATCTCATCCTCTGCCATCCCCTCCTCCTCCCACCTTCACTCTTTCCCAGCATCAGGGTCTTTTCAAATGAGTCAGTTCTTTGCATCAGGTGGCCAAAGTATTGGAGTTTCAGCTTCAGCATCAGTCCTTCCAATGAATATTCAGGACTGATTTCCTTTAGGATGGACTGGTTGGATCTCCTTGCAGTCCAAGGGACTCTTAAGAGTCTTCTCCAACACCACAGTTCAAAAGCATCAATTCTTCAGCACTCAGCTTTCTTTATAGTCCAACTCTAACATCCATACATCCATACATAGCTTTGACTAGACAGACCTTCATTAGCAAAGTAATGTCTCTGCTTTTTAATATGCTGCCTAGGTTGGTCATAACTTTTCTTCCAAGGAGCAAGCGTCTTTTAATTTCATGCCTGCAGTCACCATCTGTGGTGACTACTGTTTCCATTGCTTCCCCTTCTATTTGCCATGAAGTGATGGGACCAGATGCCATGATCTTAGTTTTCTGAATGTTGAGTTTTAAGCCAACTTTTTCACTCTCCTCTTTCACTTTCATCAAGAGGCTCTTTAGTTCTTTGCTTTCTGCCATAAGGGTGGTGTCATCTGCATATCTGAGGTTATTGATATTTCTCCTGGAAATCTTGACACCAGCTTGCACTTCATCCAGCCCAGCATTTCTCATGATGTACTCTGCATATAAGTTAAATAAGCAGGGTGACAATATACAGCCTTGATGTACTCCCTTCCCAATTTGGAACCAGTCTGTTATTTCATGTCCATTTCTAACTGTTGCTTCCTGACCTGCATACACATTTTCAGAAGGCAGGTCAGGTGGTCTGGTCTTCCCATATAAGACAAGATATTGGCAGATTGCAAAAAGCCCAGACAGAGCCTGGGCCTGAGGAGTAATCATGTGGCTCTGAGAGCTATCACATCAGTCGGGACTGGGTGACCTCGGGAGGGGCCTTCCTCGGGAGGGGACTGGAAACTTGGAAATCAGACTTCAAGGGTGCTTTGTAATGAAGGGAACCATTCACAGGGGGCATGTGGAGAATTGAGTCATGGTCCAAGGCTGACTCCAGGGGTTAATAACTGGATTGGTAGAACTTCATTGACAAGGAACCCAAACAGAATTGCTTAGGAACTCATAATGCTGTAAAGTGGGTTTTTTTTTGTTTGTTTGTTTTTTGCAGGGGGTTGGGTTCCAAGCTGCGAGGTTTGTGGGATCTTAGTTCCAAGACCAGGGCTCGAACCTAGGCTCTCTGCATGCACGAAAAGTGCGGAGTCCTAACCACTGGACCACCAGGGAGTTCCTCATAATGCTGTTAAGTTGATGGGGAGATTCTTGGCGCCCTGCATGATTGTTTACCCTTCTGATACCCAATTTGGATTATGTAAAGTACTGTGGAGAAGTGACTCTCAGTGTTAAGTGGCTGGTTGTGTGTTAGAAGCAACAAGGGATGGAATCAGAAAATCCTAGGTACAAAACACAGGCAGTTTTAACTTCCTGTTTGATGACATCACAGCTTGGCAATATCAGTAAAGCCCAGATAGAGTAGCTAGAGAGAACCAAAGGCACTTACTCAGAACCTTAAATTCTCTACTCTCAGATGGCATCCTCCTTCTCCCACTGTCTATTGCAACTGTTTCAAATTTTCACAACAGGCACCTCCCTGGTGGTCCAGTGGTTAAAACTCAGCACTTCCAATGCATGGGGCATGGGTTCAATCCCTGATTGGGAAACAAGATCCCACATGCCACAGGGCGTGGCCAAAAAATAAAACTAAAACAAACTTTCACAAAACATTTTTTTGTTTTGGTTGTGGTGGGGCTTCATTGCTGCTTTCTCTAGTTGTGGAAAGCACGGGCTACTCTCTAGTTGCAGTGTGTGGGCTTCTAATTGCAGTGGCTTCTCTTGTTCTGGCACAAGGGCTTAGTTGCACTGAGGCATGTGGGATCTTCCCAGACCAGGGATTGAACTGGTGTCTTTTCCATTGCAAGGCAGATTCTTGCAAGGTAGACCACCAGGGAAGCTGCAACAACACACTTTCCCCTACTTTCAGCATGTGGCATTCTCAAACAACACAAAGAACATGGTGTCACTTTACAGCCACCCCTTGGAGAAGGAAACGGCAACCCACCCCAGTATTCTTGCCTGGAGAATTCCATGGACAGAGGCGCCTGGCAGGCTCCATAGGGGAAAGTTAAGTCCATGGGGTCACAAAGAGTCAGACACAACTGAGCGACTAAACACCCACACACACCTACAGCCACCTGGACAGGAATGCCTCTCCCTTCCCCCTTCTTCAGTTACTTGATTCTTCTGCATCTTCAATCCCCATGCCTCCTCTGCCTTTTATTCAGCTAAGACATAAACACTTTCAAATCCAACTCTATTCTCTCTCCCATTGCGCCACAGCCATTTTCCCCCCTTCTCTTTTGATCCATCTTCTTTATTATGATCTTCACTTCTGACTCCCATTCATTATTCAAACTGCTTTGATTTGTCTTCAGTCCTGAGCCAGTCCCAGCAACCGCTCACACAAAGGCAGTTAAGGATCCTGTTGCCAAATCTGGTTCACACTATGCTGCTGGCCACTGCCTCCTTTTTAGAACTCACCTCCCATGACTTACCTGACACCACGCTTTCCTCTTGTCCCTTCTAACCTATGATTGCTCTTTCTTTGCCTTCTTCATGGGCTTCCCATGGTTGCTGCTTCTGTCCTTAAATATTGCCGTTTTCTAAGCTCTGACCTCGGTCTTTCAGTGACCTCTCCTCCCCTCTCTTCTCCCTCTCGACACCTCTTCTTTTACTGCTTCACTTCTCATTTCCACTTTTCTCTTTTTCTTCCTCTCTCCACCCAGCCCTTTCTCCATAGATTTCTCCATTCCCAAGATCTCAACTACCACCCATGTGTAGATGGCTCTCCCCTCTGCCATCTGTATTTTCCTGGCTGGGATAGTCTCCTGAACTCCAGACCTGTGAAGTCAGCCCTTCTGAACGGTTCCACTTGGATGCTCCCACACTTAGCATGTCTGAATCTGAATGTACCTTTCACAAAATTCCCTCTCTCCTCCATGATCTCCCATCTTGAGGAACAGTGCTTGTACCTAGCCCATTACCCAAGTGGGAAAGCCCAGAAACCTGGCAGTCTTTCCTCGTGACTTCCTCTCCTTTCCCCCTTCACACACGGAGCTGCCAATATCTAGAAGGTCTTCTGTCATTTCAACCCCCCACTTTCTATAGATTTTTTTCTGGCCTGGATCCCAGCACTGATCCAACCCATCCTCTGTCAAGTACTGCTGACAAGCCTGCTGTCAAGAATGCCTTTGGAAATGAACACCTGTTAGATCATTCCCTTGCTCCCTATCCTGACAAGGCTCCAAATGGCCTTCAAGATGAAATCCAAACCTCTGAGGGCTCTGATTTCTGCCCAACCCCACATGCTACACTTCCCTGGATCCCTCCTCACTCTCATGCTGTTCTTTCTTTCTTTCCAAAAAAGTGGTTTTGTTTTTTTTTTTGGTTGTTGTTGTTTGACTCTGCCAGGTCTTAGTTGAGCCATGTGTGAATCTAGTTCCATGACCAGGGATTGAACCTGGGCCCCCAGCATTAGGAGCATGGAATGTTAGCTACTGGACCACAAGGGGAGTTCCTCCCCTGCTGTTGTTTCTACCTGAAACACTCTCATAACACTCTCATTCACTCTCTCTTTCTTTGTTCTTTTTTTTTTTCACTGTCACTTCATCTCCTCTGGAATTTTTCTCCAGTCTTTCTCCCTTCCCCATCTCCAGGCTGAGCTAGGTGCCCCTTATTCTGCCCACAGCCCCCTATACATTTCTGGTGTAATCCTCAGCACACTGCCGAGTTTCCTTGTCTATCTCCCATTATTGGTCTGTGGGTAACGTGACCTTGTTAACCTGTGTACTCTAGCATCGAGTACAATACCTGACACATACTCAGTAATGTTTGATCCATGCAAGAAAAATCCTGGACACCATGCTGGAGAGGGCCGCGGATACCATAAGCACACCCCCGAAAATAGAAATATTGAATTCTTGGGCACTTCTGTCACTGAAGAATTCAGTGCTCAGCCTGGTTGTTGCTGAGCACAGCAACCTGTAAGCAACCTGTAAGTTACAGCACAACCTATAACCTAAAACATTTACTTTCCTGACTAACACTGTTTGGGCTCCAGGGAAATGCTTCTGCACACCTCTTATCCTTTGGCCTTAGAACAAAAGGTAGCTGTGTCCAGCTGCTCTGCGTATTTATGCTGGCACAGCAGTCGGCCTAAAAGAGCTATAGCTTTGGAGTACAGGGAAGATTTCAGTTGTGGAAAGGCCTAGCTAAAACACAAGTTAGTTAATTAACCTTCCTTGTCAAATATAATGAATGTAACGGGTCCTTGCATAATGAAATATTGCTTCCAGCAGTCCCAGACATCCAATTTTTCCCTTTCCTTCTTGTTTCAGAGATATTTGTGAGGTAGTATGGTATTCAACTGTGGTTGCACACAGTGGCTAGCAAACGGTTTCTGATACTAAACAATTCCTTAGTCTTAACTTTGCGTGAATGGGTAGATAGATGAAAAATGTGTGAAACACGAATGATACTGATTTGAATTGGGTAAGGCTGCTCGAAACTTTCTTTTTTAAAAATTATGATGGAATATAATTGATTTATAATGTTCTATTAGTTTAACAAAGTGTTCAGCTTTATATATATATAATATATATATAATTTTTTTTTAGATTTTTTCCATTGTAGACTATTACGAGATATACAGTGTAGTTCCCTGTGTTATGCAGTAGGTCCTTATTAGTTATCTGTTTTATATATGTGTATGTGTGTGCTCAGTCACATCTGACTCTTTGCAACCTCCTGGAGTGATACTCCAGGCAAGAATACTGGAGTGGGTTGCCATTTTCTTCTCCAGGGGATCCTCCCAACCTAGGGATAGAACCCAAGTCTCCTGCATTGACAGGTGGATTCTTTACTAGTGAACCACCCTAGAAGCCCCATTTTATATATAGTAGTGTGCATATTTTAATCTTAAACTCTTCATTTATCCCTTCCCTGCTTTCCCCTTTGTAACCATAAATTTGTTTTCTATGCCTATGAATCTATTTCTGCTTTGTAAATAGGTTCATTTGTATCATTTTTTCAGATTCTACATATAAGTGATATCATTTGATATTTGTCTTTCTCTGACTTACTTCACTTAGTATAATCATCTCTAGGTCCATCCATGTTGCTGCAAATGGGCATTCAATTCTTTTTTAATTAAAATGGACTGGAATGGGTGAATTTAACTCGGATGACCATTATATCTACTACTGTGGGCAGGAATCCCTTAGAAGAAATGGAGTAGCCATCATGGTCAACAAAAGAGTCCGAAATGCAGTACTTGGATGCAATCTTAAAAATGACAGAATGATTTCTGTTCGTTTCCAAGGCAAACCATTCAATATTACAGTAATCCAGGCCTATGCCCCAACCAGTAATGCTGAAGAAGCCGAAGTTGAACGGTTCTATGAAGACCTACAAGACCTTTTAGAACTAACACCCAAAAAAGATGTCCTTTTCATTATAGGGGACTGGAATGCAAAAGGAGGAAGTCAAGAAACACCTGGAGTAACAGGCAAATTTGGCCTTGGAGCACGGAATGAAGCAGGGCAAAGGCTAATAGAGTTTTGTCAAGAGAATGCACTGGTCATAGCAAACACCCTCTTCCAACAACACAAGAGAAGACTCTACACATGGACATCACCAGATGGTCAACACCGAAATCAGATTGATTATATTCTTTGCAGCCAAAGATGGAGAAGCTCTATACAGTTAGCAAAAACAAGACCAGGAGCTGACTGTGGCTCAGATCATGAACTCCTTATTACCAAATTCAGACTTAAATTGAAGAAAGTAAGGAAAACCACTAGACCATTCAGATATGACCTAAATCAAATCCCTTATGATTATACAGTGGAAGTGAGGAATAGATTTAAGGGACTAGATCTGATAGATAGAGTGCCTGATGAAATGTGGATGGAGGTTCGTGACATCGTACAGGAGACAGGGACCAAGACCATCCCCATGGAAAATGCAAAAAAGCAAAATGTTTATCTGAGGAGGCCTTACAAATAGCTGTGAAAAGAAGAGAAGCGAAAAGCAAAGGAGAAAAGGAAAGATATAAGCATCTGAATGCAGAGTTCCAAAGAATAGCAAGGAGAGATAAGAAAGCCTTCCTCAGTGATCAATGCAAAGAAATAGAGGAAAACAACAGAATAGGAAAAACAAGAGATCTCTTCAAGAAAATTAGAGATTCCAAGGGAACAGTTCATGCAAAGATGGGCTCGATAAAGGACAGAAATGGTATGGACCTAACAGAAGCAGAAGATATTAAGAAGAGGTGGCAAGAATACACAGAAGAACTGTACAAAAAAGATCTTCACGACCAAGATAGTCACGATAATGTGATCACTGACCTAGAGCCAGACATCTTGGAATGTGAAGTCAAGTAGGCCTTAGAAAGCATCACTACGAACAAAGCTAGTGGTAGTGATGGAATTCCAGTTGAGCTATTTCAAATCTTGAAAGATGATGCTGTGAAAGTGCTGCACTCAATATGCCAGCAAATTTGGAAAACTCAGCAATGGCCACAGGACTGGAAAAGGTCAGTCTTCATTCCAATCCCAAAGAAAGGGAATGCCAAAGAATGCTCAAACTACCGCACAATTGCACTCATCTCACACGCTAGTAAAGTCATGCTCAAAATTCTCCAAGCCAGGCTTCAGCAATATGTGAACCATGAACTCCCAGATGTTCACGCAGGTTTTAGAAAAGGCAGAGGCACCAGAGATCAAATTGCCAACATCCGCTGGATCATGGAGAAAGCAAGAGAGTTCCAGAAGAGCATCTATTTCTGTTTCATTGACTATGCCAAAGCCTTTGACTGTGTGGAACACAATAAACTGTGGAAAATTCTGAAAGAGATGGGAATCCCAGACCACCTGACCTGCCTCTTGAGAAACCTGTATGCAGGTCAGGAAGCAACAGTCAGAACTGTACATGGAACAACAGACTGGTTCCAAATAGGAAAAAGAGTGCGTCAAGGCTGTATATTGTCACCTTGCTTATTTAACTTATATGCAGAGGACATCATGAGGAACGCTGGGCTGGAAGAAGCAGAAGCTGGAATCAAGATTGCTGGGAGAAATATCAATAATCTCAGATATGCAGATGACACTACCCTTATGGCAGAAAGTGAAGAGGAACTCAAAAGCCTCTTGATGAAAGTGAAAGAGGAGAGTGAAAAGGTTGGCTTGAAGCTCAACATTCAGAAAACAAAGATCATGGCATCTGGTCCCATCACTTCATGGGAAATAGATGGAAAAACAGCGGAAACAGTGTCAGACTTTATTTTTGGGGGCTCCAAAATCACTGCAGATGCTGATTGCAGCCATGAAATTAAAAGACGCTTACTCCTTGGAAGGAAAGTTATGACCAACCTTGATAGTATATTAAAAAGCAGAGACATTACTTTGCCAACCAAGGTCCATCTAGTCAAGGCTATGGTTTTTCCCGTGGTCATGTATGGATGTGAGAGTTGGACTGTGAAGAAAGCTGATCGCCTAAGAATTGATGCTTTTGAACTGTGGTGCTGGAGAAGACTCTTGAGAGTCCCTTGTACCGCAAGGAGATCCAACCAGTCCATTCTAAGGGAGATCGATCCTGGGTGTTCATTGGAAGGACTGATGCTAAAGCTGAAACTGCAATACTTTGGCCACCTCATGCGACGAGTTGACTCACTGGAAAAGACTCTGATGCTGGGAAAGGTTGGGGGCGGGAGGAGAAGGGGATGACCGAGACTGAGATGGCTGGATGGCATCACCGACTCTGTGGACATGAGTTTGAGTGAACTCCGGGAGTTGGTGATGGACAGGGAGGCCTGGCGTGCTGTGATTCATGGGGTCGTGGAGAGTCGGACACGACTGAGCAACTGAACTGAACTGAACTGAACTGAGTATTCCTTTGTTTATATGTACCATATCTTCTTTATTCATTTCTTTGTTGATGGATACTTAGGTTGCTTCCATGTGTTGGCTATTGCAAATAGTGCTGCTATGAACATTAGGGTGTGTTTATCTTTTCAAATTATAGTTTTCTCCAGATGTATGCCCAAGAGTGGGCATATATCATGGAATCATATAGTAACTCTATTTTTAGTTCTTTAAAGAAGCATGAATGATACTGATTTTATTTTGGTAAGGCTGCACTTTCTTTGGACTTCCCTGGTGGTTCAGTAGTAAAGAATCCGTCTGTAATGCAAGAGACCTGGGTTCGATCCTTGTGTAGGGAAGATCCCCTGGATGATGGCAGGGCAACCCACTCCAGTATTCTTGCCTGGAAAATCCTATGGACAGAGGAGTCTATCGGGTTATAGTTCATGGGGTTGCAAAGAGTCAGACATGACTTAGTGACTGAGCACACAAGCACAGTCTTTCTTCATGAAGCATTCTGTGCTTTAGGAAAACCATCATTGTATTATTATCTTCAAATAGTTTAGTTGCCGTGACTTCAAAATAATTCAGTTCATGCAATGGTTTGTTATTAGTTCATTGCAATGTGTGTCTGGTAAGTGTGGAGTGTGTTAATATTCATAAATACAAAGGTTTTTAGAGACTGGAAAGACAATAAAATTTGAATAAACTTTCTAATATTCCTTTAAACATCTTCAACATAAATCTTTTCAACCTGAGATAAGACAACAAAGAAATAATTCCAATAATGAACTGTAGCCTGTTACATTTTCTGGTGTTGGCAAAAATCACAAACAGCTTGAAACATCCTTTGATATCATGTAAGAATCAGTTCAAAGTAAAATAATTTGTAATTCCACAATTAAAAAGCAGCTTGAGGACTTCCCTGGTGGCCCAGTGGTTAGGACTCTGTGCTTCCATTGCAGGGGACACAGGTTCAATCCCTGGTTGGAGAATTAGGATCCCACACGCCCAGAGGTACATCCAAACAAGAACAAAAACACGAAAACCAGCTTGATTATTTCAACAAAAAATACACGTAGTTTATTAGTCCTACTGACATAAATGCTATGTTCAAATGGACTAAAAATTGTATCACTAAATTTGAAAGTGCCAAATTGCATCTTCATGAAAATGGCAATCATGTTCTGTTAAAATTCATGGTTCAGGCCTTCCCTGGTGGCTCCTTGGTAAAAGAATCCACCTGCCAGTACAGGAGAGATGGGTTCAATCCCTAGTCTGGGAAGATCCCACATGCCTCAGAGCAACTAAGCCTGTGCTCCACAATAAGAGGAGCCGTCACCATGAGAAGCCGGAGCACCACAACTAGAGAGCAGCCCTCACCTGCCGCAACTAGAGAAAATCCCAGGCATCAACAAAGACCCAGCACAGCCAAAATAAATAAATAAATAAATAAATAAATAAATAACATTTTAAAACAAAAAACTCATGGTCCAAAAAAATTCACAGTCATCAATCACAGAAGATTTGAGATAGCATCAAGAATCAATTCCATAAAGCTTTTGAAATAGTAAAAGCATCCCCAAAATATTTAATCAATTCTCAAAAAAGCAAATAAAAATATTTAGAAAACACATTCAGAATTTTAAACATTGTCTACTGCATAGTTAAAAGTAATCAAGCTTTTTCAGAAAGGAAAATTTTATGAGAAATTCAAAGAAAGAATAATATTGACATAAGCATATAAGAGTTGGACTGTGAAGAAAGCTGATCGCCGAAGAATCGATGCTTTTGAACTGTGGTGCTGGAGAAGACTCTCGAGAGTCCCTTGGACTGCAAGGAGATCCAACCAGTCCATTCTAAAGGAGATCAGTCCTGGGTGTTCATTGGAAGGACTAATGCTGAAGCTGAAACTCCAATACTTTGGCCACCTCATGCAAAGAGTTGACTCACTGGAAAAGACTGATGCTGGGAAGGATTGGGGGCGGGAGGAGAAGGGGACGACAGAGAATGAGACGGCTGGATGGCATCACCGACTCGATGGACATGAGTTTGAGTGAACTCCGGGAGTTGGTGATGGACAGGGAGGCCTGGCGTGCTGTGATTCATGGGGTCGCAGAGAGTCGGACACGACTGAGCGACTGAACTGAACTTAATTGAAGCATATAATGCAATTTAAACTTTAAGTCCTTCTTATGAAACTTATCTCGTGAAATAACAAAATAATTTTCAAGAAAATATAAAGGAAGATGATACAAATTTTAATGATTACCAAAAATGCCCCAACTAGTCACACAAAAGAATTTTAATGACATACTTAAATTATGAAATTCAAGACAATACAGTTTAATGGGTTTTGTTGATATTATAAAACCAAAAGGAATAATATATTAACTCTCTATATTAATATATGTTAATAATAATATATTAACTCTATTTTAGTTAATAATATATTAACTCTATTAACTCTAATATATTAACTGTAGCTTGGGGAAAATATTTAAATGACAAATATTTATAGGAAAACCTTATTGCTTGAGAAAAAGAATGAAACTTCAGTCAAAATTTAAGAAACTTTCTGGACATTTTAGTATGGAAATAAGCCATTGCATTCAATTATTTGGGATGATACAATAAAGATGTAAATTAGAGAGAATAGAGATCCTTCCTTGGGCCCATGTGCCAAATCTGGCCCACTACCTGATTTTATTTGGCCTGAGAACAAAAATATTTTGTGACCTGAAAATTATATAAAATTCAAATTCCAGTGTCCATGATACAGTTTTGTTGGAACTCAGCCATGCCCATTCATTAACAAATTTGTGACCGCTTTTTTGATACAGCAGCAGAGCAAAATAGTCACTACAGACACCCTGTGTCTTGCAAATCCTAAAATAGTCACCATCTGGCCCATTACAGTAAAAGGTTACCAACCACTGAAGTAAAACATTGAAAATCCTTTCCCCATAAATTTTATAATATGATGCCATACAAAAATAATAATGGGGAAGGATTAAATAAAATGTCTGGAAATTGAAAGTAATAAAAATGAGAATATTTTTATCTCCTGGGGCAGGCTGTAGAACTAGAAGCAGCAGAAGCAGTTTGGAAATGATATCTGGCCTTGTGTAGTCACGTTAATTGAAATTATTGAATGGAATTAATTAAATATTTGGAAAATGTTATATTTTAAAGAGATCTGGATGAATTCAATAATATTCTGAGATGTCAATAACTTTCTTCAACTCTCCAAGAAAGAAAAGCTTTGATATTAAAGCTGGCAGATTAATTTGATGGAAAGGGAAAAGTTATTGAGTGTATATAATAAAGTATAAAGACAGATGGATGATATTATTAGATATAGAGAATTAGGACCTATCCTTTCAAAGTGAGTAAATAGCAATTCCAAGAAGAAATACTATTCACTTGCTTAAAAATGGATGCATTGTTTAATGACAAATATGAGGGAAAACTGCATAATATTAAAACCTGAAATTTGACCAAATGATGTTTATGAATCTCTTTGGATTGAAGTAGAACAAAAAGTTTTTGAATTAAGACAACTAATTTTATACATATTTCAAGTAAGTGATTTTCAGGACTTCACCCTAAAATGTCAGGAAAATAAAAAAGATTTTGAATCAACAAAATTCTCAGAACTGTAAGATCCAGAAAATCTTCAAATGTCAGTGCTGTAATCTTAGCAGAAGCTGAAAGAGACATCAGCACCATGAACAATATAATATTACAAGGAATTTTCTATGAATTAAGATGACAGGCTACCAAGCGACTATCGATTTAATGGTGTAGTTGTTAGGAGAACAGCTGTTGCTCCTGCTTCAACTCACTGCTCACTCGGAGGCCTTTAGCAGTAACAGGCTCTGTGGAACAAAAGAGCGGATTAAGATTTTCTGAAAATCAACTAATAATTTTTAAAATTTAAAAATAATTTTTATATGGACAATTTTTAAAGTCTTTATTGAATTTGTTACAGTATTACTTCTGCTTTATGCTTTGTTTTATGGCTGTGAGGCATGTGGGATTTTAGTTCCCTCACCAGGGATTGAACCCCACTTCCTGCATTGGAAGACAAAGTCTTAACCACTGGACCACCAGGGAAGTCCCAATCAACAAATAATTCAGAAATTAAAATGTTGATGAATGATTTAATAAGCAGCTTTATAATATATAAGGACAAAGATTTAGAGAATAAAAGAATTTATAAGCATTTAATTTTTATTAATATTGTATACTGTATATCAACATATCCAAATATGTCTTTGTCTTTATCTACACATACTGTATTTCTGTATCTGCATCTGTGTTACTATGAAAGTATTAGTTGGTCAGTTGCATCTGACTCTTTGAGACCCTATGGACTGTAGCTCACCAGGTTCTTCTGTCCTTGAAATTCTCCAGACAAGAATACTGGAGTGGGTTGCCATTCCCTTCTCCAGGGGATCTTCCCGACCCAGGGATCAAACTCAGGTCTCCTGCATTGCAGGCAGATTCTTTACCATCTAAGTCAGCAAGGAAGTCCCTATGTTACTTATACCTGTTGTTAAATATTTTGACCATGGCCCCGAGGCACAACTCACATTCCATACTGGTTTTCTGTCCTGGCCTCACCTTTTGGATTGCACACATGAAATTGATTTCCCAGTGCTGACCTTGGTTCCAGTCAAGAACTATTCTGGTTCTCCCCTGCAGCTGGCTGCACTGCCACAGACAGGCTTGAGTCACATCCCTTTTAATTCAGCCCAGGCCTTGGGAACCTTCCTTCCCTGGCCCAGCCAGTGGGGAGAACTCCCACTTATCTTGCCTCTGTCAGTCTCAGCTGGCCCCGAGTAGTTGAAGGAAGCCGGCTCATTCCCTTTCTGCCTGTATCAAAATTTGTGGTCAGGAAAACATCTGAACTCTTGGACAGAGGCTCTTTTCCCAGGGGCTATTTTCATTTCATGTCTCGCAGAAGGAAAAGCTATATTCTTTTATAGAAGAATTTCAGGCATCAAAGGCAGGTGGGGAAGAACTTTGGGAGCTGAAGAATCTAGAATCCTAATGTTTTATGAGTCCACCTGCAAGTCAAAAGAGAAAAAATTTGGACTTTTAACATATTGTTTTTCCAGAGGAGGAAGGAGAAGTTCTTCTACATTCTTTGGTTTCTGCTTTATTATTTGGATGGATCATGGAAGCACCACAGGCTTAAATGAGATGAAGTTGCTGTCTGATACATCACTTGTTATGTTATGGAGTATAAAGTTGTGAGGTTTAATGGAAAAAGACAGCTTGAAAAGACATCTGTGTAAGCTTTTAGAATCATGTTCAAAAGGTCTTAAATCTTAACATTGATTGATAAACTGGCCATAACTTGAAACCACTAAGTATGTATCTTTGATAGCCCATTCAATAAAAAATAATAGCTAGCATTAATTGGATGCTTCTTCTATGCCAGATGTTATGTTAAGAATTATATATATAATCTCATTTAATCCTCAAAACAAATTTAGGAAACAGGTACTGGTTTTTGGTTTGTGTGTGTGTGTTTTTTTAATTTTTTGGCCATACTGCACGGCATGTGGGATCTTAGTTCCCCAACCAGGGATCAAACTCGTGTCCCCTGCATTGGAAGAGCAGACTCTTAACCATTGTACAACCGGGGAAGTGCCAATAGGTACTATTTTTTATAGCATTTGCACATTTTACAGCATGCTGGGTATTGTCTGCTTGAATTCCTCTTCCTAATCCATTTTTGGCCCATCTGGGTCCTACTCTGTACCCTAGGACTCTCTTATCCCCTGGATTCTGTTTGGGTTTGGACAATAGGAGTCACCACAGGAGATTGAAGGATAGGAGAAGAAAGAGAGAGGTTGAGGTATTCTTCCCAACTCCTCTCTTCTTCTCCATCTGTATGATGATGGCAGCAGCCGCCTCTGTTCACAACTATAGCTTCTGTTACCGACCCCTCTCCGTAGCTCCAGCTCTCACTAGGAGCGTGAAGCACCATTGCTTCCCCTTCTCCTTTCCAACCCAGGGATGGTAAACATACCACTGTTGCTGATATCCCTTGGTTCCCTTAACCTTGCATACACGTCTATAAATAGTCTCCTCACTAAATTGTCTTTACAGATCCCAGCTGAGTGTGCCTTCTGTTTCCTGCTAGAACTCTGACTAATAAGTTAATATTTGATCTCAGAATTACCTGCCAAAGATCCTGTCCACTTAAATTCTTCACTTACTGTGTTGTTTGAAATGCTGTATTTTTGTTTGTTTTGAAATATTTATTTGACTTTATTTGAAGGGAGCTGATCTTACCCATAAAGTTACCTATTTTTCAGGTGGGCACCGATTATTTTGACCCTTCACTGTAGGAACCATCTTCTGTAGCTATATATACATATTCAAGGGTATCAGGCCTCTCCATGGTATTACTCCTTCTTATTCATGAATGTGCAATTAGAAAGTCTCAAGGGCTGGCATTCAGTTTGACACAAGCATACATTTTAGTAACTGGCAGGCAATTTTTATCCCTTTAAACCAAAATAAACATTTGGGGGCATTTCTGGAAAATGTGATTAGGCAAAGTTCAGTAAGATGCTGTTCGTGGCTTTAGCAAGGTCTGTGTGGAGAAGGACTTTCTTTATTGGTAGCTCAGGGAGTTTAGCAGCTCAATTGCACTCTTTGGAAAACTTGAATATTTACAATTTAATTTTATAAATGGATAAATGTTCTTGTGTTTGGGCAAATTAATGTGCTTTTAAAATCAGAACAGAGATTGAAAATAGAGGCTTGAGTTGTAGCTTCACACTGACTCCCAATTTCTTAGAGGTGAAGTAAGAAAATGTATTTAAAAGCTTGTCTTGGAATCTATATGCTTAGACATAACTCAGTATCAAATAATGTGTAAGACAACCACACACATAATGAATTTTAAATAACACAGAAATGTAATCTAATTTTCCTTTTCACAACCCTCATGATTCATATTTTCTTAGCCACTGAAATTCTTACATATAGTTTCCAAGTTGATAGGATTGACTTTTTTTTTTTTTTTAATGGTGGCATGACTAAGCAGAGACCGCCTCTTGTTAGAGCTGGGGGACTCCAGGCACCAGTTTACCACCTGGGTATGTTCTGCCATGGGTATGCATATGTTAAGATAATTGTGACTTCAGTTCAGTTCAGTTGCTCAGTAGTGTCCGACTCTTTGTGACCCCGTGAATCACAGCACACCAGGCCTCCTTGTCCATCATCAACTCCCGGAGTTCACTCAAACTCATGTCCATCGAGTCGGTGATGCCATCCAGCCATCTCATTCTCGGTCGTCCCCTTCTCCTCCCGCTCCCAACCCTTCCCAGCATCAGAGTCTTTTCCAGTGAGTCAACTCGTCGCATGAGGTGGCCAAAGTATTGCAGTTTCAGCTTTAGCATCAGTCCTTCCAATGAACACCCAGGATTTATCTCCTTTAGAATGGACTGACTGGATTTCCTTGCAGTCCAAAGGACTCTCAAGAGTCTTCTCCAACACCACAGTTCAAAAGCATCAATTCTTCGGCGACCAGCTTTCTTCACAGTCCAACTCTCACATCCATACATGACCACGGGAAAAACCACAGCCTTGACTAGACGGACCTTGGCTGGCAAAGTAATGTCTCTGCTTTTTAATATGCTATCTAGGTTGGTCATAACTTTCCTTCCAAGGAGTAAGCATCTTTTAATTTCATGGCTGCAATCAGCATCCGCAGTGATTTTGGAGCCCCAAAAAATAAAGTCTGACACTGTTTCCACTGTTTCCCCATCTATTTCCCATGAAGTGATGGGACCAGATGCCATGATCTCAGTTTTCTGAATGTTGAGCTTCAAGCCAACCTTTTCACTCTCCTTTTTCACTTTCATCAAGAGGTTTTTGAGTTCCTCTTCACTTTCTGCCATAAGGGTGGTGTCATCTGCATATCTGAGGTTATTGATATTTCTCCTGGAAATCTTGATTCCAGCTTGTGCTTCTTCCAGCCCAGCGTTCCTCATGATGTACTCTGCGTATAAGTTAAATAAGCAGGGTGACAATATACAACCTTGACGTACTCCTTTTCCTATTTGGAACCAGTCTGTTGTTCCAAGTCCAGTTCTAACTGTTGCTTCCTGGCCTGCATACAGGTTTCTGCAAGGCTTACTAGGCATCAAAAAATGCATACTGAAAACAGACATCAATCCAACACATGTGGCAGTGCTTTTATTCAGAACTTGAGCTTTGGGGGTCATCCGACAATTCATAGTAGAAAGAAACCTTAAAATGTAATGCTTGACACAAAACTTGTGCAAGTATTCAAGCCCTACTCAGGTTGAGAGACTCCATCATGGGGGAGGAGACATACAGATGGCCAATAGATACATGATACGATGCACAGCATCACTAATCATCGGGGAAATTCAAGTCAAAACCACAATGAGATACCACCTCACAGCTGTCAGAATGGGCTGGCATTGAAAGGACAAGTCACAGTGTTGGTGAAGATGAGGAGAAATGGGAACCCTCAAGCACTTTTGGTAGGATTGTAAATTGGTAGCTACTATGGCAAACTATCTGAGAAGGCACTGGCAACCCACTCCAGTACTCTTGCCTGGAAAATCCCATGGACGGAGGAGCCTGGTAGGCTGCAGTCCATGGGGTTGCGAAGAGTTGGACACGACTGAGCGACTTCACTTTCACTTTTCACTTTCATGCATTGGAGAAGGAAATGGCAACCCACTCCAGTATTCTTGCCTGGAGAATCCCAGAGATGGGGGAGCCTGGTGGGCTGCCGTCTATGGGGTCGCACAGAGTTGGGCATGACTGAAGCGACTTAGCAGCAACAGCACCCAGAAGGTAAATGAATGTTTGTAGAATCAATAAAGAAATGTCCAGAAGGGGACTTCCCTGGTGGCCCAATGGTAAGACTCTGTGCTTCCAGTGCAGGGGCATGGGTTTGATCCCTGGTCAGGGAACTAGATTCCACCTGCTGCAACTAAAGATCCTACATGCAGCAACTAAAGCCTGGTGCAGCCAAATAAATTCTTTTTTTTATTTTAAGAAATGTCCAGAGGGACAGCTTGATAGAGAAGAGTTCAAATATACAAAGAAATATTTCATTAATATGACAGTTTGGGACTACCTCAGCAGCAGCAACTTAACCCCTGCCCTACCAACTATGCCAGACAGCAAATGAATTCCATCTACCCACCCTAGAATGTATGAACCTCAATGCAAAGGTTGATGAAACAGAGAACAAAGATGAAGGCAGAATTAAAGCAAAAGAAAAAGAGTTGGAAAAAAAAGTGTTATTTCTAAAAGTACTAGAAGAATGGGAAAGAAAAGAATAGAGTGGGGAATGTGAACAATTTTCTGTCCTCATCTATCTCTGTTTCTCTCTGTCTCCTGTTTTAATATTTTCTCCTTTCACAAAAGTTTTTAAAAAATCTGAGTCACCCAGCAGGAAGACATTGAAACTTCAAAAATAACTCACCTTTTGGAACACTAGAGGAAATCTGAAAATGTTTCTCACAATGAATACAATATTATTTGAAGCAGTGGTTCCCCCAAATTCTGGAGTTTCGATGTGTACTTGTTTGAACACATGGACTAAATGCAGATTTTTCACAAAATATAAATGCCTACACGTGTGCATGTGCACACACAGACTTATTATACACACACAAGACACATGCTTTGCTATTCTGTAGGGCTTCCCTGATAGCTCAGTTGATAAAGAATCCACCTGCAATGTGGAAGACCCCGGTTCAATTGCTGGGTTAGGAAAATCCGCTGGGGAAGGGATAGGCTACCCACTCCAGTATTCTTGGGCTTCCCTTGTGGCTCAGCTGGTAAAGAATCTGCCTGTAATGCGGGAGACCTGGGTTCGATCCCTGGGTTGGGAAGATCCCCTGGAGAAGGGAAAGGCTACCCACTCCAATATTCCGGCCTGGAGAATTCCATGGACTGTCCATGGGGTCCCAAAGAGTGGGACACGACTGAGCGACATTCCCTCACTTTGCTATTCTATAGAAATAACCTAAAAGGAAACTCTGTGTGGGGCTTGACAGTGTTGATCACCTTGGGGACCCCTGATGAATTCATTTTGTTAGATCAGTTCTAGGTCATTCCAGCTGATGACTTAACAACGAATGCATTCTAAATGTTTTTTTTTTCCAATAACAGTTTTTTTTAAGATATAATTCATATAACATTCAACTCACTCTTTAAAGTGTACAATTAAAAATTCTTTATATTACAGTTGTGTAACTGTCACCACAATAAATATTAGACCATTTCATCACCCTAAAAAGAAACCCCATACCCATCAGCAATCACTTCCCATTTTCCCTCAAGCCTCTCCCTTGCCCTGCTCCAGCCCTAGGCAACCAGTAATCTACTTTCTGTCTTATATATTTGCCTATTCTGGACATTTCACATAAATGGAATTATACAATATATAGTTTGTGGCCTTTTATGACTGATCTCTTTCACTTACTGTCGTGTTTTCTACAGTCATCCATGTTGTAACATGTATCAGTATCTGTTTTGTTTGGCAGCAAATTATGCGTAGAGACTGAGATTGTCTTTGCCAATAATCTATTTAACACAAGCTCAGTGCAAGAATTATAATAATTTCACAAGCCAATAGCATTCAGGATAATTTCTCTTAATAAACCAATAAAGAAATATCCCAAACCAATGAGAGATTAATCACACTACTATTGCAGGCCTATAAAGGGGAGATGAAAACAAAGTCCAAATTTAGATGAGGTATACCCTTCTATGACTTGGTTCTCAGGAGAGTCGGCTTAGCCAACCAAGCGCTGACATCCAGCTGCAGGCGCAAAAGTGCAAGTTCCTTATTTGTAGAGCACATTGCCAGGGAACACAGGCACTGCTGTTGGCTGGCAAGATGATCTCTTTTTCGGGGCATTTATGGTTTTCACCACTGCTGGCAAAGAGTCACTTTGCCTGGGCAGGAGCTAATGCCCCAAGGTCTTTGGAGAGCTGTTTCGATCAACAGAATAGACTCATCCAAACCAAACACTCTCTAGTTGCTGGTCAAAACTCTCCTATTTAAAAGCTTAAATAGACCCCAGCCACAGTGGCTCCTCGCCCAAGTTCAGTAGTTCAGTATCTAACCTACCGAGTGCTTATCAACAACCGCACATGTGATGACACCATGCTGACACAGCCTCCTCCGTGTAAACAGCTTCACTCTTAGAACTAAACTACTTCATTCTTAGATCAAAACAAGTGGATTTGAAGTCATATCAATTCAATACACAGAAATACCTCATTCTTTTTCATGGTCAAATAGTATTTTATTGTATGAATATGCAGGATTTTGTTTATCCATTCAGTTAATGGACATTTGGCTGTTTCCAATTTGGAGCTATTATGAATAATGCTGCTATGAACATTCACGTGCAAGTTTTTGTGTAGACATATGTTTTCATTTTTCTTGAATATATACCAAAGAGTAGAATTGCTGAATCATACGGTAACCATATGAAACTTTTTGAGGAACTGTCAAACTGTTTTCCAAAATAGCTGCACCGTTTTACATTCCTACCAGCAGTATCTGAGGGTTCCAATTCTCCGTATCCATACCACTACTTGTTATTTTCTCTTCTTTTCATTATAGCCATCCCCGTGGGTGTGAAATGGTATCTCACTGGGATTTTTATTTGCATTTCCTGATGACTAATGGTGATGAGCTCATTTTCATGTGCTTGTCGGCTATTTGTGCATCCGGTCCCTATTTGGGCATCCGGTCCCATCACTTCATGGCAAATAGATGGGGAAACAATGGAAACAGTGAGAGACTTTATTTTTGGGGGCTCCAAAATCACTGCAGATGGTGACTGCAGCCATGAAATTAAAAGACGCTTGTTCCTTGAAAGAAAAGCTATGACCAACCTAGACTGCAACCTAAAAAGCAGAGACATTACTTTGCCAACAAAAGTCCGTCTAGTCAAGGCTATGGTTTTTCCAGTAGTCATGTATGGGTGTGAGAGTTGGACTATAAAGAAAGCTGAGCACTGAAGAATTGATGCTTTTGAACTGTGGTGTTGGAGAAGACTCTTGAGAGTCCCTTGGACTGCAAGGAGATCCAACCAGTCCATTCTAAAGGAAATCAGTCCTGAATATTCATTGGAAGGACTGCTGCTGAAGCTGAAACTCCAATATTTTGGCCACCTGATGCAAAGAAGTGAGTCACTGGAAAAGACCTTGATGCTGGGAAAGATTAAAGGTGGGAGGAGAAGGAAACGACAGGATGAGATGGTTGGATGGTATCACAGACTCGATGGACATGAGTTTGAGTAATCTCTGGGAGTTGGTGATGGACAGGGAAGCCTGGCATGCTGCAGTCCATGGGGTTGAAAAGAGTCAGACACGACTGAGCAACTGAACTGAGGTGAATTTTGGAGAGATGTCTGGATCCTTTGTTTTTAACTGGTTTTATTATTATTATTCGGAGAAGGCAATGGCAAGCCACTCCAGTACTCTTGCCTAGAAAATCCCATGGATGGAGGAGCCTGGTAGGTTGTAGTCCGTGGGGTCGCTAAGGGTCAGACACGACTGAACGACTTCACTTTCACTTTTCACTTTCACACATTGGAGAAGGAAATGGCAACCCACTCCAATGTTCTTGCCTGGAGAATCCCAGGGACGGGGGACCCTGGTGGGCTTCTGTCTATGGGGTCACACAGAGTCGGACACGACTGAAGTGACGCAGCATCAGCATTATTATTATTATTGAGATGTAAGAGTTCTTTATATTTTCTAGGAACAAGTCCTTTATCAGTTTTATGATTTGCAAGTGAGGGGGAGCAGAATTTGCTAACCCTAAATATGCATCCTTGGCATATTGATTATTTTGAGCTAATTCTTTTGGAGAGGCTGCAGGTACAGAAAAAAATCTCTGAAAACAGAGTGGAAGTTGCCCTTTTGTTAGAGATATTTACATTTATAACGAAAAATCTCCATTTGTAAGGGTGTCTCCATCTCTGTACCAGGAAGAAAAGAATGACTAAATTTCTAGAAACTCTTATCAATGGCGAAGACATGAACTTATATCTGCTTGACAGCCTTACCCTTGTTTACTGTGCATTTCCTAGTCACCTCCCCTTAACAGGCTTTCCCCACTTCTACCCTCAATGTCTCCTTTTGTCTTTAGCTGGAGATGGTATTGAAGGCGGAGCTTGGGCCATTTCAGGGAGTTACTCTTTCCCCTGAGTCTCTCACTTGTGTCCAGCAGGTGTACATGTTCTTAAACTTCAATTTGTTTTTCTCCTGTTAATCTGATTTTTTTAAAAATTATGGTGTGGGTTGGGGATGAGTCTCAGACAAGAACCTAAAAAGGTAGAGGGAAAATAATTTTTCCTCCCCTACACAAATATATTCTTTCAATCTGTGAGTTTTCTTGTTATTTTCTTTATCTTTTATTTTTTCATTGGAGGAAAATTGCTTTACAACGTGTTGGTTTCTGCCATACAGCAATGTGAATCAGCCATAATTAGACATATATTCCCTCTCTCTGGAGCCTCACTCTGCTCCCCCTAGCTTACACCTCTAGGTCATCACAGAGCTCCAAGGTGGGCTCCCTATATTATACAGCAATTTCTCACCAGCTGTCTATTTTGCACATGGTAGTGTTTATATGCCAATGCTACTTTCTCCATTCGTCCCACTCTCTCCCTCCCCTACTGTGTCTGCAAGTCCGTTCTGTATATCTATGTCTCCATTCCTTCCCTGCAGATGGATTCATCAGTACCATTTTTCTAGATTTCATTGTTGTTGTTCAATTGTTCAGTGGTATCCGACTCTTTGTGCCCTCATATACTGCAGCACGCCAGGCTTCCCTGTCCTTCACCATCTCCTGGAGTTTGCTCAAACTCATGTCCATTGAGCCAATGATGCCATGCAACCATCTCCTCCTCTGTCATCTCCTTCTCCTCCTGCCTTCAATCTTTCCCAGCATCAGGGTCTTTTCCAGTGAGTCGGCTCTTCACATCAGGTGCAGAAAGTATTGGAGCTTCAGCTTCAGCATCAGTCCTTCCAATGAATATTCAGGATTGATTTCCTTTAGGATTGACTGGTTAGATCTCCTTGCAGTCCAAAGGACTCTCAAGATTTCATATACATGCATTAATATACGATATTTGATTTTCTTTTTATAACTTACTTCACTCTGTAAAACAGGCTCTAGGTTCATCCACCTCACTAGAACTCACTCAAATTTGTTCATTTGTATGGCTGAGTAATATTCCATTGTGTATATGTACACATCTTAGTTATCCATTTATCTGCAGATGGACGTCTAGGTTGCTTCCGTGTCCTAGGTATTGTAAATAGTGCCACAATGAACATTGGAGTATATGTGTCATTTTGAATTGTGGCTTTCTCAAAGTATACCAGGAGTAGGATTGCTGAATAATATGGTAGATTTATTCCCAGCTTTTTAAGGAATCTCCATACTGTTCTCCATAATGGCTGTATCAGTTTACATTCCCAAAAACAGTGTAGTAGGTTTCCCTTTTCTCTGCATCCTCTCTAGCATTTGGAGAAGGAAATGGCAACCCACTCCATTATTATTGCCTGGAGAATCCCGTGGACGGAGGAGCCTGGCGGGCTACAGTCCACGGGGTCGCAAAGAGTCGGACATGACTGAGCGACTTCACTCTCTAGCATTTATTGTTTCTACAATTCTTAATGATGGCCATTCTGACTGGTGTGAGGTGATACTCCTTGTAGTTTTGATTTGTGTTTCTCTAATTAGTGATGCTGAACATCTTTTCATGTATTTATTGGCCATCTGTATGTCTTCTTTGGAGAAACGTCTGTTTAGGTCTTCTGCAAATTTTTTGATTGGGCTGTTCATTTTTCAAATATTGAACTATATGAGGTTTTTATGTATTTTGGAGATGAATCCTTTGTCAGTTGTTTCATTTTCAATTATTTTTTCCCATTCTGAGGGTTATCTTTTAATCTTATTTATTGTTCTTGTTATTTTCTTAATGATGTCCTTTAAAGCACAACAGTTGTTAATTTTAATAAAGTACAATTCATCTATTTTTTATTTTGTTTTTGTGCTTTTGGTATCATGTCTAAGAAATCATTACCTAATCCAAGGCCAGGAAGAAATAAGCCTATATTTTTTTCCAAGAGTTTTACAGTTTTTGCTTTCATATTTCAGTCCTTGATCCATTTTGAGTTAACTTTTATATATGGTGTAGCATCTATCCAACTTAATTCCTTTGTGTGTAGGTATCCAATTGTCCCAGAACCATTTGTTGAAAAGACTCTTCTTGCCTTATGGAATTGTTTTGGCACCCTCGTTGAAAATCAATTGACTGTAAATGTGAAAGTTTATTTCTGGACTCTTAATTCTATTCCATTGATCTGTGTCTGTCCTTATGCCAATACCACACTTTATCGATTAATGTAGTTTTGTATTAAGTTTTGAAGTCGGTAAGTTTAGGTCCACATTTGTTATTCTTTCTAAAGATTGTTTTGGCTATTCTGGGTCCTCGACATGTCCATATGAATTTTAGGAAGAGCTTGTTAATGTCTGTAAAACAGCCATCTTAGGCTTTGCATTTAATCTATAGGTCAAGTTGAAGACTATTTCTATTTTAACAATTTAATCCTTCTGATCCATGAACATGAATATCTGTTCATTTGGCTAGGTCTTTAGTTTCTTTCAACAATCTCTTATAGTTTTCAGAATGTGCTAAGTCTCTTCAGTCATGTCTGACTCCTTGCAAACCTATGGACTATAGCCTGCTAGGCTTGTCTGTCCATGGGATTTCCCAGGTAAGAATACTGTAGTGGGTTGCTATTTCCTTCTCCAGGGAATCTTCCTGACCCAGGAATCGAACCTATGTCTCTTAGGTCTCCTGCATTGACAGGTGGGTTCTTTACCACTAGCACCACCTGGGAGTTTTCAGAATATACGATTTTCATTTCTTTCTTTAATTTCATTCCTGAGTGTTTTATTCTTTTTGATGTTACTGTAAATGATGATGTTCCCTTTTCACTTCTGATTTTATTAATTTGAGTCTTCTCTCTTTTTATCTTGGTCAATATAGCTAAAGATTGGCTAATTTTATTTATCTTATCACAGAACCAACTTTTGTTTCATTGATTCTATTGTTCTATTTTATTAATGTATGCTCTAATCTTTATTATTTCAATGTTTTCTTTTATAAGTGAAAATACTGTGGCTCTAAGAGGCAGAGATAGTTGCCCTAAAAAATTAACACACATACATATTATCCGTTCTTTTACATGTAAGTCTTAGGCTTTGGAAGTGTAAAATGAATCAAGTATCAAGACTCAAGATACACAGTACAGGGTTTTCATATACCCTTGTTCACCATAATTAATCAATCTTCCATGTATGAAGTTGCTAGAGAGTGGCTCAGTTCAGTTCAGTCGCTCAGTCGTGTCCAACTCTCCGTGACCCCATGAATCACAGCACCCCAGGCCTCCCTGTCCACTCCCGGAGTTCACTCAAACTCATGTCCACAGAGTCGGTGATGCCATCCAGCCATCTCATTCTCTGTCGTCCCCTTCTCCTCCCGCCCCCAACCTTTCCTAGCATCAGAGTCTTTTCCAGTGAGTCAACTCGTCGCATGAGGTGGCCAAAGTATTGCAGTTTCAGCTTTAGCATCAGTCCTTCCAATGAACACCCAGGACTGATCTTTAGAATGGACTGGTTGGATCTCCTTGCAGTCCAAGGGACTCTCAAGAGTCTTCTCCAACACCACAGTTCAAAAGCATCAATTCTTCGGCGATCAGCTTTCTTCACAGTCCAACTCTCACATCCATACATGACCACGGGAAAAACCATAGCCTTGACTAGATGGACCTTTGTTGGCAAAGTAATGTCTCTGCTTTTTAATATACTATCAAGGTTGGTCATAACTTTCCTTCCAAGGAGTAAGCGTCTTTTAATTTCATGGCTGCAATCAGCATCTGCAGTGATTTTGGAGCCCCAAAAAATAAAGTCTGACACTGTTTCCGCTGTTTTTCCATCTATTTCCCATGAAGTGATGGGACCAGATGCCATGATCTTTGTTTTCTGAATGTTGAGCTTCAAGCCAACCTTTTCACTCTCCTCTTTCACTTTCATCAAGAGGCTTTTGAGTTCCTCTTCACTTTCTGCCATAAGGGTAGTGTCGTCTGCATATCTGAGGTTATTGATATTTCTCCCGGCTAGCTGGTCATTAAAACTAGATCGTCTTCCTCCTGAACACCTAGATGAACTGCATTTCCCAGCCTCTCTGCAGTCTATGCCATATAGCTGAGCTCTAGCTTGACCAATAAAATGCAAGCAAAAGTGAAGTGCACCATCCAGACCTGGCTCATAAAACTACTTATTCACAGACTTCCCTGGTGGTCAAGTGGTTAAGAATCCTCCTGCCAGGGCAGAGGACACAGGTTCGATTCCTGGTCTGGGAAGATCCCGCATGCCTCAGAGAGACTAAGCCCATGCTCTGCAACAAAAGAAGCCACCGAAATAAGAAGCCTATGTGCCACGACGAAGAGTATTCCCTGCTCACTGCAGCTAGAGAAAGCCTGCTCAGCAACAAAGACCCAGCACAGCCAAAACTAAATAAATAAATATTTAAAAAACAGCTATTCATTCACAGTCCTCCCTGTCTTCCCCCCACCTGCTGGCTGATGTTGGCCCTCTGGGCTATCTTGAACATCATAGACTGCAGTTGGTAGAGCCTCTCTTAGTGGCTGTGTCTACCCTATTCATTCACGCTCAAGAGTAGTGTAACTAAGTTTATTTGTGATTTTTGTTATAAAGAAGAAAGAATTGAAACTTTGCAGAATTCAACCCTGAGATGACTGTAAACTTTGTAGATACAAAGTTTTCTCACTTGAATCTTCTGTAACCTCTGTGTGCCTGAATCTTTAGAATTTGCATGGTGATTTAGGTGGTATAAAGGGATGTCATATATTATTTCATTTAATCCTAAAAACAGCCTTAGAATGGAATGTCATGAGAGTAGAGAATATGTGTATTTTGGCCCCTTCCTCAGCCCTAGCACCTCCCACAGTATCTGTCACATAATAGATACTCAATAAATACTTGCTGAATGAATGGATAGGAAAGCTTGATTAGTTTGAGGGCATGGAGAGAAAGACAAGGATCTATAAGCCCATTTAAACTGTGTTTCTTATGCCTAGAGAAATATTAATGTACAGTATCAGCACCTGGCACATAGTGGGCATGCAATAATATATATTATTTTTATATACCTATAATGTATGTATACTATACATATCATATATGCTATTATTACCTACTTAGTGTGTGTGCTAAGTCACTTCAGTCGTGTCTGGCTCTTTGTGACACCATGGACTGTAGCCCACCAAACATCTCTGTCCATGGGATTTTCCAGGCAAGAATACTGGAGTGGGTTGCCATGCCCCTCTCCAGGGGATCTTCCCGACCTAGGAATCGAACCCAGGTCTCCAGCATTGTAAGTGGATTCTTTACCACTAGCGCCACCTGGGAAGGCCATTATATACTTAAATATAGCATAATATTATTAATTAATTTACATATATATATACAATTGGTATTAGAATAACTTTAGAACTTGATCATTTAGCCAGAGTAAACTTGACAAATAGAATCCAGTAAGAGGCATTCAAGTGTTTTAGCCCTCTGAGATAGGATAAAATTTCATAACAGTGAAATAAAGCACTCTGGATTGAAAGGTTTTTTTTTTTATTGACTCTTATCAGATGAAAAAGATAAAAGAAGTTACAGAAGTAAATAAGCCTTGACTTGAACTTACTTAGGGGATTCTGAGAGCAAAACTGACCTCATTTATGGAATCTGTACTTGGAGTTTTCTGCTGGGATGGCCGTTATGAAAAAATGTGGGGAGGGGAGTAGGCACAGTAAAGCAGTTTGGTTGTGATAAAAATCGTTATGACTGTATGTAGCTACAGACTTCACATTCTGACCAAATCTCAGTCAGCTGAGAAGATAACTCCAAAGTTCACTTGGTGTGTGACCCCAAATTGTTTGCAATGACACCATTGTCTCCTTAAATGGTACCTTTAACCCATGGTTTCTCCACCTTGGCACCATTGGTATTTTGGACTAGATAATTCTCTGTTGTGGGGAGCGGTCCTTTGCATTGTAGGGTGTGTAGCAACATCCCTGATCTCTATCCACTAGATGCAAGCAGAACTTCTCCCTCACTCAGATTATGACAACAAAAATGTCCCTGGACATTGGCAAATGTGCCCTGAGAGGCAAAATCACCCTCTCTTGAGAACGTTTTGTTGAGGTTGTTGTGTGTGCTCAGTTGCGCCAAACTCTTTGAGATCCTGTGGCCTGTAGGACGCCGGGCTCCTCTGTCTATGGAATTCTCCAGGCAAGAATACTGGAGTCGGATGCCATGCCCTCCTCCAGGGGATCTTCCTGACCCGGGATGGAACCCACATCCCTTGCATCTCGCACATTGGCTGGAGGATTCTTTACCAACTGCGTCACCAGGGAAGCCCTTTGAGAACCTCTGCTTTCACCCTATGAAGATTTACAGTTAAGTGTAGAGCTAGAGAAATAAATCAGACCTACAGTATAAATATTTTTGTCTTATATGTGGGAATTCTTTGTGTATATCTACTTGCAATGTTTAAGATAATTTTGAGAATTTAATTGTCTAACAAATTGGCCTTATGTTTCTAACTTAAAATGTGAACATGACTAACTGATTTAGGCTAGTGACAACTAGTTTACCAAATTTGCAAACCATATTAGGACATTTGAAAGAACTTATTTAGAAGATTAATTCATTAGATTTATTAGAATCAGCGACAATCTTGAGGATCTTTGTTGAGAAAACACTGATATTTTTAAACAGAAAATAGAATATATTAAATGTATAAACTTGGCTTAAAATTATTTAAAAGAACTGAATTAATTGGCAAAGTGCCTGTAAAATTACTGATAAAATGCAATTACATTTATAGAGAAACAACAAGATTTGTAAGTTGATCTTAAAAGCTAAAGAAAGATCTTGGTTTTTGTTTTAAAATTTGTTAATTTAATTTAAATCAAATTTTATTTCCACAAACCAAATTAGCCTCTGAATAATATTTTCTCTATGTGAAAGCCATCCTTGAGGATACAAAAAAACTTCACATTGATGATAAGGAGTTAGTTGCCTCATAAGGGGTGTGACTGATGGTTTCACACTTGATCCCTGGGGGTTCTAAGGAACAGTCTTACACTCTCTTTTTTCACAGAATCACTTTCTGGAATGATGAATAAAATGTATGACTAAAAATGAGAAAATCAAGGGGGATAATGTAGGGAAAAGTATTCCCTCCGAATGAGGGAAAATTGAAGACATTAATATTTGGGGTTTTTTTAAATTTCTTTTGAGGGGAAAAATATTCAGAATAAGTTGTCAATACTCTCCTAAATCAATTTTTTAAAATATGGAGTAAGAAGATATGGTATAAAAGTGTCTAAAACAGTATTTCTTAAATTTTTATGTCCATATACATCACTTGGGGATCTTGTGAAACTACCATTTCTTGGACTTCCCAGGTGGCCCACTGGTCAAGATTTCACCTTCCAATGCTGGGGGTGTTGGTTCGAGCCCTGGTCTGGGAGCTAAGATCCCATATGTCTCGTGGCCAAAAAAACCAAAACATAAAACAGAAACAGTATTGTAACAAATTCAATAAAGACTTTAAAAATGGTCCACATTAAAAACAAACAAACAAAAAAATATCAGTTCTGTTTTGGAAAGGGATGGCATGATACTTTTTTGGCAGCTCCACCCAGCTTGTGGGATCTTAGTTTCCCAACCAGGGATGAAACTCATGCCCCCTGCAGTGGAAGTGTGGAGTCTTAATCACTGGACAGCCAGGGAAGTCCCAAAATTGCTTGTTTTATGAAAAAAAGATTTAAAATAAAAACAAAATGCGCCACAAATTCTGATGAAGTAGGCCTGGAGTGCCGCCTGAGATTCTGCATTTCTAACTAGCCCCCAGGTGATTGGTGCCACTACTGGTCACAGGACCACACTTGAAGTAGCAAGAAAATGAGAGGATCAGGCTTTGACAATTCTGTTCTCTAAAGAAAAGAAATAGCCTTAACTTTCATAATCAGATACCAAAAAAACCTGCCTTTGTAAGGGAGGGAAATGGAGTGATTAGGGTTGTAGCTGGTGGTCTTTGCTTCCTTATTCACATGGGTGCCAATCGAGGCTCCCACCCTCAGAGACATGGGTATCAACAGCCAATATCAACTGTCTTATATTGAACCAAGATTGCAAGTAGTAGCACTCTTAGATCTTTATGCTTCAACCAAGGTCTTTGAGTGTTCTGAAATAGAACAGAAGGCTTATGTCAGGAAGGAAAGCATAGGTTTTCTTTTCCTCCCACAGAACATCAAGGTCTTTGTATCTGTGTCTGAGTTCTCTCTTGGTTGAGCCTGAAGAATACGGAAGAAATGGGTCTGTGTCAGAAAATTCATGGTCACTAAAATATTTAACAATCTTCTAGGCAAAAACCAGTAAGTAAAAATAAATGTTAGAAGAATCAGAAAATAGTCTTATAAAATGAGACTGATTTGGTGAAGTCTCAGGTGGCCAATGCTATATTCAGTGAGCTTGGGGTTTAGGGTTGTGTTGATTTATGAATTTGTTTGGTAATATAGTGAACTGTAAGTCCAGAAAACATGGATATTTTTTTTAAATCATGATGTCATTGGGTTCTTTGGTTGTGGAATTTCACTTGCATATAATCACCCCAAAGTTTAGGTACAGCATTTGAAACAAAATTTAAAAAAATTAAACTAATGATTTTTTTTGCTCTCTGAATAAACTCAGCTTTAAAATAGAATATACCAAGCATGATAGTTTTAAAGACCAGTCCTAATTTTGTGACATTTTTATTTTTCTAAACTGAGAAAGAACTGTATGGCTGTTGAGGGCACTGAAGATAGGCAATGGAGAAATATTTTCAACTTAATTTACAAAAAAATAATCCCAAACTTCGTTATTGGGTTTTCTCCACTTATAATTAAAACATTTGTATTTTACATCATTAATAATGAGTTCAGTTCAGTTCAGTTCAGTCACTCAGTCGTGTCCGACTCTCCGCGACCCCATGAATCACAGCACGCCAGGCATCCAAGTCCATCACCAACTCCTGGAGTTCACTCAAACTCATGTCCACAGAGTCGGTGATGCCATCCAGCCATCTCATTCTCGGTCGTCCCCTTCTCCTCCCGCTCCCAACCCTTCCCAGCATCAGAGTCTTTTCCAGTGAGTCAACTCGTCGCATGAGGTGGCCAAAGTATTGCAGTTTCAGCTTTAGCATCAGTCCTTCCAATGAACACCCAGGATCGATCTCCCTTAGAATGGACTGGTTGGATCTCCTTGCGGTCCAAGGGACTCTCAAGAGTATTCTCCAGCACCACAGTTCAAAAGCATCGATTCTTCGGCAATCAGCTTTCTTCACAGTCCAACTCTCACATCCATACATGACCACGGGAAAAACCATAGCCTTGACTAGACGGACCTTGGTTGGCAAAGTAATGTCTCTGCTTTTTAATATATTATCAAGGTTGATCATAACTTTCCTTCCACGGAGTAAGCGTCTTTTAATTTCATGGCTGCAATCAGCATCTGCAGTGATTTTGGAGTCCAAAAAAATAAAGTCTGACACTGTTTCCACTGTTTCCCCATCTATTTCCCATGAAGTGATGGGACCAGATGCCATGATCTTTGTTTTCTGAATGTTGAGCTTCAAGCCAACCTTTTCACTCTCCTCTTTCACTTTCATCAAGAGGCTTTTGAGTTCCTCTTCACTTTCTGCCATAAGGGTAGTGTCATCTGCATATCTGAGGTTATTGATATTTCTCCCAGCAATCTTGATTCCAGCTTCTGCTTCTTCCAGCCCAGTGTTCCTCATGATGTACTCTGCATATAAGTTACATAAGCAAGGTGACAATATACAGCCTTGACGCACTCCCTTTCCTATTTGGAACCAGTCTGTTGTTCCATGTCCAGTTCTGACTGTTGCTTCCTGACCTGCATACAGGTTTCTCAAGAGGCAGGTCAGGTGGTCTGGGATTCCCATCTCTTTCAGAATTTTCCACAGTTTATTGTGATCCACACAGTCAAAGGCTTTGGCATAGTCAATGAAGCAGAAATAGATGTTTTTCTGGAACTCTCTTGCTTTCTCCATGATCCAGCAGATGTTGGCAATTTGATCTCTGGTGCCTCTGCCTTTTCTAAAACCTGCTTGAACATCTGGGAGTTCACGGTTCACATATTGCTGAAGCCTGGCTTGGAGAATTTTGAGCATGACTTTACTAGCGTGTGAGATGAGTGCAATTGTGCGGTAGTTTGAGCATTCTTTGGCATTCCCTTTCTTTGGGATTGGAATGAAGACTGACCTTTTCCAGTCCTGAGGCCACTGCTGAGTTTTCCAAATTTGCTGGCATATTGAGTGCAGCACTTTCACAGCATCATCTTTCAAGATTTGAAATAGCTCAACTGGAATTCCATCACCACCACTAGCTTTGTTCCTAGTGATGCTTTCTAAGGCCCACTTGACTTCACATTCCAAGATGTCTGGCTCTAGTTCAGTGATCACGTTATCGTGACTATCTTGGTCGTGAAGATCTTTTTTGTACAGTTCTTCTGTGTATTCTTGCCACCTCTTCTTAATATCTTCTGCTTCTGTTAGGTCCATACCATTCCTGTCCTTTATCGAGCCCATCTTTGCATAAAACTTTGGGAATAAATTTTTATTTTGGTTAAAAAATGGTTCAAAGACTAAAATGTTAATGAGAGCATCCAGAAAAGATTTGAGAGGCAGGGATGGAACTAGAATACTTTATCTTGAGAATTATCAGTATAAATATTAGTAATGACTAACGCTGAACCTTTACTGTGTGCCGGATAGTCTACTAAATCCTCAACGCCAGTGCTTCTCAAATTGTAACATGAAAAGAATCATTTGGTGCTTAGTCACTCAGTCGTCTCTGACTCTTTGAGACCCCATGTAGCCCGCCAGGCTCCCCTGTGCATGAGATTTCCTAAGCAAGAATACTGGAGTGGGTTTGTTACTGACTCCAGGTTCACTCTGCGAACCACACAATAGGCCAATGAATCTGAGAGATGAGGTCTTGAGGCTAGGAAGAGACTTTAATCGGGGAGCCGGCAGACCAAGAAGATGGCAGGTTAGCACCTCAAAATAACCATCTTACTGGGGTCTGGATGCCAGTTTCTTTTATAGATCAGAGAGAAAGAAGCAATGAGGAACTAAAGTCAAATGGTAGAACAGAGAGGGAAGTGAAGTGAAGGGTCTTCAGTATTGCAAAATATCTCCAAGGGAATGGCCAGCCTTCAGAAGGGGTGTGTTAATCTCTTCCATTCACAGGTGGGCAGGGACAAATGATATGTCCATGAGCAGAATGAAGGCACTTTCAGTTCAGTTCAGTTCAGTTGCTCAGTCGTGTCCGACTCTCCGCGACCCCATGAATCACAGCACGCCAGGCCTCCCTGTCCATCACCAACTCCCGGAGTGCACTCAAACTCATGTCCACAGAGTCGGTGATGCCATCCAGCCATCTCATTCTCTGTCGTCCCCTTCTCCTCCCGCCCCAACCTTTCCCAACATCAGAGTCTTTTCCAGTGAGTCAACTCATCGCATGAGGTGGCCAAAGTACTGCAGTTTCAGCTTTAGCATCAGTCCTTCCAATGAACACCCAGGATCGATCTCCTTTAGAATGGACTGGTTGGATCTCCTTGCAGTCCAAGGGACTCTCAAGAGTCTTCTCCAGCACCACAGTTCAAAAGCATCAATTCTTCGGCAATCAGCTTTCTTCACAGTCCAACTCTCACATCCATACATGACCACGGGAAAAACCATTGCCTTGACTAGACGGACCTTGGTTGGCAAAGTAATGTCTCTGCTTTTTAATATACTATCAAGGTTGGTCATAACTTTCCTTCCAAGGAGTAAGCGTCTTTTAATTTCATAGCTGCAATCAGCATCTGCAGTGATTTTGGAGCCCCAAAAAACAAAGTCTGACACTGTTTCCACTGTTTCCCCATCTATTTCCCATGAAGTGATGGGACCAGATGCCATGATCTTTGTTTTCTGAATGTTGAGCTTCAAGCCAACCTTTTCACTCTCCTCTTTCACTTTCATCAAGAGGCTTTTGAGTTCCTCTTCACTTTCTGCCATAAGGGTAGTGTCATCTGCATATCTGAGATTATTTATATATCTCCCAGCAACTTTAGCTTACAGTCAAGTAGAGGGGCAGGGTCCAGGCAAGCCACTGAGTAAGATTATAATAACAAAAGCAAGTCAAAGAAACAGTTTCCAGCATGGAGTCAGAATTGGCTTCCTCCCTGCAACAGGTTGCCATTTCCTACTCCAGAGAATCTTCCCGACCATGGGATTGAACCCTCTTCTCTTGATTAAAGGCAGATTCTTTACCACTGAGAAGCCCAAAAGAATCATGTAGAATCATTTGGGGATCTTTAAAAATGCAGATTTTGTTTCAGTTGGTCTGGGGGCGGGAAACCTGAGATTTTGCATTTCTAAGAAGCACCCAAGTAATGCAGAAACCACTGGTTAGGTTTGTGAACTAAACTTTGGATAGCAAAATGTTAGTTGGATCCTGTCATTGAATTCTCATGATAACTCAATGTACTATTAATGTCTCCATTTTGCAAATAGAGAAACTGAGTCCTGGGGAGATTGAGTGATTTGCCCAAATAGTGAGGTTGGCATTCTGACTCTAACTCTACATTTTTAAATTAGAATCATCTAGCCAGTAGTTCTCAGCTCTGGCTGTACATTCGCTCACTCATTCAGTCACTCTGTTTAACTCTTTGCAATCCCATCCATGGACTGCAGCATGCCAGACTTCCCTGTCCTTCACCATCTCCCAGAGCTTGCTCAAACTCATTTTATTTTATTAAAATAAATTTTTAAAATAAAATATTAAAAAAATTTTTTGGCCCCATCACATGTGGGGTCCTAGTTCTCCAAGCGGGGATAGAACCTGCACCCCTTACATTGTACCGGCAGAGTCTTAACCACTGGACTGCCAGGGAAGTCCCTTAAAGAGCTTTAAAAATACTGGTGGCTCCACCATTTAAATCAGATTCTCTAAGGATGGTGCTAAGTCAGTATTTATTTCAAGCTCCTCGGTGATTGTAATGGGCAGTCAAGTCTGAGTAGCTTTGATCTGGATCAACCCCCTTCTTTTAGAAATAAGGAAATTGAGCCTCCCTCCCCCCAAAAGAGTTAGTAACAAAGAAACCAGGACCCCCGATTCAGTCAATATCCTGAAAGGAAGCCACTGTAATACAGGCTGGGGTTGGGAGGAGGAGATGTTTATCTTTGTTGAAAAAAAAACTTTAATTTAAACTTTATTAAACTTTCAACTAACAAAAGCCTACAGGATACTCACTCTAAGACACTAAAGATAATCTAAATTAAAGCAATTTACTTTATTTTGAGGAAAAAGTGTACTTGACTGTGTTTCCAGAGACAAAGCAGGATCAGAATAAGCTTCAAAAAGCCAAAAGAATGTAAGGGTTAGTGGATATGCTGGATCTTAGCATAATTCCTCTAGTGTCTACCGGAAGAAACCTTAACAAAGAGAAAAACAACAAACTGTACTTTGGTTGGGTAAAATTATGTGAATATCTCAAGAAATTTCACACCTATCCTCAGTGTGCATAGGATCACCAATTTTGAAGATTTCTAGGTTCACTAAGGAAAGATTACACTCTTTCCAACCCAGGCCTGGCAGAATGGCTCCCCCAAAGAGAGGCAGCGAGAAGAAGGGCCCGGCTGCCACTGACGAGGTGATAAACAGAGAATACACTATCAACGTTCACAAGTACATCCATGGAGTGAGTTCAAGAAGCGTGCCCCTTGGGCACTCAAAGAAACCCAGAAATTTGTCATTAAAGAGATGGGAGCCCCAGGTGTATGCATTGACACCAGGCTCAGTAAAGCTATCTGGGCCAAAAGAATAAGGAATGTTCCATACCATATCTGTGTGCGGTCGTCCAGAAAACCTAAAGAAGATGAAGATTCACCAAACAAGTTCTACACATTGATTACCTATGTATCTATTGCCACTTTCAAAAATCTACAGACAGTTAATGTGGATGAGAACTGCTGATTCTCCAATAAAGTTATAGACCCACCAAAAAAAAAAAAAAGTTTACACTATTCACGAAATGATTCATCCACTGATTCAACAAATATTTGTTAAGCACCTGCTATATACCAGACACTAGATCCTGAAAATATAGCAGTGAACAAGATAAAGAGGTTACAATCTGAGAAGGGTCCTGCCCATTGTAATGCTCTAGCCCTTCACTTCAAGGGGAGGCATGTGACATAGGCTTAAACAATCATAATACTCTATTCCCCTCACCATGTGATGATCTAAGCTGGGCCAATGAGAGTCTGTCCCTGAGATTATTGTACATAGAACCAGGAGGCAGCAGTTATATTTCTTCTCTGGTATTGCTGTCTGGGCTAACAGAAGCTAGATTGTCTACAACCCTGACTCATGCAACTTAGCATGGAAGAAGCCCTGTGAGAAGGGAGTGGATTGGGACCAATTGCTGAGACAGAGATCTGATGATATAACTTGAATTCCTGTATCCAGAATCCATTCCACATCTGTCCTTCCCGGATGTGTGAACTGATAAATTCCCTTCCTTACTTAACCTGGTTTGAGTCAAGTTTCTGTCACTTGCACCCAAAAGAGCTCCGACTCAGACTTATTGAATGAACAAGCAACAGGAACCTCTGAGTTCTTCTAGTACAGGGGCTCTCAAGTGAGATTCCTATATCAGCAGCTTTGGCCTCACCTGGGAACTTGTTAGAGACACCAACCCTGGAATCCTATCCTAAACTTGCTGAATCAGTAAGTCTGGAGAAAGGGCCCAGCCATCAGTTTCAATAAGCCTTCAGGATGATGTCAATCCAACCTAAAGTTTGAGAAACTGTTTTAATACAGCCCTTTCCATGTATGTGGAACTAGAAACCCAGAAAAGTTTGGTGACTTGCTGAAGTTCACAAAACTAGTTAGAAGGTGCTTTAGACCCTCTCAGTAATTTGGGGGCTGTGGGCTTTGAGAAAGGAGGGCCACTTGGATTTTTGAGGGAAGTAACACATGGATTGGCAAATAGAAGGGGAAAAAATATTTTGGGTCAAATAATACAGTATGGTTGGAAACACTTGCTGTGTGTTTCCACAGGAGTTTAGAGAATATTTTATTCATCTTGGCTCCCCAGCTGAGCCAACAACAATGTGTTAAAGCTCCATAGCCAGTGGCAGGGATCCAGGAGAGTCCTTTTTATGTGCCAGCAAAGAGGAATTTCTTAGAAAAACTACAGAAATTACACTACTATCACATTTCGCTTGGTGGAGTGAAGGAATAAAGAGGATGAAACAAAAAGCAGGGGATTTCAGTTATTCCTAAGAGTCCCACCTCTCTACTTGGGAGAAAGGGATTTTGTTGTTGTTCTTGCCAGGGCAGAAGTTCCCCGGAGGGAAACTGGGCACCTAACCTTGTGACTTGGAGAATAACTTGAGTTTTTCAAACTTTTTTTTTCAGGTGGAAGGAGAGAGCAGCAGTGTTCCAGAGTGTCCCTGGAAACTCTATTTAGGAACCTGCTTTCCGACGATTTGCCCAGCCTGCCCTGGGGACGTGGTCCATCCAGAGACAAACCGAAGAGAAGGAAAGCCCTGGCACCAATATTTATGAAGCTTTCATTAGTTTGTCCTTCTCCTCCTCTTAAGTGTACAGATAGGAGGGAGCAGAGCAAAGGATCAAGGGACATTTCCAGCACTACCAGTTTTACAGAGTATAAGCTTTTAAGAGGCCATGTACACTTTTCCTTTAGTGTATCTACTCTAGAAAAACAAAAAGCATCACCTTCCCTTATATGAATATATGATTCACACATTCATTCACTCATCAAATACTTATTAACCATCAACAAGGTGGCAGGGATAGGTCTAGCTTGGCAGTAATAAAAATAGTAAAAACAACAACAAAAACAACTTTGCCCTTATTGGATGTATGAAATTTAGTTTCTATTGTTTTGGGGAGATAGATAGTAAACAAAACAAGCAAGTAACATAAGTTGGAAGGAGTGCTGTGGGCTGGTCTGAGGAGCCAGTGGGACCACTCACAATAGAAGAACAAGGGCATCTGTCAGAACGCTACTGCAGCATGTAGCTATGAGGGAGAGAAGGCCTGAACCAGGGAAAAGAGGATGTAGTGCCTGTGCCTTCAAAGTGGGGTTTAAGAACCAAGAGCAGCCTCTCAGGTCTTACTCCACACCTACTGAAACAGAACCTGCATTTCAAGAAGATCTGTAAGTGAGGCACCTTCAAGTTTGAGGAGCATTGGTTTGGCAGACACCAGCTGATTGTCTACCTTCAACCCATTCCTCTCTTCTAGTCTTTTTCAGGCATTCATCCTTCCCCCAAGCAGTTCATATGACTCAGGGTACACTGATTCCATCCTCAGCTGCAGAGTCAGTCTGATGAGTGTACCCAGTGGTGCGCTTAAGTGTGGTTCTCAGGCTAACAACATCAGCATCATTTGGGAGCTTGTTAGAAATGTACAATCAGAAAAGGAAATTCTCAGGACCCCTGCCCTCTGCCTCCCCAAGACTACTGCATCAGAAACTCAGGGGTTGGGAGCCATGCAGTTTGTATTTTAATAAGCCTGTCTGCTGATTGTGATGCAGGCTTATGTCTGAGAGCCACCTGTCCTCACTAGTCATGTTAATCACATTTTTCTTGACAGTTACTGGGTCCTAAATCCAGGCTTAAGCCAATCAGTGTCTGGCATTCCCCTGGCAGCTGAACTTGTCCAGTCATGTGACTGAAGTTGGCCCAAATCAGACTGAAGAGAAGGTTATTGAAGCCAGAGTTGAAGGAAGTTTTTTTCCTTCCCTAACCTTACTTCCCCCACTTCAGTGTTCTTGCCTGGAGAATCCCAGGCACGGAGGAGCCTGGTGGGCTGCCGTCTATGGGGTCACACAGAGTTGGACACGACTGAAGTGACTTAGCAGCAGCAGCAAACTTACTTCCAGGACCCTGCTTCTTCCCTTTTTCCTTTGGATACATAAGCAAGGTTGCCTTCTTTACAGATGATTGTCAACATACAACCATGAGGGAAACTAGGCTGAGGACAGAACTGAAACGATAATAGTGAAAAGGAGCCAGAACCCTTGCACTGTGCCTATTCCCAGAAATAACACATTTTCTTATGATTTAAGCCAGTTGGATTTGTGGTTTCTTGTACTTATAGCCAAAAATGTCATAACTGCGAAGAAGTTATGAGACCAAGGAAGTATGGGGCCAGTGGGCATACCAAAAATATTCTAGGATGATGAAGGATGTATTTAGTTAACAGGCATTTTTTTCCACCAAGTTCTCAAACTAGACCCAGCTAGAATGACTTACAACTCAGGAAAAGCAACTTAGGTCAAATAAAATGGAACATGACTTCATGCAATGGGTCCCCAAGTGGTGAACTGACTAAAAATACACAAATAATCTTTTTTAAAAGAGAGGGGGACTCAAGGCATCTTAGGTGAAATGAAAAAAGTGGAGTAATACACAAGGTGAGCCTGGAATATATTGTGTTTCCAGAAAGTAAAAAAGTTCTCGAAAAAGAATGGGACGCAGGAACCAACCTGAAAGAGCTGTCAATAACTGAAGCCAAGACAATTTGACAACAAAGTAAATAATGATAGCTTTGAATTATAAAGCAAAGGCTAATAATTACCTGTGAGCCCATACTGATATAAATAAGTAATTGAATAAAGAAATGGGAGAGAAGATACAACTCTTACCTATAGAAGAGTTCCAATGAATTAATGTAGACGGAATGAATGAGAGAAATGAAAAACACAGTTAGAACACCACAGTTATTATTGTTTCAAGTGTGATCCGCTGCTAAAATGAATGGAAGAAGGTTTGAGGAGAAGCAGGATATTTGTTTACTCTCAAAGGATCTTCCCCAAGGGAGAAAATGAACATATGAGACAAACAAGGATGCCCTAGGGCTATGTATGTCCAAAGTTTTCCCCTGAAATATGCTCTGAGACAGGTAAACTGAGAGATTCAGTTTCAAACTGCATGTCCAGGACTTCATGGGTTCCTCTAAGAAATAAGAAGGGCCACTGCTGTTCAGAAACCTTCAGTTAGGACTGAGCTGGGTATGGCCTGGCTCAGAGTGTTGTCCCCTGTGGCCTACTGAAGAACCCAATGGGCTTGTCTTCCTCACAACTCCCCATCTCTACCCCAACCCCAAGGCCCTGGGATTGCTCCCTTCGGGAAAGGTGGCGGTAAGTTGCACAAGCTAATACCAGTGGGCAGATCTACTGGGATGCATTTAGTTTTCTATGGATTCTCTGGTTGTTTTTCTGTGTTGGCACGGGCCCTTGCTCAGTCCCTCCTAAATTGGAACACATTCTCTGAAAGGGCTGGATTCAACATCCACATCTTGGTGGAGGTCAAAATCTGGTTTCATTTTTCATTCAACTGCCATTTGTAACTTTCACTGAACAGAATGACACCATGTCCAACTGTCTTCCTTCAGCATTTAAATAAGAGGGAGTTTTTTGCCTCCCATGAAGAGTGTGTGATTTCCTTGTCTCTTGCATTGTGCAATAAGCTTACCACCATTACAACTAGATCCATGTTCTGGAGAAAAAAATTTTGCTGTATCACACAGTGACCTCACTCACATTAGCAGTGACTGGTTTCTCACCTAAATCCAACAAAGCCTGCACCACAAAGGATGAGATCACATCACCAGAGACTTCTCTGGTCTGAAGGTGAGTGCCTGGAGGGCTGGGATCACCTCTTGCTCATCTTCACCTGCCCAGAGTCCAGCATATAGTAGGTGGGATAGTCATCAGTGCATGAAGTATGATGAACTACCTCCCCACTTCCTAGGTCCTCGTAGGGCTGCATTTCCCAGCTCTCTGTGCCTGGGCGCTACTATGGGAATGGTGCCAGTTGGTGAGTTGAGAGGAGAAGTGCTGCAGATCACTTCTGGGCTGGAGCATTGAAATGTTTGTGGTCTAGAACTTTCTTTTCCTTCTAACTCAGCAACCTGCCTTCTTTGAGAAGGTGGTTACTCAGTCAGCCTGGATCCCTGAGTGACTGCAGGAAGTAGAGCTCCTCATTCCAACCTATAATGACAATGTAGTATAAGACATAAACCTTTGTTGCATTGTGTGTGCTGTCTGCTAAGTCACCTCAGTCGTGTACAGCTCTTTGAGATGCTATGGACCGTAGCCCATCAGGCTCCTCCGTCCATGGGATTCTCTAGGCAAGAATACTGGAGTGAGTTGCCATGCCCCCCTCCAGGGGATCTTCTGGACCCAGGGATCGAGTCTGGTTCTCTTATGTCTCCTGCATTGGCAAGCAGTTTCTTTACCACTAGCGCCACCTGGGCCATAGAGACTTTGAGAATGGTTACTGCAGCATCCCTCAGCTGGTTAAGAATCTGCTTGCAATACAGGAGACCTGGGTTTGATGCCTGGGTTGGGAAGGTCCCCCTAGAGAAGGGAACTGCTACCCACTCCAGTATGCTGACCTGGAGAATTCCATGGACTGTATAGTCCATGAGGTCGCAAAGAGTCAGACATGCCTGAGCGACTTTCATTAATCACTTACTGCAGCATCACCTAGGCTATCCTCACTGATATTGTAGGCATTAAAAATCAAATAAATGTTTGTTGTAGGAATGAATGACTTAAACCAGAAGGGACTTCTGATTAGTGGTAGCTCCAGAATTTCTAGGGAAATTCAGAACTTGGTAAGCTGATTACACGTTTGTGGGAAGTGGGAACCGTGTTGACTGGGGTACTTCTATTTATACAGTACACTCTTTTTGTTAGATGCCTTTTATTTGGAGTGTTGGAATGTTGGTGTAGATTGTGGAGACCTAAAACACCCGACGCCAACTCTTATCACTACCACTAGAGCTTAGATTGATCTTGTCACCCCCATATATATTTTATAAATGGGGAAACTGCAGTCTAAGTGACTGCACCAGTTAGTTTGTGGCAAAACTGGTAGACCCCAAACCCTTCATTTCCTGATTGTCAGATAAACATTTCCTGATTGTCTATCTGATGCATTTGCCATCTCAACAGTCCACCTTTTATATTCAGACATTAAGATTATAGGAACTGGAGAGTAACACTGCCTGATTCCATTCCTGGCTCTACCACATCCTAGCTGGGCATCTTAGGAGAAGCTACTTAATCTCTGCGTGCCTCAGTTTCCTCAGGTGCAACCCACAGTGGGTTGGCATGTGAGTTTAGTAACAAAGTCTGCTGCTGCTGCTAAGTCTCTTCAGTCGTGTCCGACTCTGTGCGACCCCATAGACGGCAGCCCACCAGGCTCCACCGTCCCTGGGATTTTCCAGGCAAGAACACTAGAGTGGGTTGCCATTTCCTTCTCCAATGCATGAAAGTGAAAAGTGAAAGTGAAGTCGCTCAGTCGTGTCCAACTCTTAGCGACCCCATGGACTGCAGCCCACCAGGCTCCTCCGTCCATGAGATTTTCCAGGCAAGAGTACTGGAGTGGGATGCCATTGTGTTCTCCAAGTAACAAAGTATAAAGTATGTAAAAACTGAGTATGCTCATCAGCCTAGCTCCTCCTCCCACTGTTGTGACTTGCACCCATGTTCTCATTGCGCTCATTTCCCTCTTGGAAAATAATGAATCTGTTTGAGGCCACTGTGAGTTATATTTTTAGACTATTTGGCCACAGGTAAAGTGCATTTCAAGTTCTGAGGAAAGAGCTGGGTCCTGGGCACGGGCGAGCTGCCCTCCTCTGCCACCTCCCTTTGCTGCCTACATGGGGCGCACCAGTGGGAGGGAGACAAGGTCGCTGCCATGTTTCCTGAGCAATTGAGGTCTGGGAATCAAACTATATCACTGGGGAATTCCCTGGCAGTCCAGTAGTTGAGACTTCACCTTCCAATACAGAGGGTGTGGGTTCTATCTCTGGTAGGGAGCTAGGATCCCACATGCCTTGAGGCCAAAAACCAAAAAAACATGAGAAATGGAATATTTCCTGCCACATTGGTGAACAAAGGATGTCATAGTCATCAGCAATTGCAGCCACCATGGAAGGTAAGCTTGTGAGCCCTGAGGGAACTCAGAAAGGAAAAGAATATCTGCCATCTAGCAGCCATCAAACTGCAGTCGCTCCCTAAGATGAGCCCAGAGAGTCCTCCCTAAGATGAGCCCTGAGGAAACTCAGGATGTGAAGAAAAAAACAAAACAGGAAACTGGCCCCAGATAGCTGAGGTGCGTATCAAAGGAATGATGTCATTGAGCCCAGACTCTTGCATCTTCCCACACACAGAAAAGCACTAAATTCCTTGACTTGGAATATCTGGTTTTCTTTAATTTACAAAAAACTTTTGACGTTCAGGTTACCTGGCCTTTGGTTGCCAAACTTCTATATAACCTGGCCCTTCACCTCACCTCCTTGGAGCAGTTCTCTCAGGGTTACTTGAGATGCTGCCTCCTGGGCTTAAGTCCTAAAAATTTCCACTGAATAAAGCGTAACTCTCAACTTTTAGGTTGCATATATTTTTTCAGTCAACAAACACAAAACAGAAACAATACAGTAACAAATTCAATAAAGACTTTAAAAATGGTCCATATCACAAAAGAAAAGAAAATTCTTTAAAAAAAATGCTTAAAACAAAGACAAAAAAGCTCTATCATTAGTTCAAAGACCCTGTGGAGCAGGAGCCAAAATTGCCCACTCTCCACTTGCTGGGACATCAGCCCATGGATTGTGGATGAGGATTTAACCACAAATCTGGGGTGTCCACAGCTTGTCTTCATGTCACCAGACAGTGCTAGCATGGGAAGCATGTGACCAGGGCCCTCTCTCCTGGAAAAGGCAGAGAGCCTCATGGCTGAGGGCTGGGACCCCTCCTCAGCCCCAGCCTCTTTCCTCTTCTGTTGGTCCTGATAGCAGAGTTAAGTTGATCTGACAGTGTTTGTCAAGGAGAATGAAAGTTTGCCTGGAAGTGCATCAAAATAGGAATTTTAAATTTTAGGCTAAGCAGTATCTCATTTGTGTATTTTAGATATATTTCCTCAAAATGACTGTTTTTTTCAAGAGCAAGGTTGTTTAAAGGAAAAGCATACTTATTTTGGTATTGCTCTTTAGAATTTCAAGCAACTTTTACTATGAGCTCTACATATTTTAACTTTTTATTGAAGTAAAACATACATAGAGAAAAGTGCACACATCATAGGTGAACAGCACAATGAATTTTCACAAACTTAACAGATCCATGTAAGTGGCACCCAGATGGAGAAACATTGCCTGTACCCCATAAATCCTCCATATCATCCTTGTAACTCCTTCCAGTCATCAACTCCCCAGTGACCGCCATCCTGACTTCTAACTTCATAGATTGTCTTTGCTTGTTGTATACGTTGTATAAACGGAACCACACAGTATGTATGCTTTTGTGTCTGGTTTCCTTCGCTCAGTATTGTTTACGAGATCTGGCTACATTCAGCGTAGCAGTGGCTTGTGCATTCTCTGTCTGGTATTCCATTTTGAGAGGATACCACTGCAATGTTTTCAATCTATTCTATTGCTGATGGACATTTGGGTAGTTTCCAATCTGAGGCTATTACAAATACATTGCTATGGACATTCTTGTTCCTATCCTCTGGTGGGCATATGCACTAGCTTCTGTTGAGTATATACCTAGAAGAGGAATTGGGACATTGGGTAGTTGTGTGCTCATTTTTAATTGATTCTGCCAAATAGCAGTGCATGAGATTTCTGTGGTTCTACACAATATGAAGTCTATATTCTCTAACATATGTAAGTGTTAATGCAAATGTGAACAATTTAACCCTTTGGAATAGCATTCAATCTGTTTATTAAGATTACTATTTTCTTCCTCATCATAATTCTGCCTCCAACTTGTTATGTTACCTGGATGAGCTTCCTGTCACCCACTCCCCCTTAATCCAACCAGTCAAAAGTCTTTCTGAAAACACGTTCCATTCATTTATCCAGCTAGAATGTTATGAGTGTTAATAAATTGGTGTTTGCAAAACAAAATCAATCCCTCCTGCAAAGCGGAGTATATATCTCACGGGTGTTCCGTTTAATATGACAGAGTTAGGCATGCGTGTGCTCTGCAGATCTGCACTTTTAAAACATCCTCTCCAAAGCTCTGAATGCAATTCAGAATTTTGGTGGTAAAGAAAAATGGAATATTCTCCTGTAGGTTTTAGCGGAAGAGAATGCGTGCATTTAAAGTGGTAAAATATCTTGCAGATATTGGAGTTAGTTGACTACAAAGAGGAGGGCTGGAGAGGGTAGTGTGGGGGAGGGTGTAAAAGGGGCCAGAGGGCGTTGAGTGCCTGCTCTCTACAACCAATCTTATTGTAGGACCGAGCTAAGTTCCTCTAGGCCTATTTTATCATCTTGTAACACTGGTTAGAAAGAAAGTGAAGTTGCTCAGTCGTGTCCGACTCTTTGCGACCCCATGGACTATCGCCTACCAGGCGCCTCTGTCCATGGGATTTTCCCGGCAAGAGTACTGGAGTGGGGTGCCATTTCCTTCTCCAGGGGAATCTTCCCGACCCAGGGATCAAACCCGGGTCTCCCGCATTACAGGTAGACGCTTTACCGTCTTAGCCACCAAGGAAGCCCACTGGTTAGGTGGTCTGTAAATCCTGTCCAGATCTACTTTTTTATTCTAGACTGTGCAGAGGTAGGAGATGCTGACAGAAAAGGTAGAGGGGACCAGGGACAACTCATTTCATATTCCACCCCACCTTTCCCCAGCAGCCATTGCGCTGGGGATCCCAGTTCCTAGGTATCTGGTGTATCAGGTAACCATGGAGCTGAATTCATTCTCAGGACCTTTTGCTTTTACCGACTTCTCCAAATCCCCCTCCAAGCGGTCTGACCTCTGCATCAGAAATATTGTGGCAGAGGGGCGACCTCGGGTTTCCCACCCATCACACTGCACGGTGCTGAAACAGGTGGGACAAGCATTGGGGTACCAGGGCGACCCCTAAAGGTAAGCGGCTGGGCGTAGAGTCTGGGGTCCCCGAGGAGCACGCCGAACCGGATGCGGGGCGTCGGAGGAGCAAGCGGTCCAGGAAGTCCGGAAGCGTCGCGGGGGCCTCCGCAGGGTGGGGTGGGGTGGGCCGCCCCGCCCCCAGCCTGAGCTCCCCGCCGGGCTTCGGCCGCCGGGCGGTTCACTCACACCCTTCTTCCTCCGCGCCCCGCCCGCTCCCCACCTCCGCTCCCAGCCTCGTCGCCGCCGGACGCCGGACGCGCCACGCCGCGTTAGGCAGCTGGAGAGCGGGCGAGCGAGCCGGTCCGGGAGCGGCGGGGGCGGTGCCCAGCCCGCGGGCGGGAGTAGGAGGTACGCGGCCCGAGGGAAGGGGAAAAAGGAGGGCTGGAGGGCGTCAGCGGCGAGGCCGTCGGCGGGGACCGGCAGGTAAGCGCGCCGCGCTGGGATGGGTTTGTCCCCGCGGGTTCCTGCGACCCGGCCGGGGAACTGGCGACGGGCGCGGGCGGCTGGGGCGTAGCGCCGGGACGTAGAGTGCGACGGCGCGGCGGGACGAACGCTCCCTCCGCGCGACTGAGGCTCGGCGGCGCTGGGGCCCGGGGCCGCCCTGAAAGGCGGAGGCCGAGGGCCGAGCTCCGGGGGCTGGCGCCCCGACAGTGAGAGAGTACGCGCCGCGAGAAAGGGGCTCGGGCGACGCGTTTAGTGAGGGAGAGGGGTGTGTGTGTGTCCTGAAGCTTAAAACGGACTCCAGCTCCCCCTCCCCCCCCGCCCCCTCCGCGCAAGGGCGCCACGAGCCGTGTTTGCGCCGGCGGGCTTCGAGAGCCGACCGGCGGGGACTCAGTTTGCCGCGCCGCTCAGTGGGTGCGGCGGCGCCCGAGGAGCGCGGACGCGCCCCGAGCCGCGGACGGCTGGGCGCTGCCGCGTCAGGCTGGACCCAGAGCAGGTGGCTACGGGCGCGGCGCGGTGGAGCGGCAGCCAAGAGCCTGAGGGTGAGGATGGGCTGGAGGCCTCGGGTGAGCGCTTTTCGACAGCGACTTGCCGCGTCCAGTCTCCGGAGCGTTTCAGGTGAGAAGGAGCGCTGACGGACTTCCTGAGAGCCAAATGAAGCAGGCGGCAGAGGTTTCCCATGGCTGCGTCGACAGTGACTCTCCTTTGTGTGTACTGTTCCCATACGAATTCCCTGGGGACCTGGTTCAACTACAGATTCTGATTCAGTAGGTCCGGCCGGGGTGGGGCCCGACCGTCTGCACTTGCGACAGGCTCCCAGATGCTGCTGCTGCTCCGTGGACCGCATGGCAGGCCCCGCAGAAGTACTTTTTGTTCAACAGACTGAAAACCTTAGCAACATTGGGAGAGGAGATCCTAAGGCTTTACAATCCCACCTCCTCCTCAAATACACAAATTTCAAAGATTCCTACTCATTTAGTAGCAAAATACCTTACTCTTTTTACTGCATTACTAGTCAGGTACATTATCTGATAGAACTGGCTTCGTGGGCATGCAGCCTGTATTTAGTTTAATGTTCTGCGGTCGCTTGTCGAAATTCTGAATAATTTTTGAACAAGGGGCTTTGCAATTGGCCGTCGAAATTTTGAATAAGGGGCTTTGCATTTTTATTTTGCAATCGACCCTGTAAATTATGTAGCTGATCCTAATAATAGTCACCATAGGCAGAAGAAGGACCCCATTTCTTTGATTGGGTTGGGAGCTGGTGGGTGATGGAGAGTGAGGGTTTATTAAGTAAACACTAGCTAGATGTTGCAGTTCTTTCCATCTCTTAACTTCAGCTATTTTAAGAGATAAACCTATGTGTATAATCTCAGTTACACATGGTATGGCAGTATTTTTAAATTAATTTATCAAGAGCTTAATTATTAATACAATAAAGTTTAATTTTGTAATAGTTTATGGGTTGAGTGACAAAAGTGAATGCCATTTCCAAAGGATTTGGGGAGTTTCTATTTAGTGTACTAAAGTTTTGCTTAGTTAAGATTTAAAGTGAGCTGGACACTGCTTAGTTGGCTGCTTTTTCAGCTCAAGTGCAAAGCTGGAAAACAAAAAGTGGCCACATTTTGAAGCTGCTCAGGGGTTATTGCTTTACAGGGCCTCAGTGCGATGCCAGCCCCTATCGGATTCCCTCTGCTTTTATCATTCCCACATCCTGGCAAGGTGACTTTCAGTAAAAGAGGGATAGAGCAGATTTTGCTGTTGAAAAACACTGAAGAAGTGCAGGACCAGCATCAGTGTTTTCTCTGTGAATAATTCTTGTCCCAAACGCACAAATTTCAGATGTGTGTGCTTTTCTAGGAAAAAAAAAAGTTGGTGACACAGAAAAGAAACGAAGGAACTTTAATTATGGATATGATTTTGTTCAGCAGAAGGAGGAAAAAGTCTGGGCAATGGCATTTCATTGGTGGCTTTGTCAGGAAAGGAGAGCTGCCGTGTTTCTGGTACCAGGAGCAGCCTTCCAGAAATGGCAAAGTGAGTTTGCTCAGGTGTTAGAGCAAGTGAAGAAACTGCTCTTCTGTGGCTAACGTGGTCATTCTGGGTGCTCCCATGTGACTTTGGTGTGCCTGAGGCTGGCTGGGGACTCAGAGAGGGGGTACATCATGGTGAGATTCCTAGCGCTTTGATCGCTCACATGAAACCGACCAACATATTTTTCCATTTCGCTGCCTGAGAGTGCCAAGTTACTTCAGATACACGCTACAAACTGGGAAGAGCACCATTACTTCAAAAAGAAAGAGAGGGGTGGGGGTGAGGGGGTGAGGGAAAAATGCATATCTGTTAATAGTTCTGAAGATACAGAGGAGAGATTCTGCCTTTAGTAAAAAACCTGGGAGCTGATTTTTATGCCTCACTGAGAAATTCTCTACCTTAAGATAGAGAAAAACAATTTTTCTTTTAAAATGTTTATGGTTTTAAAAATACATGGGTCTGTAATCCACATGGAAATTATTTGAGGGGCATGGTATGAGGTAGGAGATGTTGGATGTTAAGAAATGGGCTAAACATTTGGGAAAAATTATCATAAATTCCCTCAATCAAATAAAAGTCTGTGAACACTCTGTTCCATTTTAAAATCTACTTAATTAATTCTTGAGCTGATTCCATGCTTTAAAAGTTGAAGTGCAGTTTATTTACAATAACATTCACCCTTTTTAGTATGTAGTTCTATAGGCTTTGACAAATACAGGTAGTCATGTAACCACCACCATGGTCAAGATCTAGAAGAAGTCCATCACTCCAGAAAATTCCTTATAGACCCTTTGTAGTCAACCCCTCCCACCACTCACAGCTCCTGGCAACCACTGGTTTGTTTTCTGTCCCTATAAATTTGTCTTGTCCAGAATGTCCTGTGAATGGCTTCATACGCGATGTAGCCTTCTGAGTCTGACTTTTTTCACGTAGCATATGAGATTCACTCATGTTGTGTGAATCACTAATGTGTTCCTTTTTATTGCTGAGTAATATTCCATAGTTTGTCTATTTACCAACTTTTGGTGATTATGAATAGGGCCAATATAAACATTCACATACAGCTTTCTGTGTGAATGTAAATTTTCCATTTACTCCAGTAAATAACCCAGAAGTAGGATTGCTGTATTGTGTGGTAAATTTAACTTGATAAGAAACTGCTGAACTTTTCTCAAATGGCTACTCTATCACTCCCACCAGTGTGGGAGAGGTCCCATTGCTTAGCATCCTTGATAGTGCTTGGTATTGTCAGCTTATTTTATTCCAGCAGGTTTATGATGGCATCTCTGTGGTTTTAGTCTACACTTCCCTGATAACTAATGATGTTGAGCATCTTTTCATGTGCTTTTTGATCATTTGTGTATCTTTTATGAGATGTCTGTTTTTTAATTGTATATTGTCTTACTGAATCATAAAAGTTCTCCATATATCTGCACACAAGTTCTCTGTCACATATATGTATTGCAGACATTTGCTTTTAGTCTGTGGCTTGCCATTTCATTTTATTTTTTTTTTAAAGTTGTGGTAGGAACGCAACATGAAATTTACTCTCTTAAATTTTGAAGTGTACAGTACAGTCTCGTGAACTATAAGCATGATGTTGTACAGCAGATAGCTGGAACGTTTTCCTCTTGCATGACTGAAACTTTATACCCTCCGAACAGCAATTCCCCATTTCCCCCTCCCTCTAGCCCCTGGCAACCACCGTTCTACTCTCTGTGAGTTTGACTGTTTTAGTTGACTCATACCTCATAATACGTGGAATTAATGACTTTTCTTTTGAAGAGCAAGCGTTGTAAATGTTAAAGTCTAATTTATCAGGTTTTTTCCTTCTGTGAATATCACTTTTAGTAACCTGTCATAAATTGTCTTCCTCCTGTTTAGCAAGATTTTCTCTTATGCTGCCTTCTGGATATTTTATAGTTGTACCTTTTATATGTAGGTTTTTTACTTCATTTTCAGTTAATTTTTGTATGAGTCAGGGTTCACTCTTTTCCATATAGATAGCCAGTTGTTGCAATACCATTTGTTGAAAAGACTATACTTTTCCCTCATTGTATCCCCTTGACCTCTTTATCAGAAATGAATTTACTTTGTGTGTGTGCTTTGAACTTCAAACTCTATTCTGTTCCATAGATTTGTATATCTGTTCTTATGCCAGTACCACACTGTGAGGTGCTACACATTCTTGTTAGGTGAATTCCTAGATTGTTTTGTGTGTAATTTGTATTGCTTTTAGAAATTGTGTCCTTCTTTCTCCACTTCATTTTATTATGACTGTGCTATTGTATGGGCTTCACAGGTGGTGGAATTGTAAAGGATCTGCCTGTCAATGCAAGAGACGCAAGAGTGGTGGGTTTGATCCCTGGGTCAGGAAGATCCCCCAGGGTAGGAAATGGCAACCCACTGCAGTATTCTTGCCTGGAAAATTCTACGGACAGAGAAGCCTGGCGGGCTCCTGTCCATGGGGGTCACAAACAGTTGAACACAACTGAGTGTGTGTGCACACACAGTATTAAATAGACAGGCTTTTTAATTTTCTTGTAGGTCTAGCATAATCAGGTCATGTTACTAAACTTGCATTAATTCTTATAGTATTTCAGTCAATTTTCTGCAATTTTAAAGGTAAAGAAGCTATCTACAAATGGCAATGGTATAGGTATGCCTCCCTGCCCCTGATATTTTTTCCTCCACGTGTCTGCTCTCCTTAGTGGCTGGGCTGCCCTGTGGAGCAGGTGGAGGAGGAACATCTGACTCGGGTGGAAATGCTTCTCCTAACTTAGTGCTAGGTATTATGCTTGCTGTGGAGTTTTGGAATTTGCCCTTATTAGTACCTTCTGGAGGTTTTCTTTGCATTTCATTTTTAGCTTCGAAATGTTCAAAAATTTTCATTTTAAAATTTCTTGTAGCCTAACAGTTAAGAGGTGAGTCAGTCTTGCCGGCTTTGGAGGGTCATATTTTGATTTCCCTGGAGGAGCAGATAGTGTAGCAGAAGTCAATATGTTTTTATTTAGACCAGGAAGAAACTACCTTTGGAGCTATGTTATAATATTCTCATCTACAGGGAAGGGATAGGGGATGCCAGGTATAGTGAGGAAAGGAGAGAGAGTAAAGGAGCAGTTTTTATGTATAAATAGATGATGTTGTTCAGTTGCTCAGTCTTTGCGACCCCATGGACTGCAGCACACCAGGCTTCTCTGTCCTTCACCATCTCCCAGAGTTTGCTCAACCTCTTCTCCATTGAGTCAGTGATGCCATCCAACTATCTTGTCCTCTGTTTTCCCCTTCTACTCCTGCCTTTAGTCTTTCCCAGCATCAGGGTCTTTTCTAATGAGTTGGCTCTTCTTAGTGGCCAAAGCATTGGAGCTTCAGCATCAGTCCTTCCAATGAATATTCAGGGTTGATTTCCTTTAGGATTGACTCGTTTGATCTCCTTGAAGTCTAAAAGATTCTCAAGAGTCTTCTGCAACACTGCAGTTCAAAAGCATCAATTCTTCAGGGCTCAGCCCTCTTTAAGGTCCAACTCTCACATCCATACATGACTACTTGAAAAACCATAGCTTTGACTATATGAACCTTTGTTGGCAAAGTAATGTCTCTGCTTTTTAATACACTGTCTGGGTTTGTCATATCTTTTCTTCCAAGGAGCAAGCGTCTTTTAATTTCATGGCTGCAGTCACCATCTGCAGTGATTTTGGAGCCCCCAAAAATAAAGTCTCTCAACTGTTTCCCCATCTATTTTCCATGAAGTGATGGGACCAGATGCCATGATCTTCGTTTTTTGAATGTTGCGTTTTAAGCCAGCTTTTTCACTCTCCTCTTTCACTTTCATCAAGAGACTGTTTAGTTTCTCTCTGCTTTCTGCCATAAGGGTGGTGTCATCTGCATATCTGAGGTTATTGATATTTCTCCCAGCAGTCTTGATTCTAGCTTGTGCTTCATCCAGCCCAGCATTTCGCTTGATGTACTATGCATATAAGTTAAATAAGCAAGGTGACAATATACAGCCTTGACATATTTCTTTCCCAATTTTGAACCAGTTCGTTGTTCCATGTCCAGTTCTAACTGTTGCTTCTTGACCTGCATACAGGTTTCTCAGGAGGCAGATAAGGTTGTCTGGTATTCCCATCTGTTTAAGAATTTTCCACTTTGTATGAATGAACAATGAACGAACAATAAGTAGATGTCTTATGTGTAAAGTAGCTTTTGGTAGTGGTTTTTAAACTTTTCTGCCCACCATTCACAGTGAGAAGTATAAATCTCAGGTCAGTATGAACATATCTGTATATAATTGAAACAGAATCTCAAGAAATATTATGCATTTTTCCTTTGTGAAGTGTATTCTGAAATTTTCAATTCTCTTCCATCTGTTGTACTTCATTTTAAAATGATGATCATTGCATTGATTTGACACTCTTTCATAAAACTGTTATAAAACTGTTAATTTAGTTTTTAAGCCCCCAAACTGCTGAACTGTGTCCAGGACAGATTCATTTTATATCAGATCCTGTTATGATGCTAAGTGAGTTCATTTTTAACACCCTGAGATGACGGTGCATGCTGAGTTGCTTTAGTTGTGTCCAACTCTGTGTGACCTCCCAGACTGTAGCCTGCCAGGTTCCTCTGTCCATGGGATTCTCCAGGCAAGAATACTGGAGTGGGTTGCCAGTTCCTTCTCCAGGGGATTTTCCTGACCCAGGGATCTCGAAGCCAGGTGTCCTGCATTGCAGGCAGCTTGTTTACCGTCTAGGGCTTCCCTTGTAGCTCAGTCGGTAAAGAATCTGCCTGCAGTGCAGGAGACCTGGGTTCGATCCCTGGGTTGGGAAGATCCCCTGGAGAAGGAAATGGCAACCCACTCCAGTATTCTTGCCTGGAAAATCTCATGGACAGAGGAGCCTGGTGGGCTGCAGTCCATGGGGTCGCAAAGAGTTGGGCATGACTGAGCGGCTAACACTAACACTGTTTACCGTCTGGGCCACCAGGGAGATAATGGTAGCTACCTCAGTTTTTCTCTCAAATTTATATGTAGCTTGTAACCCAGTCTCCAGCGCCCACCCTGACCCCAGAGAATTACCAGTAAAGGCAGTCTTGTAAATCTACTGCTCAAATCCTCTACCATGCTTACACTAGACCCCTAGCTCCTTCCTGTAGCCTGAGGCCCTGTATGACCTTTACCCCATTCTTCCCATACTTTTCCAGCCATGCCAGCCTTCTTACTATTCATCACGTCAGCCAAAGAATTTCCCTGCTTCCCAGCCTTAGCATTTGCAGGGCTGCCTGTCTGGAGCATCATTTCACCAAATAATCTCCTAACTTGTCCATCTGTTTCATTTGGGGCTTCTCTAATCCTCACTCTAAATCAGCATTCCTTACCTGCCACTAGAAATGTCCACCCCATTCACCCCACTTTGTTTTCTTGTAACATTATTATCTGCAATTATATTATTTATTTATTCATTCACTAATTCCATGTCTTTTTTTCCCCCTTGCTAGAATACAAGTTCCAAGAAGGCAGGGACTTTGTGTCTCTTGCTCAGGACCTAGAACAGTGGGACATAGTAGATGCTCAGTAAGTATTTGTTGAATGGATGAATGAGTGCACCTAGAATCTAGAAGAAATCAATCACTAATCTTAAGAGAAATTCAAAGCACTCTGCCTTTTTGTTCAGTTTTGGTGTGGAAATTTCTTTAGTTAAACATAAGAGTATATTTTATTTTGGCTGTACTGAGTCTTTGTTGTGTCACGTGGACTTTTCTTGTTGTGAAACACAGTCCCTAGATCCGCCGGCTCAGTAGTTGTAGTGAGCAGGCTTAATTGCCCTTCGACATGTGGGATCTTAGTTCCCTGACGAGGGATCGAATCTACATCGCCTGCACTAGAAGTTGGATTCTTAACCACTGGACCACCAGAGGAGTCATTTATTTTATTTATTTTTTAGAGTGTATTTTAATGTAAGTAGTTCATAAATCAACAGACATCTGGGGTCCACTACATTTCTCATCTGTGATAATAATAATATGTGCTTAGTCACTCAGTCGTGTCTGACTCTTTGCGACTCCATGGACTGTAGCCCATCAGGCTCCTCTGTCCATGGGGATTCTTCAGGCAGGAATACTGGAGTGGGTTGCCATGCCCTTCTCCAGGGGATAGTAATAACTAACAGCTAATATTTATTGGCCAGGTGGTGCTCTTACTGGTTTACCTATGTTAACTCATTTAACACTCCCAAACTCTTGGGACAGGTACTATTTTTTATTTAAGTGTACAGATCAGTATCCACTGTTTTTTTTTCCCCACCATATTTATTAGAATGGTCTTTGCCTTCAGAAAGTTATAAACATGGTTTTAGCATTTAAGATGTGCTGCTAAGTATCCCAAGGCTCCTCAGTCCTTTATGTAGCAAACACACCCATCCACCATCGAGGCGGGTACTATTAGCATTTTACAGATGAGGAAACTGAAGCACACAGAGGTTAAGTTTGTGCGTGTCCTTTGTCCGCAGTCGTACAAATGACAAGCAGTAGATCTGGGGTTTGAACACAGACCATCTGATTTCAGAGGCGTGGGTTTTTTAATTGAAGTATAGCTGATTTATAGTATATATTAGTTTCAGGTATATAACATACTGATTCAGTATTGTTTACAGATTATGCCCCATTAAATGTTAATAAAACATAGTGGCTCTAGTTCCCTGTGCTATATGACACATCCTTGATGTTTATCTGTTTTATATATAGTGGTTTGTATCTTGTAATCCCATACCCCTAACTTGCCCCCCTTCCCTCTCCCCAGTTGTAACCACTAGTTTGTTTTCTATATCTGTGAATCTTTCTGTTTTGCTGTATGCATTCATTTGTATTATTTTTAAGATTCCATATATAAGTGACATCATACAGTATTTGGCTTTTTTTCTCTGACTTATTTTACTGTCCATCAACAGATGAATGGATAAAGAAGATGTGATATACACACACATATACACAAAATGGAATATTACTCAGCCATAAAAAGAATAAAATTCTGTCATTTTCAGCAACGTGCATGGACATAGAGCCTGTGTTTTTAACCACAGCACTCATAGCAATGAGGAGGATACACAATTTTTGATCTTTAAAAACATGTCATGTTTGTGGCCTTTGTTCCTGTACCCAAGCAAGTGCTGGTGTGCCTGTGGCACAGAAAGCCAAACTCGACACCGGGTATTTGCAGCAAAGTCAGGGTTTACTGTAGGGCACCAATCAAGGGAGTGGGAGACAAGCCTCAGATCCACTCCAACTTGATCTTTGAGTTAGGGGCTTTTCTTAATGGCGAAGAACAAAGAGGCTGGGATTAATCATCATCTTGTGATGTTTCTGTGATATTTCTTCATTGTAGCTTTGAGAGTCAGGATGTTTCTGGTTTACGATTCTCTGGCCAGGTCTGTTACCTCAACTTACCCTGGAAAAACAACCTGAGTTTGTATATTAATGGTGATGTCTATAATAGCAACTTCAGTACATTAGTGATATTATTAATGACAGTAGTTTTAGTTGTCTAACCTTGGTTGATTAGTATTCAGTTAGCAAAGGATCGAGGTCAGAAGGGACAGGAAAGGGAATAAAGTTTTGGATGCGTGCATGCTCAGTTGCTTCAGTCGTGTCCGACTCTTTGTGACCCTATGAACCATAATCCACCAGGCTTCTCTGTCCATAGGGTTCTCCAGCAAGAATACTGGAGTGGGTTGCCATACCTTCCACGGGATTTTCCCGACCCAGGGATCAAACCGGTGTCACTTCCATCTCCTCCATTGGCAGGCAGGTTCTTTACCACTAGCGCCACCTGGGAACCCCAAAGTTTTGGATAGAGAGATTAATTATAAACTCACTGAGGGAACTCAGTAGAGGTTTCATTCCCTTAGCATAAGTGGCTCTCAACCAGGGTCAATCCCCACCCCCCAGGGCGGATGTCTGGGCATTTTTGGTTATAATGACTGGCAGAGGTAGTGGTGCTATTGGCATCTAGTGGGCAGAAACCAGAGATGTAGCTAAATACCCTGTAATGCACAGAAAATGACTCCCCACATCCCTTTTTCCTCACTGATAATTATCTGGCCCAAATAGCCATCATGCTGAGGTTGAGAAACCTGGCCTTAGCACAGTAGCTCTGAAAGCTGATTGTCTATTTGAATGACTTGGGAAGTTTTTAGAATAAATACTGATGTCTAGGTCCAGGTCCTGACCTTAATAAACCACAAATGGCTCTTCAGCATTGCCTGGGGATCCTACCACTCTTGAGTAGTGGCTGTGTCTTTCCAATTTCCAAAACAGCTCTTTTACCCCTTCTTTTACTTTCTCTGTGTCTCCTACTTCAGCTGCTGACTCTGTCTCTTTGGACAGAATCTTCCTCGTTTTCTCGCCACCCAGACTCCCAGCATGTGTACAGGTACCCAGGTGAAATTGACTGAAATGCCCCACTGTTCCCTGTGAAATTGACTGAAACATCCCCAGTGTGTCAAAGACCGGCTTCTTTGCTGGGCTCTGGACTTCTCATTCTGTTTGCCTTCTCAAGGACATGTTCTTTTTTTCCCCCATTTAAAAAAAGGAAAGAATTTCAAACTTTACTAATAAATTGCAAACATAAAAATTGTAGAAAGAACATCCATAAACCCTTTAACCAGAATCTTCTGTCCTTAACATTTGACCCCATTTGCTTTATCCTTTGCACTCTTCTTCATGCACATAATTATTTTCCTGAACCATTTGAGGCTGAGTTACATTCATCATGGCTTTTACTCCTAAGTACTTCAGTATGGATTTTCTAAGAATAAGAATATTCTCTTACATAATCACAGTAGTTATCAACTTTAGGAAATTTAATATTGGTACAATATTGTTTTTAATCTGCCATCTGTATTCTAATTTTGAAAATAAACCTGCTGACATTTATAGCCTTTTTTTCTTCTAGTACAGAATCTGATCTAGGGTTGTTCAGGCATTTAGTTGTCATGTTTCTTAGCCTCTTTAAACCTATAACATTTTCACAGCCTTTCTCTGTCTTTTATGACATTGGCATTGTGGGGGAGGAAAAATCATTTTTCCTTTACCCTTCTAGGTTCTTGGCTGAGACCTCCCTATAGTGAAAAGACATTAATTAGAGAAAAACAAATGGTTTAATAACATGCATACGTGGGAGATACCCAGGAAAACTGAGAAACTGTGAAATGGACCAAGCCACCTTAAATGCTATCTCTAGCTAAAGATAAAAGATGTTGGCTTGGGGGAGGCCAGTTATAAGACTAAAAGGCAAAGCACAGTAAACAAGGGTCACATTCTAAGGGTCAGGTTGTTAGGCACATTGATGAAGAGTTTCTAGAGATTAGAATCATCTTTCTCTGTTATAGCAAGAAAGATGTCCATTGTAAATGTAAATGTCTCTTACAAAAGGGTAACTTATACCAGGTTTTCAGAGCTTCTCTTGTGTCTGCTGTTTCTTAAAAACAATCAGCCTAAGGACTTCCCTGGTGGTGCAGTGGTTAAGAGTCTGCCTTACAATGCAGGGGACCCATGTTTGATCACTGGTTGGGGAACAAGGATCCCACATGCCTAGGGGACACTGAGTATGCACGCCTCAATTAGAGAGAAGTCTGTGCGCTGCAACAAAGACCCAATACAGCCAAAAAAAATAACATCATAATCAGCTTAAAATAATCAATATGCCAAAGAGGCATATTTTGGGATGGCATATTCTGCTCCCCTTTAACATTTAGAATGAACACAGACCACCTCCCTCTCCTTTTTATTTTGAAGTTTTTATTTATTTATAGTTTCGGCTGCGATGGGTCTTTGTTGCTGCTCGGGCTTTTTCTCTCGTGGTGAGCTGGGGCTACTCTAGTTGCAGAGCGTGGGCTTCTTGTTGTGGTGGCTTCTCTTGTTGCAGATCATGGGTTCTAGGCACATGGGCTTTAGTAGTAGAGGCTCGCAGGCGCTAGAGTGCTGGTGCTCTCTCTGTCTCTGTCTGTCTCTCTCTAATACCTCTTCAGATTCTTTTCCCTCATAGGTTATTACAAAATATTGAGTATAGTTCCCTGTGTGATATAGTAGGTCCTTTTTGGTTATCTGCCATTTATTTATTTATTCATGTATTTATTATTAGTACAGACTCATAAATTCCTGTTTTTTCAATACTCTGTAATTAATTACTTAAATTATTTTGGTACTCCAGTTGTGAAGGACTTGACTTATAATTCCATTTCCCTCTTTTTTTACTGCTTTGCCGAGCATCCTCCTCTCTTTTCTGGGTTGTTCTCATCAGCTCATGATCATGATCTAATGTGTAGTATCTCCATTGGCTCTGTATCCCCTCCAGTTGCTCCCACATTTCTAGTTGCCTCTCAGAGGAACCACTTAAAAGGCTGCATATAGTTTATTGCCCCACATTCTTCCCTTGTCTAGTCTAATCAGGGTCCTGTCCTGAGTGGGGCTCTTCTTGGCAGACCTCGATGAACTCCACGTTGCCAAATTCATCATTTATTCCTTCTCTGGCTTATCGTGCTTGCCTTTGCAGCAGCATTTCCTCCTATTTTGAACACTTTCTTCTTGTTGCTTCCATTACCCTACACTCTCTTGATTTTCCTACTCTTGCCGGTAACTTGTTCTAAGTCTTCATTTCGGGCTCCTTCTCCTCTACTCAACCTACAAAGGCTGGTGTCCTTCCCGGGCTCTAGGACTATGTGCTCTCCTGATATGACCCATCCAGTCTGCGGCTTTCCATTCCATCTGGATGCCAGTACCTGTACCCATGACTGTTCCCGCACCTCAAGATTTACTAATTCACTTTAAAAAATGTTATTGTAGTTGCTATACAATATTGTATTAATTTCTGCTATATAGGAAAGTGGCTTAGTTATATGCATATATTATTTTTCATAATTTTTTCCATTATGGTTTATCACAGGATATTGAATAGAGTTCTCTGTGCTAGACAGTAGGAATGAATTCATTGTTTTTTTTTTTTGATGCTTAATGTGATTTATTTTACATTTGTGAATTTCATCTCAATTAAAATTTTTATTTTTATTTTTTTTATTGGAGGCTAATTACTTTACAATATTATATTGGTTGGTTTTGCCATACATTGACATGAATCTGCCCCGGGTGTACGTGTGTTCCCGTCTTGAACCCACCTCCCTGCCCATCCCATCCCTCTGGTTCATCCCAGTGCACCAGCCCCGAGCATCCTGTATCATGAGTCAATCCTGGACTGGTGATTCGTTTCACATATGATAATATACATGTTTCAATGCCATTCTCCCAAATCATCCCATCCTCACCTTCTCCCGCAGAGTCCCAAAGACTGTTCTACGCACCTGTGTCTCTTTTGCTGTCTTGTATACAGGGTTAAGGTTACCATCTTTCTAAATTCCATATATATGCGTTAGTGTACTGTATTGGTGTTTTTCTTTCTGGCTTACTTCACTCTGTATAATAGGCTCTAGTTTCATCCACCTCATTAGAACTGATTCAAATGTATTCTTTTTAATGGCTGAATAATACTCCATTGTGTATATGTACCAAAGCTTTCTTATCCATTCATCTGCAGATGGACATCTAGGTTGCTTCCATGTCCTTGCTGCAATAAACAGTGCTGCAGTGAACATTGGAGTACATGTGTTTCTTTCAATTCTGGTTTCTTCAGTGTGTATGCCCAGGAGTGTGATTGCTGGGTCATATGGCAGTTCTATTTCCAGTTTTTTAAGGAATCTCCACGCTGTTCTCCATAGTGGCTGTACTAGTTTGCATTCCCACTAACAGTGTAAGAGGGTTCCTTTCTCTCCACACCCTCTCCAGCATTTATTATTTGTAGACTTTTTGATAGCCATTCTGGCATGAGATAGTACCTCATTGTGGTTTTGATTTGCATTTCTCTGATGATGAGTGATGTTGAGCATTTTTTCATGTGTTTGTTAGACACCTGTATGTCTTCTTTGGAGAAACGTCTGTTTAGTTCTTTGGCCCATTTTTTTATTGGGTCATTTATTTTTCTGGAATTGAGCTGCAGGAGCTGCTTGTATATTTTGTAGATTAATTCTTTGTCAGCTGTTTCATTTGCTATTATTTTCTTCCATTCTGAAGGCTGTCTTTTCACCTTGCTTATAGTTTCCTTTGCTGTGCAGAAGCTTTTGATTTTAATTAGGTCCCATTTGTTTATTTTTGCTTTTATTTCCAATATTCTGGGAGGTGGGTCATGGAGGATCCTGCTGTGATTTATGTCGGAGAGTGTTTTGCCTATGTTCTCCTCTAGGAGTTTTATAGTTTCTGGTCTTACATTTAGATCTTTAATCCATTTAGAGTTTATTTTTGTGTATGGTGTTAGGAAGTGTTCTAGTTTCATTCTTTTACAAGTGGTTGACCAGTTTTCCCAGCACCACTTGTTAAAGAGACTGTCTTTTCTCCATTTTATATTCTTGCCTCCTTTGTCAAAGATAAGGTGTCCATAGGTGCGTGGATTTATCTCTGGGCTTTCTATTTTGTTCCATTGACCTATATTTCTGTCTTTATGCCAGTCCCATACAGTCTTGATGACTGTGGCTTTGTAGTAGAACCTGAAGTCTGGCAGGTTGATTACCCCAGTTCCATTCTTCTTCCTCAAGATTGCTTTGGCTATTTGAGGTTTTTTTGTATTTCCATACAACTTGTGAGATTATTTGTTCTAGCTCTGTGAAAAATATCATTGGTAGCTTGTTAGGGATTGCATTGAATGTATAAATTACTTTGGGTAGTATACTCATTTTCACAATATTCTTCCAATCCATGAACATGGTATATTTCTCCATCTATCAATGTCCTCTTTGATTATTTTCAGCAGTGTTTTATAGTTTTCCATGTACAGGTCTTTTGTTTCCTTAGGTAGATACATTCCTAAGTATTTAATTCTTTTCTCTGCAACAGTGAATGGCATCGTTTCCTTAATTTCTCTTTATATTTTCTCATCATTAGTGTATAGGAATGCAAGGGATTTCTGTGTGTTGATTTTATATCCTGCAACCTTACTGTATTCATTGATTAGCTCTAGTAGTTTTCTGGTAGAGTCTTTAGGGTTTTCTGTGTAGAGGATGATGTCATCAGCGAACAGTGAAAGTTTTACTTCTTCTTTTCCAATATGGATTCCTTTTATGTCTTTTTCTGCTCTGATTGCTGTGGCCACAACTTCCAGAACTATGTTGAACAGTAGTGGTGAGAGTGGGCACGCTTGTCTTGTTCCTGACTTTAGGGGAAATGCTTTCAGTTTTTCACCATTGAGGATAATGTTTGTTGTGGGTTTGTCATATATAGCTTTTATTATGTTGAGTTATGTCCCTTCTATTCCCATCTTCTGGAGGGTTTTTATCATAAATCGATGTTGAATTTTGTCGAAGGCTTTCTCTGCATCTATTGAGATAATCATATGAATTTTATTTTTCAGTTTGTTCATGTAGTGTATTCAGTTCAGTTCAGTTCAGTTCAGTCGCTCAGTCGTGTCCGACTCTCCGCGACCCCATGAATCAAAGCACGCCAGGCCTCCCTGTCCATCACCAACTCCCGGAGTACACTCAAACTCATGTTCACAGAGTCGGAGATGCCATCCAGCCATCTCATTCTCCGTCGTCCCCTTCTCCTCCCGCCCCCAACCTTTCCCAGCATCAGAGTCTTTTCCAGTGAGTCAACTCGTCTCATGAGGTGGCCAAAGTATTGGAGTTTCAGCTTTAGCATCAGTCCCTCCAATGAACATCCAGGATTGATCTCCTTTAGAATGGACTGGTTGGATCTCCTTGCAGTATAAGGGACTCTCAAGAGTCTTCTCCAACACCACAGTTCAAAAGCATCGATTCTTCGGCGATCAGCTTTCTTCACAGTCCAACTCTCACATCCATACATGACCACGGGAAAAACCATTGCCTTGACTAGACGGACCTTGGTTGGCAAAGTAATGTCTCTGCTTTTTAATATACTATCAAGGTTGGTCATAACTTTCCTTCCAAGGAGCAAGCGTCTTTTAATTTCATGGCTGCAATCAGCATCTGCAGTGATTTTGGAGCCCAAAAAAACAAAGTCTGACACTGTTTCCATTGTTTTTCCATCTATTTCCCATGAAGTGATGGGACCAGATGCCATGATCTTTGTTTTCTGAATGTTGAGCTTCAAGCCAACCTTTTCACTCTCCTCTTTCACTTTCATCAAGAGGCTTTTGAGTTCCTCTTCACTTTCTGCCATAAGGGTAGTGTCATCTGCATATCTGAGGTTATTGATATTTCTCCCAGCAATCTTGATTCCAGCTTGTGCTTCTTCCAGCCCAGCGTTCCTCATGATGTACTCTGCATATAAGTTAAATAAGCAAGGTGACAATATACAACCTTGACGTACACCTTTTCCTATTTGGAACCAGTCTGTTGTTCCATGACCGGTTCTAACTGTTGCTTCCTGACCTGCATACAGGTTTCTCAAGAGGCAGGTCAGGTGGTCTGGGATTCCCATCTCTTTCAGAATGTTCCACAGTTTATTGTGATCCACACAGTCAAAGGCTTTGGCATAGTCAATGAAGCAGAAATAGATGTTTTTCTGAAACTCTCTTGCTTTCTCCATGATCCAGCGGATGTTGGCAATTTGATCTCTGGTGCCTCTGCCTTTTCTAAAACCTGCTTGAACATCTGGGAGTTCACGGTTTACATACTGCTGAAGCCTGGCTTGGAGAATTTTGAGCATGACTTTACTAGCGTGTGAGATGAGTGCAATTGTGCGGTAGTTTGAGCATTCTTTGGCATTCCCTTTCTTTGGGATTGGAATGAAGACTGACCTCTTCCAGTCCTGTGGCCACTGCTGAGTTTTCCAAATCTGCTGGCATATTGAGTGCAGCACTTTCACAGCATCATCTTTCAAGACTTGAAATAGCTCAACTGGAATTCCATCACCTCCACTTGCTTTGTTCGTAGTGATGCTTTCTAAGGCCCACTTGACTTCACATTCCAAGATGTCTGGCTCTAGGTCAGTGATCACATTATCGTGACTATCTTGGTCGTGAAGATCTTTTTTGTACAGTTCTTCTGTGTATTCCTGCCACCTCTTCTTAATATCTTCTGCTTCTGTTAGGTCCATACCATTTCTGTCCTTTATCGAGCCCATCTTTGCATGAAAAGTTCCCTTGGAATCTCTAATTTTCTTGAAGAGGTCTCTTGTTTTTCCTATTCTGTTGTTTTCCTCTATTTCTTTGCATTGATCACAGAGGAAGGCTTTCTTATCTCTCCTTGCTATTCTTTGGAACTCTGCATTCAGATGCTTATATCTTTGCTTTTCTCCTTTGCTTTTCGCCTCTCTTCTTTTTACAGCTATTTGTAAGGCCTCCTCAGACAGCCATTTCGCTCTTTTGCATTTCTTTTCCATAGGGATGGTCTTGGTCCCTGTCTCCTGTACAATGTCACGAACCTCCGTCCAGAGTTCATCAGGCACTCTATCAATCAGATCTAGTCCCTTAAATCTATTTCTCACTTCCACTGCATAATCATAAGGGATTTGATTGAGGTCATATCTGAATGGTCTAGTGGTTTTCCCTACTTTCTTCAATTTAAGTCTGAACTTCGCAATAAGGAGTTCATTGATTGATTTGCGGATATTGAAGAATCCTTGCATTCCTGGGGTAAAGCCCACTTGGTCATGTTGTATGATCTTCTTACTGTGTTGTTGGATTCTGATTGCTAGAATTTTGTTAAGGATTTTTGCATCTATGTTCATCAGTGATATTGGCCTGTAGTTCTCTTTTTTTGTGGGATCTTTACCAGGTTTTGGGATTAGGGTGATGGTGGCCTCATAGAATGAGTTTGGAAGTTTCCCTTCCTCAGCAATTTTCTGGCAGAGTTTGAGTAGAATAGGTGTTAGCTCTTTTCTAAATTTTTGGAAGAATTCAGCTGTGAAGCCGTCTGGACCTGGGCTTTTGTTCGCTGGAAGATTTCTGATTACAGCTTCTATTTCTGTGCTTGTGATGGGTCTGTTAAGATTTTCTATTTCTTCCTGCTTCAGTTTTGGAAAGTTGTACTTTTCTAAGCATTTGTCCATTTCTTCCAAGTTATCCATTTTATTGCCATATAATTGCTGATAGTATTCTCTAATAATCCTTTGTATTTCTGTGTTGTCAGTTGTGATCTCTCCATTTTCATTTCTAATCTTATTGATTTTTTTCTTCTCCCTTTGTTTCTTGATGAGTCTGGCTAGTGGTTTGTCAATTTTATTTACCTTCTCAAAGAACCAGCTTTTGGCTTTGTTGATCTTTGCTTATGGTCTCTCTTGTTTCTTTTGCATTTATTTCTGCCCTAATTTTTAAGATTTCTTTCCTTCTACTTACCCTGGGGTTCTTCATTTCTTCCTTTTCTAGTTTCTTTAGATGTAGAGTTAGGTTATTTAGTTGACTTTTTTCTTCTTTCTTGAGCTGTGCCTGTATTGCTGTGAACCTTCCCCTTAGCAATGCTTTTACAGTGTCCCAGAGGTTTTGGGTTGTTGTGTTTTCATTTTCATTCATTTCTATGCATATTTTGATTTCTATTTTGATTTCTTCTATGATTTGTTCGTTATTCAGCAGTGTGTTGTTCAGCCTCCATATGTTGGAATTTTTAATAGTTTTTCTCATGTAATTGAGATCTAATCTTACTGCATTGTGGTCAGAAAAGATGCTTGGAATGATTTCAGTTTTTTTGAATTTACCAAGGCTAGATTTATGGCCCTGGATGTGATCTATCCTGGAAAAGGTTCCGTGTGCGCTTGAGAAAAAGGAGAAATTCATTGTTTTGGGATGAAATGTCCTATAGAGATCTATTAGGTCTAGCTGGTCTATTGTATCACTTAAAGTTTGTGTTTCCTTGTTAATTTTCTGTTTAGTTGATCTATCCATAGGTGTGAGTTGGGTATTAAAGTCTCCCACTATTACTGTGTTGTTGTTAATTTCCCCTTTCATACTTGTTAGTAATTGTCTTACATATTGCAGTGCTCCTATGTTGGGTGCATAAATATTTAGAATTGTTATATTTTCTTCTTGGATTGAGCCTTTGATAATTATGTAGTTTCCTTCTTTGTCTCTTTTCACAGCCTTTGTTTTAAAGTCTATTTTATCTGATATGAGTATTGCTACTCCTGATTTATTTTGTTCTCTATTTGCATGGAATATCTTTTTCCAGCCCTTCACTTTCAGCCTGTATGTGTCCCTCGTTTTGAGGTGGGTCTCTTGTAGACAACATATATGGGGGTCTTGTTTTTGTATCCATTCAGCCAGCCTTTGTCTTTTGGTTGGGGCATTCAACCCATTTACGTTTAAGGTGATTATTGATAAGTATGATCCCGTTGCCATTTTCTTTATTGCTTTGGGTTTGAGTTTATACACCCTTTCTGTGTTTCCTGTCTATAAAGAAGATCCTTTAGTATTTGTTGGAGAGCTGGTTTGGTGATGCTGAATTCTCTCAGCTTTTGCTTGTCTGTAAAGCTTTTGATTTCTCCTTCATATTTGAATGAGATCCTTGCTAGGTACAGTAATCTGGGCTGTAGGTTACTTTCTTTCATCATTTTAAGTATGTCCTGCCATTCCCTCCTGGCCTGAAGAGTTTCTTTTGAAAGATCATCTGTTTCCTTATGGGAATCCCCTTGTGTGTTATTTGTTGCTTTTCCCTTGCTGCTTTTAATATTTGTTCTTTGTGTTTGATCTTTGTTAATTTGATTAATATGTGTCTTGGAGTATTTCGCCTTGGGTTTATCCTGTTGGGGACTCTCTGGGTTTCTTGGACTTGGGTGACTATTTCCTTCCCCGTTTTAGGGAAGTTTTCAACTATTATCTCCTCAAGTATTCTCTCATGGTCTTTCTTTTTGTCATCTTCTTCTGGGACTCCTATGATTCGAATGTTGGAGCGTTTAACATTGTCCCAGTTCAGTTCAGTTCAGTTCAGTCGCTCATTCGTGTCCGACTCTCCGAGACCCCATGAATCACAGCACGCTAGGCCTCCCTGTCCATCACCAAGTCCCGGAGTTCACTCAAACTCATGTCCACAGAGTCGGTGATGCCATCCAGCCATCTCATTCTCGGTCGTCCCCTTCTCCTCCCGCCCCCAACCTTTCCCAGCATCAGTCTTTTCCAGTGAGTCAACTCGTCGCATGAGGTGGCCAAAGTATTGCAGTTTCAATTTTAGCATCAGTCCTTCCAGTGAACACCCAGGATTGATCTCCCTTAGAATGGACTGGTTGGATCTCCTGGCGGTACAAGGGACTCTCAAGAGTCTTCTCCAACACCACAGTTCAAAAGCATCTGTTCTTCGGCGATCAGCTTTCTTCACAGTCCAGCTCTCTCTAATATTGTCCTCATTTCTTTTAATTCGTTTTTCTTTTTCCCTCTCTGTTTCATTTATTTCTACAGTTCTGTCTTCTAGCTCACTTATCCTGTCTTCTGCCTCCGTTATTCTACTGTTTGTTCCCTCCAAAGTGTTTCTGATTTCATCTATTGCATTATTTATTATATATTAACTCTTTTATTTCCTCTAAATCCTTATTAAAACTTTCTTGCATCTTCTCAATCCTTTTCTCCAAGTTATTTATCTGTAAATCCATTTTGCTTTCCAGATTTTGAATCATTTTCACTATTAAAATTCGAAATTCTTTATCAGGTAGATTCCCTATATCTTCCTCTTTTGTTTGTGTTGGTGGGCATTTATCCTGTTCCTTTACTTGCTGGGTATTTCTCTGTCTCTTCATCTTACTTATACTGCTGTGCTTGGGATGGCCTTTCCGTCTTCTGACAGTTTGTGGAGTTTTCTTAATTATGTAGTTTCCTCTCTGTGTGTGGGGTTGGACGGGTGGCTTGTCAAGGTTCCCTGGTTAGGGAAGCTTGTGTCGGTGTTCTGGTGGGTGGAGCTGGATTTCTTCTCTCTGTTCAGTCATGCTGTGGGGAGGGAGGGACGCTGCTAGCAAATAGCCCTGGCGTCTGTGGGGAGTGTGTGCAGTGTCTCGGCTACACTGGGATTGCCCCCGCTTGCGGCGTGTCTTCTTTCCCTGTTTATGCTGCTCAGGCTCTAGGTTGCTCTGTCGGGAACTGTCCGAGGCCGGCGCTGTGTTGCATGCACTTCCCAGGTCTGAGCGGCTCAGGTTCAGGTCCTTGGGTACTCCACAAAGGCACAGACTTGGCTGGGCCTGCGTTTTGTGCCTTCCCTGGTCTGAGCAGCTCAGGTGACCAGGCGTTTGGCGAGCTCGGTTGCTGTGACATACTGCCTCCCTGGTCCCTGCCGCTTGGTTTTCTGGGTGTACAACTGGCTCACCTTCTCAGGCGGATATCGACCAGCCCAAACCCAAGAAGTCTCGGTTAGCAACGAACCCTGCCTGCCGCTTGGTATGGGAGGCCTCTCTGGGACCGCGGTTGCCCCTTCTGGCTCTGGCCGCCCTCCCTGCCTGTGGTGGTGGGGGTTGGGGGATGGGCTGCCTGCAGCCAGCTCGCTCTGCTCAGTCCTTTGTTCTGTGAGTGGGGCTGGCGGAGTCTTAGGTTGGGACTTTTCACCTTTTCGCAGGCTTTTTGCCTTTCCCCGGGGTCGCTATCCCACAGTCTGCTTAGCTATCTCCCGTTAGAGCCCTCAGCTTGCCCTCGGGTCGTTCAGGCCCGGTCCTCTCTCTCAGCGCTGCCGCCCACACCTCCCTGCTCAGCCCCCGCTTGCTAGTGGGGGGTGTGGGCGGTTGCTCTGCTTCTCCACTGAGAGTTTCCTCTGGGTACTTAGTCTGCAGGTTTTAATTATTTATTTCTTTTTTCTCCCGGTTATGTGGCCCTCTGAGTTTCCAAGGCTTGTCACAGACTCGCCCGTGAGTGTTTCCAGGTGTTTGGAAACTTCTCTCTTTTTTTCTTTAAAGCTTCCCTTCCCGGGACAGAGCTCCATCCCTCCCTCTTTTGTCTCTCTTTTTATCTTTTATACTCTTTCCTACCTCTTTTCGAAGACAATGGCCTGCTTTTCTGGGTGCCTGATGTCCTCTGCCAGCATTCAGAAGTTGTTTTGTGGGATTTACTCAGCGTTCAAATGTTCTTTTGCTGAATTTGTGGGGGAGAAAGTGGTTGCCCCATCCTATTCCTCCGCCATCTTCTATCCTCCCCCCGAATTCATTCTTTTAAAAGACTCATATGTACTCCCTGCCCTTCTGTCAAGCTTTATTGAGATATTATTGGCAGTATGAATTGTATATCAAGGTGTACAATTTGATGTTTTGGTTATGTGTATATTGCGAGGGGCTTCCGAAGTGGCGCCAGTGGTAAAGAATCTGCCAATGCAGGAGATGTAGAAAACGCAGGTTGGATCCCTGGGTTGGGAAGATCCTCTGGTGTAGGAAATGGCAACCCACTCTAGTATTCTTACCAAGGACACAGGAGCCTGGCGAGCTACAGTCCATGGGGTTGCAAAGAGTTGAACACGACTGAGCACAAACGCACACTGTGAAATGATCACCGCACTCAAGCTAACTAATGTATCTGTCACCTCACAGTTAGGTCTCTGAGAGTGTGTGTGTGTGTGTGTGGTGAGAACACTTAGGATCTACCCCTTTAGCAAACTTCAGGTGTACAGTCACTATTAACTATAGTCACCATGCTGTACATCAGATCTCCAGAACTCCCTTGTCTACACTGATTTTAAGAAGTAAACTCCAGCCTCTTTAGCATGGCTTTCACACTGCACTACCACTGTTAGGTTAAAACATAAAATTGATCTTATTGTGTAGTGGAAATTGTCTCAAAAATATCTTTAAATACTGGCTCAAAACTTTCATTGAGAAACACTAGAAAACGATGTTGATAAGTTGACTACTTCTAAGAATGCTGGAAGTTTTGGGGGAAACTTGAACTATTAACAGACTGAGAAATGAGGGTTATAGAAATGAAAAATGGAAGAAAGTATAGGAAAAATCATGCTCTTAAACATTTTGTGCCTTTATTTATTTTGCCGCTCCACATGGCATGTGGAAACTCAGTTCCCTGACCAGCAATCAAACTTGTGCCCCCTACAGTGGAAAGGCAGAGTCTTAACCACTGGACCACTAGGGAGGTCCCCATTTTGTGCTTTTTAAATATAAAAATTCAAAAATCTTGAAACAAACAGGAAAAGAGATCTACTAATCCACATTTTTGATTAAAGCAAATTTTTGATTCCCTGCCATCTCCATGCCATGCTTGAGTCTCTCCCCATGAGACCATCCCAGTGTATGACACCATGAGGTCCATCTAGTTGTTCAAGCTCTAAGCCTAAAAATTTCCTGCCCCACATCCAGCCTATTAACAGATCTTGTCACTTTGACTTCCAGAGTATATTCCAGGTGTTCCAACCTCTCTACTTTGACTCCTCCACAATTCTTCCTTCTGCCACTATCTTTCTTGGACGGTTGTAGTGGCTGCCTATAATCCAGTTCCCATTGCAGCTGGAGCATCTCTTTAGAAGTATTAACTGGATGATGTCACTCCCCTGCTGGATTATGGTGTTCTGCCATGTTCTGACCCCTGCTCTTGTCTGTTGCAGACCATACTTCCTCCTTTTAATTCTTCCAGCACATTATGCTCCTTCTGGTCTTTTGTACTAACCATTCTCTCTGGAATGTTCTCTCTGCCCCTCCCTCATCTTTCTCTGGCTGGCATCATTCGTCTCTCAGTTTAAGTATCACCTCTGGTTCCTTCATCCAAAATAGATTCCAAGTCACTCACTGTATCATTCTCACCTTACTGTAATTTTCAACACTGCACTTATCATTATATTAGCTTTATTCTTTATTTGTATATTTATTGTTCCCCTTTCCTTCTCTGCCCCACCCCTCTGCTCCCATGATAGAATGTGAGCAGGGCCCATGCTTTACCCCTAGTACCTAGTATTTGGTATACAGTAGGTATTCAGTTAGATGAATGAATGAGCAATAAATTTAAACTACCTAACATGATCTCCAGCACATGAAATGAAAGTCACTCAGTCACATGAAAGACACTGAGTAAATGTTCTCTTTCTCCAGAAATTCGTGTCTCTGGGCTAAGTCTAGAAGCTGCTGGTGAGAACAGTGATCTGATGAACAAATTAATATCTATGTATTAGGATCCTAATTATTAGAGTTTCCAGACAGAAGGGAGTTACGTTTTACCAAGAAAAAAACAGGGATAAAATTCCAGAGATCACCAATGTCACATTTTTTAGTGGGGGACTCTTCTGGTCCTAACTATAGGACTGCTTCTCAGATTTTTAAAAAACTTGGACACGTTTCCCTTGGGTTTTAGACATGTAAAGTTTCTAAACCTTCTAGGTATTCACAAATTGAATATATGGAAGGAGAAGGAGAAAGATTAGGAGGATGTATGCCAGAGTGATTTCCCTTTTAGACATAATTTGAAAATTAGCCATGATTTTTAGGTAAACTCTAATAGTACATTCTATATAATATTGAAGCTTCCAGGAACAATCAGTACAAATGACCTCCACTAGTGATTTTGCTATCCAGATAATTAACTTTTGACAGAATATATCACATGTTTTGGAGTATTGGGAGAAACCATTACCCTTGTGAAAGTAAAAGTTGCTCAGTCGTGTCCAACTTTTTGCAACCCCGTGGACTATACAGTCCATGAAATTCTCCAGGCCAGAATACTGAAGTGGGTAGCAGTTCCCTTCTCCAGGGGATCTTCCCAACCCAGGGATCAAACCCAAGTCTCCTGCATTGCAGGCAGATTCTTTACTAGCTAAGTCACAAGGGAAGCCCACCCAGTAGTATTTATTTTTTATATTGGATCACTGCTCATTTTATATCCATAGTTCATATATGTGAGTCAAGAGCTGTGTACCGTTGTTCACTCTCCTGATATTTATCACCATACGTCATTATTAGTTATTTTCTTTCTATCATCCATTTTTAGTGAAAGTAGGCAAGTGTGGCAAGCAGTATTTCTTAGATATATAGAGTCTTATTCTTTTTGACTCATCTGTGAAAGTGGATAAAATGTGTATACATATGTTTCTAAAATTAAACTTTTTAATGAAGTATACACTATATGTATTATAAGTGTATAGCTCAGTGAATTTTCACCAGCTTTGCACACCCCTATCACCAGTCCCCCATCAAGAATCAGAACATGAGCGGCTCCCTTAAGTCCTCTTCATGTCTCCTTCTGGGCACTCCCACCCCCCAAAAGTAACTACTATTCTGATTCTAATATCATAGATTGATTTTGTCTGCCCTTGAATTTCATATATATAGTACCACACAGGATACCTGACTTTTCATTTTTGTTTGGGAGATTCATCCATTGTGTTGTGTGTTGCAGTTACTGAATAGTATTCCATTGCATGACTCTACCGCAATTTATTCTTTCTACTATTGATGAACCTTTGGTTAGTTTCCCATTTCTGGCTTTTATGAATATTGTTGTGAGGAACACTCTTGCACATACCTTTTTTTCTTTACACTTTTTTATTTTGTATTCAGAAATAGCTGATTAACATTGTTGTAATAGTTTCAGGTGAACAGCGAAGGGACTCAGCCACACTTATACCTGTATCTGTTCTCCCCCAAACTCCCCTCCCATAAAGCCTGCCACATAACATTGAGCAGAGTTCCTTGTGCCATACAGTAGGTCCTTGTTGGTTATCCGTATTAAATATAGCACTGTGGATTGTACCTGTCTTTTGATGAACACATGTGTATGTTGACTTAAAAAATATTGGCAATCCAAAAGTTGATAGTTATGTTTTATTTGGCAGGAATTTTTAGGACTTCAAGCCCTGGAGACAGCATCTCAAGTAACCTTAAGGGAACTACTCTGAGGAGCCGAGGCGGAGAGGCTGATTATATAGAAGTTTTGCAACAAAGGGCAGGTAATCTGAATGTCAAAAGATTATTGTTAATTAAAGAAAACTAGATATCCCAAGTTAAGGAATTCAATGCTTTTCTATGTTTGGGAGCTTCCCTAGTAGCTCAGATGGTAAAGAATCTGCCTGCAATGAGGAGAACCTGTGTTGGGAAGGTCCCCTGGAGAAGGGAATGGTAACCCACTCCAGTATTCTTGCCTGGAAAACCCCATGGACAGAGAAGCCTGGTGGGCTGCGGTCCATGAGGTCTCAAAGAGTCAGACACGACTGAGCAACTAACACTTTCAGTTTTTCACTTTCTGTGTATGGGAAGATGCAAGAGTCTGGGTTCACTGACATCATTCCTTTGATATGTCCCTCAGCTATCTTGGTCTGCTCCCCTGGTGGCTCAGACAGTAAAGAATCTGCCTGCAATGCAAGTTTGACCCTTGGGTCAGTAAGATCCCCTGGAGAAGGGAATGGCAACCCACTCCAATATTCTTGCCTGGGAAATCCCATGGACAGAAGAGCCTGGCTACAGTTCATGGGGTCACAAGGAGTCAGGCACGACTGAGCGACCAAGACTTTTTAAGACTTTCAGCTGTCTGGGGCCTGTAGCCTGTGTTTTCTCACCCCGAGTTTCCTCGGGGCTCATGATAGGGAATGGCTGCAGTTTGATGGCTGCTAGATGGCAGGTATATTCTTTTCCTGAGTTTCCTCAGGGCTCACCAGCTCAATGAGGGCTGCAATCACTCTTGACGGTGACATCCTTTGTTTACCGATAGGGCAGGAGATGTTTTTCTCATGTGCATTTCTACTCTGTAAATGCTATAGGGGAAGAAAAAGAACGTTCCCTCTACCCTCCTAGGTTCTTGGCTGAGACCCGCCCCCCCCGTAATAAAAAGACAGATTATTAAAAAGCAGGAGAAAAACAAACAGGAGTTTAATAATATATATCCTCCTGTATCCATGGGAGAGACCCATGAAAACAGAATAACTCCCCCTAAATGGCCCAGGCCCCACTATGTTCAATACCGTCTTCCACTAAAGACAAAAGATTTTTTGTGGGGTGGGGGAGGCCATTTCTAGGAATTATCAGGAAAAGCACAGTGAACAACAGTTGGGGTGTTATGCAGATTTAAGTCCTTGCCTTCTCCATTGAGAAGTGTTTCTAGAGATTTAAAGTGACTGTTCTGGTATGGAGAGGGAGAAACCCTTACAAATGGAGGTTCCCCTTATATGTGTAAATATCTCTTACATAAGGGTCACTTCTGCTCGCTTTTCAGAGCTTCTTCTTTGTATGCTGTTTCTTAAAAATAATCAGCCTCAAGATAATTCTTACACCAAAGAGACATTTTGAGATGTCATATTCTGCTCCCCTTCAATACCTAAAAAAGAACGCTTTTGATGTTGTCGTGAAGTTGCTTACTCGTGTCTGATTCTTTGCGACCCCATGGACTGTAGCATGCCAGGCTTTCCTGTCCACCATCTCCTGGAGTTTGCTCAGACTCATGTCCATTGAGTCGAGGATGCCATCTAAAGAAGGCTTCTAATGTATTTCTACTTACTTTCATGGTTGTCAGTTATTTAGTACTCTGAATGCAATTAGGATTAGTAACCACCTCTGTGTATACTTCCATAGCTGTATCCATATACCATGTTGAGGCTTTTTATTCATAAGTTGAATTGTTTTAGTATGAGTTGTTTTTCTTTAATTTTTTTCTAAGAGTGTTTGTATGTTCATTTATTCCTTTACCAGCTGCCTATATCAAAATGTCATTTTAAAATTTCTTAAGAATTTTAACTTTTTTTCCTGTGATATACACACGTGATTATTTTGAAATGAATGACACTCCTGGAACTGTCAAATGTATTTTACAGATATTGAGGCAAAGGTTTACCCACATGAATAGTCTTAGAATGGTACAGGCTTATTAAGCAGTGATTCCTATTTTTGCCAAGGAGGCAAAAAGGGAAGAATGAAATAAATGAAAGAGGTTTTGAAAAACTAAAGTATGCTTTATTTTGTTGTGATTAAACCCAGGTTTGCAGGTTGACACGATTATCTCCCTTTGTCCCAAATTTGTCCCAAATTATTCCATTCAGCAAATCTGAAGTTAATTTGACAAACTGAATAGAGCACATGAACCTGAAATGGAGCAAATACCTTCCATTTGACTTTGGTAGGAGTCACAGTCGCTGAACATACTCTTTATGCAGAGAACACTTGGTGAATTACTGTAGTCTGTAGCCGTGCTTTTTAGATATATAGATAGATTTTTTTGAAATTTAGATGTGGGTTCTGGGATGGGACTGGAGATGCCTCCTTTGGGGGGACCACACTTTGAATAGTGAGGCTTTAAGCACAGCTGGGATCTTTGTCCGTAGCCCTTTCAGGAATGATAAACATCCCTGTCCTCGTGCCTCTCTGGTTGGCCTCCCAGCACGGGCTGACAAATGAGATGCGTTCAGCCTGCATTAGAGCACAAAGCCTGGTACTCCTTGGGCGTTTCTTTAAATCTCAAGTAGCAACTCCTTTCAGCCTTCCCTCACCTAGTCTCTCCTCAAACATTCCAAACAGCTGAAGAAAAACCGCTGAACTCCTCAAACGCACGCCGAACCCAAACACACACTCTCTCCCCCCACCCCAATCCGAGATACTGACTTGAAGGGAGGAGTGGGGCAGGGCAGGTGTGAAACTGCCTTCTCTTCTGCTGGCTTCAGTCCCTCAGACTTCCTCATTTATTCCATAGAGACTGGGCGTCCATTTTAAGATCCTGGGCCCCGAGCACCGCGGTACACCCAGTCCCCTTTCAGCCACTAGCTGGACATTTCTCTCCGCCCATGTGGCAGCCTGGAGTACCAGGATGAACCCTTCCCCGCCCACCCCTGGGAGCAGCCCTCAGCCAGGGCTGGTAGGTATTGAACCCAGCTCTTTGCCCCTGAGTGGGACCCCTGAGATGGCCGGGCAGTCTGCACTGGCTCCCAGAACTTCCAGGAGTGAGACTCAGCCTCTCCCAGTGGTAACTGTCTTGATGATGCATCTGTATTGTCTGCCTTCCTGCCCCCATCTCACTTCCCCGTTCTCCTGTGTCCTGGGATCACATGCTAAATAAATTGCTTGCTCTCTAATCTTTGCCTCAGATTACCTTCTGGAAGAACCCAAACTATGGCAGGGCTCTTTGAGGCCAGCAGTCAGAAGGTACTTCTGTTCATTTTAGTAAAACCCATGACACGAAAACATGGGAGCCCTTTGGGTTGGCCCTCGGGAGGGCTTCACCAATGTCTAGTTATTTTGTTGGTGTGACATCAAGCATTCAGGTGGCTGGAAGTAAGCCCAATCTCAGAGAGAATGCTTCCGTATTCTGGACTGTCAACAGAGCTGACTCTTGTCCTTCTGAAAGTGTATCTCTGAGTTCTGCCTCAGGGCCATTGAGCACATCTTGTGGCTCTGGCAACCCTCGCCCTGGCTGCATCCTGCTTCCGTGTTCCTTTCTGTAGGCTTCCCTCGCTGCGGTTCTCCGTCATGAGCTCTCTTGCCAGCCCCTTGGGACTAGGAGTCCTTTCTTGGACCTTCAGTTTACTGCATGGAGGCTCCTGACTTTAAGACTCAAGGACGTACCACCCCTGTTTTCCAAGCTTTGTGCCAATGATCAGTGCTCCTCTAGCCGTGGTTTTTTTAATTAAATAAATTTTTTGGCTGCACTGAGTCTTCATTGCTGTGTATAGTCGTTCTCTAGTTGTGACGAGCAGGGGCTTCTCACTGTCGTGGCTTCTCTTGTTGCAGAGCATGGGCTGTAGGGAATGTAGGCTCAGTAGTTGTGCCTCCCAGGCTCTAGAGCACCGACTTAATGTGGCACACAGGCTTAGTTACTCTGCAGCATGTGGGATATGCCCAGACCAGGGATCAAACCTGTATTCCTTGCAATGGTAGGCGGAGTCTTTATCACTTGACCACCAAGGAAGTCCACAGCCACGTCTTTAGATTGACCCCCTCCTCCTGCCTTTCTCTCCAGACTGGAGATGGACCCAAACTTAGGTATAATTTAAATTTCTCAGTGCATTTTGGAACTGCCTGTGCTCAAATTGGGGATCTTAGCCCTTCTATATGCTCAGAAGGCTGCCTTTTCCTCTCGAGACCTTGTTCGCAGCATTCCCCTTTCTGTGGTTCCTCGAATGATTGGAACCCATACCAGGCAGAGATATTTGGGAGGGTGGCCTGACCTGGCATCTAGAATGGATTGCCCACAGTCTTGCTGTACCTGGCTAGGGTGTGCTGCCCACCATGTCTTTGTTTGGGCCTCCTGGTATTCCTGATTAGAGACCCTTGTTCCTTTGGATTTTGTATTTTAGGAGTACCCACTACATCAGTGGGACTAGCATTAATGTAAGCATGTATGAAAACATCAAGGATGGATGGTTAGGTGAGTGCTTCCCTGTGACTTTGGGCTCTCTTCCAGGCTTGTAGACTGCCACCTTTTTGTTGTGTTCTCAAATGATGGAGAGAGGCGATAGGGGAGAGACTCTTTCTCTTCTTAAAAGGCCATAGTCCTATTAGATTAGGGTCCCACCCTTATGATCTCATTTAACCTTAATTATCTTCTAGAGACTTTGTCTCCAGATACAGTCATGTTGGGGGTTAAGGCCACAACATATTCATTTGGGGGTGAGGAGTGGGACTCCAGTGATAGCAATGATTGTGGTTAGCTTTCCCCCCAACTCCTCCATTCATCTAGCTAAATCCTGAAATTCCACTATTAGAGATTCATTTTTTTGGCTTAAAGAGTTGTTAAAATGTAAATGGGTACAGAATTTGGTTGATGTGTCTTGATATGAGGTCATCTCCTAACAGCAGATAGGATTAAAAAAGTAGGAGGCCACTGGGTGCCAACAAGTTGGGAATGGGCCCTAAAGAGAGAAAGAATACTAAAAAGGAAGTTAGTTTTCCCTGAGCAGCATCTTTTTGTTAACTTTGCCAAGGACTGTTCCAAGTCCTCAAAATTATTTAATCAGTTCCTGCAAAATAACCCTTAAAATCAAATAACTGAGTACTTAACCTAGCTTTCTTGGATCTTCGAATGATTTGAAAGCCTTTTAAAGAAGTCTTATCAACTCTGCAAAGGGAGAAGTATTGAAAGAAATACAACTTCTCATTGGCTTGTCCAGCCTTCTGTCAACACTTTTTATTAGCCAGCAAATTATGTGTAATGACAACAGATGTTTGTAGTAAAGAGTCTTGTGTTGTTGGAGCCTAAAATACTTTTTGAATCACCAAAGATTAAATTATGTATGGGATAATTTTCATATTAATTATGACATTGATAAAGTCTTGGTTCCTGCTTGTTACTGAATGACAGTCCTTTATCAGCCAGGATATTTCCATTTCAGTACTTTGTCTTTCTCCCGTGCTGACACCGAAATGGTACCTGAGGTAAAATGAGCCCTTCTTGTGGCTTGTAATTGCTAGGATAGGCTGCTTTTGGATAATTGACTAATAAGGTAATCAGAACACTGTGTATGAGTCAGGCATGTGGCTTTGACTCCAATGTGGCCTTTGCTGTTACGGAGACCCCTAGAGAGCGGGTCAGTGTTTGTTCAGTTCTGCTAAGGAAAGTGCGTGGAATTCCATCTCCTTTGGACCTGTTCCATCAATGGTGTCATTTAAAAGTCTTCAACCCTGGCCGTACATTAGGTTTTTTAAAAAAATTTATTTATTTATTCGCTGTGCCATGCAGCATGTGGGATCTTAACTACCCTGACCAGGAATTGAACCTGTACTCCTGGCATTGGAAGCACAGTCTTAACCACTGGACCACCAGGGAAGTCCCCATTAGCTTTTAAAAAGTGCACAGAAATAAGTACTGTCCTGAAATTGGTCTTCATCTTCTCATATGTTTTCTTTATACTTATCCTATATAGGAATATGTCCCTTAGTAAGAGACAATGCTGCTGCGTGCTTTTTTTTTGAATTGGAGTATAATTGCTTTACGATGTTGTGTTGGTTTCTGCTGTACAGCAGTGTGAATCAGCTGTGTGTATACATATATTCCCTCCCTCTTGGGCCTCCCTCCCATCCCACCTCCTACATCCCACTCCTCTAGGTCATTATTTGCATGCTTTTAAACTATGTGATTGGTATTTTTCTTTACCCCCATATTATTCTGCATCTTTAATTTTGTCATTGTCTTTTTTTATGAGATTTGTCCTCATTGCTACCTGTAGCTCTTACTCATTTCTTTTTCTCTGCTCTGTAGTAGTCCGTTGTGTAAATATATAATCTATTGGTACATTCTTCTATTGATGGCCATTTAAATTGCTTCAGGTTTTATTATTAAAAATGAAGCTGCTATGAACAGCCTTGAACATGTGTCATTGTGCTGATATATTTCTGTAGAGATTATATGTAGAAATGAAAGTACTTTAAAAAAATCTTTTTTAAATTGGACGATAATTGCTTTACAATATTGTGTTGGTTTCTGCCAAGGAATGGAAGTACTAGGTGGTAGGGTATGTGCCTCTTCAGTTGCGCTGGTTGTTTCCAGATTTCTCTCCTAAGCAACTGGGAAAAAGACTTCCTGTTGCTCACCATCCTTGCTAACACTCAGCATGGTCAGACTTGAGATTTTTTAATATTGCTGAGATGGTATTGTATCTCTTTTGGTTTTCATTTGCATTTCTCTGAATATTAGTGTTCATTGACTGTTTAAATTTCATCTTCATGAAATTCTAGTTCAAGTTTCTTTTTTCTTCTATTAGGTTTTCTATGCTTTAAAATTGACTTGCAAAACCAATACAATATTGTAAAGTAATTAGCCTCCAATTAAAATTAAAATTAAAAAAAGAATTAAAAATAAAACATTAAATTATATAAAATAAATAAATAAAAAACAATATTCAAGATAAAAATAAAATTGACTTGTAGATGTTCTTTATATATTCTGGATACTGGTTTTTAGTGATATATGTTATAAATAATGCCTCTCAGTCTGTGGCTTATTTTCTTACTTTTTATGGTGTTTTCTGATAAGGTTCTTCCATTGTAGTCAAATTTCTTTATTTCTTTATGGTTTGCACTTTTATGTTTCTGTCCCAAAGACCTAAAGATATCGCTGTTGTCTCCTAGAAGTTTAAAGTCTTGGCTTTTGAAATAATTTTAGTCTCATTGGAGTGGAGGGAACAGTCTATGTGTGGATTGTTTTTCCATGTGGAAAAACACTTGTTGCAGGATTAGCTATTGAAGAGTTGATCCTTGCCCTCCCTCAGCTGCATCTTCCCTGGCCCTCTTTTGCTATATCGAGTGCCCCTATATGTGTGAACCTGCTTTCAGGCTCACTAAAATTTGGCTTCCTGGTATATTTGTCAAACCCTGAGTGAGTATTAAACAGCCTTGATTACTGTAGTTTTCTAAAGAGTCTTGGTATCTGGCAATTCAAGCCCTCCTTTGTTATTCTTTGTCAAATTGTCTTGGCCACTTTCTTTTACATTGCATATACATTTGGCCCTCCATATCCATTGGTTCCACATCCAGGAATTCAACCAACTGCAGATTGAAAATATTTGGAAAGAAAAATTCCGAAGATTCCAAATTCAAGCGAAACTTGAATTTGCCATTACGTCAGCAGCTATTTACATCACATTTATGTTGTATTAGGTAGTATATGTAATCTAGAGATGATTTAAAGAATACATCCTCTGTAGATTATAACTAGGCCACTTTATATAAGGGACTTGAATATCCTCAGATTTTGGTATGTGTGGGGGTTCCTGGAACCAATCCCCCTCGAATACCAAGGAACAGCTATACACCTTGTTTAGTCACTCAGTCATGTCCAACTCTTTTGTGACTCCATGAACTGTAGCCTGCCAGAGTCCTCTGTCCATGGGATTTCCCAGGCAAGAATACTGGAGTGGGTTGTCATTTCCTTCTCCAGGGGATGTCTCCAACCCAGGTATTGAACCTGAGTCTCCTGCATTGCAGGTGGATTCCTTACTGCTGAGCCACCAGGGAAGTCCCAGTGTACACCCTAGAATTACCATTAATTTCCATAAAGAACTTCATTAAGATTTTGAGTGAAATTACCTTGAATCTGTAGCATTATTTATTTTTCCAAATTACTTTGATATAGATTATCCCATTTGTGTCTTGCAACAACTTGAGAGTTAAGTTAATATTGCCCCCTTTTCTCAGATGAGGAAGCATATTAGAGAAATTAAATGCCTTGTCCACAGCTCACGAAGCTAGTCGATGGAAGAGTCTGGTCATTTTTTTTTTAATCCCCCCCGCTTTTTGTTGCAAAATAATCCACATACCATAAAATTCACCATTTTAAAGTGTACAATTTGGTGGGTTTTAGTATATTCACAAGGTTGTGTAACCATCACCACTATCTAATTCCAGAACGTTTTCATCACCCAAAAGAGAAGCCCTGCATTCATTAGTAGTCACTGCCCTCTTTGCCCTCCTCCCCTCAGACGCTGGCAGCCACTCTCTACTTTCTGTCTATGGGTTTGCCTGTTCAGGAGATTTCATGGAAATGGAATCATGCACTATGTGGTATCTAGCTTTTTTTCACCTAGTATCATGTTTTCAAGGGTCCTCCATGTCATGAATCACAACTTCACTCCTTTCTCTTTCCCTTCATTTTTTTTCTTGGATCTATTTCCTTTCTTCATTTTCATCTTCTTTTCCTTTTTCAGTCTATTCCTTTTCCTTCATTCCTTCGGCCAAATCTTTTGACTCAGCCCAGTGGTCTTTTCACAGTTGCCATGTTAAATCAATCAGTAAGTGGAAATTTATTTCTTTAAGAAATCAAGGATAAAATTATAATGCATGAGCTTAACAACGAAGTTCTCCAGCCTCACTCCCTGTTGACATTCATTAGGTGCTCAGACATTGAGCTGAGTGCACCAGAATAAAGGATCAACATCAGAGATCTTTAGAAGAATCTCGCCAGTGTTGTTTCCTCTATGCTAAGCCAAACTTTTGCTAAGCCGTGTGCCTGGAAAGCGGAATATTGTTTAGGTTATGATCTGTGCATTAGATATGCATACTTGCTTTTGTAGAAGAGAAGTCATATTTTCTTCCAAAGAACTTGAGATTGTTCAGTTGAATGTGTTATACAGATCTTGGTTTGAGAGAGTTACATAAAGCACTGTGTGTAAAGAACCCTTCTCTCTTTAGAAATGTACTTAGTTCAGTATTTTGCTGTTAACCTTCAGTTGAACTATGAAGAAGAATCAGAATGAATGACACTACAATTTGCCAAACCCTGAAGTTAACTAGGGACAAATATGTATGTTTCCCTGCAAAGTATGCTGAATTAATTCCTTACCACTTCTCAGACCACTCCCAGTGAACAAACAACCCACATTTGTCAGGGTCGAGAGAGAGGAAAGATTAAATGTGCACACACTCGCGTGTGTGTGCACACACAGACACACACTCATAATTAGTTGATCTGCAACAAACCTCAAGCTGTTCTCTTAACTAAAATTAAGCCAATAATTCATTTAGGTTTTAACCAGCTATTTTTTTGGAAATTGTTTTATAAGGCTTTAGTTCTTCCAGATGTTCACAACCCACAAAATTGGTTTTGGAAATAATCATTTTGCCCTTTGCCTACAAGGAATCGCAAAATTGAGTTTGAGTTCATTTGCAGTCATTTTTCTTCCCCTAGGTTTTTAGATAGCATTTTTTTCTCTGATACCTTTTTTCACTTGCCATGGATTTTCCCTTCTTTCCCCAGTAGTATGTCCAGCTCCTTCAAAATCTCTCCATTCATCTATGCATTCTTTCAAAAAGTCTTTCTAACATTCCTACTGTGCCCAGGCACTCTTCTAGTCATTGAAGACTCAACAGTGAACCCAACAGACAAAACCTCAGCCTTCAACAAAGCTTATTTTCTAGTGAGTGAAGCAGATAATAAAGTAAATAAAATACACATTACGTTAGATGGTGATTCATGCTATCTGTAGAGGAAAATGTATCAGAACAGCGGCACAGGGAGCATGGAAGGGCTTCAGTTTTAAACAGCATTTCTTTAAGTCAGAGGTTGGCTAACTTTAGCCTGTAAACGTCCACCTTTTCCTGTAGATAAAGTTCTATTAGCACACAGCCACATCCATTCATTTACAGGTTGTCTGTGGGGTTAATTAGTTGCAACAGAGACCATATGGGCAAAGCTGAAAATATTTACTTTTGAGCCTTTTGCAGAGAAATGCAGACTTTATTTATTTGTCTATTTGGCTGTACTGGGTCTTCGTTGTGACACTCAAGATCTTTGACCTTCATTGTGGCCTGTGAACTCTTAGTGGCGGCATGTGGGATCTAGTTCCCTGCCCAGGGATCAAAATCCAGGTCCCCTGTGTTGGGAGTGCTGAGTCTTAGCCACTGGACCACCAGGGAAGTCCCTGCAAATTTTAATTTATGGTAACATTGTATAATTAGTATGCATGTTGTACTTTTCAGCTTCCAAATCATCTTTATGAACTACGGCCTTGTCTGAGTGTGGCAGCGGTATCAGGGTAGGTCCAAGTAGCTTTGTTTTACAGGTCACTGAACCAGAGAGGTTACTGGAGTTGTCCAGGGCTGCTGCTCTTGTAAAGTGGTGATGTTTAGCTCTCACAGCTGGTGCATTTCCCGGCCTGATCTACCTTTGATAAAGACAACCCAGCTTTTTAGCACTGAGAGCTTCCTAGCATATACAACACAGGCAGGCAATACTAGGTAGGCATCAAGAGTGTGGGCTCTAAACCTAGGCTGTCCAAGTTCAAATCCTCACTCTGCAACTTAATTCTCTGACCTCTGTGCTGTGCCTCAGTTTCCTTTTCTATAAAGGAGTTACAATAATATGCCTTCTGGGTAGGGTGGTGATGCATCCCAGTTTGCCCAAGGCATCTCGGATTCATGCCTACTTTCTCTGCATTAAGTAATAGTGTCTCATTTTACTCCCAGCTGCTCCAGTCTGAACATTAAGTTATATACGTACCCTAGCTAGGGTTGTCACTGGGTTTGAGTTAGTACAAATAAGGCTTTTAGAATCCTGCCTAACCATAGTCTGTAGCAGTGGTTTCTTATCTCTGCCATGCCAACTCATCAGTTCATTTTCTTCTGACTCATTTTTTGGTTCCATTCAGTCCAGACTTGTTCCCTTGTGAAGTGATTTTGTGTGTCTGGGTTAACAGGTGATAGAGGATCCTTCTGCCAGGGTACAGAGCCCTCCACTTGCAGTGTTCATCCCCCATCAGGCCTCCGGCCTCACTCCCTGACCTCCTTCCATAGGTCTTTGCTCACATGTCATTGTCTCATGATGCTTTCACAAGCCACTCCTCTAACTTGCCACACCGTCCCACACACTTCGTGTCTACTAACCTGCTTTAGTTTTCTACCTAATACTTATGTAGATTACTGAGTAGCTAATAATGTTTTTAGTGTAGTTTTGTTTTGCTGTTGGATAGAAAGAAAAAAAAAACAAGCCTGTGAGATTACTTTTTTGTTTGTTTTTAAAAATAGTGTAGCTTTATTGCTAAAATTTGAAAAATTACAGAAAACCACAGTGCCACAAATACAATCCACCCATAGTCCCACCCCTTCCCGCATGGTTGTAATTTTGAGGTGTATTAAGAAGAACAGTTTTATCATAGAACTTTAGCTAAACAGCTTATAAACAAATGAAGATTTATATAGTTCTCTAAGGATTATAATTTTGATTCCTTTAAGGTAAACCTGTCTTCATGTTTTCATCTGAAACTGTTCTGAGAAAATATCAAAGCACTGGGGCAGCCTGGTCCCAACCCCAGAAATAAAGGAAAAATACATGGCAGAGAGTGGAGTGAGAAAGCAAGCTTCCCCACTGGGAGTTAAGGTCTCTAGGCATATTGGCAACGCGTTAGCTTGACTCTTGCCAATGTGAATGTCTTAATAGAAAGGATCTTGTGGTGACATGTTTTTATTTGCTGATTTCCTTTATCATATGGAACAAGTTGCACGTTCTTTGTGCCTCACTGTTTCCTCTAAGAATATAATTCAGCTGTGTCTGTTTGCTCCACAGCCCTCTTTAAAACTTGTTATTGTTTCATATATTTGTTCATTTACACTTTTATTTGAGTGCCCCACCGGCATGTCAGTTCCAGAAGGGCACAGTTGTATCTGTCTTGCTCACCAGTGCGTTCCTAGCGCCTCACGTAGTGCCTGGCACATGGTATTTACTCACTAAATATTTGTCAAATGGGGAGTCTGCTGAGCCTGGTGGCGCACACACCCCCTCTGTTCAGGGGACCAGGGTGGGGACGACCCTTGTGCAGGGTTCTCAGTTGCAAGAGAATAAAGCCCTAAAAGATGGCCCTGGCCCCTCAAATATCATCGTCATTTTCTCTCCCAGTCCCCCAGTTCCTTTAACAAATGACAGAGTTATTAATTCAGCCATCTGAGTTGGTTACAAGTGTTGATGAGTTTTGAGACAGGAAGCTCATTAAGACCTTCACAGTCAGGGATCAGCAGGGATTCTTGCTGTGGTCCTGTGAGGTGGGGAGGCAGTGATGATGGGGTGGGAATGAGGAGAAGAGCCCAGGTCAGGGAGGTGGAGAGAGGGCTTGGGCAAAGTGGGATGGCCAGAGCGGAAGGAACACAGGAAGGGTAGTGGGCCCACTGCCCACAGACTGTGTTTAGAGAAGCTCGTTCCATTTCACCCACAGCCCAGACCTTTGAAGCAATCAGCCGAGTGCCTGACACACCTGAGCAGTGGATGATGGCAGTGAGGTCATAGCTAAATGTTTTGAACATGTACTATTAATATGAGCCATACTCTCTGCTCAGCACGTTTCCTATACTTACTACTCCTTCGCAAGAATTTTAGGAGACAAATACTACGATTATTCCCATTTTATGGATAAGGACCCTCAGTTGGCAAGATGTTTAATATCCGAGACCACTTTGTCCTGCGGCTTGTGGCAGGCTAAAGTTACATATTCGTTCTCATCAGTGCTCAGTAAAAATCTTGCCCCCCCCACCTCACTTTCTTCTGCAGTATCCTATATGTGAAAGCGCTTTGGCAATTTCATCAATAATTTGGCTTGATTACTGTTGAATAACTAAAAGCAGCTTATAATACTTGTGGAACATGAGTTTTAGCAGCAGCTCTCTTGAGATACTGCGCCCTTTTTCTTTGCTTGCACAAGCACACTACATCTTTATTCAGGCAGATCGTGCCCATTTGAGATGCTATTTTCACCATATATTTCTAATTACAACATTGATTATTACTATTTATTGAGAATTTGCTATGTGCCAGGGATTATTTTAGGTGTTTCATGTGTAGTGACACATTTATATGTTCCAACAACTGTGAGATGGACGCTGTTGATGTTATCTCCATTTTATAGATGGAGAAACTGAGGCACACAGATAGACTGAGTTAATTGCCCAAAGGTTTTAGGAGCAGCAGATAGCAGAGCCAGAATTCAAAGGCAGGGGCTTATGTCCCTTTAAACACTGCCATTTGCTTCATGAGTGGGCACAGCGACCTTTCTTTACTGTGGTTAATATTTATTGACAACTTACGAGGAAGTTACTGAATACTCCTTCCTGAGATACCCCACCAGCTGTAACCTGACTTTCCCACTTGGGTTTATTTCTTTTCAACCCAGCCTTTTCCAGTGAGAACCTAAGAGATGGATTGAAATATTCTCTTTCATATTCACCTTACAGTTTTTTACTGTGAAATTTTTCATCTGTTTCTGAGACTAATGTGTGTGTTATATTTTGGAAGAGAAGTAATCTTTACTTTTTTCCTCAGCATTCTAATTATCATTCTAGTTGAGTTGCCGGTTTCACCAGTAGAATGTTTTGGCCTCCATTCTCTGAGTAGCAAGCTCGAGGTCCACATGGCGGAAGGACTTCTAGGAGCTGCTTTTCTGCTATCAAGTTTGCTGACCCCTCGTAGAGTTCAAGGTCCAACTAACGGCCCACATGGGCTATCACATGACTTTCCTACAGTGTATTAGAATGAGTTATAGGGCTTCCCTGGTGGCTCAGATGGTAAGGAGTCTGCCTGCAGTGTGGGAGACCCAGGTTCGATCCCTGGGTCAGGAAGATCCCCTAGAGAAGGAAATGGCAACCCACTCCAGTATTCTTCTGGAAAATCCCATGGACAGAGGAGCCTTGCAGGCTACAGTCCATGGGATCACAGAGTTAGACACGACTGAGTAACTTCACTATAGACCTTCTAACAGGCAAGCCCAATGTGCCTCCAGGTTCAAGGAGACTTTGGGGTCTGGTGGCAAAGTTGAAGGTTTGGGACCACTCATGTTGTCTGTTCCAGATTTCCAAAAATGTCCGGGGAGTTACACTTTTGCTGTAAGGGAAAAAAAAACAATACTTTCTCACCACTTGGAACACCTCAGTTTTGGAAAAATCATTAAAAAAAAAAAATGCCACGAAGCCACCCATGCTGCATCAGTGCTGGAGGGTCATTAGGCAAAAGGCAGTGTCCAGACACTTGTGGGAGGTATGATTTTTATGGGCTGTTTGTGTGTCCAGTTTTGCAGTTTTCAGAGGAGGACTCCACTGGGGCTGTTAATAAAAACCATTGAACCTGTCATGCTGTTGTTTGCCAGGTTGCCTGGAAAAACACCCTGGGCGGGTCAAAGAGGGGAATACTAAAAAAAAAAAAGAAAAGATGGATGGCCCTGTTCTGGTGTGAGGCCAGGGCTCGGTGTCACAGCCAAATTCCCCAGTGAGAGGAGTTTCCACCAGCACAGGCTTTCCCCACCCTACCTTACACCATTCCGTCTGAAAAAAAACGATTCCACTTCCGGTGGAGCCAAGTAGAGTCACTTGAAGGCAGTGTAAACAAAAGGAGCAGGTAGTGTTGATGCTTGCAAAGAACATTCTGATGGGGGAGAAAAAGAAATGAGAATACCAGCTAGCAAGTGGGAGGTTTTCCTGGATGTAGGAGAGCTGCTTGGAATGGCATTGACTTCTGGTTTCTAAGGACCAGCCCAGCAAACCTAAACCTCTAATGTAGGCAAACTCTCCTTGGGCATCTCTTCCCCATCTGTTCCCTTTTGCCCTCACTGAGCTAACAGCAGGTTCCCATCTCAATGCTCCTGTTGTCTGTGTCTGACCCCTCAGGGCTCTCTCTGGTCACCCATGCCTGTGTGATCCCCACTCACCAGCAAAGCTGACTTGATCAGTTGAAATTTTCAGTCTTTAATGGGTATCAGTGCCTTGTAAAAAGAGAAAAATCAAGCCTTGACAGGTGGTCTTTTAGTTATTAGTCAGAAATTAAGAATTCTGAGGGTAGGAGAGGAGTCCTCTGCTAGGCTGCCCTGTTAAAGGCAGCCTCTCTTTCAGTCCTGCTGATATGGAACAAGTTTCTCAGTCCTCCACCTCCCAAACAAACAAAAGATAGAACCAGTCACTCCCATCTTTGTGTCCTCAAAGCTCTTAGAACTCCAGCACATTTTATAACACTGTTCATCTGTGAGTAGGAATTGGAATGAAGATGTTTCTGGCTTTTCCAGAACATCCCCCTTTAGCCTTTCCCAGTGCAAATAATGGGCCAGCCTCCATTTAGAAGGGAGTCTTAATTAGGAGCCAGCTTCCTGTAGATGATGTTATCAACCCTCAAAGGCTGCTGACAGGCGGATTTAGCTGTGGCCTGAGAAGTCACTGCTGAGCTAGGTGAGGTGGGAGTCTTGGGCGACCTTGATAAGAGTGGCACAAAATCCTGTTTGAAATCATTTCCAGAGAGAGAAAGTGGCCATAGCAAGTATGGACAAGCCCTGAGCAGGTTCAGTGAAAGGACTAGTTACAGGGAAAAACTGCTTCCTCAAAGAACTGTTTTCTCCTCTTCATGGATGAATTCAGAATGGAATGTGATTCTTTTTCTCTTTGGGCACCAGAGAGCCCTGTTTGTGGTTTGATATTTGATAATACAAATGTGAAGTCCTTATTTCCTTGCTATTTGTTTTCTAATGCCCCTCCTTTGTTTTGATCTCCTCTTCTAATGTGTATTCTCCTTGAATCTGCTTTTTTTTTTTTTTGTGCGGGGAGAGAGACAGAATACAGAATGGCTTCTTGTCATCTGTGGTCTCCATTGTTGAGTACCTCTTGGCCTTTTGTCTGCCATAAATCACCACACAAGTGGAAGGCATGATTGCTATCAAGAACAGATGAGAAGGAGGACAAGTAATTCTCTTTATACAGGGGGGTTCTATAGATAGGTGTGGAAAATGAGAAGGGAGATACTGGAAGACACCTGAGGCAGTAAAGTCTTCCTCAGCTCTTCCAGAAGCTGGCATTGAGAAATTGAGAAAAAAGTCCTAGCAGTGTGTTCCAGAGGGTATACTTCTGATTTACTCTTGTTGATGGAAGCAGTAAAACCCCTGTCTGCCTGCCAGTTTGATGGTCAGTCTCTGAATACCTTCACACATGCACCTAGAGAAGAAGCGAACCTCTGCAGGGAATCCTAGGGAGAAAAGAGTTGGATTGAAAACACCATTAAGAAAAGTGACCATTTATCCAACCCTTACATCTAATTTGCCCTTTCTAAACATTTAATGTCGTAACCACAAACAAATGACAGGTTCCAGGATGCCAGGGAAAAGTAAGCTTTTAAAAAGTCTGTGAAAACATCGTTCAGGGGAAAAAATAAGTTAGAGTGGGAGTAAAGTACAGACTATAAATGAGGAAGAGGAAAGAAAAGCGTTTTAAGAAATGACCTTCTTGTGGCTTCTGAGTTGTACCGAGTTGTTTGATGTCATTAGCCAGATGATCCTATTGAGCATTTTCCCACTTCATAGTGCATTGTTTCCTATAGTTATAAATATATCTTCCAGTCACTTAGGGTGGCCAAGTAAGGGAAGGGGTCTTGGGCTATGCTCCCTAACCGTTCGGTGTCTGGCCTAAAAGGCCCATTTTCTTATTGTATGTCCCCTCTGCTGGCAAGGAGTAACGGGGCAAGGGGAGGGCTAGGACGTCTCAGGAGTCTGCTCCACAGGTTACTGTGATAAATGACTCTCCCAGGGAGATTTTCACCAGTAAATGCCCAGAGGTGGGCTGCAAACCGCCAAGAGTCCGCCCTCTTGCCTGCCAGTCCCAGAAACGTCTTGCCCATCACTTTATGAGTGTGTCCCAGAGACCATGTGAGATGCGTAGAATCTGTTTTATGCAGGCTTCAGAGGAATGAGTTAGGAGGAAATGAGACTGACTTTGAATTGAACTAGCCCAGGCCACTGTCTTTTGTGCCTTCTGGGTCCTTAAATGGGTGGGTACCTGTGGCAACCCACTCCAGTGCTCTTGCCTGGAAACTCTCATGGATGGAGGAGCCTGGTGAGCTGCAGTCCATGGGGTCGTGAAGAGTCGGACATGACTGAAGTGACTTATAAGCAGCAGCAGCAGCAGTAGTACTCACAGAAGGAAAAGAGAAAAGCAAGCATGGGGGGAATAGTGAAAGAGAGGAAAGGTAGCTAGAGCGGAAGAGAAAGATGAGGAGGAAAGGAAGAAGAAGAGGAAGATGCATAAATTAGCTTTTTCTGTGTAACAAAACACCCCAACATTTAGTGGTTTAGATAAAGCCACAGCCATTTCATTTGTTCCCAGTTCTGGAGTCTGCAGTGTGGGCTGGGCTCAGCTGAACGGTCCTGCTGGAGTCTCTTTGCTCACTCATGTCCCTGCAGTCCCCTGTCAGTCAGCTAGATGACTCTGTGCTGGAGGTTGGCACAGTAGTGGTAACTGGGCACACATGCCTTTCACCACCCAGCAGGCTAACTCAGGCTTGTTCTACCCCTCACATAGTGGGTCGAGGTTCCAGGAGCAGCAGGAAAGTGCAAACTTCCGTAGTCACGCACTTTTTAAAAGAAACATTTGGCCACACCATGTGGCATGTGGGACTTTAGTTCCTCGGCCAGGGATCGAACCTGTGTCCCTTGCACTGGAAATATGGAGTCTTAACCAGTGGACCTCCAGAGAAGTCCAAAGCACTTTTCAAGCTTCTGGTGGCATCACATTTGCCAATGTCCCATTAGGCAGAGCAAATGTGAGTCCATCACACGTTCAAGAGGTGGAGAAAGAGATCCCGCCTTTCGCTAGGAGGAGTTGCAGTCATAGTGCAGATGGATTGGCATACTGGCATAGGGAGAATTTATGGCCAGTTTTGCAATATCCCACAGAAGGGAAAGGCTAGAACTCTTTGCTGGCAGGATTGGCAGAGACGTAGCAGTGTAGAGATTAAGGCCCTCACCTTGAATTTTAAAATGATACTATAAATCACCAGGTTCCTATATTTCACAGTTTATCTGTAGTATAGGGCTGGATAATAATGTAACTTCTTATTCATTTCCAGTGGGAACGAGAAAAACTTTATGGGCAGAAGTTTCCTCCTCTTTTACTCCCTGGAATTGGACTAAGGAGCAGTTAAATGTTTAGTTCGTCTCAAGTGCCAAATGTATTTGGAAACAGAAAACTTTAAGGCAGTAGACTTAATTTCTAACTCGTGTTGAAGATGCAACAAAAACTTAACAGAGGAAAAATTGGGAACTTTCCTGGTGGTCCAGTGGCTAAGATTCCAGGCTCCCAATGCAGGGGACCCGAGTTTGATTCCTGTCAGGGAACTGGATCCCACATTCCACAACTAAGAGTTCGCATGCCACAACTAAGACCCAGCACAGCCAAATAAATAAATAATTTTTTTTAAAAAAAGGAAAAATTGACATGGTGATTTTCTTAGTTACTTGGTGAGACCCATCCTACACTTAAAATTGTTTGTTTTTTCCTCATCTGTGTATCTTTTCATCATATTTCATTACTGAAAACAGTATCAAAGCATAGTTTAAGTAGAGGAAAATGCTCAGCATTTGTTGCTCTTCAGTGGAAAGAGGAGTTGAGAGTTCATTAGAAAACCTCAGGTCTGGCAGTTGGGATTGATTTAATGCTGCAGTAGTTAATCTAAATTCAGTTTTCTTCGGGAAATGTTTTCATATAAAAGGAAGAAAGTTCATGTCTAGTAAACTTTGTATGGATATAGCTTAATGTAAGACTGTCATTCGGAGAAGGCAATGGCAAGCCACTCCAGTACTGTTGCCTAGAAAATCCCATGGATGGAGGAGCCTGGTAGGCTGCAGTCCATGTGGTTGCTAAGGGTCGGATACGACTGAGTGACTTCACTTTCACTTTTCACTTTCACACATTGGAGAAGGAAATGGCAACCCACTCCAGTGTTCTTGCCTGGAGAATCCCAGGGACGGGGTAGCCTGGTGGGCTGCCATCTATGGGGTCACACAGAGTCGGACACGACTGAAGTGACTTAGCAGCAGCAGCAGCAAGACTGTCATTAAACAAATCAAGTAGGTGTTTTTGTGAAATAGACAATGAATGCTCTGAGAAAGAATTCATTGGTACATCCTTAGATGCAGATTCACTTTTAAGATGGTAATTGTTTACACCCTAAGGAAAGGCATGCCGTAAGTTTGGAAGCCCCTTTAGTTCTGCCATGTGCAGGGAGACCTGTGGTTGCCTCACCCAGGGGGTTGGGTCTGCTGATCAGGAAGTCATTCAAAGGGGGTTCCTTCTTTTGTGCTCTTGAATACCCGCTTCAGCTCTGGGCAGAGGTAACCATCAGCATTCTAGCCCCTGGGATACATTTGGAAAACCTCAAGCTTGGAAAGGGGAGGGAAGGAGAAGAGGGAAACCGTAGGATGAAGGAGAGTAGAAGGGAAGAGAGGATGAAAAAACTGGAGAGGAAGAAAGAGAGAAAAGGAAACGTTCAGTGCTACAGAAAAAACAGCATTGGACCAACAGTCCAAGAGGTCCGCCAGCTCCTTACCCTGGCCTGGTTCATTCCACCTCTGACCCAGCGTCACCAGCGTGACTAAAGAGGTCATCTTCGCATGGGACTTCCATTGTGGTCTAGTGGTTAAGAGACCACTCACTTTGCATTGCAGGGAACTTGGGTTCGATGCCTAGTCAGGGAAGTAAGATCCTACATGCCTCAGAGCATTGGAGCCCACGTGCCACAAGTAGCGAGTCTTTGTGCTGCAATGAAGATTTCACTTGCTGCAATTAAGACCCAGCACAACCAAATAAATGAATAAATATTACCAGTGATATAGTGGTTCTGCCAAACAAACAGAATATCACCTATAAATAAATAAAAAAATATTTAAAAAAGAAAGCAGTCATCTTCTTAGATGTTTCAGAAAGCAGTTCCTTCTACAATTTAACAATGCTCCAAAGCAAGATGTTCCTCTTAATTTAAATCCTTTGGGCTGTAGTTTAAAGCTACCTTCTAGCATTGCATTGTGCCCACGGCAGAGATAAAGACCACCTCCCTGTCACAGTTCTTCTCTGAGGGCCTTGTGTACATCATGGGTATTGTTCCTAATCCATCGTAACCTCCACCTGGACTTGCAGTGTGGATTTTTTCCAGTCTGTTCACAGATTGTGTTTTTAATATATTTCATCGGTTGTTTGCTCCATCCCTCCAGGTCCCTTCTGACCACTCTCTGCTTTGCTTTGGATCCTTCAGCAGCATCAGACTGATTCTAGCCCTGCCCACTCTGTGCCAGTCTTTGGCTCTATGTCTCAGTTGAGGCACTTGCCTCTCTTTGGAATGCCTGTTCCCACCTCTTCATGTAGAGGGAGTTGCACATCCTTTAAGATGTAGCGTGACTGTTACCTCCTGGAGGAACCTGCAAGATTCGTTTCCCTCTGCCAGCTTAGGTTCTCTTCCCTGAAGCTCCCACTGTACCTGGTTCATATGGAGCTTCCGGAAAGCCGGGCATTCTGCATTCAGGCTCTTATGGTCCTCTTGGCTAAGTGCCTTTGGCAAGGCTGTAACCTGCACACCCCAACAGAGTGGCCCTGTTCTTTGGCACACAGTAGGCCTTCAGTAGAGTTTTGTTCAACTAATTATCTTTGAAGTCTTACAGAACAATCTCAGTTGGACTGGTGGCATCCAGAACTGAACCAGTCTGTGCAGGTAAAGATCCTATTAGGTGCGGTTCCCTCAGTAATGGGGCCACCACAAGGTTTGAAAACCATGCTTGTTTGTTCCTCGATGGCCATACCCACCACTCTGTAGCCAAGCCCGGCATATCCCTGACCTTCACCAGCCTCACCTTCATCCTCTCCATCTATGCAATTTGCTTTTCCTACCACTGTGAAAAGGTTGGCTTGAAGCTCAACATTCAGAAAACAAAGATCATGGCATCTGGTCCCATCACTTCATGGGAAATAGATGGAAAAACAGTGGAAACAGTGTCAGACTTTATTTTTTTGGGCTCCAAAATCACTGCAGATGCTGATTGCAGCCATGAAATTAAAAGACGCTTACTCCTTGGAAGGAAAGTTATGACCAACCTTGATAATATATTAAAAAGCAGAGACATTACTTTGCCAACCAAGGTCCGTCTAGTCAAGGCTATGATTTCTCCCGTGGTCATGTATGGATGTGAGAGTTGGACTGTGAAGAAAGCTGATCGCCGAAGAATTGATGCTTTTGAACTGTGGTGTTGGAGAAGACTCTTGAGAGTCCCTTGGACTGCAAGGAGATCCAACCAGTCCATTCTAAAGGAGATCAATCCTGGATGTTCATTGGAGGGACTGATGCTAAAGCTGAAACTGCAATACTTTGGAGTTGACTCATGTGACGAGTTGACTCACTGGAAAAGACTCTGATGCTGGGAAGGGTTGGGGGCGGGAGGAGAAGGGGACGACGGAGAATGAGATGGCTGGATGGCATCACCGACTCTGTGGACATGAGTTTGAGTGTACTCCGGGAGGTGGTGATGGACAGGGAGGCCTGGCGTGCTGTGATTCATGGGGTCGCGGAGAGTCGGACACAACTGAGCGACTGAACTGAACTGAACTGAACTGAACCACTGTGGAGAAGCTTGCCCTTGCTTATTTCTGCTCCTCTTCCCAATTTTTTGAGGCCTTTGGCCACTGGTCCTTCCTTCCGTGGTGTTGGTGTCATTGTCATGAACTGGGAGCCACTCTCTGCCCTCAGTCTGGGCCACTAATTAATCATTAGGTTCTCAATGAAGCAGTGAGCCCTCAGGATGCTGCCCATCACGTCCCTGGGTTTTGTTTTGGTTGCTTCTTGGACCAGCATCACATTATCCAAGAGGACAGTGGGCAACTCTCTGGAGCTGCAGTTACCTGTGCAGTTACCCAGTGGTTTCGCTGATTATCCCAGGATGTGTGGGCCCCACAGTCAGCACCTGGGCCTCTGAGCAGCCAGTGAGTACAGGCGTACCAGTTCTTGGATGCAGCCACTCTGAGCTCGCTCTGCTCTGGAGCTGGGCTCTCAGTACAATCAGAGATAATTTCCTTCCCATCCAAGCCACTTGCATGGTCTCTCTCTCTCTCTCTCTCTTTTTTTTTTTTTTCTGGTTATGCTGGTATTAACCTGGGTTTTAGCCAGCTTGATAAATAGAGGAAGTTGGATGCATTTGCAGCCTTCCTGATGTCATGGTTTGGGGCAGTCTGCAGCTGTGGGAGGTTTCAGTTAATCCTAGCAGTTGGTGAGTTTTCTGTTCTTTGAGAAGCTTCTCTGTTCTGTGCCATGTCTTACATAAGTCAGTATGGTTCCTTTTGTGACTTGCCCTTTCCTTTCAATGATGTAAGAAGCGCAAACATTGGCAGGCACTCTGTTTTGTTACTGGAGTGCTGGTGCTGATCCTCATCAGGTCCTGAGTCCTGCTTAGTTTCTTGTGGAGATAGAGGGTGGTGGACATGTGGCAGCAATAGTGGCAAAGACGGATCCAGAGGCTGACGGATGGGCAGTTCTGTAATTAAGTTTGGGCCTCTGTGTCCATCAGCCATTTTCACATCATTGCTTTTGACATGCTTTTCCACAGCTTGCTCAAGTGAGTTCTTGCTCCCCGGCTGGGTAGCTGGTTTCTTGGCTCTGAGAGCAGAAGTCTTTGTGCTCTCATTGGGCCTTTCTAATTGTGCTAGGGTGGGTCCAGGGGAGATGGTGTCCAGCTGAGCTAGTGATGGCCTTACGTTCTAGTTAGTCTCCCTCTGACCTTGTGCGTTCTCTTTGAAAAACCTGGATGGCTTGGCCCAGCCTCCCTCTGTTCTGCCTTTGCTAGAGAAAAAAATATGTAATTGTATAAGTCATACATGAACCTGTGCCCATGTTCTGTCGGCCTTCGTCCTTTCCCCCATCACATGCCTCTCATGGAGGCTTGGTGGGTTTCCTTCCAGGCTTTTTTGTATGTGGCCACACTTGTCACTATACAAATAAGTATAAATATATAGAGCTTTGTTTGTTTCTTAACATATCCTAGTAGCTACAGTATTAAGAAACTTGATTTTTTTTTTGCATGATTTACACATATTGACAGTCTCTATCAACACATACAGATCAACTTCATTTTTCTTAAGCATTGTATAACATTTCAGAATATGGATGGATCATCCTTTTTTTAACTCTTCATTTACTGATGGATACGTAGGCTTTTCCACACTGTACAAAGCTGCAATAAGAGTATCTGTCTGTATATTTTTGTGTCTGTGTGTTGCTATTTCTGTAGGGACAATCTCTGGAATTAGAATTTCTGGATCAAAAGATATGCACATTTAAAAATTCAAAACCTAGCTCAACTGTTCTCTCAAAGTCTTTGTATCCACCACCAGTGTAAGCAAGAGTTCATTTCCTATGTTCCCTTGAACATGCTTTCCAGCTTTGGGTATTATTAGGCTTTTAAATTTTTTCATGCAGTAGGCAAAGCAAATTTCATTGTTGCTTGCCCTAATTTTCTACCTGAAAGTGTTCCAAAGGAGCAAAGAGAGACTCATGTTGTTTATTAATAAACTTGGTTTACCAGGAACCACTCAGCATGCTTTATTGTGGTTATCAGTAAGGTTTTAAAAGAGGCAATGTGTTTGAGTTGTGAAATTTCATCAAAAACTCCTATGTAGAAAATTCTCATTTACACAAATACAAAGTGAAATTATTTCCATACTCAAGTCACAATCAATTTGTTTCTTTGTTTGATTATTTTAATGTTTTACAGTTGTTAATCTTCCATTCGTTCCACGTTGAGCATTGGTACATGTGTTTGTAATTTGTTCATCCTAGGACAGGACATCTTGCTTGGCTTTCCTTTTTGTCTTTAAACATTGCTTAGTGAAGTTTTTCTGACATACTGGACTTTATTAAGAACTAGTCCTTTTTTTTCCTCTTAAAGAGCATATAATCATTAGTAATTCACCATGACTTTTTATTTCCTCTTTGAATTCATATCCTGTATATTCCTTGAGCATTGAACTTCTGTCTTAACAGTTTGTTGACTGAAGCCAGGAGTAGATCAGTTGGCTCCAAGATCACTCTATAGATTGTTACCTCTTGCAGTTCTTGATTTGAACATCGTTATGTCTGTATTTCACATGAGGGATCAGCATGGTGTGAAGTGACTGTCATCTTTGAGCTGATAGCTGTGCCCATATTTTGGTTTTGAAGCAAAGCATGATAGAATATTCTGAAACATACAAGTCAGGTGGTCAATAATGTGCTCTGTCCTGAGTGGGCTCATGATTTCCTTTCCCCAGAGTGCATCTGACTTGGCCTTCTCTCAGGTCATTGCCAGTGCCTCCATCTCCCCCTTCCAACTGTAAGCCAAACTGGACAATAAGTAGAGAGTTAGTTATTCAGCTCCTCTGTGGAGAAAGAATTCTGCCCTGGGCTTTGGGGATGCAAGTGCCATAAATGACTCACCCAATCCTTGATATCAGGGAGTTTAGGTTCTAGGGAAGTTAAGTCACAAAAACTGAAGAAAGGGCTAATGAAGTAGAGTCTCTCCAAAAGACCACCCTGCCTCAGAACTGATCACTTCATTGTTCAGTGCCTCTGTGATGTGGTTAATGAAGCCTGAGTAGTAATACAGGCTACTAAATATTAACAAGGTCAGCCTCCAAACTGACTTTAATTTGTAATAAGTTCCTTAAGAGTAAGGTTTTCTTCCTCCATTTCTTTTGTAACTCTGCTGCCAAGTTCAAGCCTTGGTAGACAGCAAGGGGTCTAGAGTCCTATGTGCTCACTGTAGTACTGAAGCATCATGGTACCAAGAAGGCCTGGTTTCCATTGGTCTAATTCTTTTCTCTTTTTAAAAATATTTGGACTTGTGCAGAATTTCTCCATCTTTTCTTGTGAACTTCCTGCCAGGTGAGTGAGTCTCTTTCTGTGTGAAAATGTAGAAATGATGAACATGTTTGTTTTTCCTTGCAAATTACCCCCTCCAAGTCCCCCTCCCCTTAACCACTGTATTCTTTTTGCTGCTGCTTTGTTTGTCACTCTTCACTCCCACTTGGAGCCTTCTTTTCTTCAGACATTTTCTCTTCCTTGGGGATTCTATCGTTGACCTATTTCTTCTCAGTAATCCAATTGTTTTTGAGTAACTTCAGTAATGGGTACAGATTTTGAAATTACATGGTGCAGTAAAATCTGGGGAAGGAGAAGGATCATTTACGTAGCATTCTTTAGGATTTTGTTTCACAGTTTTCCCCTTTCCATCTCCCTGGACTGGCTTCCCTATCTCTAACAGCATTTCTCATGGTTTGAAATGGACCATTGAAGTATTCTCTCTCTTACCCAAAGTGCTGTGCATACATATGCGACTTCCAAAGACTCCTCCCAAACAGGTTTCTGCTCCTAAATCCCTTCTAAATAGAACTTCTGAGGTCACTATTGACTTGGATTTCCTGTTTCCTCTGAGACTCATAAATAGGGATGATTTCTGTTAAAAATCTTGTCACCAATGCAAATATTTATTATAGTTAATGTAAATTAAAATTCACATAGTTACAATAAATGCTGATAAGTTACTGTTAGAAACAAGGTTAAAACACCTGAGCAGAGTCACACAGCTAATAAATGACCAAGTGGGGACTTGGAACAGGAGTTGGCATGCATGCTCAGTTGCTTAGTCATGCCCAACTCAAGAGTACTAGAGTGTGTTGTCATTGCCTCCTCCAGGGGATCTTCCCAACCCAGGGATCGGATCCGCGTCTCCTGCATTGGCAGGTGGATTCTTTACGACCTGGCCACCTGGGAGTTAGCTTGATGTGACAACAAAAGCAAGGAAAGGCACAGAATGTTGGTGGGTGGTTCCCTTTCCTTAGGACCTTCCTCTCAAATACGATCTCCTGAGGCTCCAAACCCCATGTTTCTGCCTCATCTCTGCTCCTACCCACCCCACCTTGGCCTGATCAACACCTTGAGGATGCTTTGAAGGAGTCTTCTATTTCTCTCCTCTACATGTTGATAGAATTATTATACAGCAATAAATTCCAGACCAAATCAGTTTTAAAAATCTTTTTTGAGTGCCTGCTGTGACTGGAGTTGCATGTTGTGAGGGTTGGGGTGAGGTGAGGTGGAGACTAAGTCTATGTAGAAGATACTACGTCCTGGTGCTTTGTTTTGGTTTTTAGATTAAGTTGAGTCTCATGGACTATGAAGAGAAAGAGTCTTTTAAGTAAAAAAAAACCCACCATTTATTTGGCCACACCAATGACCGGTGAATCTAAACAGTGTCTGTAAGCTCTTGAGGACAGGATAGATACCTGTCTTGTTTAATGTAGTACCTTGAGTCCCTAGCATAATACCTTGTATGTAACAGAACCTCAATAAATGTTTGTGGACTAGTTGAATGAGTGCAGGAAATAATTCTGAGGTCTATTTACATTTAGTGCTAGAATATACTATAAACTTGTCTTCTAATTATGCTTGTAATAATAGCCAACATTTCTTGTCTATACTAAGCTCTTGATTATATGGCCTCATTTTGTCCCTGTAGAACCCTATAAGGTAGATTCTATTGTTACCTCCATATTTTCAGAAGAAAAATTTAGGTCCATAGAGGTTAAGGAACAGGCCAGGGTTACACTGTTAAGTGGTGGAGCTCAGATTTGAATGCAGGCAGATGACTTCCCATGTGTGCTTTTGTACCTCATGCTTTTCTGTGTGTTTTAAACTTACTGTGAGCATTACGGGAGGATCCTGAAGAGTGAGGGCAGAAGAAAGTAGGCTTTCACTTTGCCTTGGGTAATTCAAACATGGGTAATCAAGAGGATAGATTGCAGGTGGGACAGTGGAGAAATTTGGAGATGAATGAGAGAGTGGAAAAATAAAGCACCTTTCACAAGGTTTTGTGAATGTTTGTTTACTTTTAAGTATATAATTTATTTCTGTTCTTACATATCTGGTCTTGATTCACTTGTTTTATTGAATAAAGCTTTTTTCCCCTGCTGCATTAGAAAGCATTTAGTTCTTATTAAGAAAGTCATTTGCACTGTGAAGACTAAACAAATTATTTTCCTTCCCTTTGCTCCTCGAGACAAGAAAGCCTTAAATTATCATCATGCTGTGTAGTTCACCATTGACTTTACTTTGGCTATGACAAATGATACCCAAAGCGGCTGTTTTGGAGTTCATATTCAGCCCTTAACAGTTAACCCACTTTCTGTTTAGAACTTTTTTTTCTTTCTAGCATACAGAATGCCATTTCTCCTACTGCATTGCTGTCTGGCTTTAGTTCCTGGTGATTCTATCTTCAAAGAATTTTGTTGCTGAAGTGTGGAATAGTTCCTTTTGTCCTATATTTCTTCAAATTACAAGCTTTGAAATTGCTGCTAGACATTTTTGTGAGCATTCCAGAGAATTCTGTGAATAGTCTCATTTGGTTTATAAAATGGGTAAAAACGTGAGGACTTTCCTTGCCAGGTTTTGGCACCAGGGTTTTCCTAGCCTGGTAAGAATGAATTAGGCTGTGTTTTTTTGTCTGTTCTTTGACTTTTTGTGAGGTTGGAATTCCTGTGAAAACATCTGGGCCTGGAGTTTTCTTTGTGGGGAAAATTTTGAGACCTTTTAATTATACATCTATTTAGGTTTTTTATTTCCTCTTGATTCCTTCTTGGAAAGTTATATTTTTTTCCCTAGAGATTTGCTCATTTTTCTAGATTTTAAAAATTATCGAATAAAGTTCTTCCTAAGATTCTTTTATGTTTGTAGCATTTTCATTTATATTGCTTTTACAATTTTTTCTATTGGTTATTCACTTATATTTCTCTCTCTTTACCTCCTTCTATAGCCTTCCCTCCAACCTCCTCTTAATTTTGCCACAATAGTCTTTTCAAAGAATAGTCTTGGCTTTATTAAAATCTTTATTTTATGTCTTTTTATCTTTTATTTTTTTATTACTTCCTTTCCTCTTCTTTGGGTTTATTTTGCTGTTCTTTTTCAAACTTCTTAAGAAGGTACTTAACTCATTAATTTTCAGCCTTTCTCTTTTTTAAAATATGTGCATTTAAAATATAAATTTTACTCTCAATATCTTTAGCTCTATTCTACATGTTTTGAGATATAATGTTTTTATTATTGATCCAGTCAAATATTTTCTGATATATATTAGGACTTCTTTGACCCTAAAGTTACTTGTTAAATAATAGTTGAACTTTTTATTATATTTTGTTGTGGTCAGAGAATGTAGTCCTTTTCTTTTTTTTAAATATGTGTTTGAGACTTCTTTTATGGCCTGGTTGGCTTTCATAAATATTAAAAAGGTTATGTACTCTGTAAGGTTCATGTATGGTCATTAAGTCAGGTTGGTTTAATGTGCCATTCAAATATTCTATATCCTTAGTGACTTTCTTTGAATTTTATCAGTTGTTGATAGAGATGTGTGAATATCTCAATATGATTGTGAATTTGTTCTATTTCTCCTTGTATTCTGTTAAAAATACTGGTTTGTATATTTTGAGGCTGTATTATTAGTTGCATTCACATGTAGATTTGTTTAGTCTTCTTACAGAATTAATCCTTTTATGAACACATCATTTTATTTATAGGTAATGCTTTTTGCTTTAAAGTATAATTTGTGTGATATTAACATAAACATTAATTTTCTGATTAGTAGTGGCATTCCATATCTTTTCCATCCTTTTATTTTCAAACTTTCTGTATCATTGTTCTAGTTGTGTGCTTGTAAACAGCATGTAGTTGCATTTTGTATTTTTTCAGTCTTACAATCTTTGCCTTTTAATTGAATGATTTAGTCCATTTATATTTAATGAATCATTGATTTGTATGTGTGTTTAAACCTAGCATCTTTTATTTTTCCTCACTGTTCTCTGTTTCTTTTTCTCCCCTTTCTTGCCTTTCAGAATGACTGAATATTCTAAAAAATCATCCCTCCCTCCACTAGTTAGGAAATTATATACCTCACTTCTGTTTTTTACTAGGTGCTATTGAATTTACAGCATCTACTCAGCTTTTCAATGTCTGAAGATAATCAATACCTTTAGCCTCCTCTCGGATAATACAGGGACCTTGGAAGACTTTATAATTTTTTTAATTTCACTTTTCATCTTCTAATTGATATATTAAATATAGTTGCAATGTTTTTTTCTGTCATGTTTCACTTATCCCTGCAAGATATTATTGATATTTTATATTTTGAATTTACCACTATACAGTACCACCCTTAACTCTGGGCAGCTGTGGCCTCTGCCCTATGTCTCATGCTTTAGAGGCTCCCTCTCTGGCCCTTCCCTAGTCATATCCCTCTCCAAAGGATGGCAAGGAAGGCAAGCCCACCTTGAGCCTGCCTGTCTCTTCCCCCAAACCTTATTTCTAGATTGTGTACTGGGAACCTAGGAGTCGGGTATTTCCTGTCCATATATTCTGTGTCTATTTCCAGGACCTGGGCAGTCCTCTTCTCCGGACAAGCCATGCTGCAGGTATACATACCTCTAGACCTGAGGGATGACTAAAGGATAGCTGCTTAAAGGAGAGAGGGGGGTTTAGATCTATGGACTGAGGTGTCAACATCCATGTGCACGAAGCCTCTTGCAGTTTGAGATGGTGCCTTAGTGGAATAATAAGGGCAAACTGGATCTCCTTTCAAACTTTTGACCTGTATATTACAAATGTTAGGAATGGGTCTGGTCACATTTTTTATTGCATCTCAGATCTTACATTTTTGCCTGAATATATCTTTTAGGATTTATTTAGTTACGATTTGCAAGTAGGGAACAATATCACAGTTCTTGTTCATCTTCTGGTTTCCATTGTTGTTTCTGAAGAGATAGCTGTCCATCTTACAGATGCTCCTTTGGAGGTTAACTGTCTTGTTTACTGTGGCTACTTTCAAGATTTTCTGTTTTTGGTTTTCGTCAATTTCACTATTTTGTGTTTATGTGTTGGTTCCTTTTTATTTATTGTAGAGGTTCTTTGGGCTTGTTGGATCTGTGTTTTTTTTTACCAGTTTGGGGTCAGTCTGTCATTATAACTTCAAACATTGGCTCTTGCTCCTTCTCTCCTCTTTGAATTTTGTTTATGTTTGACCTTGTATTTCTTTTTTCTATGTCTCCGAACTGTTCTTTTGTATTTTGTATCTGGAGTGTTAGGCACAAACCCTCAGGCATAAGTGGCTCCTTTGTTTGAGCAAGCTCTGGGAGTCGGTCATGGACAGGGAAGCCTGGCATGCTGCAGTCTGTGGGGTCACAAAGAGTTGGACATGGCTGAATGACTGAAGTGAACTTGCCTATATTATCTCCCTGAGTTCCTGCTTTGGCTTCACTTTTGCCCTGGTGATTCTTTTCTATCTTGTCAGCTCTCTGATATATTAAAGAAAATGCTTTTAAATATTTTATTCATGATTTTTAATTGTCTTCAGCAGAAGGTTTGATCTAAATAACCTAACCCAACATATTCTAGGAACATTGAAGAAAAAGAAATTGGAGATATTTGTTGTATCAGGATCTTTTAGTAGAGTTCAGAGTGAAATTTAAATATGCTTTTACAGTTTCTTGATTCTTTTTTTTAACACAATTAAACATATAATCAAAGATTTTAAAGAAAACCAGCCCTGACATTCTGTGACTTCTTTGACAGTTGAATGATCAAAGTCAGTTGCTTTTTCACCTTTTAGTTCTTGATTTTATCTGCCCTCTTTAGTACCTCCTTTTACAATTTCTCCTTGTGCTAGTCTTGTTAGCCAACATTCATGATTCAATGTAAATATCTCAAAGGCATAATGTTTTCTAAAGATAGATTTACGATTTATTACCTTTCAAGGTTGCACTGATGGTCTTTAAAAATATATACGTACACTATTTAATGAAATTGAAGAGATCTAGAATAATTTCTTGGAGTGGCATATAATTTCTTGGAGGGCCATGGCTTTCAGTCATGTAGCTTATGTGCTGTCCAACCCTAGGGGTTGCTTTACATCAGAGTCTACAATCCTAAGAGATGAATCTGGGATTATCTTTAATTTGTGGATGTCTAGTGTCAAGGTCTAGTTTTACTGTTTAAATGCTAGCAAAAAGTTTTCTTTGTCATGGATATTGTCTCACAAGCCATCCTCAGCAACTTGAAATTTTGCTAAGAACCAGTGGCTCTTCAAGTCACCTCTGTTGATGACCTAGATTGCCTTGACCTAACCCACCTTGTACCAGGAGGTGAATAAATAGTTCCAGCTGAAAAGGATAAAAATGACTTTAATGTACAATGATTAAGGGTTTCAAAATCTACAAATTTCCCTCTTTGATCAATGATCCCAGAAATGTCATGACCCGGTAGGATATTCTCTAGTTTATACAGAGGGCAGTAGGAGTGGCACTATTTTAAATACCATTAAACTCCTTCTCCTATTAGGAAAATATATATTCAGCCTTGAGGAAATATATTCCAAGCTTGACAGTGAAAAGCAGTCTTTTCAGTGACGCCAGGTCTGTAGTAAGTTCTTCCTGAGCCATATTCTCTCTCCTAGATGATTTCTGGAGTTACCCTTCATTCTGGCCTTTTCTACTGTGATCTGGGAATTGAGTGCAAGCTCTCTTCAGTGGAAAGGCATGGTTTATTTTGGTCAGAGGCCCAAGTCACAGCACATGTTAACCATTTTCTGTGTTCCATGATTGATTTAACTTCGACCATATCTTATAAACCATTCCTTGGACTGCGAGAGAGCCAACCAGTCCATTCTAAAGGAGATCAATCCTGGGTGTTCATTGGAAGGACTGATGCTAAAGCTGAAACTCCAATACTTTGGCCACCTCATGCGACGAGTTGACTCACTGGAAAAGACTCTGATGCTGGGAGCGATTGGGGGTGGGAGGAGACGGGGACGACAGAGAATGAGATGGCTGGATGGCATCACCAACTCGATGGACATGAGTTTGAGTGAACTCCAGGAGTTGGTGATGGACAGGGAGGCCTGGCGTGCTGTGATTCATGGGGTCGCAAAGAGTCGGGCACGACTGAGCAACTGAACTGACTGACTGACTGACTGATGCCCTATCCTCAAAGTTGGTAAAGCTCATGAATGAGGTTGCAGAAAATTTGAAAATTCTGTAATAGCATCTTGAGTTTGTTGTTTCATTTCACCTTGGAAGTTTACTTCCGAGGGTATCATTTCTTAGGAACACCAGCATTATGGCCTGGTAGAAAGAGTAGGAGTCCCACCAAACAAATGACCATGACCCTTCCCCTGGAACAGGGATCCCCAACCTGTGGGATCTAATGCCTGATGATCTGAGGTGGAGCTCATGTAATAATAATAGAAATAATGTGCCCAATAAATGTAATGGACTTGAATCATCCTGAAACCAACACCCCTTTCCCCCTACCCCTGGTCCATGGAAAAATTGTCTTCCACGAAACTGGTCCTTGATGCCAAAAAGGTTGAGGACCACTGCCCTGGAATATATTGGGCCTCTTTCTACACCTGTAGAACAAGAATATCAGCTAGGTGAATTCTGAATTCCTTTCCGAAAACAGACTGCTCTGGTACTCTTTCTAGAACTAAAATTAGATACTTGTGCAATAAATCTTCTAAGTCAGCTCTTTGAATTCCAGGTGGAGTCAGGCCTAAGGCATTTATATAGAAGAGATTTTTGGTAGAGGTTTGGTTCATTAAATACAGCTTTTTTAAAAAAGGAATGCTCTAGCAGAAGCAATATGGGAAGCTGCTGTATAGCACAGGGAGCTCAGCTGGGTGCTCTTTGGCGACCTAAATGGGTGGGATGGTAGGGGGAGGCTCAAGGGAGGGGATATATGTATACATATAGCTGATTAATATTGTCATACAGCAGAAACTAACACAATATTGTAAAGCAACTATACTACTGCAATCAAAAAAGAAAAAGGGAATGCTTTTGAAGGGGGAGCTGAATTCAAAAATTAAAAATAGATTATTTTTTAAACTTATATATGAAACTTATGCATATAAGTGTATAATTCAGTGAATTTCTGGAACTGAACACATCGTGTAACCAGCAAGCAGAATATTAACCTGAACCTCAGAAGCCCCCTTGTGCCCACTTCTAATTGTTACATCCACTGCTCCCTTCCAAGGATAATGACACTCCCAACCTCACTCCATCGATTAGTTTTGTGTGCTTTTGTTTCTCATCTGAATGGGATCATGGGCAACATGCATTCCTTTATGTCTGGCTCTTTTATCTTACAATATATTTCTGAGGTTCATCAATATTATTGTATGTAGCTGTAAGAGACACTTAAGTTTTTCTCCAGAGAGACATTGCTGTATCTTCGCACAACGATATTAGCATTATTGTTCAAGTGACTCATTCTGGAGGATCAGCAGTATACCATTATGAACAGAGAGAGGGTAAAAGTGCTGGAGAGAAGGGACAAACCAGAGGTACTTTATAATTTATTAACATAGCATGTTATTAATATATAATATAATTTACAGTATTGATTTTTAAAATTTAGAAGGAGAAGGATTCACTCCCTGCTCAAGGACGTTATCTTGCCATGCATGTCCAAGGAAAGAATTACCTCCCTGGTACTGGCAATGGCTATTAAATTATAGGGTTCCTTTATTAAAATATTTTTAATTTTATTTTTGGTTTCACTGGGTCTTTTGTTGCTGCAGGAGCTTTTCTCTAGTTGTGGCGAGTGGGGGCTACTCTCTAGTTGCAGAGTGAGGGCTTCTCATCGCAGTGGCTTCTTTTGTTGCTGAGCACATGCTCTAGTTGCATGGGCTCAGTAGTTGTGGTGCATGGGCTTAGTTGCTCCGCGGCATGTGGAATCTGCAGACCAGGGATCAAACCGGTGTCCCCTGCGTTGTCAGGAGGATTCTTAGTCACTGGACCAGCAGGGAAATCCTAAATTATAGGACTCTTAACAATTGCCAGCTTTTCCTGGAGACTGAGAAATAGTGATTTATTCTCATCTTTCCGTGTCCTCATCTCTGTAATCCTCACACAGACGGGGTACAGGATAGCTGTTTGTTTACTGACAGACTGAAGAGTCTACAGCTAGCATTTATAGTCCCTTTACAGTGCCAGCCCCTGTGCCCAGATGTCTGCTTTAATCACCACAGCAACACTATCAGGCTGGCACTGTTATCACAGTTTGTTAGGTGGGGAATCTTGGCCATTGGAAATAACTTATCCAAAGTCACTCAGACATTGTGTGGCAGAACCAGGACCTTTGACCCCATGCTTTTTAGCCTTCACTGTGGTGCCTGCACACTGTCTATCTTGAGTTGAGGGAGGTACAGTGGTGACTGGGTTTGTGGGTGCCCTGTGGCCGGGAGCTCTGCCAGCTTAGAGCACATAGCCTGGTGTGTCATGGCCCCTTCCCTGGTGTCTGTGTAGAGGGAGCCTGCTCAATGGGCTCTTGCTGCCTACACCCTGTGGGTGGAATGTGATTTCCTGGCTGGCTTCTTCCTCCCTCAGCATCTCACACCAGCACCTACTGCTGGTGCTGACTGCCTGTCAGGGAGTCTCGTTGGTCATCTCCTCTGCGGTGTTCTCTGTGTGCCCAGCTTCTCCCAGCCCCTGCCCCACCTCCGCCACATGTATTTCATCTAGTCACCACCTGGTCAACCCTCACATCTCATCTAGTATTGGCTCTCAGTGAATATTTGTTGGAACAAAGTTAATAAATGAATGGTAAATAAGACTTTTAAATTCAGTACTGATAGAAATTTTCCTTTTTGAAAAATGTTGACTCAGCTGAAAAATGTCGAGTAATAAAAATGGTAATGAATTAACATCTAATAAAGAGGAAATGGAACATATCCATCCTTTTACAGCCTAAGACATGAATGGGATAAGATTCTGTGACCGCCTCTGATTCTTAGCAGTTTTTTAACCAGCCTTTATATCATGGTAATCATTATATACGCAGCATTTTGTGTTTTTAAATTCCTCTTGATATTTTTCAGGTATTGATGTAATAGGGGACAGCCAATTGGATGTTGGATCTATTTCTTTGACTTTAACCTTTGCTTTTCGTGGCTTTTGTTGTTATAATCATACATAATTATCCTGCCTCAGGGGACCCTGCCCCTCTGCCAGAACGTTAAACCAAAGTGCCTTTGTTCAGCTGACGGGGAGACTATCTGCCCCTGCCCTGTGAATGACTGCAGAAAGGAAGAAATTAACACGTGCCCTCCTGTTTTGCAAGATAAATGGAAATGGCCTTTTTACTTTACTTCCTCATCTCCTCTCCCTCTCTGTTCTATAAAAGAAACTGGCATCTAGACCCCATAAGATCAATTTTTGGGGGGACACTAGTCTGCCAGCTTGCTGAGTAATGTCATACTCCTTGCGTCGAATACCTCATCTCATGGTTTATTGGCCTGTCTTGCTACAAGTAGAGTGAGCTTGGACTCAGTAACATTGATGCTTTCCATAAATCTACATGGACTACCTTGCCTATCATTTTTAATATATATTATCCCAGTGGCTGGGTCTCCGATAATAAACATGAGTTTTGCTTTTTTTAACCAGTGCCCACCTGGCATTGCCAGTTCTCTGGAACTAGAGTATTTTAAAAGGAGGCGTGTTGCAGTTTGTCTTGCTTGAGGAACTGACCTTTTGGGCATTGCTGTCTTATGATTATAGCAAGCTGCGATGATATATTTTCCCTTTATTTTATTTCAGGATGTTTATCTCTGGTGGGCAGTGTGGCCATGTTGGCAGACCTGAAGAACTTTTACTGATGTTTAAGGTAGCCCTTGTCGTCATTTTTCTTCATGTCAATCTGGTTACATCCCTGGAAGGTAAGATGCTCATTTTCCTTTATCTTTTTTTCTGTTTTATCAGTGTGTATGTTTGTGTGTTTGGGACTTTTTTTTTACAATGGTAAAATTAGTGTAAAACATTTTAACAGTGTTTAAGTGTACAATTCACTGGCATTAAATGTAGTTCACGATTTTGTGAGGCCATCACCACAATCCATTTCCACATTTTCATCTCAGATAGGAACTCTGTATCCATTAAGCAATAACCTGCCTCCCCGCTTCCTCCCAGACCCTGGTAACCTCTGTTCTTTCTGTCTTTATAATTTTTCCTCTTCTAGGTACCTCGTATAAGGAATTATACAATATTTGTCCTTTTGTGTGTGGCTTATTTCTCTTAGCATAATATTTCCAAGGTTCATCCGTGTTGTAGCATGTATCAGAATTTCATCTATTTTTAAAGCTGAATAATACTCCATTGTATCTGCATATCATACTAAGTTTGTTTATTCAGTGTTAATGGCATTTGGGTTATTTCCATCTTTTGGCTACTATGAATCATGCTGCAGTGCACATTGTTGTGTAAGTATCAGTTTGAGTCCCTTCTTTTGATTCTTTGGGGTGTATATACCAAGAAGTAGAATTGCTAGTCATAGGTAGTTCTATGTTTAACATTTTAAGGGTCTGGCAAACTGTTTCCCACAGTGACTGCACTATTTAATATTCTTACCAGCAAGTCACAAGGATTCCAATTTCTATATCCTCATTGAAATTTGTTATTTTTGGTTCTTTTGATAATGGGTGTGATATGGTATCTCATCATGGTTTTTGTTTGCATTTCCTTAATGATTAGTTATGTTCAATATTTTTTCATGTAGTTATTAGCCATTTGTCTATCTTCTTTAGAGAAATGTCTATTCAAATCTTTGGTCCATTTTTGAATTGGATTGTTTGGGAGTTTTTGTTGTTATTGAGTTTTCAGAGTTCTTTATATAGTCTGGATATTAATCCTTTATCATATATACAATTTGCAAAAATTTTCCCCATTCTGTGGGTTGTCTTCACTCTTTTAAGTAGTGTCCTTTGATGCATAGAAGTTTTTAATTTTGATAAAATCCAGTGTATCTATTTTTACTTTATTGCCTGTGCTTTTGCTTTTATATCAAAGAAATATCATGAAGATTTTCCTCTGTTTTTCTTCTAAGAACTTATAGTTTTAGCTTTTATGTTTAGGTCCTTTGATCCCTTTTGAGTTCATTTTGTATATGGTGTAAGGTAAGGATCCAACTGGGCTTCCCTGGTGGCTCAGCAGTAAAGAATCCACCTGCAATACAGGAGACTCTTGTTCAATTCCTGGGCCAGGAAGATCCCCTGGAGGAGGAAATGGCAACCCACTCCAGTATTCTTGCCTGGAGAATTCCATGGACAGAGGAGCCTGGTGGGCTACAGTCCATGGGGTCACAAAGAGTTGGACACGACTGAAGCAACTTAGCATGGGCACACGCAAGGATCCAACTTCATTATTTTACATTTGGATATCCAGTTTTCTTAATATCATTTGTTGAAAACACTGTCTTTTCCCGATTACATGGTCTTGGCACCTTTGTCAAAAATTAATTGACCATATATGTGAAGGTCTGTTTCTGGTACTTATTTGTTTATAAAAGTAGCTACTCAAAGGCACTTCTGTATGGAAATTTAAGGGAGATAGAGAATCACCCTAATGAAGCATTATTTTCAGAAAAGAGGATCTCTGTAAGCTTATGAGAGAAGGAGAAAAGGTACCTGAGGAGGGCAGTAAAAAGACCAGAATTACCAGGGCTGTAATATGGTTGGGTACAACTGCCAAAAGAATACAGTGCTGTGCAAATATAAAGAATCATTACAGGAACTTCCCTGGCCATCCAGTGGTTAAGACTGCACTTCCACTGCAGCGGGCTTGGCTTTGATCCTTGATCAGGAAACTAAGATCCCACATGCCACATGGTGTAGCCCCCTCCCCCAGAAAAGAATCATTATAAAGAAGACATTATTAAGGACACACAGAAATATCTTTCTTATTTAGAAGAGAATTGCAGGACCAAAGAATCTTTGTTGGATAAAACAAATAGGTACTAGCAGCAAACAATGTAAGTATAACACACACAGATGCATACAAATAGAAAACTTCCCAACAGACAATTGGCAGTCTTTCAAAAGTAGGCACTGGGGCATATTGTCAAGGAGCCATGATACTTTACATGAAGCAATAGAGTCAATGTGTATTGACTACTTACAGTGTGCTCGGTCTCTATGTGCTTTGCATATCAATACATCCACTCTCTTAAGCTGCTAAACCAAGTCTGTTGAGGGGAAATCGTAGTGTTAGCACCATTTCACAAATCAAGAAACTCAGGCTCAGAGAGATAAGTAACTTGCTTAAGGAAGTGGCTGCTCTGGGAATTGTACCTAACTTGGAATTTTGTGCTTGTAACCACAAAACCAGAGTTTTCAAACTTGAGTGTACATCAGAATCACCTAGAAAGCTTGTTAAGATAAGCCCATCCATGAGCGTTTTGGATTAGTAGCTCTGGGGGGGTACCTGAGAGTTGGCATTTCTAACAAGCTCCCAGGTGATGTTGATGTGACTGGTTCAGAGGCAATCCTATTGCCTTCACAACTTGCAGAAGACATAAGTAGGAAGAGAGAACTCCAGGTATATATACATCATGGGATACAAACTCTGTTGTGGCCATGTGACGTTCTTATAAACTGTGCTCACTCACCATCTCCTTGGGGCATTTTAATGTAAGTGTAAGGAATTATACTTAGCCAGCACACTGACATCCCTGTGGGATTGTCAGGGCAAAAATCAAACATCCTCACTTTACTGATGAGTAAATGTCCCCAGGGACATTATTGGTTAGGAAGCGGTGGAGCCAGACTAGATACTAGATCTTCAGTCTCGTGCTTCGGTGCTTTTTCCACCACAGGGTAGATGAGGAACGAAAGTGGAACACCAGGGGGAAAATCATCCGAAGGAAAGCTGCTTGGTAGAAATGAGTCTTTTTTGAAGAAGTATATTTAAAAATGATGAAAATAGGGGCTTCTGTGAAGCCAGAAGGTGGTCCAGTGGTTAAGAATCCACTTGCCAATGCAGGAGACACGAACTCAATCCCTGATCTGGAAAGATGCCACATGCCGTGGAGCACCTAAGTCTGTGCACCACAGCTACTGAATCTGTGCTCTAGAGCTCGGGAGCCACAACTCCTGAGCCCGCCGTATTTTCTAGCTACTGAGGCCCGAACGCCCTAGAGCCCGTGCTCCACAACAGAACTGTAGCCCCTGATCGCCGCAACTACAGAAAAGTCCGCACAGCAACGAAGACCAGCACAGCCAAAAATAATAATACAGTTAATTAATTAATTTCAATAAATGGTGAAAATGGGCCAGGTAAACAGGAGAGGGCACGGCTCTGACACCAGGCCGAGCAGGGAAAACCTGAGTGGATGCTAAGGGCACTGAATGTATTTCTTGCTCTGGCTCTCTGATGAACTGATTTCTTTTGGCAGTGGTTCTCAGAGTGTGGCCCCCAGACAGGCAGCATCAGCATCACCTGGGAGCTTTTCACAAGTGCAGATTCTCAGGCCCAGCCTAGACCTGGTGAGTTAGGAACTGTGGGGGTGAGGCCCAGCCATCTGTGCTTTAATCAGCTCTCCGGGTGTTGTTGATGCCCAGCCAAGCGTAGAACCATGGTCTTAAAGAATTGGCTGAAACTTTACTGTGCCGCATGATATAGTAGAATATGGTGAGATCCAGGGTTCGAGCCTTCCACCTATTTGTATGATATAGATTTGCTACTAGACTGATACAGGGCTCAGTTTCCTCATCTTCAAAATGGAGCTCCTTTAGAGGGCTCTTGTAAGGCTCAATATATTTTAAAAAAGAAACTTCATGATGGCAGACATTTTTCTTTTTTTCTTTTCCAGCTCTATTGACATACAACATTGTATATGCAAAGGTTTTTCTGAATGAAGTGTGTTGGGATCTGGAAAGGGCTAAATTGAAGATCATTATTGTCTTTCAGAACTCCCATTAAGAGTATTCATGTTGTTTAATAATTACTTTGATAATATTTACCTTGTGCCAGTCACTGTTCTGAGCCCTTATAAAAAGCTATTTCATTTAAAGTTCACTCAGTAACCCTTTGTAGTAGGCACCAGTGTTATTAGCTCCATTTTACAGGAAACTGAGGCACAGAGAAGGTAAGCAACTTACCCTAGCTTGCACATTTTGATTGCAGAGCTGCAATTCCAACTCAGGTCATATGACTCAAAGTTTGTGTATTTAACCACTACACTATCCTATCTTCTAGCATTGTTAAGCTCTCTGCTACACTAGGTTGTGTACTCTGCATAGCAGTTGTGTATCTGTAGGTTAAAAATAAAGATGGAATCCACTTTAGAACTGGATGTTGGACTGGATCATCCAGATAGCTTATAGGTACCATCTCTCTGAACAACTTTGGGCTGAGGCAGGTTCTCTTCAGTTCAGGATGCCTGGTCTTTGATGAAGGCTGAGGGGACTTGCTGATTGTACTACACTGGATAAGTAGTTGTGTGGTAATGAGTGCCTGCTGTGTGCCCAGCATTACTGCCTGCTGAGAGAGCATCATCTCCTAGTCCAGGGAGTTTACACTCCAGTTGGAGGGGCATGACTAGGATACATGAAAAATAGTACAAACTGTAACTAAATCCTAAAGTGTGCATCAGTGCTATGGAGCTCTAACATATGGCCTCTGGCCAAGTTCATGCATGATGCTAGTAGGATGTTAAGCCATCTGTAGTAGATGCTATTGGTGCTCTGCCCATGTCCCCTTGAGCCACCCTGAGGTTATCTTCAGACAGATCCTGTGCCTTCTTGATGGCTCCCATGTCTCACTGACTGAGAATGATCTGTGCCCATGGGTCTTTGCTTGGCCTGTGCAAGGAACCAGCTATTAGTGCCAGAGAGTTAATACCCCAGAATGGTGAAGAATGGGAGTTGGTGCTTACCTATGCCAGCTTCCTCTGCCCTTGGTGGGATCATGCTAAAGTGTGGATTGTTGGATTGGGCTCCAGTTGCCCACGGTAGCAGTGTGCTCATTAATGTACCCACTGTTGGCTTTACTTCCTTCCCTACTCCCTCTCTCTGCTTCCTGGGGTCATCCCCATTGGGAAACATGCTCATTCTCCAAAGTGCAGCCCAATATGACTACCTCTAGAGTACCTCCCCTGACCTCTTCAGAAGAATTAAATCTCTTTTGTCAGTGCTCCCTTTTGTTTCAGCACATGGTATGTGCCAAGTGAGAAGGGAGAACAAAAGTTTGACAAGGTGGGTGAGAAACTCATGGGATGAAAACTAATGAGTATTGAAGACCTGCCCTGGGGTAGGCCATTCAATGTGCTTTACATAGATCATCTTGTTTAATCCTCACAAAAACCCTTTATGGTAGATATTTTTCATTTCTGTTTGCAGATGAAGAAACTGAGTGTCAAAGAGATTAAGTCGTTTGCCCAGAGTCAAACAGCTTGGAGGATTCCCCATTGGAATCAGTAGCCTGTACTGTTCCTACTCTACCGGGTTGCCCAGGAAGGGAAGACTGAATGAACGTGGCATGAGGCATGAAGAGAAGATGGAGAGGGAGCCTGAACTAAACTGCCAGAGAGCAGCCACTGCCCCTGGCTCTAGGGGATGTGGACTGTAGGCACGGTAGCTTCACCCTGGAAGCCTGAGAGATGACTCAGTAGCTCCTAGCAACGAGGAGAGATTGGACTGATACTCTCTTGTTAGGTTGCTGGCCACCAGACAGAGCCTGTAGAACTTCACACTTCCAGTTGTGTAGTTTGGTGGTCATTCATGTAGTTTGGTAGCTTCGAGGGAGTCATTCTTGGTCTACCCAATGCCCAAATGAGCTTTGACAGGTAACTATAATTTACTTATCTCTGGTCTCTAGCTCTCTTGGGCTATGCCAGTGTCATTTTTTCTTTGCTTTCTTTTTTTCCTCTGTTGCTGCTGCTGCTGCTTTTTTGTCTTCCAAGGAGGTCTCCTTTTAGGTACAGCTATTTTCCAGAGGGTGAGATGACGTATTAGTGGAAGATGGTTATAATTTCATTCTTGCAGAATTGTCTTTCCCACTTGGAAACAATTACACATGAGAGCCAGTTTGGTGATCTCATGAGCTATAATCCCAACTTCGTCTCTTTCTGGGCTGGATCTAGATCTTTCTGTACTGCAGGCATTTCTAGTGATAGATTTCTAAGTCCCCTTCTCCAAGGCCTCACTGTCTTCTCTCCTCTTACCCTCTCATGCTTTGTCCATCCGGGTCTTTGTTCTTGTGCAACGTGTGTCAGAGCTGTAGGAGGTAGACTGTAGCTCCTGAAAGGCAGGGAAACAGTCTTGTATGTAAACCCAGTGCTGGTCTACTTGTCCCTCAATTCCTCTCTATAAAATTGAGAAGACTTTTGAGAGTCCCCTGGATAGTAGGGAGATCAAACCAGTCAATCCTAAAGGATATCAGTCCTGAATATTCACCGGAAGGACTGATGCTGAAGCTGAAGCTCCAATACTCTCTGCACCTGATGGGAAGAGCCGACTCATTGGAAAAGACCCTGATGCTGGGCAAGATTGAAGGCAGGAGGATAAGGGGACAACAGAGGATGAGATGGTTGGATGGCATCACTGACTCAATGGACATGTGTTTGAGCAAGCTCTGGGAGATGGTGATGGTCAGGGAAGCCTGGCGTGCTGCAGTCCTTGGGGCCGCAGAGTCAGACACTACTGATCAACTGAACTGAACTGAAAGTTGAGATTATAAATACCACAGTGGTGATCTGATACTAGGTTAATCTCTTAACCCCCTAAAATCTCCCCCAGGCATGTTGAGGTCACTTCTGTTGGGCCCTGACTTTTTCCCTGATAGGTAGAAGTTGTTACAAGGAATGACAGAGACTCTGGATGGGTTGAGGAGGAAACTGAAACCAGAGAAGATTGTGTCTCACTTTCTACTTAGAATTCTGGGTAAGAACTCCTCATAGTGGCCCACACATCAACAGGGAGCAATGGTAGGGATGAGAAGTGGTGGCACAGTGTGTTTAGGCAGAGAGGAGGCTGAAGGTGGTGTCCTGTCCAAGTCTCTCTCATGTATTGTATGAAGGGAAGGGATTCTAAATGGTTCTTGTGTTCCTAGCGGGTAGCTCCACTGAGAGCCAGGGCTGCAGAGATAATGGTATGGACAGCTGAGACCAGGGGCCACAGGGAGGATGTGACAAACACTTGGTAGTAAGATCTGAGAGGAACTGGGTCAGCAAGAGTGGGGCCCCCAGGTTGGGTAGGATTCTGAGAGAACAGAACGTGGGGCCCACTGGACATGGCCTTAAGCAGTGGATACCAGTGGACCCTGCAGGAACCCTGCTGGGTGAGGGGGATCTCTGGAGAGGCCATTGAGAACCCAGGGCTCAGCACGAGGTAAGCTCACTGATGCAGATCCTTTCTCCCTGCTGTGAGAACACTGGCTTCCCCTTCCTGACCTAGAAGCCATCTTAACTACCAAAAGGAAGAGGAGGGAAAACAAAGATTGCGCATTTACCTGGAAGACATGGGGTTGACTAAAGAGCGTTTTAGAGCAGAAGAGAGCATTCTCTTTAGTCATTCATCAAGGATCCTTCTCCTGTACTTCTGGAATGGAAGCTCCAACACAAGATGGAGTCATCCTGGACATCAAAGGAAGCATGAGGGCTTTTAAAATTTTGCTTGTTTCTTGTTGCTACTGTTTGTGCATCTAAATTCTGTCCATACACTTTAAACTAACTCTAAAGCACATGCATATTGAACACTTAGGGTTTGTGAGAGCACTGATAGAAATTGTTGAAGGCTGTCACTATGTCCTGAATTCTGCTCCTCCTCATGGTTTTATCTTTGCCGATATAAAGTAATATCTGGTCAGGTCCTGAGGGTAAGTTCAGGCTCAGGTCCTTTCTGTGTCCTCCAAAGTGTTAGCACATAGTAAGTGCTCAAGAAACTGGCTGCTTGGTTGCTTTTGATTTGTGGCTGTATTCTAAAGCCTAGATATATACTAAAACATGGACTGCGCTCCTCAACTCAAGGCACCAGCATTATACTCATCTGAACCCAATGAGTTCTGATACAACATATGTTATTCCCCTAAACTTCTGCCTAGACCTCAGTGAGGTGGCTGGACATGGGCACCAGTTGGCCTTGAAGAATATATTTCCTTTCCTCCATATGATGAAGGGGCTCAGCTGATTGCCTGTTAAGGTTCCTTCACACTTTGACATTATGAGTTCAATTATCTAGTAGGGTCTGTCTTTGAATTCCTGATCTGTTCTCCTGGGATACTGGGGATCCTTGGGGTTTGCCTTGAACTAAGAACCACTCATTTCTGCAATCCCATTTTAAGGCTGCTCTCCTATTCGAAGCTCCTCATGTGAAATTGGAAGCAATTTAAAAGTCACCTTTTTTTCAAACTACATTTTTCTACTTGACACAATTTTAAAAGCTTTTAAAGTTACAATGAAGCCAGTGAATCTCTTGATTTTCATATTGCTGAAAGCTCCAGATGGCTTTTGCTGACTGGTAAATCTCCCAGTGACCAGTGCTATCCTTGCCTTGCTGATCATGAAAAAGTCCCAGGATCTCTGTAGGATCCAGCGGCAACAGCATGTAGTACTGAACATTAAGAACAGCAGCAGCAAGCCCTCTGGATAGTCCTGGACCTCTTCATGGTCTGTGGAGCACCTTGGCATCCATCATGTCCCCATGTCCCCCTGAGGTGGGTGGAGGAGTTTGTGTTATCCTCACTTTGCTGATGAGAAGACTGAAGCTCACAGTGATGGGTCCTCTTCTAGGTTACCCAGCAAGAAACAGTATCAAGGTGTCAAAAGCAGCTCTCCAGAACTTTCTTCTACAGTAGCCCATATGAAGTGCTTACTTTTGGCCGTATGAGTATGTTTTAGCCAAGATCTTTAACGCGGGTGACTTTAACCATGAGGGATGTTGTTCTAGATGAGGGCTTGACAAGCTTTTCTTTAAGGAGCAGGATGATAAACATTTTGGCTTTGTAAACCATATGGTCTCTGTGGCCAACTACTTGGCTCTGCCCTAGTAGCTCAAAAGCAGCCCTAGACAATATGTAAATGAGTTCAGTTCAATTGCTGAGTCATGTCCAACTCTGCGACCCCATGGACTGCAGCACGCCAGGCTTCCCTGTCCATCACCAACTCCCGGAGCTTACTCAAATTCACGTCCATTGAGTCAGTGATGCCATCCAACCATCTCATCCTCTGTTGTTCCCTTCTCCTCCTGCCTTCAATCTTGCCCAGCATCAGGGTCTTTTCCAGTGAGTCGGCTCTTCCCATCAGATGGAGAGAGTATTGGAGCTTCAGCTTCAGCATCAGTCCTTCCAATGAATATTCAGGGTCGATTTTCTTTAGGATTGACTCGTTTGATCTCTTTGCAGTCCAAGGGACTCTCAAGAGTCTTCTCCAACACCACAGTTCAAAAGCATCAATTCTTACAACACTCAGCTTTCATTGTGGTCCAACTCTCACATCCATATATGACTACTAGAAAAACCATAGCTTTGACTAGATGGACCTTTGTTGGTAAAGTAATGTCTCTGCTTTTTAGTATGTTGTCTAGGTTGGTCATAATTTTTCTTCCAAGGAACAAGCTTCGTTTAGTTTCATGGCTGCAGTCATCATCTACAGTGATCTTGGAGCCCAAGAAAACAAAATCTGTCACTGTTTCCTTTATTTCCCTATCTATTTGCCATGAAGTGATTGGACCAGATGTCGTGATCTTTGTTTTTTGAATGTTGAATTTTAAACCAGTTTTTTCACTCTCCTCTCACTTTCATCAAGAGGCTCTTTAGTTCCTCTTCACTTTCTGCCATAAGGGTGGTGTCATTTGCATATCTGAAGTTATTGATATTTCTCCCTGCAATCTTGATTCCAGCTTGTGCTTCATCCAGCCCGGCATTTTGCATGATGTACTCTGCATATAAATAAGCAAGGTGACAGTATACAGCCTTGATATACTCCTTTCTCAATATGGAACAAGTCCGTTGTTCCATTTCCAGTATGGTCTGGTATTCCCATCTCTTGAAGAATTTTCCACAGTTCAGTGAGACCATGTGCTATGCCATGTTGGGCCACCCAGGGCGGACGGGTCATGGTGGAGAGTTCTCAAAAATGTGGTCCACTGGAGAAGGGAATGGCAAATCACTTCAGTATTCTTCCATTGAGAACTCCATGAACAGTATGAAAAGGCAAAAAGATATGACACTGAAGGATGAACCCCCAAGTCAGTAGGTGCCCAATATGCTACTGGAGAAGAGTGGAGAAGTAGCTCTGGAAAGAATGAAGAGGCTGAGCCAAAATGAAAACAACACCCACTTGTGGATATGACTGGTGATGGAAGTAAAGTCTCATGCTGTAAAGAACAATATTGCATAGGAACCTGGAATGTTAGGTTCATGAAGCAAGGTAAGTCGGAGTGGTGAAATAAGAGATGGCAAGAGTGAACATCGACATTTTAGGAATAAGTGAACTAAAATGGACTGGAATGGGCGAATTTAATTCAGATGAACATTATATCTACTACTGTGGGCAAAAATCCCTTAGAAGAAATGGAGTAGCCCTCATAGTCAACAAAAGAGTCCAGAATGTAGTCCTTGGGTGCAATCTGAAAAAGGACAGAATGATCTCTGTTCGTTTCCAAGGCAAACCATTCAGTATCACAGTAATCCAAGTCGTATGTCCCAACCACTAATGTAAATGAGTAAGTGTGGTTTTGAGACAGTAAAAATTGAGTTGCAAATACAGTTGGTGGGCGAGATTTGGTCTATGGACTGTAGTTTACTCCTGATCTAGACAGTACAGAAGCTGTGCAGAACTTATTCCTGAGTTAATGTTACAACTATGCTTTGTTTTTTTACTTGCTGGCTAAGCCTGGCTTCGTAGGGTGCTCCCCTCTTTCCATCCTTCTCATGAGTAAATACTGACTTTTGTTTTTTTCCAGGTTTAAAGGGTTTAATAAGTTTACCCCTTCAATTCCTATTTGCAGCACCCAATATTCCTTTGGCTTCCAATATTCCAGGCTTCCCTGGTGGCTCAGATGGTAAAAAATCTGCCTGCAGTGCTGGAGACCCAGGTTCAATCCCTGGGTTGGGAAGATCCTCTGGAGAAGGGAATGGCAACGCAGTCCAGTGCTCTTGCCTGGAGAATTCCATGGACAGAGGAGCCTGGTGGGCTACAGCCCATGGGGTCTCAAAGAGTTAGACATGACTGAATGGCTTACCCACAATACTCCTTTGAAACATCAGACAGACCCTGAAGTGGCCAGCAGTCAAGTTCAGACCTCCAGAGTTTAAAAGTTCAGGTTCTTTGAGCATTCCGTGTTGCAGTGGCACTTGTCCGAAATTGGTACCTCCCTGTCTTTGGTGGCTCTTTAAATGTACCAGTGAAAAAAGCATTTTCCCCTTAAAGGTGAAGAAGGAAAATCATTCCTCAAACCCAGCGGAGATCTGGCTGTGAGGTCTTTCTTCTGTCCCGTGTCTTCAAGCTCGTGTTTTGTTTTTTGTTTTTGCAGTCGAGCAAGAGACCAAAATCTAACCTGAGTTACAAGAAACAACTCAGTGAAGGCTATAAAGGGAGTGACCAGGAGCAGCGGAGCCTCCTGTCCCTCCCACATCCAATATATGTGCTTCACAGGAAAACAAAAATAACAGGTCCACCAAATACAAACATTTCGAATTACAAAAATCTATTCATCCAAGAGTGGTGGAAGGCAGGAAGGGGAAGTGAGAGGGGAAATGGCACAGGGAGAAAGAGTATTCAAATCAGTTCAGGCATGGGGCTGGCAAATGCTAGAAAAGAGCTGCAGAAAAACCTGTGGTCCTTTCAGACTCACCGGTGTTTAAAATCCATACTGGTTGGTATCAGGAAGATTCTACCTTTTACATGCTCCAGAGACAAAAATCTGGATTCCTCAGAGAGAATGGAGTGTGGGCAGGGCCCTTGGCAGGGTAGGCCCCACCTTCCCTGGGAGGGGATGAAGGTGAGCCAGGAAAAGAGCTGCCACAGTGTCTTTCTGATCCCACCCACCTACTCTGGATGGTGGGTGACCAACTTAGTGGCCCGCAGCAGCCTTCAGTTTGGCAGGAGTTGGGTGTGGTGATGGGAATTCTTCTGCCGAAGTAGAGCTACTCAGGGCCGACTGCAGGTAGGCTGTCTTGTGGAAGAGTCTTTTGCTTAAGAAAACTGCCAAGGAGAAGAGGCACAATTGGAACAGGTATGCTTTGTCAGGGGTCTTTGCTTCATTGGTGCTGATAATGAATAAAGGAAACAGAATAGAGAAGAGGCAGCCACTGACAATGCAGGAGGACTGCATTGCTCTGAGGAAAGCCACGGGCAAACCAAATCCAAAGTAGTAAGGCCAATTTCTCCCCATGTTTGGCAACCGCTGGTGCATTTCAATTCCTTTATTGAACCAACGATATTCGAAGCAGTATAGTGAGTAGAGTAGAGACATATGCAGGAGATTAACCAGCTGGCCAATAAGATGGATGGGAAAGAGACTCACAAACATCCCTTGGAGGAGGAAGAGGGCCTGAAGCAAGTGGTTGAAGAGCATGTCAGCAATTATTTTGCTGATACTAGGGAATGGGTGAGGCTTCTGCCCCGATACCGCTAACGCCAGCCAGGTCGGCTATATCCTGAAACCAAATCGTGTTGACGACTTTGTTGAGCACAAAGAGGGGCAGCACCCAGAGAGCACTGAAAAGTGATGTAAGGAAGAACTCCAGCCATGACCAGACATCCCCATGTAGTGATGGATCACCAATAATCTGGGCCGTTACTGACTGAAGGACAGGAATAAACACTCGAAAAAATAAGAGGAGACTGAACCAGAAAACTCCACCATTCCAAGCGCAGCACTGAAAAATTCTACTAGCAATATGTGGTTCACTCTCTTGCTTCCTTTCTATGCTCTGGGCTCTCCTCTGAGCCAGGACACGGCTTGCCTTCTTCAACGCTACTCTAGTCTCTTTTGCTGAATTCAAGCATTTAGCTTTGAGATGGTACAAATTCCCCAGATGGAGTCTTTTGATTCTCCTGGCAAGTCCTGCAGGAAGGTTTTGACACTGTCAGCCATCTCTTTACTGCCCAAACTACCAACTACAGAAAGAAGAGAGAAGTGTCCCGAGATATTTCATCATGAAGGACCCGAGAGCTTCGCCGTCGCAGCTCTGGCTCCAGCCAGGCCCCTCGCCCACTACAGGCCAGCTCAGCTCCTCTGAGCCCCTCCGTGCCCTGCTGCCTGCTCTAGCGCAGATGCTGCCAGGGCTGGGGCTGGTGCACCCGCACTGAATCCTGGTTATTTTAAGCTACCTGTGGAAATGGTTTTCCTTGACAATATTTGATTTAGGAGTAGGCATGTGACCTGCTTTTGCCCAAAGAGACACCTGGGACAATCTGCTGGGGGACTTGCAGGAAAAACTTCCCCACTCTTGAACCTCCAGGTTTCTCCTCTTCCTCTAGACATGCACTCTCTAAAATGATAGCCACTAGACACATGTGGCTAATTATAATTAAATTAATTAAAATTAAGTGAAGTTAAAAATTCAGTTCCTCAGTCACACTAGTTACATGTCAAGCGCTCAGTGTTTACCCGGGGCTAGTGGCTGCCTTATGGGACAGTGCAGACACAGTATTTCCATCGTTGCAGAAAGTTCTATTGGATAATGCTGTGCCTGGATATTTTCAGTTTGGATTTGATGCTGAAACAGTGGTAGCCATCTGAAAAACACTGAAAGGGGGTAGAGATCTCAAGTGAAAATGGAGATAACCTGAAGTTTTGAAAGGTTGTCTTCCTTGATAGCTCAGTTGGTAAAGTATCTGCCTGCAATGCTAGGAGACCCTGGTTCAATTTGTGGGACAGGCTACCCACTCCAGTATTGGGCTTTCCTTGTGACTCAGCTGTCAAGAATCTGCCTGCAATATGGGAGACTTGCATTCAATCCCTGGGTTGGGAAGATCCCCTGGAGAAGGGAAAGGCTACCCACTGCAGTATTCTGGCCTGGAGAATTCCATGGACAGTATAGTCCACGGGGTCGCAAAGAGTCGGACACTGAGTGACTTTCCCTTCACTTTGAAAGGTTGAGTCCCTAAACTAACAGTATCTGCAGGATGAAAGAACAGAAGGCTGTAGAGGGTGTGGGTCTTCATAAAGGTTTACATTTGTCACATCATTTTAAATACTTTGTGTGGGACTTTCCTGGTGGTCCAGTGGCTAAGACTCCACAATCCCAATGCTGGAAACCTGCATTCGATCCCTAATCAGAGGACTAGACCCCACATGCTGCAACTAAGAGTTCACATGCCACAACAAAGATTGAAGGCCCCATGTGCAGCAACTCAGACCTGGCTCAGCCAAATAAGTATTTTTAAAAGAGCGTCATGTGTTACCTTCGTGAGTCCTGACAGTAGCTACAATCAGGTCTTAATCCTTCATTTTTTAAATGAGGGAACTGAGGCTTGGACAGTTGGAGCCACTTCACATAGCTGAAAAGTAGAAGTGGTAGCATTCTCGAGAGCTGTACCATAAAAAAGACTGAACACTTAAGAACTGATGCTTTCAAGCTGTAGTGCTGGAGAAGACTCTTGTGAGTCCCTTGGACTGTAAGGAGATCAAACCAGTCAATCCTAAAGGAAATCAACCCTGAATATTCATTGGAAGGACTGATGCTGAAGCTCCATTACTTTGGCCACCTGATACAAAGAGCTGACTGATTGGAAAACACCCTGATGCTGGGAAAGATTGAGAGTAAGAGGAAAAGGGGGTGACAGAGGATGAGATGGTTGGATGGCATCACTGACTGAATGGACATGAGTTTGAGCAAACTCTGGGAGACAGTGAAGGACAGGGAAGCCTGGCGTGCTACAGTCCATGGGGTTGCAAAGAGTTGGAGATGACTAAGTGACTGAACAACAACAGCAGCAGCATTGTAGAACTTGGGTCCTTAACTACTCCCTCAATATTTAGTCCCTGAAGCAGTTGAAAATGTTACTTTTACACAATTTTTACTGAAACTTTGCTGTATTCATTTATCTTGTGATGGATTTTTACCTCCAAAGGACTGGATAAAGATTGAGACATCTGAGGAATAAAAGCAATAGTTTCGCTGATTTAATCTATTAAGAAGTAAGTTGATGTTCCAAGAGAACATGCTGTTTGAAACGTACCGAGATGTGGGTACATCTTTACTTCAAGGAAATAAGAAGAAACAGATTGATCTTGGCAAGAAACCTCATGTTCACAAGATCACAGTGCTGTAAAAAACCACCAAGGTAAATTGAGGATGCCTTTGCAATGATGCTTGTGGCAGTTGTGCTTGTTTTTAATGTGTCTTATATGACCTACGCCCTTGCCTCTTCTTTCCCTTTAGGAATGCAAACAACATAAAGTTTGGATTAGTAAAGAACTTTCAGTGATAGAATATTTTTCAAGGTAGAAATTTAAAACTTTCAAGTGAGTTGCATAATATCACTAAAATGTAAACTGCGGCCAGGGGTTTTGTTTTATTCCCTGCTTATATTTTATTCCCTGCTTTATACCCCCAGTGTCTCGTATACAGTAGGCCTTGAAAAATTGGAATAAATGACCAAGCTTTGGGCAAATCCCTTCATGTTCCTGAGATTATTCCCTCCCTTGTAGACTGAGGGACTTGGACTGATTTGGTATCTAGTCTTTTCCAGACCTATGGCTTATGTTGTAATACTTTTCTTCCAGTGAACTCCAAGTCCTAAAAGATAATATCTTTCAAATGATTTAAGTAAAATTTTCCTCCCTTTTTTGTGTTGAGCAAAGACAACAGAAATAACTGTATCCAGTGTTTGTGATCAGCAGTAGAAAACCAGGAGAAAGCTAATTTCAAATAAAGATCACACACTTTCCTCATGCATCCTATGGTGGGTAAATAAACGATTTTTGAAGTAAAGAAATATGGTGTAAGTGACTACCTTTGCCACTTTTCTGGATTTACAATATCCTACTGGGTCAGCTCAAGTCTCCTTCACCTGTGAAATGGTTTCTGTGAACTTCCATTTCCTGATGTGTAATACAAAATGATGGAACCCATGGTCTTTGTAGGAAATGTTGCTAAGCTAAGGAAACTTGCATTAGACACAGTGTTGTAGTAGATACTCTGACTATTTAAGCATTAGTGAATAGATAGGAATGTTTTAGAATTAGAATGGAAATGACATCATACAAGTCTTAGAAACTACATGATTTTTAAAAAATGCTCCTCTGAAAATTATTTATATCACATTAAGAAAAACATTTGCATTAAGAAAAACATTTGCATTAAGAAAAACAGTTTATTATATAAACTTTATCCAAGGACACAAAATCATATAGGTGGAAACTGTGATAAAAATACTTTGTAAATGTAATATAATTTCATTTAAAATAGTTGCCCCCATTTTACAGATGAATAAATAGAAGCAGAGAGATGCCAGAAATTTACTCATGGCAGAGTCAGCATTTTAACCTCTCCCTTAAGAGCCTAGTCTCTTATTCACATTTAAAGTCAGTTAAGGAGGCATGCTCATTCATCCTTTGGAAATAGAGTAGTCTGGATCACTCTCTCAGGGAAGATGATATTTGAGCAATATTTGAAAGAGACACCAGGGCAAACCAAGAGGGCAAACCAAGAGGTTCTCTATGGCAAAAGTATTTCAGGCAGAGGGAGCAGCAAGTGCAAAGGCCCTGAGGTGACGCTATGCTTGGTGTGTTGATGAGACAGCTGGGATGCCAGAGTGACTGAGGGGAGGGCCAGGGAGCTGAGGTCTGGATGGAGGGCCATGTTTCACGGGCATGGAGGTAGATTCCATGAAGATGCCTGGACATAATGCCAGCATTCGATAGAGGCACACTCCCTCGCTGCCTCTTGAAGCACTAAGCAGCATTTACATATCAGACTAAAAAGCTCCAGAAGCTATGAGCCTTTAGAAGTAGAGTGAACCCAAGTCGTGGCTAGCATTTTACAATGGAAAGCACAACCCAAGTACTCCATTATCTGCACTGGCCTTGACCAGAAGCCTAGATTACTGTCTATATGTCTTAACTGCACAGACACTGGGAAGTGGGGGATGATGCTGTCATATCCCTCACCTGTCAGAAATAGTTTACTTCAAGACTCTCCTCCTTCCTAAAGTGCACATCCTTCCTGGTGGAGCAGGGTGGATGGCCAGCAGATCAGTGGCCCATCGTTGTTTTAGATCACAGCCCAAGGTGAGAAGCAGCCCAATGTAGTAGGGCTGGAAAGGCTAGGTTCAGACCCTAGCTCTATCCCTTTCCATGTTATTTGACCTCCCTGTGCCTCAGCTTCCCCATCTGTAAAATGGGGATTACTTTCCAAGTAATATTTTCATGAGGACTGTGAGATAATATTAAAGTGCCGGGTCATAGTAATGCTGTATACATGCTTGTTAACTTAAAATAGACTTTCTTTTGGGACTCTATTCTTCCCGGAAAAAAAATGCATGTAAATACACACAAAATGTATCTCCTAGATTGTCTGCTAGATTTATTAACCCCTGAAAGAGACCAGATCAGCTCTGGAGTGGTTCTCCTATCCTCACCCAGGAGAGGAGCAAGACCCAGAGGCTGGGGGATCAAGAACACATTTCACTCTTCCCAATTTGTCCAAGGCCCACCTACAATTGCCAGTTGTTTGCACTTGGGGAAATTCCATCAGCTAGGAGCTGAAGTTTTCTTTAGTGATGTCATTATTAATTGTTTAATAAAAACGTTATGTCAGTATTTATTGAGCACTGTGACGTGAGATGGTCACAGTTCAAGTAAACACATTTCGGTTGTGTCACTGTAGAAATGTTTTCATTCATTTTGTCTGTTATATAGTAAAGTCTGAAAAATATGCTTCTTGGAAGAGTCCTTGAGAGTTAGTATCATAAAAAATATTGTTTTGTTTGGGGTTCCCATATAAGAGTGCCTAAGGCGTGGTACCTTGTTTTGAATCATCTCATTGAAACAGTAATTCAATCCAGAGAAGGACTGTCACTGGATTACAAATTTTAGTTGGGTCTAAAATATTCATGCTAACGGGTCTAGTCATTCTTTTTAGATCCACTCCTAAAAGATTAAGCCTTTATCTTTCCCATCCAACTTGGGGTGGGGTGATGTGCTGGGAGTAAAGAGTTATTACAACAGTCTCGGGTATAAAGACAACCAACTGTCTCCCATTTGAAGTCTTACATTTCCCACATATCAAATAGCAGAAGAAAAAGAAAAACCTCAGAAACCTCACACATGACCTTGTATGACTTTGGTGCAGGTTGTTTTGAGTTGATACCAGGAATCAGGAGTGAGGGAGCAGGAAGAGAGCATTAGGAACACAGGAAAGGTCAATAAAGGTATAGTATTGAGATCGTTGTGGCAGGAGATGCTTGTTTGTTTGAATAGCCATTTTTGTGTTCCTTTGGAAGATATGTTCGGCAAGGTGGAGTGACAGTTGTGGTTACTACTCCAGAGGGCAGATTCTGAGCAGTAGCCATCTAAGAAGTATTAAGTCATTCCTTCATGGACTCTGCCTCACTGCTTTCAGATCTGCCCATCTTTCCCCTGCTGTGCTTTGTATCACAGGGACCTGACCCCTTGCAGTATTTGCATTAAATTCCTGCTCTTGAACTACCTGTCATGTGTTTCTGATAGAGACTCCTTAATGATGTCGTCAGGCAACCCAAACATTTTGAACATCTATCACATACAAAGCTCTGCACTGGATTACCGAAGATAATAAAGCATCAGGCAGTTTAGCATTTAGTTGGGGAAACAAGACATACAAGGGAAAAGTTAAATATTAACAGTGCCCAGTGGTATACACCCAAGTGCTAAGTAAATGGTGGAGTCAGTGAATACACTTTTAAGATAGAGGAGAGAGCCATATCCATCAGTTTCATGCCAGAGCATGCTTTCAAGGACTAGAAAGCTGACAGAGGTCATCTGAAACTTCCAATTTTGGAAGGGTAAAATTTTGGAATTTTATTTGAAATCTGATTTTTAAATGTTGGTAAGTAATTCATACTTTCAAAAACTTCAGTTTGAGTCCCATCATGTGGGCAAGATAGAACAACGGAGCTCAACTGGAATTGTGGCCAGTGGTATGCATTTGGTGGCTGGCTCGCTGAACTGGGGGAGAAGTCAAATGTGAAGAATGTTAGGATCCTTTCCAATTAAGAAGATTCCGGCTCCTAACATTTCACTTAAGTGTGAGGCGATCAAGATCTGGGTTTAGAAGTGGGCAGTGTGCATGGGAAGAAAGAGATGAGAGAGAAATTAGGGAATATTAGTAATAATACTCCACATTTTATGGTCTACAGTTAATCATGGGAAGCAGAATAGAGGCCCAGAGGGTAGCCTCTGAAATCAGACTGCCGGGGTTCAAACCCCAGCTCTACAGAGAATTCTGAGGGAGGCCTGGAACAATTCACAGAACCTTGCCCAGCCTTAGTTTCTCAAACACTAAAAAGGACTGATTCTAAGGAATCCACATATTTCATACAGTTGTTGGCTGATTAAATAATAAAATATGTATGAAGCCCTTCATGTGTCAAGCCTGGCTCACAGGAAGCATCAATCAGTGTTCACTATCATCGCACACATCATTTCTCTTTAATCCTTGCAAAAGCTCGCTGCTATGGTAAGAAGAGTGCATGGGATGGATGACTGGATCTGGGGGTGGGAGGTGGAGAATGGGAAGAGTCAGGAGTGAGACTGGTTCGTAAACTCAGCTATATTGCTGAAACTAACTCTAGGGTTCTGGGCCCTTCACTTTACCCCTGTGGGATTTTTTCTTCACAAAGTGTGGTTCCTTGCAACTCATATTCTCTATAATTTAAAAAAATTGAATTTTTGAGTTAAGAGGAAAAATAATGACTACCCAAAGATGTCCCCTCCTAATACCTGGAACCTTAAATATGTAGCCTTTAAGGGATTTTGCAGACATGATTAAAGATCAGGACTATCTGATGGAGAGATGATCCTGGATAGCCTGGGTGGGCCCAATCTAATCACTTGCATTCTTAAAAGTGGAAGAGAGAGGCAGAAGAGTGATTCAGAGGGATGCTACATGAGAAGGACTCCCCCACCACATCCACTGTAGCTAGCTTTGAAGATGCAGGAATGGAGCATGAGCCAAGAAATGTGGGTGGCTTCTAGAATTGAACTTACAGCCAGCAAGAAAATGAGGACCTGGGTGCTCCAACTGCAAGGAACTTTGATTTATCCAAATAAGGAGGACACACATTTTCCCTCAGCCTCTAGAAGGGAATGCAGGCTGTTGACACCCTGATTTTAGTCTGACAAGACTGACCAGACCAGGTGGACTTCTGACCTGCAGAACTCAAACATAATGAATTTGCATTGTCTTAAACCATTAAATTCATGGTAATTTTTTAAAGCAGCAGCAGGAAACTAACATACTAAAGTTTCCAGCTTAAATTGTTCAGCTGGTGTTACTAAGTCAAGCACACTGCTTGCTGCACAACAGGCCACTAAGTCTACAGACAAGTGTTGAGGCAAGGAATAACAACTATTTGGCAAGACAGCAGACCCGAGAAGATGGCAGACTAATGTCTCAAAATAACCATTTTATGGGGTCTGGATGCCAGGTTCTTTTATAGAACAGAGTTGGGGGAGGTGAAGTAAAGGAAAAATGCCATTTATCTTTAAAAATAGGGGGTATATTAATTTCTTTTCTGCAACCATTCCCAGGTGGGCAGGGTCAGATTGTCTCCCTGATAGCTGAACAAAGGAACTTTAACAGTGAGAAAGAAGAGCAGGGTTCCCTGAGGAAGGCCATTATGTATGATTATATTAACAAAAGCAATGAAAAGCAAAGGTTACAGTCAAAAGAAACAGATCCAACATGGAGTCAAAGTTGTCTATTCCCTGTTAACATTTCCAGCAGTCTATCAAATTCAAGAATGATTAGGTATGGAAATGCTGTGGGGTGATGAGGAACTAATTCTTAGTTATGTAGGGTTGGAGAGGCAATGAGAGTAAGGTGTTCACATGGCAGTACTCAGACCACACTTGGTCATGTGGGATTGGATTTGAGGAAGTGGTGGCAATAACTTTGAAAGAATGTGCCAGGGAGGTGATGTAGGGAAAGAGACTCCATGGAGGAGAGGAGGGGGGAAGTTTCTTGAGTTGCCAGTTCCTCCATTTGACTTCCATTCAAACCTTAGCCATGCCAAACTCCTGTTCATCACAATTGGAATATATGGACTTTGTTTTTAAAAGATCACTAGGGAGTCATATTGAGTAAATTTTATAGACAGATCACAATAATTTTATTTATGGACTTAAATCAACACTTCAATAAATGAATAATGCTTTGAAATTTGCTTTTTCTAAGTTTCCAAAGGAAAGTCTGAAAAATTTAAGTGTTTTTCCTTTCCTTGCTTGTGAATCTTTTTAACAATGGAAATGTTTTGTCTCATAAGAGTGGCATGGAACTCAAATATATGACTCACTGGAAATGCCGATCACCTCTTTGCTAGTAACAAATGGGAAGTGAGTTAGGAGAGAGCCCAAGAGAAACAGAGGCTGATACTCAGGAAAGTGGAAGGCCTATGGGGACATCTCTATGTTGAACCAGGAGGAGTGATGTGGAGCATTATAATGAGAGACAGAAAAAGTGAATAAAATGTTAGTCATTGATAATTGGGCCATTAGAAGGGGGAAAAAAAGCGAAAGGAAAAAAAGTGGACAATAACAATTTAAAAATCTCTAGCTTATATTTACTGGATTCCCTCCCTTCATCAGTGTAGGTCTCTGCTGGGAGCCCTGTAGGCTGGGCTGGTCTAGCCTTTGATCTGGGTTTTGATCAGGTTTTTCTTGAGCGTGAGTCCATGCCTACCACACCTGTCTACCCAGAGATGGCCCAGTAAAGTTCCCTTCTCTACTCTAGCTCTCCTGTTACCCCTGAGTTGTCCATTTCCTCTAGCATCTAAGAAGGAGGTAAAACGCAAATCAGCCCCTTTCCCTGTGGGTACATAGTTCTCATCAAAGGATTTTGCAATGGAGAAGGTAGAAACCATTGGTGACTCAGGTCAGCCACTGGGCAAAATTAAAAAGGAAGCAATATTATCCTGTGTTGTCCTTCCTTCAGCATCACTCTCCATCCCTTTTTCCTGATCTCAGCTTTTCCTCAGTGCTGTTCCCTGTCTGTGCCATGTTCCCACCCCCACTCTACTTCACCTGCCTAAACCAATGTGTCATTTTCAGGTAGCCCATACTGAATGTTGATTCGTCCCAGAAATTTTCAACATGGCTCAGGATGGTAGATCTTTGCTACATGATAAGGCTTCAGCCAACTGGAATTAATTCATTCTAAGCTGTGAATGACTTATTTCCCCTTAGTGCTCCCAGGAGCATTCTCAAAGATAAAATCCTGTTAATGCAACAGACTCTTGGTTGGTGGAATATTAAGGTAGCATGAGGGATATATTGAAGGACTGAGAAGAGGCAGTGCCAATTAAATTAGAGAATCAAGGCACTAACTACTCTGCATTATCCACTTGAACACTCATTCAGTGTGCTTTCAAGCAGAACTGGGTTTTATTTATCCCAGAAAATAATCAGTACCCTAAAATCACTGTGGATGCTGATTGCAGTCAGGAAATTAAAAGACGCTTACTCCTTGGAAGGAAAGTTATGAACAACCTAGACAGCATATTAAAAAGCAGAGACATTACTTTGCCAACCAAGGTCCATCTAGTCAAGGCTATGGTTTTTCCCGTGGTCATGTATGGATGTGATAGTTGGACTGTGAAGAAAGCTGATCGCCGAAGAATTGTTGCTTTTAAAATGTGGTGCTGGAGAAGACTCTTGAGAGTCCCTTGGACTGCAAGGAGATTCAACCAGTCCATCCTAAAGGAAATCAGTCCTGAATATTCATTGGAAGGACTGATACTAAAGCTGAAACTGCAATACTTTGGCCACCTCACGCGTCGAGTTAACTCACTGGAAAAGAGTCTGATGCTAGGAAGAATTGGGGGTGGGAGGAGACGGGGACTACAGAGAATGAGATGGCTGGATGGCATCACCGACTCAATGGACATGAGTTTGAGTGAACTCCGGGAGTTGGTGATGGATAGGGATGCCTGGCGTGCTGTGATTCATGGGGTCGCAAGAGTCGGACATGACTGAGCGACTGAACTGAACTGAACTGAACCACCGTTTAAGGAAAATAGGTTCCCACAAGTTACCAGGTATGTTTCACTGTGCAATTTGAGTTTTTAGTATTCTTTTTAATTGTGTATCAGATACTACTATGGAAATAACCATTCCTTTGTAACTAAAAACAGTTTTAAAATTTATAAGGTAATACCCTTATGTGGGTTAGAGTTTGGGAAAGTAATAGTCATATACTGCAAAGGGCAGTATAAATTGGTTTGTTTTCTGTAGGTCATCTTGGCAATCAAAATTCATGGAATTTCTGAAGGAAATAACTGAGTGTATATGCAAAAATTTACCAAGAGGATTTCTTGCAGCATTTTTGTAATCATTACAAATTTTACACACTAAAATGTCCATAAAAGGATGTTTGTTATCTAAATTAGTGGCACATCCAATCAATGAAATGCAATGCAGTCATCACAAAATTATATTGGGGATAATGGTTAATGATACAGCACAATGTTTAGGATATAGTGTTATGAGAAAAATCATGTTACAAATACAAATTTGTGACATGATCTTATTGTACATTTTTGTTGCTCAGTCGTATTCGACTCTTTGCGACCCCATGAACTGTAGCACACCAGGCTTCCCTGTCCTTCACTATCTCCCAGAGTTTGCTCAAACTCACGTCCACTGAGTCAATGATACCATCCAACCATCTCATTCTCTGTCACCGCCTTCTCCTCCTGCCCTCAATCTTTCTCAGCATTGGGGTCTTTTCCAGTGAGTCAGCTCTTCCCATCAGGTGGCCAAAGTATTGGAACTTCAGCTTTAGCATCAGTCCTTCCAGTGAATATTCAGGGTTGATTTCCTTTAGGATTGACTGGTTTGATCTCCTTACAGTCCAAGGGACTTGCTAGAGTCTTCTCCAGCACCACAAATTTATATGTATTATCTCTGAATGGTGAAATTATAGGTCATTTTAATTTTCTTCTTTTTGTTTATCTGTGTTTTCTGAAGTTTCTCTAATAAGTGTATTCATTTTCATTGAGGAAAAATAGAATTACTTTTCTTCTAAGGAATCTGAGCATCCTTTCAAAATAAATAACTCAGCAGTTCTTATAGTTTTTATACCCAGAGACGTTTGATCTAGTTTAACTCAGAATAAATAAGTGGTTTAATAGAGGTATAAATTCTGTGCTAATAGGTATAAAAAAGAAATATAGTTAAGAGAAGTTTAATTTATGCAGGTATAGACATTTACACATTCAATGAACATTACCAACAGCCAAAGTTCTTAGTCATCATTTTTAGTTTAAAATGTACTAGCCCATTATATAACAAATATATAGAGCACTGTCAATAGTTAAATTGGAACAATTGCTTCACCAGAGATAAATCTTTTTGGAGAATTGATAAAACTGATTGTTGAAAATAATAGTAAAATATCATACTGCCCTCTTTTGGTAGCTATTTGTAATTCATTTTACATTCACTCCCATTAAAGATGTTAATGTACAAATTCATGCACTAACTAAACCAATTTTGTTGATTTAAAATTTTTTTCATTGAAGTGTAGTTGATTTACAGTCAATGTTGTGTAAAAATAGCAAAGTGATTCAGCTATATATTCCTTTTCAAATTCTTTATAGGTTATTATATTGAATATTGTTCCCTGTGTTATACAGTAGGTCCTTGTTGTTTATCTACAAACTAAACTAACTTTAAATCACCTTTTTCCTCAACAGAACATGCTTACAATTCCAGTTTGCTGTCACCATCTGGTAAGATTGTTATTTCATGACTTTGGGGGCATTTCAGGAAAATATTCTAAAAGTTCTCCATGCAATGTCAGATCCAGAAAAATTGTTTTCTTGCATGAAGCTTAATTAAATTCTGTCATTAAACCTACACCTGAGAAATCAATAGCAAAAGACAACAGGACAGGCATACCTATCCCCCCACATTGTTAGGCAGCTGGCGACTAAATTGGATTTTCATCACAGCAGCTACTAATGTTTTTCCATGTTCTTTTTAGTATTCTAGTTCATAAGTCTCCTGAAGAGTATCAAGAACATAAACATGCTGAATGTTCCTATAGAGCATTGCAATGTTCTCTTAAATAGACTTCCTTAGCACCACACTAAATGAATATCTTTCAAAAGGGTTAGGACTCATGAGAATGGGAAGGCAAATGAATTAAAAAATTTATAGCTGGGACCCACCTTGGCAGGAACCAGGAACAGAACCTACATTTGAGACTGTCGGCTGTAATGGGACCTCAGGGATAAAGTGGTTCCTCCATCCCTTAGTTAATGACACAGTGATGCCTGTAATAGTTGAGTAACTTATTTAATTTCACATAGCCTTTTGCCTCAAGAGGCAGCAGGTAGTTTCTCTGACTCCTCCTTCTGTATTTCTCTCTTTCTGTAACATATATGTTAACAATCTTTTGTTACAGAACAATCTATTTTTTTTTTTTTTGTATAAGGAGTGAGTCAACTCATGTTCTGTCCTTAGTTGCATGAAAATGAGTTTCTACTGTTATTAATTCATTCACTTAAATTAGTAATCACTGTTACTGCTCATGCACATACTTCATGCCTAGGAGACTTCCAACACTCATTCTGTTTCCAGTCTTACAGTATGCTGCTGCTGCTAAACCACTTCAGTGGTGTCCGACTCTGTGTGACTCCATAGACGGCAGCCCGCCAGGCTGCCCCATCCCTGGGATTCTCCAGGCAAGAACACTGGAGTGGGTTGTCATTTCCTTCTCCAGTCTTACAGTATAGGGATCATCATATTCACGTTCTAGATGAGGAAACTGATGGTCAGACAGGATGAAACTTGCTCATTCTCTGGAGCTACACAACTTGGGTTTGAATTTGGCCACTACCCTCCCATCTCCATTGCTAGCTGTGTGACTTTGGACAAGTTCCTTCACCTTACTGTGCCTCAGTTTCTTCATCTATAAATAGGGGAGAATAACAGTACTTACTTCATAGGGAAGTTGTGAAAATGAAATGAGATAACACATGTGCCCGGCACAGAGTAAACCCTCAGCAAGTAATAATGATTGTTATTATTAAGTCATCAGGCAAAGATTCAGACCCAGGATGGCAAATCTCCAAAGCCCAAGCTCTTTTTACTAAGCTAGTTTCCTCCTTCGTTGTTACACTTCTAAGATAAAATGAATCACTGTATTTTTCTTGTGCTTCATTAGCCTTCTTAGACTTAATCATAGTGATATCTTTGCAAAGCCCTGTTTGTATGGAATGAGGTCGGGGTTTGGAAGCATACATGGATGCTAGGCACAATCTTGGGGCTCAAGGGGGAAAGCCAGCACACATCCAGGGATGGACAGACAGCTGTGCCTGCAGGCCTCTTTGGGTGGTGTCACCATTCAGAAAAATGAGTAGTCATTCATTAAAACCCAGCTTTGGCCAATTATATTGTTCTGCCCCCAAAATAAAGGATTCTGTATTCACACTTTGAATGTTGTTGCTCAAGAACTGCCTTGCTTCTCAAGAAATATATTTGGTAAATTTTAAAAATGTAGTTAAATAAATAAATGAAAGAACTAAAAAAATGTAGTAAATGACAAAATTTGGAAGCAATAATGTAGGACAGACAGGGTGTGTGTGTTTCAGCCAACGCATGAGTGGTCTAAAACAGACAGGCCAGCCAAGTTCCTTGACACACCCAGATGTTGTCTTACCAACTGAATGTCAGGCTCCCTACTGCAAAGCTTGTTTTAGTTGTAAACTGTTTATTTGCCCTGTGTATATGGAGAGGTCAAGCTATTGGATCTTTTTAATATTTAAACATGCAAAGAGTGTGTAATTGACCGACCTCTTAGTGTAAGTGGAGTTATTCCACAGGAAATTTACAGTCTGATTGATTGCCTTAATAGCAGCCGTATTTTAAAATAACTTACCAGGAAATTATGTTAGGTAGTACACTATTGAGTGATAGCAATGTTGTTTTTTTAAATCCTAAATTCACTGTGAGTAGAATTACCAGGTGTGATTATAAACAGAGTAGAACCTATGTGTCAAATTATTAAATTATAACATGTCTAGAACTGTCTGGCTGAAAAAAATTTGATAATACTTTGTTGTGGTCCCTAAACTTATTTCTATAATATTCTATAGGTCACAGCCGACTCTGCAGTCATGAGTCTTATGTTGGCTGTGAAATGAAACAGTTATATTTATTTCATCTCCTAGGTCCTTTCTTTGTGATTTTCTGATAAAATGTATATTCACTGAGTGTTTATGGGACTTACAGATTTAACTAGATATTGGTCTGATAGCGTGTTGTCTACTTTTCATAATTATATCTCAAAAGTTCTAACTCCTTAAAATTCAGTAAATAAATTTGTTTCAAAGTATTTATTGGAATTTTTTTTCTCCTGCAGCTGAATCATCTCTCGTTGATTTTGTCCCCTACTCCAATGGTACTCCAGGCAAGATTTTGAAAAAAATTAACCTAGATTTACCCCAACTTATTAAGTTTTGATTTAATTATACTTTTGTCTTATCTTTTTTCTTTGGGATAAAAGAGGTTGAAACTACAAGCCTAAATGGTAAGAAGTTTTCTAAAGCAAGTAAAAATTGAACCCTTAATATAATGAATGAATGTGTAATGAATGACGTTGAAAGCTTCCTTATTCAAATAACAAACATGAACACAAAAAATCCCCCAGACCCTCAATCCTGGAGAGCAACCTAGACTTTCTAGTTTATCATGGAGGGAGAACAGTGTCTGCCACTCCAACTATTCTCTGGAAGGAAAGAACTATCAATCACATTTTGAGAGCCTTCCTTACTTTTCTGAACCATGCCAACACACTGTCCAGGACAGCTGGTTTAAATGGGAAAAGCACATCCAGTGACTTTAATATGATTCAGCCTGGAGTTAGAGGCACAGAGTGTTCAAAGACAGCCTTTTACAGATGATTTTATCAGTTTTTAAATAGTATCAAATACCAAAAAAACAAAAAAACAAAAAACCCCAACACTCTGGCTTCAGGAAAAGAGCAAAGAATTGGGCTGAATTCGAGGGAGGTGGGCAAGGCAGCACACTCTGTTCCCTTCCTCTGTGGGTAGACAGCTTCCATCTTACTGCAGTCAAAACCCAACACTGCACAGTCCCTTAGTTAAGATGAAATCTCACCATGTGGTTGGTGGTTAAGGAGCTAAACAATTAGAGATGCAATGCATGCTGATCAAAACTGGTTTAAATTCACATTTGGTCCAGTGGGAAGGGCCAGACATTATCATTTTTATGTGCAATTACTTTTTTATAGTGAAAGAACATCTTCAAAATCACTTTGGCAATAGTTTTTAGATCCCATTTATGTGGGTTTTTTTTTAAAAAAGTATGATAATGCATATCTTTTTTCCCCTTTAAGTTTCATCCAGAATAATAAATTTAGAAGGATTTTCATTTAAAGAAATACCAGTAGGGTAGATTTTAAGTAAAACAAGATCAAAATGAGATTACCTTAAAAATTAGTTGAATACCATGTTCAAGATCCCCGAATTTAAAGTAGAATTCCTTAAAGATTGCTTTATAAGAGTATACCATTAGGTACAAATGCATTAAGCATCTGCAGGGCTATGTATTAAAGTTAGTACTAACTGTAGAAGTGTCATATCCCTTAGGGACTTTCATTATGATAGAGAAAAAAGGGGATAAAATATTAAGCAACATCAATGAGTTTATTTAAACCTAGTAATTATAGGAGTGTTGCTATGTTTTAGGTACATAACGTGTGTTCAGGAAACACATTTTTAAATGAATGAATGCTTCTCAGGCATTGTCTTTGGGAGTTGGGGAGTAGATAGAGTGTGGTAAGGGGGTGGGCAGCAAATACATTTGCTAGTGTCAATTGGCTTTTGCAAAACTCTCTTAATTAACTTCTCCAGGTTTTTAGGGAAAGTGAAATGTTTAAAGAACCTATGAAGATGCATGTATTTGTTAATCATGCCAATAATTGTGCTAATTTTTATTATTTTATTTCAGATGCTACTTCAAGTGTGTTATCTACTTTGAACAAAACAGGTAATGTTAAGTTATTTCTGAATATAATAACTTGTCTTCTGTGGCTTCTTGAGTTTCTCACTGTGTTCCTCTGGGTTAGTAAAGGTTATCTCCTTGCCCATTTCCTATGACTCCAACTGTTGACTTATTACTCATTTTACTTTGACCCTGAATATAGTTCTGGTGTCACCATACTTCTGAGCTTCCAAACTCTTATGGCAATAGCATTCCATTTAAAATAACATTTATTATTTTTCTGATTGTAGTAGTAATTCATCTTAACTCATGAAAATGAATATAGAAAAATGCAAAGAGGAAAATTATAATCATTTTTAATATTACTTTCCTAAGACTATTACTGATAATAATTTGGTATATTTCCATTCACTATCACATATACATATATAGTATGTATATGTGTATAACAAAATTGTCATAGTTGACATAAATTTTTATATTTTGCCCTTTGACTTCATACTAAGCTATAAGTATTTTCTAGCATCCATTACTGGAGAAGGAAATGGCAACCCACTCCAGTGTTCTTGCCTGGAGAATCCCAGGGATGGGGGAGCCTGGTGGGCTTCCGTCTATGGGGTCACACAGAGTCGGACACGACTGAAGTGACTTAGCAGCAGCAGCAGCATCCGTTACTGCTTTTTTGCTTCAATTGATTTTATTTATTTATTTTTGCTACTTCTTTGATTTTTTTAATTGAAGGATAATTGCTTTACAGAATTTTGTGGTTTTCTGTCAAACATCAACATGCATCAGCCATAGGTACACCCATGTCCCCTCCCTCCTGAACCTCCCTCCCATCTCCCTCTCACCCTTCTAGATTGTCACAGAGCCCCTGTTCAGCATCTGTAACTATTAGTGACTTGATAATATTCCATCTTGTACCATATGTGAACACTAAATTTGTTTTTACTTTTCAAATAGAAATTGTTGCAGTGAATATCCTTGTACCAATATCTTTGCATTCCTCCCTGATTTCTGTAGAATGCACTTCAAGGATTGGGCTTATTTAGGTCAGCATTATGAATATTTTAAGGCCCTTGACACCTACTACGCAGTTACCTTCTAGAAAAGTTGTACCCAACAACATTCCTGCCAGCAGTGGATGAGAATGTCTGTGTAACTGTACCTTTGCCCAGGGCTGAGACTATGTCATATTATTATATCTTCCTCTCAATTCCATAGGTTCCATTTTGCATTTTTTATTTGTGAGTCTGAAGAACTTTCTTCCCTAAAAGCACTTTCTTTTTTCACTAGAACCAGGAGTTCATTTCACAGTTGTGTTTTATTTACTCTGGAAAGGAATGTATTGGAGCAAGCAATATATTTAAAGGAGTCTTAATGCAAAATGCTGTCAGCCTTTATGATTACCACCAGTCATTGCCCATGGCTCTTTCACATACTGAAACAGAAACTCGTCAATAACGTATATAGAAATGAGATTTCTGAAACTCAGAATACCATCATCATTAAGTGCTCCTCCACGATCTGACCTTGATGTTTTCCTCAGAACTTGCCACTAACCCTAGGAGACAGACCTTCTTAGCAAGTCTGTGCCCTGAACACAGTCTCTTACATCATCCTTACAGTAAGGATTTATGAGCCTGATTCTCTCTTCACTGGAAACCGAGCCATGGGCTCTGTCTACAGAGTGTGTTGGGAAGGTATTTCTAAGGTTTGCTTCCTCAGAGTATGTTAATATTTGCCTGTGAATCAAGACTTTGAACAATTCTCTCCTGGTTCTGCTATGAGCTTATTGTATGACTGTAGTTGGATATTCTCTACCTCTCTGAGGATAATTTTATCTGTCAGTAATATTACATTATTGTTATTTTAATGCCTTAAGAAAATAGCAGGATACTTCACAATATTAGAGTATCGTAGCAATATTTTCCATCTTGTGTTTACTGTTTACATTAATTTTCATTCTGAATTGCCCTCTCTTTACAACCTATCACCTGAAGATCCTTATAATGACTCAGTTCTGCATGTCTGAAGTGTAAGTCCATATTGATTTGTCTAGCAGCAGCACATGGAAACTGTGGTAGAATTATGCAAGCAGTGGGGTGTGTAACAGATGTGATCCAACTGGGGAAACAGCAGTCCAAATCCAGACCTACCCTCTGCCAGTGATCTGAATGTAAAGCTCATTCATCCTGCTGCTGAGATGACCAGTAGTGTCTTGAAGGTGTCAACAGTATGATTTTCTTAGCAGTTCACTGAAATGATACTCATGGCAAATTGTTTTTTAAAAAATAAGTAACAGTTCTGCTCTAATGTTTAAATTGCTTCTTTGCAGAAAAAACTAAAATCACTATAGTAAAAACCTTCAATGCATCAGGTATGACTTATTATCAATATCTAGACTTTCTTTTTTTATACCTAAAGTTAAACAAATAGTGGTGGGTGTTTATATTTTCTTTTACCTTTTTCCTGTCTTTTAAAAATGAAATCTGTTCATAATGAATAGATATTTATGCACTGGGTACCTTAAATTGTACTAAGTGTTTGGGGTTTTATAATAATGTACTATGTTGTGTGCTGTGCTTAGCTGCTCAGTTGTGTCCAACTCTTTGCGACCCCATAGACTGTAGCCCGCCAGGCTTCTCAGTCCATGGAATTCTCCAGGCAAGAATACTGGAGTGGGTTGCCATGCCCTCCTCCAGGGGATCTTCCCAACCTAGGGATTGAACCCAGGTCTCCTGCATTGCAGGAGGATTCTTTACTGTCTGAGCCACCAGGGAATAATAATTATTATTATATAATAATTAGACACAATTCCCACTCTCTAGAATCTCCTAGTCTTTGGGGAGAAACGAGAAACAAACAGAAAACTATATTAACATATGAGCGAATAAAAGCAATAATTACATAAGTGTTTCTGACATGGTTAAGAGGCATAGGAGATAGAAGGGCTGCTGCTAATGATTATCAGTGGTATGCAGTTTATGAAGGAAAGATTCTTAGAGGAGTGAACCTCAAAAATTATTTAAATCCAAAAGGGGATGTACTTTTAAGTACCTATTATAAGATTAAGGATTCATTATTTGCTTAACAAAGGCTTGCAATTGATTCAAAGCAGGGTTTGGCAAACTATGGCCTGTGGGCCAAATATGACCCACCATGTATGCTTGTAAATAAAGTTTTATTGGAACACTGCCATGCGCATTTGTTTATACACATTGTCTATGGCTACTTTGCTGCCACAGTGAATAGTAGAGAAGCTGCAACAGAGACAAAAAATATTTTAGACACACGGAGCCTCAAATATTTACTATTTAACCCATTACAGCCAAAGTTTTCTCACTCGATTTAAATGCTGACCTGTGGCCATATCCTTGGGGGAAATTATGTATAACAGCCCTAGCAATTGGAAAGAAAATTCTCAGTATGAATGCAGAAGACATATATCACTGGAAATGAAGGTACTACTAACAATGTAGAGAAACAAGAGAGATGATAGAATGAAAAGCTTAGTGAGCAATAGACCAGTGGTTGTAAAGAACATATAAACCATTACAACCCACCATCTGTATATTCTATAGTATTTGCATAGTATATGTTTTCAATGAGTTATATCCATAAGTAAGTATATTTTAAATGAAATTTTTCTATTTTGGTGTGGGTAACATTGCTGGACCAGTATAAAAATCTACATGTCAGGTACCTTTCACCATCTAAATTGTTTGCTCACAGAATCAAAACCCTTAGCTGAAATATGATGCCTACACACCAAATGTCAACTAAATCATTCTGGCAGGAACCACATCACACATACTAACTCAAATTATAATTTTAGTTTATATCCAAACTAGTTCTCTTGGGAAAGAACTAAGCACTCATAAAGTGCAGTAGAAATAAAATAGCAACCAGATATTGCATACATAATTCTGACCAAACCAGACCTAACAAGGACAGCAAAATATTTCTTAATATGACAACCTTTTCCCCTCAGCAGTCTGCTAATACACAATCAACATTCGTCCCTCACTTTTGTTATAGATTTTTGATAATTTGCCAAAAGGGTGAAATTAATGAAGGAAAGATTCTCAGTGGAGTAAATTTTGAGCTTTTTTTCAAATCAAAGAAAAGGTATACCTCTCCTTTCACCAAAGGAGAAGGTACTTCTTAGGTTAATATTTGTGAAGTTTTTTCTTCTAACATGGCTTATTTCTCCTCCCACTCATCTCTGCCTCCTTTGTATGCCTGTGTCATCTGTTGTACTGGCTATCACTCCATTTTGCCTTCACTATAACTTTTTATAACATCATGTGAAATGCCGTGCTTGATGAAGCACAAGCTGGAATCAAGGTTGCCGGGAAAAATATCAATAACTTCAGATACGCAGATGGACACCACCCTTATGGCAGAAAGTGAAGAACTAAAGAGCCTCTTGATGAAAGAGAAAGAGGAGAGTGAAAAAGCTGGCTTAAAACTTAACATTCAGAAAACTAAGATCATGGCATCTGGTCCCATCACTTCATGGCAGATAGATGGGGAAACAATGGAAACAGTGGCAGACTTCATTTTCTTGAGCTCCAAAATCACTGCAGATGGTGATTGCAGCCATGAAATTAAAAGACACTTGCTCATTGGAATAAAAGCTATGACCAACCTAGACAGCAACCTAAAAAGCAGAGACGTTACTTTGCCAACAAAGGTCCATCTAGTCAAAGCTATGGTTTTTCCAGAAGTCATGTATGGATGTGAGAGTTGGACTATAAAGAAAGCTGAGCTCCAAATAATTGATGTTTTTGAACAGTGGTGTTGGAGAAGACTCTTGAGAGTCCCTTGGACTGCAAGGAGATCAAACCAGTCCATCCTAAAGGAAATCAGTCCTGAATATTCATTGGAAAGACTGATGCTGAAACTGAAACTCCAATACTTTGGCCCCCTGATGCGAAGAACTGACTCATTGGAAAAGACCCTAATGCTGGGAAAGATTGAAGGCAGGAGGAGAAGGGGACAACAGAGGATGAGATGGTTGGATGTTATCACTGACTTGATGGACATGAGTTTAAGCAAGCTCCAAGAGTTGGTGATGGACAGGGAAGTCTGGCGTGCTGCAGTCCATGGGGTTGCAAAGAGTCAGACACTACTGAGCAGCTGAACTTATAACTTTTTATTTACTGGCAAGTATCCCTCACTAGATTGTAAGCTCCTTGAGGGCAGGGTCTGTATCTGGAACCTCCCAAAGCCTATAGAATGTGGGAGATGTTCAGCCAATATTTTTTGACTTTTACAGGTTTTGCCCATTTGAAAAGATATCACACGTTGATATTATTTAATACATATGTTTACATAAGGAGCTAAGACCAGCATTAGAGTGTTCATGGACTCTCAGGAATGGAAAGAGGATCTATGAGTAAGGAAGGGCTGTTTCATAAGTCTCTATACTCAGTTGTATTCATGCTGTTCCTTCTTTATTGGGCAGAAGAGTGATTAATTGGGAATGGGACAAAGAAATTTTCGGGAGGAGTAGGGGATCAGATACTGACACACTAAAGAATGGTATGAGTCCACTTCCATAGCTTAACTACTAAGAAATGAAAACTCATTCCTTTAGTCTTTGTGGAATTAATCATAGCCAATTATATCCAACATATAGTATTTTGGGTACATGTTCAATGCCTGAATTTGTGAATTCTCTTAATGTTGTGTTTAAGTGCAGATGTTAACATGTTTAACCTGCTGGGTTGTGTTTTCTTTGCAGGTGTCAAACCCCAGAGAAATACCTGCAATTTGTCATCCATTTGCAATGACTCAGGTTAGTTCTTGTGTACACCACACATGACCAAATAAATTAGCTCCACAGAGAAACGGTTTGTTTTCCTGATGTTAAGTATATGATGTGGGACCCTCTGATTTATCTCTTCATCACACCTGGCTACCCAGAGTCTCAAATGAAAACCAAAGCAAATTTTAGATATGACTGAAAGTGAGATAATGGGTTAGCTCCTTTCATATGAGAACATGAAATATTTTTTACCATAGCTAATATTCTTAGAGTTGATTCATGAACAGAATTAATAATGGATTTAATTATTGAAAGCCATTTCTTGTATATAAAGTCCTCAAGCTTTTCCATAGGACCTTCAGTATTATAACTTAGAAACAGGATGTTGTCTTTTGCTAAAAATAAAACAAACTGCTCTACTAGAATGTTGAAAATCTCACATATACCTAGTTTAATTGGAAGCTAATTCCAGGAGTGCCCATAGTGTATTTTGCCATCACTGACTGCAGCCAGGAAATTAAAAGACGCTTACTCCTTGGAAGGAAAGTTATGACCAACCTAGATAGCATATTAAAAAGCAGAGACATTACTTTGCCAACAAAGGTCCATCTAGTCAAGGCAGTGGTTTTTCCTGTGGTCATGTATGGATGTGAGAGTTGGACTGTGAAGAAAGCTGATCGCCGAAGAATTGATGCTTTTGAAATGTGGTGCTGGAGAAGACTCTTGAGAGTCCCTTGGACTGCAAGGAGATCCAACCAGTCCATTCTAAAGGAGATCAGTCCTGGGTGTTCATTGAAAGGACTGATGCTAAAGCTGAAACTCCAATACTTTGGCCACCTCATGCGTTGAGTTGACTCACTAGAAAAGAGTCTGATGCTGGGAAGGATTAGGGGTGGGAGGAGACGGGGACGACAGAGCATGAGATGGCTGGATGGCATCACCGACTCGATGGACATGAGATTGAGTGAACTCCGGGAGTTGGTGATGGACAGGGAGGCCTGGCGTGCTGTGATTCATGGGGTCGCGAAGAGTCGGACACGACTGAGCGACTGAACTGAACTGAAATGAACTAAGACTGTCCACTGTTTTTAAAAATTAAAATGGAAACCTCTTGAGAACATGCTATTTTTGAAATGGGAATATTTTCCCTTCTGCCATGGGCCAGAAGGAGTGAAGCAACCACTTTTCTCACGTTGGTTTGGCTCTCTGGCCTCCCTTCCTTATTAAAACCAATGAAAGCAGATGTGAAAAACAGAAAAACATGGTGTGACAGGTCAGAACTGGAACATGGGAAGAGAGAAGAGGAAGGTAACAGAGTATTTTATAATGTTAAAAGTTTTAGTGTGGGTCCGATGATATAAAAAAAGCCAATAATTATAGGAATGCTTTCATTTTATTCTGTTCCTTTTAACAGTTTAATACTTTGGTTGAAAAACATGGGAAACAATTTCAAGTAACAAAAGTTAAGGTTGGATAGTTGAGAAAACAAGCAAACTTTCCACTGAAAGAATGTTCCACAAACACTTTCTATTTGTGTGAATGTGAGACGACTCTGATGCTGGGAAGGATTGGGGGCAGGAGGAGAAGAGGACGACAGAGAATGAGATGGCTAGATGGCATCACTGACTCGATGGACATGAGTTTGAGTGAACTCCGGGAGTTGGTGATGGACAGGGAGGCCTGGCGTGCTGTGATTCATGGGGTCGCAAAGAGTCGGACACGACTGAGCGACTGAACTGAACTGAACTGAAGGTTTACTTACGTGAGCTTTCTGCTAGTAGTATTCTCCAGGTTGAATATAGCAGGAAAATATTAGCTGACTTTGATTAAAGAAAAAAAAACGTGTTGGATACATTTCACTTTCATATATTATGTAACTCTCTTCTCTCCTTCTCACCTCCCTCCCCTCTTACCGTCTCTTCACTGGATACTCCATAATTTCATTATTTTCATGCTTCATTTATGTTTTAGACTGGTGACTAATGTCTAGCTTAATGTTATGTCTACATGATGTTTGATAACTGTTTGAAAGTTGAACATTTAGTTAAAAAAAAAAACTCTGGTCATCTTGAATAACAGATGCCAGGAAGCTGGTTGGAGTAATGTTTTCCCCAGTTAAGCTACTGAATTGACCATTTGTTTTAGTGTCTGGTGAAAACAACCTTTTCAGGGGAGCAACTCTTTTGGCACCAGAAATTCCACAATATCCTGCCAGAAACCTTCACTTCTTACAGATTCCAATCTGGATTTATTAAGGGAAATGGAGGCTGGTGAGAAAACTGGGATCTGACCAGGTAGAGTCAGGCTGAGGGTCAAAAGGTAGTGGCTTCCTGGCTGTTCTGCTACCATTGTACGCCCAGCACATTCATGAAACTGAACGTGTGCTGAATAAGACTGAAGGATGAACTTGGAGAACGGAGAGGCAAGGGAGAAAAATTGTGTGTCAGCACACATACAGTTGCTAAATAAGTTTTTAAAAGCTAAGATTTTAGCAAAAATGGACAAGCAATTCTATGCATTTATAAATTATTTTTGGGCTTCCCTGGTGGCTCAGTGGTGAAGAAACAGCCTGCCAATGCAGGAGATTTGAGTTCGATCCCTGGGTCAGAAAGATCCCCTGAAGAAGAAAATGGCAACTTGCTCCAGTATTCTTGCCTGGGAAATCCTGTGGACAGAGGAGTCTGGTGGGCTACAGTCCATGGGGGTCACAAGAGTCGGACTGAGCAACTAAACAACAGCAACTGATTATCTTTGCTTTTAATAATTATATAGTGTATTAATTTAAATTTCAGTATCAATATACAGAGCTTGGGGTTCTCAGTAGAAAGGTGGCTGGAAAAGGTAAATCATGTTTACTGGTCTAATGGCATTGTCAGCCATTTTAAGTGGAAGTGAACTGCTGGGTCCTTGGCTATGGGAATCAGTTGTATTTTGGAGTGCAATGAAAGATGAGATTGGGAGGCCTTCCACCTTCTAGCTCAGGAGTTGGCAAACTACTGCACGTAGTTCAAATAATAGCCTGTCACATGTTTTTGCAAATCAAGTTTCAATGGAACACAGCCATGCCATTCATTTATATACTGACTATGGCTGCTCTTACACTATAACCACGAAGTTGTATAGTTTCAACAGAGAACATATAGCCCACAAAAACTTCAAATATTTATTTTCTGATCTCTTACAGAAAAGTTGGTTGAGCCCTGCTCTAGTTTATATGATATCCTTGCCTTTCTGCTCAAGAGGCCAGTTTTTTGTTTCTGTAGATTATGAAGTGCACACAGTGTACTTCTGTTAAGGAGTCTCTGTTTTATTAGTTTCCACGTGGAGCCAAAGCCCCTCCGAGTATACCCAGCAGGAAATGCTTTGAGTTCTGAAATTGAGTTCAGTATTTCTCAAAGCAGGTGTTTCCAGAACAGAGTTTTCTGGCGTTTCTGGGATGAAAGTCACAAGTTGTTCAACTGAAGAAAGGATTTGCTCTGCATTCTATTCAGGTTTCAAAGCAAACTTTCAGCTGTGTCCCTAGGAAAGATAGTGCGTTTGGTAACTGCATTTTAAAACAACAACAAAAACTCCAAATGGCAAGGAATAAATAGACTTCCATAAGGTAGCTTAACTGCTGAGAAATACTTTTTATCTCCCTTCCCTATCTCCTATAACTGCAACTATAACAGCTTGAAAAGATTTTCAGCATTAGAGCCACAGTTCCCCTAGTTAACATCTTGACAGAAAATAGTCTTGATGAGAAACATGTAGGGATAAAATTTCTTGACAAACAGATAAGCTTTTTCTTTTTCTGCATTGCCACATAAAATGTAGAGTTGATATTTTCTGAAAATTGTACTGATCGATAATCATTGAATAACTTTGTGACAGAAAAGTGAGTAAATGTGAATAACAAAGACTTTGTTATAAAGTAATGTGATGACCTTTTTCTGTGTCATATTAATCCTCAAACTCTAAGGATGCAAGTCTCAGATTTCTTTTTGAAATTTTATTTTTAGCCTTTTTTAGAGGTGAGATCATGTTTCAATATGACGAAGAAAGCAATATTACCCAGGTAGGTTTTAAAGATTTTTTAATTGCAATTTAAAAAGTGAATTCTCAGATATTCAAAGATTTAAGGTTCAAATTATTTCTGATATTTTGCATATTTACTTTTATGACCAAATTTAAATAAAGTATGTATTGTTGAAACACTAGCTTTGTCGAGAGGGCTTGATTTCATGATAATCATAGAGTTTTGTTAAAAATTATGTTTTAGTTTTCACTGGGTTTGCTGCTGAATATGAGTGTTTATATGATGTAGTTCTATTGCCAGTCAGAATTTTAAATTATATTAGAAACTCCTAGCAATAGGAAATACACTGAATCTAAAAATAGTCTCAGTCTGATCCTGTTCACTCCCATCTGGGACTCAGACAAGTAATATCAGCCTTGCCATAACCTAGATTGGTTCAGAAAGTGAAAAGTGAAAGTATTAGTCACTCAGTCCTGTCTGACTCTGTGGGACCCCATGGAGGGTAGCCCCCCAGGATCCTCTGTCCATGGAACTTCCCAGGCAAGAATACTGGAGTGGATTGCCATTTCCTCTCCAAGAGATCTTCCCCACCCAGGAATCGAACTGGGGTCTCCTGCATTGCAGGAAGATTCATTACCATCTGAACCACCTGGTTCAGAAGCTCAGATTGGTTCAGAAGAGCCCAGCCAAATATGGTTTGTTAATACTGTGAATATTTCCTGAGCACCTACTATGTGCCAGGCAGTGAGCTAGGTGCTAGAAATGCAGTGATGGTTGCTACCAAGTGTCCCTTTTTACATTCACACAGAGTTTTAATAGTGTTCTTTTGGGGTAATTCTTGAAATAACAAAAGATAGAAATTAGCACGTCAGACTTGCTGATTCAGAGTATTTTTTAAAGAAAACATAAAAACAAAGACTGACTCACCAATCTGTATTCACTCTTTTGCTAGACAATATTCCATGTAGTTAGGAGTCACAGTCTTTGGGGTGTAGGTCTTTGGGTGCCCAACAAAACTAAAGAACGGTGTCTTGTTAGAAAGTGTTATGAAACAAAACAATGATTTTATATTCTTAATGATTTTGTACTTCTAACAGAATCAAGTTATGGCTAATGGCACGTTAACTGGAATCCTGTCTCTAAGGGAATTGAAGTGAGTAATCTTGCAGTTTGATTTAAAACCTAAGACATCAACTCTGGAAAGATACTTGTTGAGCTATCTTTACTTTTGGAAACCAAAAATAGGATAGAGACAGACCCAGAGGTACGAAGAATTGGTCCTTGAGTTCTTCACAAACTAACCATAGTAACCTGTTATCAACTAATATCCCCATGAGGATGTTCTCTTTGATGCTACTGAATTATGTAAGATCTTCACTAAACCAGATTCGTTTTGCCCAGTGTGCAACAAGCTAAAAAACTGAGAATCCAAGACTTGCAGCAAAGAGAGGGTTTATTCCCAACGTAGCCACATGAAGAGAACAAGTCTCAGATCTACCTCTCCAAGGCCAGCAACTTGGGGCATTTATGGGGTAAAAAATAAAGTGGCAGGGCAGTCTGAGGCTGTGGAGTGTGGGGACCGTGACTGGAGAGTGCTGGAGAGTGGAGGAGGGTGTCAGTTGGAGAGAAGGAAGAAAAATCAGAGACAGAGGGCCCCCAGGGTGAGTGACTAGCCAGTCTCAGAAGTTTTGCCTCGGGCCAGCACTTCCTCTGGCCCTTTGTCAGAGGCAGCTGCTGGGGGTTGCAGTAGCATAATAAGTAATAAGATTGTTTAACCATAATTTATATCTTGCCATTGGCTGAAACCGATACAGCGTCTATCTGGTTTGTTTCCCTTGTCATATTAATTAATTTTCCCACGTAGGAATCTCTTACTGTACCCAGTATTTCTTCAGAGTGAGCACTGCAAGCAATAAATACCATATGCTTCATGTAATTGCTAAAAATCTAACTTGTTTTGAACTTAACATCATCAGCAATCTCCTTCATGTCAATTCCTCATTTTATTAACAGACGATCAGAACTCAACAAAACTCTGCAAACCTTAAGTGAGGTAATAATAGTACATCCTGTACTTGTTTATAATTATTGTTATTATTTGGGGGAGAGCATGGAGTTGTGTATTTCTGAGGAGATAGGTATTCAAATTACCCCCAAATCTGCTGTGTAAAAGAATGAGTGGGCAAGTTCCATTGTTCCAAAAATCAAAATTAGGCTCAATGGATGGATGTTACACGGGGGTAGATTTTCCTTTTAAGTAAAACCAGGTTTCTTAAAACCAGGGCTTCAGGAGAATGTGCTCCCTTGTGTGGTAGAGAGTTCCCTGACCCTAGAGGTATCCAAGTAGAGCCTGAATAGCTTTGATCATATGTCATTAATCTGGTAGGAATGAGAATTAGATCATTCCTAGGAGTTGTTGTGGTTCTAAGATTCTGTGATGCTGTGATAAATCCTGGGTCATCTTGCCTGATATTTTCAATTGTCAAACTAACGTTAATACATTTTTTCTTTTGTTTCAGACTTATTTTATAGAGTGTGCTACAGCAGAGTCCCAAAGGTCAGTCATTTTTCATACCTTTTTTATATAAAGATCATTATTTCTCTGCTGCTGCTGCTGCTAAGTCACTTCAGTCGTGTCCGACTCTGTGTGACCCCATAGACGGAAGCCCACCAGGCTCCCCCGTCCCTGGGATTCTCCAGGCAAGAACACTGGAGTGGGTTGCCATTTCCTTCTCCAATGTGTGAAAGTGAAAAGTGAAAGTGAAGTCGCTCAGTCGTGTCCGACCCATAGCGACCCCACGGACTGCAGCCCACCAGGCTCCTCCATCCATGGGATTTTCTAGGCAAGAGTACTGGAGTGGCTTGCCATTGCCTTCTCCGCATTATTTCTCTACTCATGAGAAATAAAGTATGAGGAGTCTTAGGGTGCAAATTCAAAGGCATTCCTCTAGAATAAATACACATTAGTGATAGTTTGGATATATAATTTTTTATTTTTCCAAACACATATCACAGTCACATCCATCTTCTCATTTCTTTATGAAGCTCAGAGGGGTGTGGGAGATGTTGAACCATTTACCTCTGGTACTATGAAGCTGAGGCTCATCACCACCCTTAGCCCCACAGGCCACCAATAGGACAAACAAATGGCTCCCAGTGGTCCAGTCAGGGTGAAGGCCACACAGAGAAGAAGGTACATAATATGGAGCTTGGTGTGGGACTTCCCTGGTGGTCCAATAGCTAAGACTACGTGCTCCCAATGCAGGGGGCCTGGGTTCAATCCCTGGTCAGGGAACTATTAGATCCCTGGTAATCTAATTAGTCAGAGAACTAATAGATCCCACGTGCTGCAACGAAGATCGAAGATTCTGAATGCCACAACTAAGACTCAGCACAGCCACATAAATAGATAAAAATATATATTTAAAAAACGAGACAGTCATTTCAACTTTGAAAAAATTATGGAGCTTGGGGAAAGGAGAGAGGAGGAAGGAAAAGATCGGAAAGAATAAGAAATTTAAAAGTGCATGCAAGGTTAAATCACAGATTGCCTGACAGCTATTTGAGGTTGCACAAAAATTATCATTTGAAATGATGTTCACTGGCTGTCCTAGCTGCATAAGCCAACAAGAACAGCTTTTAGGTCAGTAGTCTGACCACCTGAATCTTGAGCATTCCATTCTTGTAAAAGTCCTAGAAAATAACAGTTTCTACTCATCTAATTATTCACTTTGGCCACCTCATGCGAAGAGTTGACTCATTGGAAAAGACCCTAATGCTGGGAGCAGGAGGAAAGGGGAAGACAGAGAATGAGATGGCTGGATGGCATCACTGACTCAATGAACATGAGTTTGACTGAACTCTGGGAGTTGGTGACGGACAGGGAGGCCTAGCGTGCTGCGATTCATGGGGTCGCAGAGTCGGATACAACTGAGCGACTGAACTGAACTGAATGATTTACTGGTACAAATAATGACAAGTTTCCCGTGAAGCTGTAAATTGGATCCCTACCCACCATATGTATTTAGTTATTTCACTTCTCATTATTTGCAACATTAATATTTTGTTCGGCGTGCTGCAGTTCATGGGGTCACAAAGTCAGACACGACTGAATGACTGAACTGAACTGAAACCAAGACAAAAGTGAAAAAAGGAACAGAGTGTCTTAAATTCCTAGTTATCTAATGATCTAAATGGAACTGCCAGAGTGGTTTTGTATTTAAGAGACCTTGATATTCACCTAGGCTGGGATGTCAAAGGGCTTTCATGTTGAAAACCCAACCAGGCAAGCAGCCACCGCTCAGACTCTAGGTGTCAGGATACTTGACTTCATAACCAGGTTTCCATCCCCGCATGTTCATTATGCAGGTGGGCAAAAGGAATCAGCAGCTCTGTATGGTCAGAGGGTCTCTGGTTTGCAGTCTCTGTGAATGTAAACCTCTCTAAATGCTCTGTTGTAGGAAATCTTTGGGGTAAAGTTCCACCCATGGTAGGTGGGTGTTTACAAGCTTATTGGGGTGACATTGCAAGTTAACAGTGTCAGTGTCTCCTTTCCCCACTGTTTGAAAGAACAGCTACAAATATATAGGTAGGTTTCCAGTTGAGTAACGCTCTGGTTATATATATTTCTCTTTACAGCACAGTAAATTGTACATTCACCATAAAATTGAATAAGACAATGAACATATGTGCTGTGATGGTTGCTTTCCAAACAGTAAAGATTCGACCGATGGGTAAGTTGTCTCTATCTTTATGGCTGTGTTCATTTTCACATGACTTTGCTATAATCTTTTTTAAATCGAAAATATAATTAATACATTTACATATGTTAAAACTTTCTGTTTTGAGTCTCTTGTCGTTGGGCAGTTGTTAGGGAGCTCTAAAAGGTGCTTTTTGCTGCTTTCTCAGTAAAGTTTTAGTATACTGTTTTGGAAATCAGAATAAAACAACCCTATTGAGATGGAGAATTCTATTTGGAGTGCTCGTTTGATTGCTGCTGGGATATATTTACTTCTGAATTTCTCTTAGGAGTTGCTGAAGAGCAATTGATACTGCATACAATCCCATATTATTCATTCATTAAATATTTTGAGCACTTACTATTTATATATAATTGTCAATATAATGGAATCCAATTTATTTTATCATCTGTTTTAGACTTAAGTTCTTTAAAATGCCATCAGTGTAAGAACCGTAATACTTAAAGAATCTGAGCTTCTCTCTTGCCTTGTTCTTGACCTTGCGTTTTCATTCTTTTCCTTTTGTCTCCTCCAGAACAGTGCTGCTGTTCTGCCAGGACCCCCTGCCCTTCCTCCCTGGAGGAGGTAAAGAAACTGCAGTGGTATGTAGCAAATACACTGACCCTTTTCCTAATAATAATGATAACTTAATCACCATGCTCGCTAAGGAATTTTGAAATTTTGATGGTGAAGAAGGGTTTTTGATTTTAGGAAAAAATGCAGTTTTCTTTTGTATGAAGTTTCTGTTGCCTTAAATCAATGATTTGCGATCTTGGTTGCACATTAGAATCACCCGAATTATTCTGCCTTCCCAGCCTCACCAGCTGAATGTGTCCTCATATTTACAAAATTTTCCAGTGTGGTATATGAGGAATAGTATCTTAGTGTTATTTGTACTTCTCTTATTAAAACTGTTTGGACATATTTTTCATATATTTGGGGCCATTTTTGTGTCATTTCTTGTGAATTGTATGTTCATTTATTTTTCCCACTAGATATTTAATCAGTTTTTAAGAGAACTTTATATATTGTGGATAGTAGACCTTTGTCTGTGGTATATGTTGCAAATGTTTTCTCCCAGTTTGTCAGTTATCTTCTGACTTTGTTTATGATGTTTTTGTTATGCAAATAAAAATTTTAAATGTACTTAAATTTTATCAGTCTTTTATTTTATTGCTTGTGGATTTGGAGGCATTATTAGAAAGCTTTTTCCTACACCTAGTTATAGAGGGATTGGAGAAGGAAATGGCAACCCACTCCAGTGTTCTTGCCTGGAGAATCCCAGGGATGGGGGAGCCTGGTGGGCTTCCGTCTATGGGGTCACACAGAGTCGGACACGACTGAAGTGACGCAGCAGCAGCAGCAGTTATAGAGGGATTCATCTTTGTGTTTTCCTAGTACTTGTATGATTTTTTTTCTACATTAGATCCACTTGGAATTTATTCTTATTTGGTGGCAGGCATGGGTGTAATTTAATCTTCCAAATGTCTATCCAGCACCATTTATTAAAAAGTCCACCCTTTCCTCAGTGATCTGAGATGTCACCTTTGTCATATGCTAAATTTTGGTAGCTATTTGGGTTAAACTACAGACACAACTGAGCGACTGAACTGAACTGACTGAACAGATGTTAGATGTTAACATTGGGGGAAGCTGGATGAGGAGTGTATGAATCTCTGTGTTATTTTTGCGGTGTTTCTGTAAGCCTACAATTAGTTCAAATTAAAAATGTTTTAAAATTGTGATTTCTAGTCTCCACCCTCAGTAATTCTGGTTAAATGAGTCTGGGGCATAGCCTAGGGATTAAGAGTTTTAAAAACTTTCCTGGTGATTCTAATGGGCAACTGAAGTTGCAAATCATTACCTTAACTTCTACCTCAGTGGAGGTAAGGAGGGAGATGGATTCTTCAAAATAATGGATGATCCCGAAAGTCATAGATGGTGTGATCAAAAGTGTATGAAAATATACATGGAAAAAAACAGGAATTGAATGAATGAAAATGCTCACAAGAGTTCCCAGTGATTGGCCTGCCTGCTGGATGGTCATTTTCTTGTTTACTTTTTTTTTTCTTTGCAGCATTTTGTATACTTTTCTACAATCAGATAAAAATTGTATTTTTTGAAGAAGGACATGGATTTTTCAATATGAAACTTCTCATATGGGAATAAAAGGCTAAGTGTAGCCTGTCTGCCCTTTGTGGGCCAAATTTCTGGGATATATTGAAACATTAAGCCCCTAGGAGTAGCTAAAAAAATTTTGTTAAGGATATGTAGCATTTTATGTAATAAAAGGTAAAGAGTACTTGAGTTTTAAACTTAATATACCCCATCAAGGTGGAGGGTTGAGCCCCACTTGGGAGATGGAATTTCTGAAAGCATTAGGATCCAATGAGGAGACTTCACCGTCACCTCAGGACCAACTGAATCAGACACTGAGGAGAAGGCCACAGAAACCTCTAATTTTTAAAAGGTCCTCTGGGTAATTCTCAGGCACAGCCAAGATTGGGAACCACTGGGCCAAAGTAACATTGAGGGTGTTCAGTTCAGTTCAGTTCAGTCGCTCAGTCGTGTCTGACTCTTTGTGACCCCATGAATCACAGCACGCCAGGCCTCCCTGACCATCACCAACTCTGGGACCACCCCTTTGGCCCCAGCTTGATTCGTTTTTTTCATTCAGCAACATTTCTTCATCAGGTACTGTGTGCTAGTTAGTACTTTGGCAGGCTATGCAGCATAAAATTGATTCTGGCAGATGTCTATGCTCATCAGTTTCACAGAAAATTGTGTATTGTTAATTCCAACTCAAGATTTTCTTGAAACAGAATTCAGTAAGTTGAAGAAAAAAATGGCTGTGTGATTTACCTTTCCCAGCCAGTGTCACCAATGCATGTGAATGATCTAAATTTGAAGTTTCTTGGAAAGGAAAAGCTTATTTGTGAACCACCAAGACCAGTATAAGAATTTGCTGAAATTAAAAACTCCGTTGTACAAATCAATAATAAGTATTTTTATATATTTTTCTATTGATCAATATGCATAAGATTGTAATTAACAGAATTATGTACTTTGATTGTAAAAAGTGTAAGAAAAAATTGAAGAACGTTTTATTGTTACTGACTAATTTAGAGCTGCTTTTCAGTTTACTCCTTACCTTTGAGCTCAGTGTTAATACTGAGTTGACACAAGAGTTATTGAGTTAGTTTATCTATTATGGATCGACACACATAGTTTGGAAATGGGTATGCTTTAGTTTCTAAGTCAAATCAGTTGTCTTAAAAATGATGAGCCAGTTTTGTCAGTGTGGATTTGAATATTAAAAGAAAATTATATTTTGGTGTTTGATTCCAATTTTAGAAATATTTTAAGTATGTTTGAAACAGTTTGGGCCTGTGATTCCTTTTTTTTTTTTTTAAGAATAAATTTTGTGAAATCTAAAAAGCCCACCAAAGACAGACTCCTAGTATATGGAAACCACCAGTTTGATTGCCGGACACTCAACAGCTCCCTTCCCAAGAAGTACCTGGCAGTGGTACATGCTCTTCTTAACTGACTGAAAAGTGATAAGGTATAGAATCAGGGAGCAGCAGTGAACAAGTGAAGCAGAACTGTGAATTCAAAAAAGAGCATCCCTCCTGGCTAATTCCTCTCCTGGGGAGAAGGTGGTGGAAGTGGGCAGGGGCAGGAGACCAGTGGCAGGTACACAGAGGGTATTCAAAGGCAAGTCCCCCATGGAGCCATGTCACCTTGGTGGTGTCACATGGTTGCCACAAGAAGAGCTTAGCCTCTGTAGCTTGTTTGTATCTCATATGCATCTCTCTGATTCTTGCCTTTAGTGACCTGCAGGATCCCGTTGTGTGTCTCGCTCGTCATCCACACGGCCCTCCATTCTCTTCTTCCGGCAATGCCTTCCCAGTTGCTCCTCAGGCCACCGTTGTGTCCCAGATCTCTAGTGCCTTCTCTTTTGCTGAGCCTCTAGCTCATCCACTTGTAACCCAGAGCCCTCACTCTCCAGCAGGGGTGATTCCCCTACCTTCTCCCCAGCCTTCAGCTCCCATAACTTCCAGCCCAGCCATTGATATGCCCCTGCCATCTGGAACTGTCTCTTCCTCTAAGCCTCCACCTGATCTTCCCCTCACCCTGCCCCCTGGGAAGTCCTCAGCCCCTTCTCCCACCACGTCTGCCCCTGTGAAGGTCGACACGACTGGCATACCTCTTGACAAGACAGGTAAATACGACAAGCCACGCTGCTCCCATGTTTTTGTCATTCAAGCCACCTGAAACCCAGCTGCCAGCCTGCCAAATCATGATATCTGCAGTGAGACCACATTAAGCCTTTCTTTTTATGATGTCTGCTTGATTTTGAGAGCTTTCCTTTGGGCATTCGTAGAACATGGATCCAGTTGAGATTGATTGTTTGGCCAAGATAAATAGCTCTGAGGCAAATACAGATCTCATTTTATCCAGATGAGTTATTTTACAGGTTTCTTTCTCCTGCAAAAGGTGATTGGGTCACTGTTTTCAACACTCTGAAGAGACCAGTTTTGAACCATTAAAAGCAGGAACTCCATTTAGACAGAAAACAAAAGAAAAAAATTGATGTTCTTGAAATGGCACAGAATGCCAGAGCTGGCAATGAGCCATAGTAGCAGTGAGAAGGGGAAGACCATTCAGAAGACCTCAGGGCAAGTCTGCCTAGGCCCTCACAGGTGGTGGGATTTGGAATAAGCCTTTTAGCTCCTCCTGACTGAGGCTGGTCTACCTCAAGAGGGAAATAACCACACTAACCACATAGGTTTGGAATAATGGTGAATGTGAGAATGCCACAGAAACCGCACCAGGCTCCCAGACCCAGAGTACGCTTGAGAGTGAAAGGATAAAGGGAAGAGGGAAGGAAGCAGAGAGAATTCTGCATAATCTCTGGAGTTTAAGTCCAGTGAATAAGATATAGCTGGTCTTCCTCTAGAATTTGGAGGGCGAAGCAAAGTGAAAGTCTTGGAGACATGAGACTGGAGCTGTTGTGTTCTCGCCACCTCTGCCTCAGACAAGCCTGTCCAGGAGATCTGGAGCCTCTAGCAAATGGCTTGAGACTTTTTTTGAATTCCACAAGAGAGGAATGATGAAATAGGATATGCCACCTCAATAGCATGTCTATTGTGCAGCTGTGCATAAACAGCTAGACAGAAACTTGGGGCATTTTTTAAGTCTTGAGTAAAGTGAAAATAACGCAAAAGTAAATATTTAGTTTGCACATCATGTTTATAATAGTGTTTTATTGTGTGGAAAAAGATTAGAAGGGAATATGCAAAATAAGAAATAAGATGTTAGGTGGTGGAATTAAGCAACTTCTTTGTTAGGAGACATACAGATAGCCAGTAGGCACTTGAAAAAATGCTCATCATTGCTAATTATTATGGAAATGCAAATCAAAACTATAGTGAGGTATCACCTCACACCAGTCAGAATGGCCATCATCAAGAAGTCTATAAATAATAAATTCTGGAGAGGATGTGGAGAAAAGGGAACCCTCCTACACTGTTGGTAAGAGCCTACTATAACATTTATGAACATGTTTTCCTTTCCCTGGGGCAAATACCTAGGGTTGGGTTTTCCAGGTCACAGAGTCTATGTGTGTTTCTTTATGAGTGATTTTTCCATTATATGTTCATAAAGTGATTTGGTTCTCTTGTTACAGAAATTGTTCACACCAGCAGCATCAGTGTTTCTGATCTTGAGAACCAAGTGTCCCGGATGGAGCGGGCTCTGTCCTTAGGCAGCTTGGAGCCTAACCTCGCAGGACAAATGATAAACCAAGTCAGCCGACTCCTTCATTCTCCGCCCACCTTGCTGGCCCCTTTGGCCCAAAGGTATGACTTAGCACACTGATATGGTCATGAGAGGGGATCTTCTAATAATAATGATGCTTCTGGATGATTAATTATACCCAAGTATTTTTCTCCCACTTATGAGGTTCATAATGACTTGTTAAGTTGCTTTTCTGTATTCTGCTTACACTGGGGAAAACAATTCTGTCGGAGTGCTGAATTTGAACTGCTACTTCTCTTTACAGATTGCTAAAAGTAGTGGATGACATTGGCTTACAGCTGAATTTTTCAACCAAGATCATAAGTCTGACCTCCCCTTCTTTGGCTCTGGCCGTGATCAGAGTGAATGCCAGTAATTTTGACACAACTACTTTTGCTGCCCAAGACCCTGCAAATCTTCAGGTACATCCTAATTTATTGTAGAAAAAACCTTTTCTTTTATATGATTATAGTCCTTATGTACTTCATGATTAAGGCCATTACTGTTTATACTCATGGGTGATATTCAAAATATTTAGCATCTAGAACACTGAGGCATCACAGAATCAAAAGAAGGACATTGGCTGGAGCAAGATCTCAGAGGTCCTCAATGCGCCCAGCATTAACCCTTTAGCAACTGGATTGTAGTAGTTTGGGGGGAAGTGGGGGAGGTGTCCAGTGGGTTCTAGGCGGTTGGGAGAGAGCAGGGACACCAAATGTGTCCCTACTTTTCAACCCATTTCAATATTTTAACTTATTGAAATAGTGGCGCTGAATATCAATCCTGCTTCTAGTGTTTTCTATCCACCTATTAGAGGGATGGGTAAGTGGGGCTGCTGAAAACATGCGAGTAAAACCAAGTCTTGCCTTTTGACTTCATTTTTGTGGTCTTCCCTTTACAAATTTCGTGCATGTGGTTCTCCAGTGACTTTGCCTAACAGGTCACTAAGTTGGTATATTTGCTACTGTCGTCTCCCTGGGCTCTGCAGTTATCCTGAACTTTATTTTTTCCCCCAGCTTTACTGAGATATAATTGACATATAATATCCTGCACTTTCTGATTGTTTCTGTGTATCCTTTATCCATAAACTGTTTTCTCTCCTGCTCCAAGGCCTCATCTCCTATCACACCTCCCTACACAGCCTCTAATTCCATAGTAATCAGAGAAACCAGAACCAATTGTACATAGAGACACAAATAAATGCCTTTTCAGGACCCTCCATCTTAATTATTTGTTGTGTTTTCCCTCTGAGCCCCAGACATTTTTATAATCTTTTACTTCATTTTCAGGTTTCTCTGGAAGCTCAGGCTCCTGAGAACAGTATTGGCATTATTACTTTGCCTTCATCATTGATGAGTCATTTACCAGCTGATGCTGTGGAGCTGGCTTCCAGGGTGCAGTTCAACTTTTTTGAAACTCCTGCCCTGTTTCAGGTAAAGTTGCCTCTGATTGCTCTTGGTTTAGATTCTGGAGAGGCTGGAGGAGTTTTATTTCTTATAATCCTCCAATATTCTTAAGCCGGCATGCGTGCTAAGTCCTTTCAGTTGTGTCTGACTCTGTGCAACTCTGTGGGCAGTTGCCTGCCAGGGTGCTCTGCCATGGGATTCTCCAGGCAAGAATACTGGAGTGGGTTGCCATGCCCTCCTCCAGGGGATCTTCCCGACCCAGGGGTCAAACCTACATCTCTTATGTCTTCTGCATTGGCAGGCAGCTTCTTTATCACTAGTGCCACCTGGGAAGCCCATTCTTAAGTCTACTATAAGTCAGATGGATTGCTGAAAAGCTGTAGTTTATTTTTAAACAGGACCTAATGATGCTGTTGAGGATAAATAACAATAACCAACACAAAGTATTTATCAATTGCTGTGCAGTATCATAAACACTTAGAAATGTTAACTCTAATCCTCTCAACAACTCCGTGAGGGAGAAACTATTAAACTATTATCCCCATTTTACAGATGAGGACATAGAGGCATAGAGAGGTTAGGTAACTTGCTCAGGAACACACAGTTTAAATGGCTTAATGTTATGTTTCCTTTAAGATTCATGAGGGTCTCGTGTCAATCTGTGAAATTTAACTCAGTTTTTAGAGCATACTATAGTGGAACAAGCTCTGCTTCTCATTATGGTCCTTGAGGAAGTCACTTTACTCTCTATCCCTGAATTCCTGACCTAGGTAGTAAAATAAACAATGTTGACTAAATAGTCCTTAGGGTCCCTTCTAACTGTAAAATTGTCTAAAAAAATTAAAAAAATTGTCTGATAACATTTCATTTTCTCTTGCCATCTTGTTGATTCTTTCATGTGCTAGGACCCTGCCTTGGAGAACCTCTCTCTGATCAGCTATGTCATTTCCTCAAGCGTCGCGAACCTGACAGTCAAGAACTTGACAAGAAATGTGACAGTTACCTTAAAGCATATCGACCCAAGCCAGGTGGGAGGGTCCTGTCTGGTCTGTGCGTTGACCAGAGACACCTCATGCAAACTCTGCCTGTGCGACTTAGCCTGAAAAAAATCAATCCAGCAGCACCTTAGACCCCGTTAGGGCTGTGTGTGAGACTAGAATCATGCTCATAGGGGTTGAGTGTGCCTAATAACTGCCCTCCTACTTTCTAGGAAGGAGCAGTGTAAAAAGCAAGCTCTTATTGCCAATTTTCAGTGCATTTAGATCTGCGGCTCCAGGTCTGATTCTCACCTCCAAAGAGAAAGCATCTTTCAAGGTCCAGTTCACTGAGCATCATCTATGACCTCACTGCTCAGAGTATGGTTTGTAGACCTGCAGCATCAGCTTCCCTGGGAGCTTGCTAGAAATACAGACTCTTGGGCCCACCCCAGACCCAGTGAATCAGAATGTGCCTTTTAACACAAGGCGATTCCTGCGCCCAATGGCTGAGGTTAAAAAGTGCTGACCTGTATGAGACTCACTGACTTCTAGAGACCCGTATAAAAACTCCCCTAAAATCAAGAATGAGATTCTGAAATGTTCAAATGTCATTTTTTTCTAATTGCTTTTCATTTTTTTTCAGTTGGATAAATTATTGGTAATGTGTCCTTCTGTTACAGGATGACTTAACAGTGAGATGTGTATTTTGGGACTTGGGCAGAAATGGTAGGTTCCAGACCTAACTTTTTCAAAGTCTTGAGTGGGGAGGGGGGAATGGGGAGGAAGGAGCAATGATTGGTGCAGTGGCCTTTCTGCAGAGACAGACACTCTTTCCCATGCCCCCTAGGTGGCAGAGGAGGCTGGTCATCTGATGGCTGCTCTGTCAAAGACAGGAGGCTGAACGAGACCACCTGTACCTGCAGCCACCTTACAAGCTTCGGCGTTCTGCTGGTAACATCCCCACTTTGTGTGGCCTTAGATTCTGGGTCTGAGGGGTAGCTAGGCATTGTACTATAAAGTCTATCTGGTGGATGACTTGATGGATCATCAGATTTCATGATACTGTGGCAAAGTTAAAGACCAATGAAATGACTCTTCTAGTATGCATATATACTTGAAGAAAAATATTTGAACAAAGTATTTTTTCTTACTCTAATTTTACATTTAAGTTCTTTTTAAAATAGCTATAGGAAGGCTAGGGAATTCAGATAAAAATGGGTAATAAAAATGGTTTAGTTGGCAGTGTACTTTAAAATTTTTATAAAACATGTCATAAATTCTCCTATTTAATCTCCCGAACAGTCCTACAATATAGGTAGAATAGGGTGTTTTTATTGTCATTTTAAAGACTCGTTTGTGAGGTAATTGTCCACAGTCGTAGAACTAAGAAATATAAGAGCCAGAAGTCAAATTCATATCTTTAGGCTCCTAGCCTGGGGCTTCTGCAGAGCACCATAATGTAGTGATCAAGTCCATGGGCTTTGAAGTCAACCAGACCTGGATCCTGGCTCCTCTACTTTGTAGCTTTGTAACCCTGAGCAAATTACTTAACCTCTCTGGGTCTCATTTTTTATTATCTCAACAGGGTGATAATTATTGTGCCTACCTTGTAGGCTTGTTGAACAATCTTAGACTACCCAATAATGTAAATTATAACTGTCATTTATTTTAAAATATTTGGTCTTGAAAGCAATATTTTCTTTTCCAGGACTTGTCTCGAACATCCTTGCCACCAACTCAGATGATGGCCCTAACATTTATTACCTATATTGGTTGTGGGCTTTCATCAATTTTTCTGTCAGTTACTCTTGTAACCTACATAGCCTTTGAGTGAGTATCCACAACTGAAAACTGGATTATATGATGTAGTAGTCACCTCAGTGGCCAAAATGTATTAAATAAGTGTGCTCCTTGGCCTAGCTTAGCCTGTCCACCCCTCTAGTGGGGCCATGTATATGTGAAACTTCATGGGACTTTGGTTTACATACTTACTTTCAGTAGTTTGTACACTCACTGAAGGCAAAGGGTTGTGTGTTAATCATCCTTGTACCCTAGAATGATGCTTGATACCTAGCTGACATTAAGTGAGAAATGAAAGATAGATGCAGACCTCGAAAAACAAGAGCTTACAATGTGAAACAGGCCATAGCACCATATACAGCAGAAAAGTTGTGTTTAATATATTGTTTCTAATTATGCCAAGCAAACACAAAAGATTAAATACATTAATGGGTGTGGGGATGAAGAAGAATAAAGGATATCAAGCTTCCCTGAAAAATATAGATACAAATTGAGTGCAGCTTTGTAGGTCAAGGAAAGAATGACATTCCAGATGACAGCATCTCCTTGGCTTACCAGAACGGTCCCTTTGGTTACTTTGCGGTGGCAGGGGGGGAGTCCAATAAATTCTGTCGGAAAAGAAGGAAATATAGGCACTTTTTTTACATTTGTTTGTGCTTAGTCATTCAGTCTTGTCTGACTGTTTGCAACCCCATGGACTGTAGCCCACCAGGCTCTTCTGTCCATGGGATTTTCCAGGAAAGAATACTGGAGTGGGTTGCCATTTCCCTCTCCAGGGGATCTTCCCAACCCAGGAATCGAACCAGGTTCTGCATTGCAGGCAGATTCTTTACCAACTGAGCTACTGTGGAACCCCCCCCCCTGCTTTTTTAAATGAAACTATATAATTTCTGGGATTTAGATTTTTGGACACTAATCAGGAAATGCACAAATTCACTTTTACTGCCAAACTTAGGGTCCAGCTGTGAGTACAGATCTTCTAGTGGACCGTTGGAAGGATGATTAATGAGACTAAATTACTGTAAGGCCAGCAATTACTCAGAATGATCTCACCAGATCTAATTTCACACACGTAAACATGTACATGTCATCAATTAGCTGTATTTTCCTCTGCCTGTTTCATTTAGCTATAGTTTGAACTCTTGTTTCCATGATCTCATTTTAACTAGTAACATAAAATAACAGGAGAATCTGGCTATGTTTTGAAGATCTGAATAGAGGAGCCTATTGTATGAGAAGCAGCAGTGCTTCCAGGAGTTTGGGAGAAATGGGGGTGGGTGCTCATGAGATTCTACTACATACTATTTGAAAGGGTGGGTCAGTAGTCAGCATGTTAAAGATTCCATAGAAATATAAACATAAAATTTACACATGGTTATCACAGATGATTCCGTTTAGATTTTTCCTTTGTTGCTCTCGTTAGTTGTAATGCCTCCACACACACACATACAGACATGCACTCAAAGAGAAGAAATTTATGCATATAGACAGTCACCAAAGAATAAAAATAAATCACTTTGAACTCAGATATGCTAGCTCACATAAGCATCAACAGACTGTGATGTTAATTCTTTTCTTGTCCTTTCCTTTTAGAAAGATCCGGAGGGATTACCCTTCCAAAATCCTCATCCAGCTGTGCGCAGCCCTGCTCCTGCTGAACCTGGTGTTCCTCTTGGACTCGTGGATTGCTTTGTATGACATAAGAGGCCTCTGCATCTCAGTGGCTGTATTTCTGCATTATTTTCTCTTGGTCTCATTCACATGGATGGGCTTGGAAGCATTCCATATGTACCTGGCCCTTGTCAAAGTGTTTAATACTTACATCCGAAAATACATCCTTAAATTCTGCATTTTTGGTTGGGGTATGTATTATTTTTGCTCACATATTGCCTGGGCTTTTCCTGCTTTTTCTCCAGTGTTTTGATTTTTAATCAGATAGAGACATTGATAAAGCAGGTCACACTTGGCAGCTTTCTAAAACAGCTTTATTCTTCTTTTCATGTTTCATTGCCCAAAGAGCAGCCTCGTCAAGTCTATTTCTAGAACACCTGTATATTTATGCTGGATTGGTTATGATCACACACTCTGAGGTTAGGGCTGTGAATCTTTTTTGTGTCTCTGGTGACTAGAACTGGGGCTGGCACACAGAAGGTGCTCAGTCAATTGAGAATATTAGCTTGGTGATAATGAGGTCAGACTGTCAGTCCCTGAGCTCTCAACTAGCCTCACTCTGCTCTGTACCTCCAAGATTCACACACATGCACAGCTGTGTGCTCAGCAGGGCAGAGAGAGAGAACATACAGATAAAGCCTAATGTCACTTCATCACCTCACCAGCTCAGTATTCCTGATTATGCCACCTGTTGGTTGTTGGTCACTAAATCTTAGATGCCCCAAGATCTTGAAGAGTTCTTCATTCAACTCCCCGCCAAATGTAGGAACCTCCTAGACTTGACTTAGCTTTGACTAGAGATAATTTGACCTCTGCTTGAATACTTCTATTACTGGGGAGCTCATTACTTTAATTAAAAACAAGAGTCTACTGAGTGTGTTTGAAAGATCTTACAGGCTTTATTGAATACTTCGTGAATTGGGCAGCATCCTGTCTAGCAGACAGAAAGGAGAATTGAGGAGCTGCACTAATTGAAAGACTTTATAGGTAAAAGGAAGCAGGAACAAGGAAGTCACTCTGGGCAAAAAAGCGGGTTGGTTATTGCAAACTTACTTTCCTCTGGGGATTTCTGGGGTCTCTCAGGTTACCTAACTAGTGATGATCAGGCAATTTCTGATTGATTGGTTTAAGATTCCGTTTCTGGAAGAGCCAAATCTGTGATGGAGATAAAGTCTCAGTTTGGTGAACTGTGGCTAGCATAAGCAACTCGATTTTGGACCTGTTGTCTTATTTTTAATACCTTACAAGACAACCAGTGACTGTTTTCTAAAGCTCTACATTTCTGATTTTCCGTTAAGTTCACTTGGCTCTCTGGTAGCACTTAACCAGCGGTCTTGGTTTTACTCTCTCAGAAAAAAAAAAATAAGCTGACACTTCTGCTGAAGAGTCCTTTAGATAATCAACAAGTAATATATAACATTATGTATAATACTTTATGGCTCGATGTATTTTCACACAAGTAGCCCCATAAAAAATAAGCCAGGGGAATTCCCTGGTGGTCCAGTGGTTTGGACTCTGCACTTCCACTGCCAGGAGGCCTGGGTTCAATCCCTGGTGAGGGAACTAGGATCCTGAAAGCCCCAAGGTGCAGGTGGTTATTGCTAATACCAGGTGAAGACGTGGTTTACCCTAATTCCCACAGCTCAAGAACAGCTGAGGCTGGCTTTCTAATTTCTTAGGCATACGCTTCCACTGCATTAGAGCTGCCACTCCTCTCAGACTCCTTCATCTTCTTCAGGCTAAATATTCCTTCACATATTCCCTACACAATAGATTACCTCCCTTGTCATCCTGCCTGTTGTTATATCTTTGTGAAGGGTACAGAACAACACCTTTCTACAAGATAAGTCACTTATTCCCAGAAAAATAAGTCACTGCTTCTGATCTTGGGCATGGATTTTGTCTTCTTTGTAGAATTCAGAAAGGTCAGGTTCCCTTGTCAAGAACAAGCTCCACACCCTCAATATTTTATTTTTAGGAAGGAGTCTCCCTTAGAAAGTCACCATATGTCAATGTCTCCATAATGTCCAAATACAAAATAATTTAATGAAATATCATGTTAGATGGTACCAGGTAGCTGTCTTTTATTTACCAGAGCCTTGAGATTGGATGTCAGGCTGGTCTGTGCACAGAGTGTGAGATGTCGACATGGGGTGGGGGGATGATAGGGTGGAGGGCTGAAAAGGACTCCTTCTCAGCACAAGGCCACTATAAGGAAGGAGACTCCTCATTATGCTTCCTGTTAATGGAAGTGCCCTGGGCCCTTGAGAGAGCCAGTGGTGGCAATCAACACCCCCAAATAACTAGGGCAGGCTTCTCAGTCCATCAGCAGATTCCAGATAATCAGTTGAGGACATTGGGATTCATAATGGAAGGTTTTCCAGAAGTTACTGGTAACCAAACTAGGTTGATTCTTTGGTTTACATTTTGGAGTTTGCCTGCCACCTGACTGTTAAAATTACATTCCAGGTGGGTAAGGGTAAGTGGGTTGCCATTTCCTTCTTACTCATGTGCCATCCAGTTAGCAGGAGTGGAGGGGGTCTCTGGTCTGTGGTTGTTCAGGATCCAAGCTGCTAGAGACTCTGTCTCGGGACAGGGCTTCCAAGATTGCCCTGAACTGGGGAGAAAAGAGTAGAGAATCTCACAAGTGGTTTTATTGTCCAGGCCTAGAGGGGGAGCAAATCACTTCTGTCCATAGTCCACTGGACAAGACCTAGTCAGGTGGCCACATACACCCGCAGAGAAACTGGGTGTGATGAATTGCTATGCTATTTCAGAAGAAAACAGAAAATCTCCACTCTTTTTTCTCACCACCTTTAGTTATTAGAACTATGTGTGATCAGTGTTTCCTATCTTCCAGGCATTCCAGCTGTGGTTGTGACCATCGTCCTGATTATATCTCCAGATAACTATGGGCTTGGATCCTATGGGAAATTCCCCAACGGGTCACCTGATGACTTGTGAGTACAAAGCCCCACACGGAGTTTTAAGTGAATTGGAAAGCAGAATTCTTAAAAAAAAAAAAAAAATGGAGGATCTAATCAGCGTATCAGGTGGCGTTCATCCTAATAAAATCCAGTAATATTTACAGCAGACTTTGCAGTTATATATGTAAAGAGATCAGCTAGTTAGAAAAGCCATGCTACTACTTAAGTATTTAAAAAATGAATTATATTTCAAAAATACTTTTATAAGCCTCTGATAATAAAATACAAGCTACACTATGTTAGTAAAGACTCATGGAATAGACTTACTAGGATTGAAAGAGGATAAAATCTTTTAGTGTTTTCAAATAATATTTTTAAAATACTTTCAATCACCAGATTTCCTAAAATAAACTCTCTTGGATTTCTTCCCCTAGAGCTATTAAGTGGCTATGGAGATCAGAGGTTTTATCCTTTTTAAAATTTTGTGCTTGTAGGATAATGTTTCAGTAAAACAATATAGGTTCATTGTTACCATTTTGAATCATATTTCAGCAAGAAAAAACCAGAACATATGTTTTCCCTGTTTTTCCCCCCAATTCCAGTTGCTGGATCAACAGCAATGCTGTATTCTATATCACAGTTGTGGGGTATTTCTGTGTGATATTTTTGCTGAACGTCAGCATGTTCATTGTGGTCCTGGTTCAGCTTTGTCGAATCAAAAGGAAGAAGCAACTGGGAGCCCAGAGAAAAACCAGTATTCAAGACCTCAGGAGCGTTGCTGGCCTTACATTTTTACTAGGAATTACTTGGGGCTTCGCCTTCTTTGCCTGGGGACCAGTTAATGTCACCTTCATGTATCTCTTTGCCATCTTCAATACCTTACAAGGTAAGCTCTACAGCAAAAAATAAACACTGGATGACTCATTTGAACTGAAAAATATTGCAAGTAAAAGAGTGTCTGCAAAGTAGTTTAAGATATAGGGAAAGGATATATGTATTCATAGGGCTTCCCTGGTGGCTCAGATGGTAAAGAATCTGCCTACAATGTGAGAGACCCAGGTTCGATCCCTGGGTCGGGAAGACCCCTTGGAGGAGGAAATGGCAACCCACTCCAGTATTCTTGCCTGGAGAATCCTATGGACAGAGGAGCCTGGAGGGCTGACAGTACATGGGATCGCAGAGTTGGATATGACTGAGGGACTAACCCTTTCCCTGTATGTATACGTGGACTTCTCAGGTGACTCAGTGGTAAAGAATCTGCCTGCCAAGGGTTCGATCTCTAGGTTGGGAAAATCACCTGGAGGAGGAAATGGCAACCCACTCCAGTATTCTTGCCTGGAGAATTCCATGGACAGAGGAGCCAGGCGGGCTACAGTCCATGGGGTCACAGTCAGTCAGACACTACTTAGTGACTAAACAGCAGCAGCATATATCTTTATCTGGCTGATTCACATTGTTGTACAGCAGAAACTAACATATTGTAAAGCATTTATACTCCAATAAAAAAATAAAGTAAAATAAAAAACAGATTTATCTTCGAGAAAGGCTAAATTCACTAAATTCAAGAAGTGGTCCCTTTCCCTCCTTACCATTACTGCCTCCTGGGAGGGAACAAGGATATCAAGGGGAACCTACCAGTAACTGTTTCTGGGAGAGTCAATCACTCTTCCTTCACCTGGTTCCTTATCTTTTTTTTTTGTTTGTTTAATTTTGCTATTGAAGTATAATAGAACATGCATACAGAAAAGCGCACATACCATAAATGTCCTCGTGAGGTCTCACCACTCTGAGCTCCTCTGCCTGAATTTGATTTAAGGACAGGATAAGCAAGAAGTCAATGGCAGCAGCCTGGCCCAGTGGCTAATCGCTGTGCAGTTCCTCTGTCTAGACATACAGCGGACAAGCCAGGCTCTGTGTGTGGCCCTTGACCTTGGAGCTGCCCATTTAATGAAGCCCAGCTGCAGTCATTTGGGAACCCTTTTCCTCTGTATTCTTTACAAAAGCAAATTACTCATTCTTTTGTTGACGCTTTTGCCCTACTCTTTGCAACCCCATGGACTGTAGCCCACCAGTCTCCTCTGTCCTGGGATTTCCCAGGCAAGAATACTGGAGTGGGTTGCCATTTCCTTTTCCAGGAGATCTTTCTGATCCAGGGATCAAACCCATGTCTCCTGCACTGTAGGCAGATTCTTTACCACTGAGCCATCAGGGAACCACACTCATTCTTTTAGATCAGCTTTATAAAAGAGTTGTCAGCTGTGACTAATATTTAGTGAACGCACCTTGACATTAAAATTCAAGCAAACTAATAGGTTTGCATAAATGAGATGGTTGGATGCCACCACCGACTCGATGGACGTGAATTTGAGCAAGCTCCAGGAGTTGGTGATGGACAGGGAAGCCTGGCGTGCTGCAGTCCGTGGGGTTGCAAAAAGTGCACGACGTGACTGAGTGAACTGAACTGATAATAAGCATTCTTATCCCTTGGTTGTCTTTTATTCCAAATCTTCTGTTGGGAAGCCTTTTAACTGCATTCTCATCGGCTTGTTTTCATCTTTTCCTGGTGGCTTTTAGCTCCCATAGCATCCTCCTGTAGTTCTATCTAGGCAGTAGTTCATTAACTTGAGATGGAATTCAAGTGCCTAATTTGGCTTATTTTATTTGGAGGAAGCCAGTTAATGTGCTTGTTGGTTACATACAGTGTCTTCATTTTTACCTACAATGTACAGTTTCTGAACTTGTATATCCAGGTGTTGAGTTACTTATTGTAGAAAAGTTTTATTTGCCAACAATGGGATGCTAAGAGACACTTATTTTTAAAGAGAAAAAATATATGCCCAAATCATACTGATCATAGACCTGAAAGCACGGTACCTACCCTCACATACTTATGGTATAAAATGAGCCTGCCCCTTTCTTATTTCCCCAGAATGACTTCTCATTAGAATACAAGTGGACAGAAGGAACATATTGTTTCATTTGTAAAAGGGAACTAAACACTAATTCACAGGACTTTGGGGCTGATTTGTACCATGAGTACCCCCATTTTAGTTTCTCATCTGTGCTGCTTCTTCCCTAATGCAACCAAGTGTAGCTGCCCAGGGTGGCAGGTGGACAATTATGCATTATTTGAGATGTCAGTCTTCAGAGTGGGCACGTGCACCTGACTAAAAGCAAACCTGATATTTAAAAATGAAGGTCTTTAAGTAGATAGATTGGGGTTTCGGGCAAAGGAGGACTCAGAATTTGTCCGTTCATCCAGCTAATATTTATTTGCTTTCAAAGCCTTGAGGAGTGGTAGCAAGAGGGCCGTATGGGGAGCCCTGCACCTGCCTGCGATGGGGAGGATGGCTTGTACTTCCAAAGATTGTTGTCATTGTTCAATCATTAAGTCGTGTCCGACTCTTTGCAACCCCATGGACTGCAGCATGCCAAGCTTCTGTGTCCTTCACCATCTCCTAGAGTTTGCTCAAACTCATCTCCATTGAATCAGTGATGCCATCCAACCATCTCATGCTCTGTTGTCCCCTTCTCTTGCCTTCAGTCTTTCCCAGCATCAGGGTCTTTTCCAATGAAAGGGCTCTTCATATCAGGTGGCCAAAGTATTGAAGCGTCAGCTTCAGTGTCAGTCTTCCAATCAGTATTCTGGTTGATTTCCTTTAAGATTGACTGGTTGGATCTCCTTGCTGTCCAAGGGACTCTCAAGAGTCTTCTCCTGCACCACAATTCGAAAGCATCAGTTCTTTGGCACTCAGTCTTCTTTATGGTCCAACTCTTATATCTGTACATGACTACTGGAAAAAACATAGCTTTGACTATATGGACCTTTGTTGGCAAAGATAGGGAAGGCTAAAGATAGGATGTAAGAGACCAGACAGTGAGGTAAATTTTGGAAATATGGAATGATCTTTCTTCTTATAAATACATTTTTTTAATCTTACAAAGATAGTTCTCCCAGGATGCCTTTTGATAACAAACTTTCCCAGGACTTTGGGCTTTATTTTCAATCTGCAAAATTTAATTTTTCCTATAGCTGCCAAAGATTTTATCATTGTGTGAAGTAAGCTCATGACATTCAGGTCTCAGTTTGGAATTCATTGTGTTATGTTTCCTCCCACCCCATAGGATTTTTCATATTCGTCTTTTACTGTGTAGCAAAAGAGAATGTCAGAAAGCAGTGGAGGCGATATCTGTGTTGTGGAAAGTTACGACTGGCTGAAAATTCTGGTAAAGATTTACCTTACTTTTTCTCCTTTTCATAAATCTTGAGGAAGAGATTACATAAGTTAAGATCCAAAGCTATTAATGCCAGAGGAATATCAAATCTAGAAATCAATGAATGGAACCAGCTCAACAGAAAATATCCAGTGTGAACATTATGGAAAAAAACCTGTGAATTAAAAAAAAATTAGTCATATCTGGGAACTTAGTGAGCAATATAATTAATAGCCTGGCTGCTTCTGGAATGAAGCAGCAGTGAAATGTTTAGAATTCATTTCCCTTTGAGTGCATGTTTTCCATTTGTCCAGAGTAATTTTTCATATTTACCTTCCTAATTTTTAAAATCTTGACTCAACGTTTTCTCCACAGGTCCTGGTTGTCAGTGACTTCATTTATTTGTTATTGGGCCAGACTTTACATAAAAGTCTTAGCATACATTTGGTTACTTTGAAGTTATTTTCAGCTATGCCCTGCTGGGTTGTATAGCAAATAGATCATTTTTAAGAAAATAAGAAAAGTGAAGTACTCTTTGAAAATCTCAATTCATTTTGCATTAATATTACCCATGAATACAGACTTTGCTGTATTGCAAAGGTCTAGTTGCACAAGATCAGAAAATGGCAGTACCTAGAGTTCAATCATTTGCCTGGATTTAAGAGCCATGAGTCATCACAGCAGGTCGATTCGTGTTCTTGTGAAGATAGTCTTTGACTCTGAAATATTACCTAATTCAGTGTCTATTTATAGACACAATCAAATTAGCCTGGCCTTTAGTTCTGAAAGAATATAGGTTACTTTTGACCAGTCAGTAATTTAAAGGACAAATATGTATAGTCTTAAATGAAAACAGCTGTGAAATGTGGAATTCTCTGTAAGATCTGAGAGGGAGAGATCATTTCCTAGAAAGAGTTACGCTGGGTCTCTTGCATTTGCACTTCAACGTTCTGCCCTGTTTTTCTATAATGCTTATCCTGCTATAGACTGGAGTAAAACTGCTACTAATGGTTTAAAGAAGCAGACTGTAAACCAAGGTGTCTCCAGCTCTTCAAATTCCTTACAGTCAAACAGTAACTCCACCCACTCCACCACGCTGCTAGTGAATAATGATTGCTCAGGACTCGCCAGCGGGAACGGTATGTATGTCTTGATGTAGTATTTCTCAAGTTAGTGTTTGTTTTATTAAAGCAGCTTTGTCCTTTAATGGCACTTTTGCTTAGCAAAATGAATAGCTACATATATGACTATTGGATCAAAATGTAGTTCCCTTATAAAAGAGAAAGTTGATTCATCGAAATTTATTTTTAGAGCAAATTTTTTTTTAAGATTTAGGGTTTTTAGAAATATTTATTTTTAATTGATGATTGCTTTTAAAATATTGTTTTGATTTCTGTCATACATCAACGTGAATTAAACATAGGTGTACATATGTCCCCTTAGGGTTGTTTTTTCTTAAAGATTTAATTTTTCATGATGAGAATGGATGATGACCTAAAAGTTTTAACGTGGCAAATCCTGACTTAGGTATTGCCCAAAGACTTCGTATGTTCTTTCTGTGCAGTCAGTACCTAAAATAGTCAGTAAGACTATGTCAGTTTTTTAGTATATCTATAGTTATACACGGAGAAGGCAATGGCAAGCCACTCCAGTACTCTTGCCTAGAAAATCGCATGGACAGAGGAGCCTGGTGGGCTGCAGTCCATGGAGTCGCTACTAGTTGGACACGACTGAGCGACTTCACTTTCACTTTTCACTTTCACACATTGGAGAAGGAAATGGCAACCCACTCCAGTGTTCTTGCCTGGAGAATCCCAGGGATGGGGGAGCCTGGTGGGCTGCCGTCTATGGGGTCGCACAGAGTCGGACACGACTGAAGTGACTTAGCAGCAGCAGCAGCAGCACCTCTGGTCTCCACCCACCAGGTACCAGTAGTACCCCCACACTCACCCCATGTTGTGACAACTAAAAATGTCTCTCAATATTGTGAAAAAATGTTCCCTGAGGGGTAGAATTGTCCCCTTGCAGCTTGTGGAGAACCCTTGCTGTTTAAGATGAGAACCATTTCTCATGTTTACTCTTTCTCTTCTGAGCCATGTAACCCTGAGCAAAGCATTTACTTTCTGAAACCTTAGTTCCATCATCTATGAAATGGGGGTAATAATAGCACTCATGCTGTAGAGTGATAAATGAGATGATACTTATAAGGTTCTCAGCACTCTTATTAGTAGTATAATTATGACATGAATTAACAGTTGGGCTTATTATTTAGCTTTCTACATTGTCAGAAACATGGTGCCAAGGAGCTGGAGGATCTCAGCAGCTGTGCCCACCCCCAACACACACACTCACACAGTTCGGGGCCTGCTTGGGGTTGGGGAGGCCCAGCTCCCCTGGCCTGGACTTTGATGTTGGACTTGGTGGTTTCTTCTTGGAAATCAGTCTTATCCTGACTCAGAGGGACTGTTTTAGTGTATGAGAGACAATTTTTTTTTTCTTGCCAGAACTGTTGTCACTTGGGATTTCTCTATTACAGAGTTTTATTTTATAGGACTCTTAGGAATCCAAGAACCTTGTGCAGGATCTCTCTTAACCTTTGGGAGAGACCAGACTATTACCCCAGATTATATTACACATATGCTAGTACTTGACTGCAGTATATGTTCAACCAGAGTTAGGAATTGGGCCTTTTAAAATCAAATATATTGCTTTGCTTAGTATTTTTACAATTTCATTTTTAACAAAGTTACCATAGGAAATGGTTTTTTGAATGATTCTCCAATTTGTTTTGTTTAAAACTTTGAATGGTCTTAGGAAAGGAAAGGAATGAAAAGTAAATAAAATATGACAATATCTCAGAAATTTTTTAAAAATAAAGATTGCCTAGAATTAATTTTGGTTCACATTTATATATATCTACTTTTGGTTTTATTTTTATTTTTTACTAATTTTTTGGGGGGTGCTGTGCCAGGTCTTCATTGCTGCATGGGCTTTTTTTTAGTTGTGGAGAGTGGGAGCTACTCTCTAATTGCAGTGTGTGGCCTTTTCATTGCGGTGGCTTCTCTTGTGGAGCACGGGCTCTTGGGCATGCAGGGTTCAGTAGTTGCGGCTCCCTGGCTCTAGAGCACAAGTCAGTTATTGTGGCACACGGGCTTAGTTGCATATGGGATCTTCCCAGATAAGGGATCAAACCTGTGTCTCCTGCATTGGCAGGTGGATTCTTTACCACTGAGCCACCAGGGAAGCCCCAGAAATATGTTTTTCAAAAAGACTTCATCTGCATGTGCATATTTAAGAATAAAGTAACATTTCCATTTGTTTATTTTGAAAATGCTTTCTGTGGATACTTCATGACACCAATTTTTTTTTTCCTTATACAGGGAATGCTTCTACAGAGAAGAATGGTGTTTCTTTCAGTGTTCAGAATGGAGATGTGTGCCTCCATGATTTCACTGGAAAACAGCATATATTTAATGAGAAAGAAGATTCCTGCAGTGGTAAAAACCGTATCGCTCTAAGAAGGACTTCAAAGCGGGGAAGCTTACACTTTATTGAGCAAATGTGATTCCTTTTCCTAAAATCAAAGCATGTTGCTTGACAGTGTGAAAATGTCCAATCTTACCTTTTACACAATGTGAGTTGTATAAAATCAACTAATTTTATACTCAGCAACTTTGGGATGAACATAAGCTAATTGAGGGCAATGGTTGCTATTGGAAGAGGAAACCAAGACATAATACCATGGTTCTAAGACATTTACGATTTGGTTTCTTATCCTTCATTTTAAAAAAAGATTGGTTTTAAACAACACGCTAAGAATAAGACACATTTAAAACAAAATCAAAGCAGTTCATTTGCAGCCTCTTTTAAAGAGGCTAATATATCTTTGATAACATCATAGAAAGCCACTATTGACTTCATCCTGTTGGTGAGTTCGTTGTGCATGCCTTTGTTGTAAATAAGCTAAACTCTAGTGATCCACATGTCAAAAATCTTACTTCTGCATTTTTGGTATTTATTTTCTACTGTGTAAATTTCTTTCTTTGTAGAATCGTGGTTGTGTTGTTGCATCTAATGTGATAATTCAGAAAATCATTGCTGGTTCAGTGAACTCTAAACCTCCTTTTGGAGGTTATATGGGATGTGAAATATAGGACCTTCACTGAAATCAAGAAATAATGACGCCAGCCAGACTGGAAAAATGTAAGCAGACAGTGCCACAATTAGTTCATACAGTGCCTTGGAGTGAGTTAGAAAAAGGTGCTCCCACTGGGCAGACACAGTGTCATGGGCTCATGATTTGGCAGAGTGGAGGCCATATTTTAGCCTCATTCACTCTCTTGGGTACACCATTGTTCAGGGTACCAGCTGTACAACCGTACGTAGCATCCAATACCGACACCATCTCCTGACCTCATTCCTAATCATCAGATTATGGAAGCTGCACCAGGATGCTTAGCTTAACACTTTGGTGACAGAGAGGGATGGAAGTGTAATCTGGACCATATGGCAGGAAGGTCGTGAATGTGGAGGAGATACATACACTGCCACTTCTCAAATCCCCAGAGCCTTTCAGAAAAGGGGAGTAGAGTAGGATTACTTTTTAAAAGAGATGTACATTAAAAGAATCATATTGCTGTTCTTTAAAAGGCAACTGCATGGTACTTTGTTGATTGTTATGCCTGGTACACTCTGGCCCAGCCAGAGTTATAATTATTTTTTAAAATACTTGTATTGATGAATGTATAGTGACAAGGGGGAGCAGCTATTGGGAACAGTGAACTATTCTGCAATGCTATTGTTTCCATATGTATCGAACCCTAATTGCTCCTAGTCATAGCGAGTCTGTCTTGCTACCTACCTACAATTGCTTGAGCAGTGCTTCCTTCCTGTCCTTATTAGGAACTTTTTGAAACCCTTTAGTTAGGTCTTTCACTAAGGTTCCCTTTCATATATATTTCAAGTGAATGCTGTATCCCAGACTAACCGTAGTCATAATATAATACACTTCTGTGAGTGCTCATTAGTCTTTGCGCTATTTTTTTTCCAATTTATTTAATTGTCTTGTATTTATATGTTAAAGTCGACAAAAATGTTAAAAATCGCCAAAATAAATTTGCAGTTAAGTCCTTTAAGTTTGACAATTTTCACAAAAGGAAAACATTTGCGATCTCTTTCCCTGGTGGTGGAGCATGATAAAATAGTAGGACCAGCCTGATGAAGACCACGTGACAGTAGCAGCCTTTGGCAGGCAGCAGGCATGCTGTGAACGTAAAGTCAGACCGATTGTCCTGCCTCCTGAGATTGCTTTCTGAGGTCTCTTTTTCATTTTCCTCTTACTCTTTCAAGATTATGTCTTTTACACATGTTGCCATTGGCCACACAAGCCCGATTTGGATCCCCTCCAAGTGTCTGCTTCCTCAGCATCAAACAGTAGGATTTCAAGAAGGTGAGGATGGATTTGAGGTTTCTAGGGAGCTGATTAGCATGTAGGAGCCACAAATGGGGAAAGCTGACTTCAACTGCGTAAGAGGTTTATTATGAATGATCTCCCCTTCCTTGGTGCTCAGTTGCTCCAAAGATGCTGAGTACTAATTCAATAAGAAACGTGATGAGATGCTCTAAGTTTGGGGGGTGAGATATCAGAAATCAAATCTCTCAAGGCCGATGAAACAAAGTGTACACAAAAGGACACACAATGTCTGACATTTTATAGGTCCTGCCTTTGCCATTTTTCCCATTGTGTTTTGTGTCTGGGCAACAGTCATTAAGTCAGGTTCTCTTCTCTTGTCTGTATTTTTACTTCAGACAGATAAGGGGCAGTACAGAGAAAATGTTCCTGAGAAGCATCCTTCTTTGGGTTTAAAATTGGTCCCACAATCTGAGACTCTACTGAGGGAAACAAAGGTGATGGAAATAGGAGGAGGCAAGGAGTACCACAACAGTGACAAGTATTTGAAGGAGCATTTTCTCAGAACATTTGAGAAGGGTTTTTTTTTTCCCCCTTTTTCCCAAAAGCTACTGCAATCATTAATCCCACAAAGTAACTCTGTTAACTTCAATGAACGGGATCGTGATTGTTCTCAGTAAAAATGGTGAAATGGCTTCACTGGGGATACTGGGTTGTGTCTAACGAGGTTACCTGGGAGGCAGGTTAGTTTGTTGAAGGTCATTTCCACAAAGAGCTAATTTATTGAACAAGCAATTTATCAAATGGACTAGTGTGTTGTCGTTTTGTCTCCATAAGAGCATTTGAAGGACTCTTCAGTTTGTTTCTGCCTTAGCTCCTCATTGCTGCGGTTGGAGTCTGAAGGACAGATGGGATAAAGACTTGAGTGGATATAAGAAGATCATCTTGAACGGGAAGAATTCTTAGCAGTATATGTATATTTTTCACCTCAGTCTCTAGGTGCAGCAACAAAAAGTTGGGGCAGACAAACATTGAATACTTTCTTTCCAGAGTATATTCTTTTAAATATATTTATAAATACATACCCCACTGTGAAGAAATCTCATACTCCCTGGTGTTTCTCTTTACCTCGCAAAGTAGCTGCAGGAAGCCAGAGCAGAGACACATTCAGCATTCTTTAAAGTATTGTGATAAAAAACAAAATGATCTCCAGCCAACTAACATTAAACTGTCATCAGTTCAGTTCAGTCGCTCAGTCGTGTCCGACTCTTTGCGACCCCATGAATCACAGCACGCCAGGCCTCCCTGTCCATCACCAACTCCCAGAGTTCACTCAAACTCATGTCCATCGAGTCGGTGATGCCATCCAGACATCTCATTCTCTGTCGTCCCCGTCTCCTCCCACCCCCAATCCCTCCCAGCATCAGAGTCTTTTCCAGTGAGTCAACTCGTCGCATGAGGTGGCCAAAGTATTGGAGTTTCAGCTTTAGCATCAGTCCTTCCAATGAACACCCAGGATTGATCTCCTTTAGAATGGACTGGTTGGATCTCCTTGCAGTCCAAGGGACTCTCAAGAGTCCTCTCCAGCACCACAGTTCAAAAGCATCAATTCTTTGGCGATCAGCTTTCTTCACAGTCCAACTCTCACATCCATACATGACTACAGGAAAGACCATAGCCTTGACTAGACGGACCTTGCTTGGCAAAGTAATGTCTCTGCTTTTTAATATGCTATATTGGTCATAACTTTCCTTCCAAGAAGTAAGCGTCTTTTAATTTCATGGCTGCAATCAGCATCTGCAGTGATTTTGGAGCCCCAAAAAAATAAAGTCTGACACTGTTTCCACTGTTTCCCCATCTATTTCCCATGAAGTGATGGGGCCAGATGCCATGATCTTCTTTTTCTGAAAGTTGAGCTTCAAGCCAACCTTTTCACTCTCCTCTTTCACTTTCATCAAGAGGCTTTTGAGTTCCTCTTCACTTTCTGCCATGAGGGTGGTGTCATCTGCATATCTGAGGTTATTGATATTTCTCCCGGCAATCTTGATTCCAGCTTGTGCTTCTTCCAGCCCAGCGTTCCTCATGATGTACTCTGCATATAAGTTAAATCAGCAGGGTGACAATATACAACCTTGACGTACTCCTTTTCCTATTTGGAACCAGTCTGTTGTTCCATGTCCAGTTCTAACTGTTGCTTCCTGACCTGCATACAGGTTTCTCAAGAGGTAGGTCAGGTGGTCTGGTATTCCCATCTCTTTCAGGATTTTCCACAGTTTATTGTGATCCACACAGTCAAAGGCTTTGGCATAGTCAATGAAGCAGAAATAGATGTTTTTCTGGAACTCTCTTGCTTTCTCCATGATCCAGCGGATGTTGGAAATTTGATCTCTGGTTCCTCTGCCTTTTCTAAAACCTGCTTGAACATCTGGAAGTTCACGGTTCACATATTGCTGAAGCCTGGCTTGGAGAATTTTGAGCATGACTTTACTTGCATGTGAGATGAGTGCAATTGTGCAGTAGTTTGATCATTCTTTGGCATTGCCTTTCTTTGGGACTGGAATGAAGACTGACCTTTTCCAGTCCTGTGGCCACTGCTGTTTTCCAAATTTACTGGCATATTGAGTGCAGCACTTTCACAGCATCATCTTTCAGGATTTGAAAGAGCTCAACTGGAATTCCATCACCTCCACTAGCTTTGTTCGTAGTGATGCTTTCTAAGGCCCACTTGACTTCACATTCCAAGATGTCTGGCTCCAGGTGAGTGATCACACCATCGTGACTATCTTGGTCGTGAAGATCTTTTTTGTACAGTTATTCTGTGTATTCTTGCCACCTCTTCTTAATATCTTCTGCTTCTTTTAGGTCCATACCATTTCTGTCCTTTATCGAGCCTATCTTTGCATGAAATATTCCTTGGTATCTCTAATTTTCTTGAAGAGATCTCTTGTTTTTCCTATTCTGTTGTTTTCCTCTTATTTCTTTGCATTGATCGCTGAGGAAGGCTTTCTTATCTCTCCTTGCTATTCTTTGGAACTCTGCATTCAGATGCTTATATCTTTCCTTTTCTCCTTTGCTTTTCGCTTCTCTTCTTTTCACAGCTATTTGTAAGCTATCATAGAAATAACTAAATTTGGCAAATTGGCTATTTTCAGCAAATTAATTCAGAATGGACCTTCTCCTCAGTGTCTAAGATGGAGTGCTTTTCTTTCGAGTCAAAGACCTAAACCCTCCAGGAGAAACATTTGTTGGTTTCCGCCTTGGACACTGACATGTGGCTTTCTGGGAACTTCCTTGGCAGCAGCCCCCTGTGGCAGGACAATGGGCAGGCCCTCTGGTTGGGGCCAGAGAAATTATACATGGTGCTACTCCAGGGTCCAGTTTTGGGTTTTCATCTTTGTAAAGATCATGAATCAGCTTCAGAAAGAACAACATACCCCATCACATTCCATATCTGATTCTTAGCGAACATTTGAGAAATGACTTGGAAATAAGTTTCTAGTGGGACACAACCAGAGAAAGCCTTCGTGAATAGAAGGACTAACATATGGAGGTTTCATATCTCGGGAACATAGAATACTAAAATATGAGTCTAGTTTTTATATAGCACAGCTTCTAGTCCAAAAGGAATCACTGAAATTTACTTGGAAATTTAAAAGCTTAAGAGTAGTTGCCTTCCTTCTTTTGGTTTTATCCCTGAATTTCAAGCTTATTGAAAAATACAGCTTATATGATAATATATATTAAAGCATGATGCTGCTGCTGCGTGTGTGCTCAGTCATGTCCAACTCTTTGTGACCCCATGAACTGTAGCCCACCAGGCTCTTTTTTTTTCCATGGAATTTCCCAGGCATGAATACTGGAGTGGGTTGCCATTTCCTTCTCCAGGGGATCTACCCATCCCTCGGGATCAAACCCGCATCCACTGCATTGCAGGTGTATTCTTTACCATTCAACCAGGAAAGACACATTAAAGCATAGACCAAAGCCTAAGAATGCAGGCTGGCTATACACCAAAAGAGGTGTATGTGTTTAGCAGATTTTACAGAGAATGAGATCAAGAAACTGAAAATGTTTCTGTACTGGATGGAAATGTACAGGTAATATATAAAGGTCATCAGTTATATTCCCCTGTGGCTGCAAAATGGACTCTTGAAGAAGAACTCAATGTGAACAAAGGCAGTAATGATTCCAACTTTTAGATACAGTGTACATAAGAGTTTTGTAAGGGGACATACATGCCAAGAGATTTCATGGTGATAATTTATAGTTATATTTACCCCTTGTTGTTGACCATAGCAAATTCTTCATGGACGCACATCACATGGATTGCTGCTGCATTTAAGAGCCAATAGTAAGAAAACTCAACATTCAAAAAACTAAGATCATGGTATCCGGTCCCATCACTTCATGGCAAGTAGATGGGGAAACAATGGAAACAGTGACAGACTTTATTTTCTTGGGCTCCAAAATCACTGCAGATGGTGACTGAAGCCATGAAATTAAAAGATGCTTGTTCCTTGGACGAAAAGCAATGACACGCCTCGACAGCATATGAAAAAGCAGAGACACACTTTGCTGACAAAAGTCCATCTAGTCAAAGCTATGGTTTTTCCAGTAGTCACGTATGGATGTGAAAGTTGGACCATAAAGAAGGCTGAGTGCTGAAAAATTGATGCTTTTGAACTGTGGTGTTGGAAAAGACCCTTGAGAATCCCTTGGAGAGCAAGGAGATTAAACCAGTCAATTCTAAAGGAAATCAATCCTGAATATTCATTGGAAAGACTGATGCTGAAGCTCTAATACTTTGGCCCCCTGATGTGAAGAGCTGACTCATTTGAAAAGACCCTGATGCTGGCAAAGACTGAAGACAGGAGGAGAAGGGGACAACAGAGGATGAGATGGTTGGATGGCATCACCAACTCAATGGACATGAGTTTGAGCAAGCTCTGGGAGATGGTGAAGGACAGGGAGGCCTGGCATGCTGCAGTCCATGGGGTCTCAAAAAGTTGGACATGACTGAGTGACTGAACAAGAAATAAGAAAAAAGTGAGCTACTTGCTTTGGTGCTTTAGCTGAGTGAGGCGAGTTTCAGTTCAGTTTAGTTGCTCAGTCATTTCAGTTCAGTCGCTCAGACAGAGGTTTATGTTAACGGAATTTCGAAAATGAACTTGGTTAAGGATGACACAGGGGACCCAGCTGAATATGACTGATTTTCTTTCATTCACTCATTCATTCAATTCTAATTGAGCTATAACTACATGCTCAACACTACCAGGCATAGTGGGAGATACCAAAGACTTTCAATGAGTAACTTACAATCCAGTTAGAAAAACATGCCTCACATGGAAACAATACAAGGCAATACATTGTTGTCAAATGATGATTAAACTAGCTAGGATTTATGAAGTACTTTTCTATGAGCCGGGTATGGTGCTAAGTGCTTTATATTCATCCTCTTGTTCAAAGCCACCCTAGGAGGTAGGTGCTATCATTATTCCCATTTAAAGATGAGAACATTGAATATCAAACAGGTAAAACACGCCAAAGTTCACACCACTTGTAAATGGCAGAACTGGAATTTGAACTCAATTTGAACAAATTCCAAGACCTAAACTCTTGCTAAAGAAATATGGGAATTCAGAGTATGGGGATGACTAATAGGAGAGAAGAGCTGCTGCTGCTGCTGCTAAGTCACTTCAGTCGTGTCCGACTCTGTGTGACCCCATAGACGGAAGCCCACCAGGCTCCCCCGTCCCTGGGATTCTCCAGGCAAGAACACTGGAGTGGGTTGCCATTTCCTTCTCCAATGTGTGAAAGTGAAAAGTGAAAGTGAAGTAAGTCGCCCAGTCGTGTCTGACCCATAGCGACCCCACGGACTGCAGCCTACCAGGCTCCTCCATCCATGGGATTTTCTAGGCAAGAGTACTGGAGTGGCTTGCCATAGCCTTCTCCGGAGAAGAGCTGAGTGGGCCCTTAAAAGAGGCTTCAGATAGGCAAGGAGGAGGTCTACTGGGTCAGTTCAGTTCAGTCGCTCAGTCGTGTCCGACTCTACGACCCCATGGACTTCAGCATGCCAGGCCTCCCTGTCCACCAAGCATACAGTAAATGCATGGAGAGTAGCAAAGGAATTTAGGAATATTAGCTGAGCTGTCAGATTATGGGACCAGATTTTGATAGAAAATTAATAGTGGGCCGAAGATGGTAAAAAACAATGGGTCACGAAAAACGTGGGTCATAAAAAACAATCAGCCACGAAAAACGAATGCCAAGTTTCAAGTTGTAGGCCTGGAAGTGGACCACAGTTCAGGCCAGGTGAGCTTCTCCCAGGTGCCTAGTGTTGAGACTGCAGGCGCGGTGAGCAGCTGGGATCCCCTGCCCTGCCCCAGTCTGTCCCTCTCCTCTCCCCTCTGGGTCCAACTAGTCTGCTTCCGCTCGTGGGCAGAGACACGCCAGGGTAGAGATGCTCTTCCGGCCTGCGGAGGGGTGCCCGGGCAGCAGCGGTGGGTGGGCCTATTTCTCCTCACCAGGAACCCTCCCTCCGGCCGCTTGAGAAGCCTCGTCGCCCGCCAGCAGCCAGTTCTTTCATCTCCCCAACTCAGCTTGCTGCTCCGCAGCGCGGACGGATCTGGAGGCGGTGCTAGGGGGCGGGGCCAGGGATGCGATTGTGAGCTCATCTCAGGGCAGGGCGGGCCAGCATCCAAGCGTTTCAGAGGTGTTTTGCGCCTCCGGTCCGGCTCCGCGGCTTGCGCTCCGCGCCGGGGGCGTAGCGGGAGGCGGGCCTGGGGCGGGTCCAGGGGGCGGGTCCGGGACCTCCAGATGCCCGCGACGGAAGGGCCTGTTTCAATAGCCCCGGCTGTGGTCGGCTGCTGGCGGCAAGGTGAGGGGCTCAGAGAGGCAAACTGGTTCCCGCCCGGAGCCAACTTCCCCGCTACTCTCGTGGGCCACGTCGTTTTCCTTCCCCCGCGGGCCGGGACTCGGGGGGTTCGGTTCCGCGGTGGGGGCGCGGCCAGGGGCGGGACTGTGAGTGGGCTGCGGCGGGCGGGAAGGACAGGGTTCGTGGCCGGCCTCGAGGCCGCCTCGCGACCGCTTGCAGACGAAAAAGGCTTGGCGGGCGCAGCGTCGCCCCACGCCCGGAGCCCAGTTCCCTATTTCTCCCGCGAGGTTGCCAGGGACCCGCGAGCGTCGGGAGCGCGTCGGGCCTGGTCGAGGCGGGGTCGCCGTAGTGCCAGCCCCCATCTCCGCCTTCGCGCCTTTCTACCGTAAGAAAACTAGCTGGCTGACTTTCCAGTCATACTTTGGTTCTGTCGTTTTTAAAAGTCCCTACCTCTTACCACTGGGCTCCATCCCGAGAACTGACCGAGGCTGTGACTGTTTGGGAACCAGGCCCGCTCAGCGGCCGCAGCCCCGGCGACCCGTCTCTTTGCAACGGGTAGGACGCAACGCGGAGATGAGGAGCAGGAGCAATTCCGGGGTCCGCTTAGACGGATACGCGCGGCTGGTGCAGCAAACAATCCTCTGTTACCAGGTAAGGAGGGACCATGCCGAACTGCCCTCTCGAGGCACTTATTCTCCTACTCAGTCCCCTCTCTTGCCCTTAGACTCTGCAGTTATGAGGGTTTTTTTTTTTTCTTTAAATCCAGTTTTGCTAGCCAGTGGTTACTTCTCACCCCCATTCCCACCTCGTCCACTTTCCGAGTCAGGGGACCGAAGGGCTTTGGGGCTACACTTCACAGGATTCTTTGACTACTGTTTGGGACCGAAGATAGGAGCCCTTTAGATGACCTGGGTACAAAATGCGTCTTTTTGCATGGACTCAGCTTCTTTCGATGGAAGGAGGTGTGTGTAGATTGGACAGCACATTGAATGAGGATGGTGAACTCTGTACTGTGACGACAGTAGACGGGAGGGGAGAAATTCTGGGATGTGTATCCCACTCCCGGTTGTGTGTTGATGGCTGGTATTCCGCCCTTGAGTTATCTTGTTAGAGACCCACCTGCGAGGGCCTTAGGGCTTACTCTGTTGCCCTTATTTTACTGATGAGAAATCTGTGGGCCAAAAAGATTACTGCAGGTAGCAGCTTTCGACCCAAACGCAGGTGTTCACTCAAGCTGGAGGAGATCTGTGAAGCTTCTCGTGTGGTCTTGACGTCTGAATATCTCCTGGTTTGTATTACTCAGCTAAAGTTATGTGTGGCCCAACATGTGAGACCCCTGGACTATTTTTATTCTTCCTGAAGACAGCAGCTGTGTTGCTTGCCTTCAATCAACAGCAACTATTTATAGGGCCTCCATGTCAGAGAAGGAAGTGGCATTCCATGATAGAGGCCTGTTCACTCCCAAGGCACTGACCCTTTTCCCTATAGCCAGTTTCACAGGCTTGTTTCTTCATTCAGGAAATATTTGTTGTGTACCTATTACGTGCAAGGCACCCTGTCTGGTGCTGGGCCTACAAAGAAGAGTAGATACTTGTAGTGCAGTGAGATTCATGTATAATAGGTCCACAGTCCCTTGTTTGAAACTCTTGACGTCAGATGCGGTTTGCAAGTCAGAAATGTTTGGATTTGGGGTGGTATACATATATTGAATATTCCCTAGTAACTGCAATGAAATCTAGGCAGCACCGTTAATCAAACACACTATTGTTTTCCACATCAGAATATGGAGATTATCACTGAGTAGGAAAAGTAAATACAGGAAGCAGTTTCACACCAATTCAGGTCAGCGTTTTGCCATCAAATGAGCTTGCTGAAAACTTATGAAAACACTTCAAGTTTTTAGAGCATACTGGCTTTTGAAATTGCACATGAAGGATTGTGATTCTTATTTTGGGAGCCTTGCCCCATTTGGGGAGCATGAAGGAGTACTGGAAGAGATGATGTTCAAGTTGAGAACTGAAGAAGTAGGCCACAAATGGGGTGACTTTTTTTTTTTTTGCCTCCTCTTTGAAGTAGATTATAATTACTTACACACAGTGGTTTAAAAATCCAAGTTGAAAATCCTTGCCGTTCATTACTGTGAAGGAGCTTTAAGGAGAACTGATCAATCTTGGTGATTGTGTCACACCTGGGTTTAATCTCTAGCTCTTTCTTCAACTACTACACCTCTCTGAGTCCAGGCCCTTACGTGTAAAATGAGGGTAATTAACACCTCATGCGAAGAGTTGACTCACTGGAAAAGACTCTGATGCTGGGAGGGATTGGGGGCGGGAGGAGAAGGGGACGATAGGGAATGAGATGGCTGGATGGCATCACCGACTCGATGGACATGAGTTTGAGTGAACTCCAGGAGTTGGTGATGGACAGGGAGGCCTGGCGTGCTGTGATTCATGGGGTCGCAAAGAGTCGGACACGACTGATCGACTGAACTGAACACCTGTGATTAGTGCTCAGTATGTCAGCTGTTCTCCCCACCTACTAGGCATTAGTAAACAGTGCTGTTGGTGGTGGTATAATTTTGATATGTTGTTGTTAGTCCCTGAGTCATGTCCGACTCTTTGTGACCCCAGGAGCTATATAGCCTTCCAGGCTCCTCTGTCCCATGTTATTCTCCAGGCAAGAATACTGGAATAAGTTGCCATTTCTTCTCCAGGGGATCTTCCAGACCAGCGATCGAACCCAAGTCTCCTGCATTGGTAGGAGGATTCTTTACCACTGCAACACCCAGGAGGCCCTAATTTTGATATAGGCCACACATATTCAGACCACAAGTCCTCGCCTCACCACCCTGGTCCAGGATGCTCTCTTTCCTGAGGGCGCTGATATAGCTACTAATTGCTTTCTGGTCTTTGAACATAATTATGTCTCCCCATGGATTCTGTGAGATCCTTAAGCGCAGAGACCTCATCAGTTTTGTTCCTTTGGCATGAAGCAGTGTTCCAGACACATGAAAAGTACCTTTATGTCCTTGGTGATGAAATACCTTCTGCAGGCTCTGAGCCTTCCTAATGACCCAGCTATTGATCCAGGCTTACCTTCCCTCAGGAGCAAAAGAACTGTCTTCCCAGTAAAGCAAATCTGTAGCATTGGACTTTCCTCTCCAACATTTTAATGATTAAAAAACAGTTGTCTGAGCCTTTAGTTGTATTTATTTTGGGGGTAGTTTGTGAGAAGACCTCATGTTTGCCCTGTTTTTCTCTTCATGACTGCACACTCAAGCTTTCCTGATTAACCAGAGCACTCCAAGTATAGTTCTGTTGGCACTCCCATGACTGTGCACGTGTGGAGTCACAGTCCTTCCCACCTTCCCCCACCTCGAAGCCATCCCACCCCAACAGCTAGTCTTCACAGCTGTAGAGTGCTAACCCATTTAGGGCCTCCTCATCGTTTCTGAGTGATCTTAGGTCACCTATCCAGTCAGTAAACATGAAAGAGCAATTTTATGTTATGCATATTATTAAAATTATTTTTGGCATGCTAGGTCTTCATTGCTGCATGGGCTTTTCGCTGGTTGTGGAGAGCTGGTGCTACTCTCTAGTTGTGGTGCACAAGCTTCTCATTTCGGTGGCTTCTCCTGTTGGGGAGCACAGGCTCTTGGTCAGTAGTTGGGGCTCGTGGGCTCTAGAGCACAGGCTCAATAGTTGCGGCACATGGGCTTAGTTGCATGTGGGAGCTTCCTGGATCAGGGAATGAACTCATGTGTCTTGCATTGGCAAGCAAATTCTTTACCACCAGGGAAGCCCTGTGTTAGGCACGTTTTTACCATAGTAAAAAAATGAATGAGCTGGACTGTAAATGAGTGGTTTCTAAAGTTTATGCTGGATATTTTTATGCTGTCTTCTATAGAAAGGTGCAGATGTTTATGAGGCAGTTTTCATTGTCAGCTGATACAAGGCTGACCTCTGTTTCTGATGTGTTTTTTAAAAATATAGTTGATTTCTGGTATTACTTTCAGGTTTATAACTTCGTGATGCAATATTTTTATTGGTTTCCATTTAAAGTTATAAAATAAGGGCTATATTTCCCCGTGCTATACAATATATCCTTGTAGTTTGTCTCATACAAAGTGGTTTTTACCTCTTAATTCCCTACCCCTGTCTTGCCCCTCCCCTTCCCTCTCCCCACTAATAATCACTAATTTATTCTCTATATCTGAGTCTGTTTCTGTTTTGTTTTATTCATTTGTTTGCCTTATTTTTTAGATTCCACATATAAATGATAAAATATAGTATTTGTCTTTCTCTTTCTGACTTATTTCACTAAGCCTAATACCCTCTAGTTCCATCCACATTGTTGCAAATGGCAGAATTCATTATTTTTTGTGGTCGAGTAGTAGTCCATTGTATATATACACCACATCTTTATTCATCCACCAGTTGATGAACACTTAGGTTGCTTAGGTGTCTTGTCTATTGTAAATAATGCTGCTATGAACATTGGAGTGCGTGTATCTTTTTAAATTACTGTTTTTCTTTTCTTTGGATATATACCCAGGAGTGGACTTGCTGTATCATATGGTAGTTCTGTTTCTCGTTTTTTAAGGGAACCTCCATACTGTTTTCCACAGTGGCTACACCAATTTACATTCTCACCAACAGTGTACAAAGGTTCCCTTTTCTCCCCATCCTTGCCAACATTTGGTATTTGTGTTCTTTTTTATGTTAGCCATTCTGACAGGTGTGAGGTGGTATCTCATTGTGGCTTTGATTTGCATTTCTCTGATTAGTGATGTTGAACTTTTTAAATTGAGATCAATTAACTTTGATTTCACTTATTAGAAATCACTTAACATTAAATATATTGAACTCATAACTCTTTAGTTTGAGATAATACGTTGTTTATATCAGCTGGCATATCAACTAATTTCCCTTTCCTGTGTCTGTGAAAGAATATTTTCCATTAGTCATTTGTCAGATATACTTACTGTGAAACTTTATTTGAATATATAAGGCAAAGAAGGAAAGAGTTGTACTTATAAAAGGGTCCTTTTGCAAGATTTGTTTTGAATGTACTGAAAGTATTAATATAAACTTTAAAGAGTACCTGCTTAGATACTCCTTGAGAGTCCCTTGGATGCAAGGAGATCAAACCAGTCCATCCTGAAGGAAATCAGTCCTGAATATTCATTGGAAGGACTGATGCTGAAACTCCAGTACTTTGGCCACCTGATGGGAAGAACTGACTCATTTGAAAAGACCCTGATGCTGGAAAAGATTGAAGGCAGGAGGAGAAGGGGATGACAGAGGATGAGATGGTTGGATGGCATTGCCGACTGTATGGACATGAGTTTTGAGTAAGTTCCAGGAGTTGGTGATGGACAGGGAAGCCTGGCATGCTGCAGTCCATGGGGTCGCAAAGAGTTGGACACAACTGAGCGACTGAACTGAGCTGAAGAAGTTATCTCCAAAGTATTCAAAGTATCTTTTAAGTATTTGTTGACTTAAAATTATTTTAAAAATTCCTAGATTTATTTTGACCTTGAGAAGAAATACTAACCTTGTATATTTTTTCAGTATCAGCTCTGTTTGAAGGCTCATTCATAAAGTGTTAAGTACAAAGTGGTGATAAAAGAATATGGATAGGAAAGAAAAATAGAGACTTCCCTGGTGATCCAGTGGTTCAAACTCCACTGGATCCCAATGCAGGGGGTCCGATTTTGATCCCTGGTTGGGGAACTAGATCCCACATGCCACAACTAAGATTGAGAACAGCCAAATAAATAAGCAGGTATTTAAAAAAAAAAAAAAAAGAAAATATTCAAGGCAGTGTTCACTGTAACTGTAGATAATTTTGTATAAAAAGCAGACAAGATCAGGACAGTAAGTGTTGCTATCTAGTCATAATAGAATTTAAAATGAGAATAGGATAACTAAAACATGGAGTATGGAACAAATTGTAATCATAATAAAGACTAATTTGAGGGAAGGTTGAAAGAAGGTATAATTAAATACTGAGAAATAACATGGCAGAAGAATGGGAGGAAACTGGAGTTAAAGCATTCTAAGGCCCTCATGTTTGGCATAGTCAATGAAGCAGAAATAGATGTTTTTCTGGAACTCTCTTGCTTTCTCCATGATCCAGCAGATGTTGGCAATTTGATCTCTGGTGCCTCTGCCTTTTCTAAAACCTGCTTGAACATCTGGGAGTTCACGGTTCACATATTGCTGAAGCCTGGCTTGGAGAATTTTGAGCATGACTTTACTGGCATGTGAGATGAGTGCAATCGTGCGGTAGTTTGAGCATTCTTTGGCATTGCCTTTCTTTGGGATTGGAATGAAGACTGACCTTTTCCAGTCCTGTGGCCACTGCTGAGGTTTCCAAATTTGCTGGCATATTGAGTGAAGCACTTTCACAGCATCATCTTTCAGGATCTGAAATAGCTCAACTGGAATTCCATCACCTCCACTAGCTTTGTTCGTAGTGATGCTCTCTAAGGCCCACTTGACTTCACATTCCAAGATGTCTGGCTCTATGTCAGTGATCACGTTATCGTGACTATCTTTGTCGTGAAGATCTTTTTTGTACAGTTCTTCTGTGTATTCTTGCCACCTCTTCTTAATATCTTCTGCTTCTGTTAGGTCCATACCATTTCTGTCCTTTATCGAGCCCATCTTTGCATGAACTGTTCCCTTGGAATCTCTAATTTCCTTGAAGAGATCTCTTGTTTTTCCTATTCTGTTGTTTTCCTCTATTTCTTTGCATTGATCACTGAGGAAGGCTTTCTTATCTCTCCTTGCTATTCTTTGGAACTCTGCATTCAGATGTTTATATCTTTCCTTTTCTCCTTTGCTTTTCGCTTCTCTTCTTTTCACAGCTATTTGTAAGGCCTCCTCAGACAGCCATTTTGCTTTTTTGCATTTCTTTTCCATGGGGATGGTCTTGGTCCCTGTCTCCTGTACAATGTCACGGACCTCCGTCCAGAGTTCATCAGGCACTCTATCTATCAGATCTAGTCCCTTAAATCTATTTCTCACTTCCACTGTATAATCATAAGGGATTTGATTTAGGTCATATCTGAATGGGCTAGTGGTTTTCCCTACTTTCTTCAATTTAAGTCTGAATTTGGCAATAAGGAGTTCATGATCTGAGCCACAGTCAGCTCCTGGTCTTGTTTTTGCTATCTGTATAGAGCTCCATCTTTGGCTGCAAAGAATGTAATCAGTCTGATTTCGGTGTTGACCATCTGGTGATGTCCAAGTGTAGAGTCTTCTCTTGTGGGAGAAAATAATAGCAAACGAAGCAACTGACAAAGAATTAATCTCCAAAATACACAAGCAGCTCATGCAGCTGAATTCCAGAAAAATAAACAACCCAATCAAAAAATGGGCCAAAGAACTAAACAGACATTTCTCCAAAGAAGACATACAGATGGCTAACACGTGAAAAATGCTCAGCATCACTCATTATCAGAGAAATGCAAATCTAACCCACAGTGAGGTACCATCTCACACCAGTCAGAATGGCTGCTATCAAAAAGTCTACAAGCAATAAATGCTGGAGAGGGTGCGGAGAAAAAGGAACCCTCTTACATTGTTGGTGGGAATGCAAACTAGTACAGCCACTATGGAGAACAGTGTGGAGATTCCTCAAAAAACTGGAAATAGAACTGCCATATGACCCAGCAATCCCACTGCTGGACATACACACCGAGGAAACCAGAATTGAGAAAGAGACACGTGTACCCCAATGTTCATTGCAGCACTGTTTACAATAGCCAGGACATGGAAGCAACCTAGATGTCCATCAGCAGATGAATGGATAAGAAAGCTTTGGTACATATACACAATGGAATATTACTCAGCCATTAAAAAGAATACATTTGAATCAGTTCTAATGAGGTAGATGAAACTGGAGCCTATTATACAGAGTGAAGTAAGCCAGAAAGAAACACCAATACAGTATACTAATGCATACATATGGAATTTAGAAAGATGGTCACAATGGCCCTATGTGTGAGAGCAAGAGACACAGATGTGAAGAACAGTCTTTTGGACTCTGTGGGAGAAGACGAGGGTGGGATGATTTGAGAGGGTAGCGTTTAAACGTGTATATTATCATATATGAAGCAGATTGCTGGTCCAGGTTTGATACAGGAGACAGGGTGCTCAGGGCTGGTGCACTGGGATGACCCTAGGGGATGGGATGGGGAGGGAGGTGGGAAGGGGGTTCAGGATGGGGAGCACATGTGCGCCTGTGGCTGATTCATGTCAATGTATGGCAAAACCACTACAATATTGTGATTAGTCTCCAATTAAAATAATTTAAAAAAAAGAAAACCTGAAAAAAAATTAAAAAATAAAAATAATGGGAGAATAAAGAAAATTTGATCGCTCCAAGAGTAGGAAGGAAAAGGGTGCTTGGGGACTGAGTGAGTGAGTGAAAGTTGTGTCTGACTCTGTGTGTCCAACTGTAGTCCCTGGAATTCTCCATGCCAGAATACTGGAGTGGGTAGCCTTTCCCTTCTCCAGTGAGGGGTCCTTGGGGAGTGAGGGAAGTTTTTTAAAAAGCACAAAGGACAAAACAGGAAGATGCAGATAAGTCTATAATAGTAATCACAATAAATGTTAATTTTTAAATTAGCCAGATAATAGAAATTAATTTTTAAAAAGTTGTAAATATATATGTGATTTGAGACAAACCTAAAACAGGGGATACTTAAAAGTTGAACATATAATTAATGAGACAAGATATACTATACAAATGCTAACCAAAAATAAGTTTGTAATTTTATACTAACAGGCAGAGATTTTGAAATGTAAAATAATTCTATTAGGAATTCAGAAGTGTTGTATTACTAGTGATGAATGGATAGTTCACCAAGAAAGCAATTTTAAACACACAGAATATTAACAACATATCAATAGTTTCAAAATCTATGAAGCAAAACTTGGCCTAGTTGCTGACAAATCCATAACCATAGTGGGAGTTTTTGAATTCCTTTCTCTCAGATACTGCTTTATAGATAAAGCAGAGAAATAATTAGGACATAAAAAATTTGAGCACTTCCTTAAGAAGCAAACTTGATCAAGTATACATACGTACATAGATTTCTGTTCCCAACCAATAGAAAATACTTATTTGTTTCAACCTTGCAAAGTATATTTTTCAAAAAATTAGGGTATAATGGAAATCTTGAAAAATACTGAAGAATCAGCTTTATGTATATGTACCGTATTATATATACATATACACACACAATATCATGGATTTAAGAAGAAATTATAACAAATTATGAAATATTTAGAGTTGAATGAAAACAGGCATTCCAAATATCAATTTATGGAATATTGTTAAAGTGGGATGTAAAGAGATGTTTATATCATGAAATGTATATATTAGAAAAGAAAAAATTTAAAAATTTATGAACTCAAGTTGAGAAAAGGAAAACAGAGTGTACCCAAGAAAATAGATGAAAGGAAATAATAAAAAGGCCAACAATTCATGTAATATAAAACAAACATTAAATATTGACAAGACCAAAAGCTAGTTTTAAAGAAAGACTAATGAAAAGGCAAATTTCTGTCAGGGTTGATGTTGTTTAGTCACTGAGTCGTGTCCGACTTTTTGCGACCCCATGAACTATAGCCCACCAGGCTCCTCTGTCCATGGGATTTCCCAAGCAAGAATACTGGAGTGAGTTGCCATTTCCTTCTCCAGGGGATCTTTCTGACCCAGAGATTGAACCTGCATTGGCAGGCGAATTCTTTATCACTGTGCCACCTGGGAAGCCCCAGGGTTGATGGGGGAGTGGGAAGAAGGACATATAAACAATATTAAGTGAAAATGGAAAAATACTATGAATAATTTTAGACAGTAAATTTGAAAACATAAGCGACAGTTTTCTAGATAAATATTACCGATGTAAATGCAAGAAAAAAATTACATCCTAATAAACTATAACCATTAAAGAAAACTGAATTAGTGAAAAAAAATCCTAGTCCAAGATGAGTTTATAGACTAGGACCGAGGAACATTTAGAGGTTTATTCATTCATCCATCTTTGGAGACAAAGGAATTTGGCTTTTATTCTGAGTGGGAAGGGAAGTGATAAGAGGGTTTTGAGCAAATGAATGATGTTTGAAAAGAATCACTCCACTGGCTACATGGAATGCAATGTGTCAAGATACAAAATGGGCAGTTTCTGCAGTTGGAGCATGATGGTTCTGACAGTGGTTGTAATGGAGACAGATAGGAATGGTTGAGCTTGGAGAAATTTTCAGAGATGGAGATAAGTTTTACTGGTGGTTTGAGTGTACAACGTGTGGAAGAAAGAAAAGCTAAGAATATGACTCCAAGGTTTTTGGCTTGAGCAACTGGTAGGATGGAATTGCTTTTTAGTGAGATGGGGAAGATAGTGGAGGAGCAAGTTTCTGGGGGAAGATAAGGAGTTTTGTTAATTTTGAGGTGCCCATTAGACATCTAAGTGGAAATGGTAAGTAGACAGTTGAATCCATGAGTCTGGAAGTCAGCGGAGAGGTCGGGAGTGGAGATGAAAGTCTTGGAGTTATTGGTATACGTATACGTGGTATTTAAAAGGTACTGAGACTGGATGAGATCACAGGAGTGAGTGTAAACAGGGAAGAGAGGACATTTAAAGAGGAGGTTTCCAAAAATGGGGAGATCAAAAGATGAGGAACCACCCAGGGGTACTGAGAAGCAGCAGATGAGGAAGTAGGAAAACCAGCCAAGGGTGGTGGTTATCCTAGAAGCAAATGAGGAAAGTGATTCAGGGAGGAGTGTCATATGGGTAAAAGTCAAGTCGCAACAAGACTGAAAATTGAGCTTTAGATTTAGCTGTGTAGAAGTCATTGGTGATCTTGTCACGCAGATTTTGTGGGTACTGGAGGAAAAATTGGTTGAGATGAGCTCAAGAGCTAAGAGCAGTGTATTCGTGAAGATGTGAGGTTGAGAGGGGTTTATGTGAGAAGTTCTATACCCGGTAGAAATGACTCAGTAGATAGGGGAGAAATGCGAGAGTGGGAATTACTGGAGCAGAGATAGTTTATCCATCAAAAGAGGGAAGGCAGGGTACACGGGTGCAGGGTTCTCTTTTGGTAGTTTCTACTTTCTCAGTGAAACACAAAGCACAGTCATTAGCTGAGAGTGAAGTTGAGAGGGGAGGGAGTTATCAGAGGTTTGCAGGGAGGGAAAAAGATCTGAAATTGTTAAGAGAAAAAGGGAATGAATGGACTAGGGATTTCTAGTATGATTGTTGGACAGCACTAAGGGTCATTGATTTCAAGCAAGTTCAGCCTGTATGGCTATGTTTTTCTCTAGCTATACAGGTCCACCCCCAGTGGCAGGCAGAGTCACATTTAGCCAGAGATGGGGTTTTTGTGTGGTGAGTACAGTGCAGTGAGGAGGAGCAAGAGATTAGCAAATAACCCCTATCTGAAATGAACTGTTTGAGATAAAAGATTAAGAGGAATAACTGTCAACTCCTTTTATGTGGCCAATATCCCAAGATACCACAGTCAAATAAGACATAATATTTATGAAATATTATTAATGGAGGAAATTCACTTATGAATGTTGATGTGAAGTATAAGGTAATAATACAGTGAAGCCAACAGTGTATTGAAAATAGATCATAATCAAGTAAAGATTATCTCAGTAATACAAGGAAACTGAAGGAACTGTATTAATGTAATACCACATTAATAAAGGAAAACGGCTTCAACTTTATCTGTAACATCTTATTTTTTAAAAAGAAAGGAATCTGGTGTTATGGTGGAATGCTTTCCTTTGTTGGGTCTGAGTGGTGGGTATTGATTACATTGCTTTCCTATGTGTTTGAAATCTTATTATATTGTAAAAATTAACGCTATATTAATAAACATAGTCTAGGAGTAGCCTAAGAGTCAACTTGGATTCCTTCTGTTCCCTCTTGTGCCATCAAAAAGTGAGAGAATGTACTGATGAGTTAGAGCACCAAAATCTGTCTCAGCTCCATCCACTTCTGTGCCTGTCCACTGCCCCTGCCCTAGTCCAGGCCACCATCATCTCATACCTGGACTGCCCCTCTAGCCTCCCAGTTGCTCCTTGCCTCCACTTTTGGCCCCTCATCCCCAGGAGTAAGCATCCTTACATCAGGCACCAGATTGCACTACTCTGCTGCCTACATCCTTCCCATGGCTTTCATCACTCCTAGAATACAATGCAGTGTTCTTCCAAACGTTGCAGTCTAGCTGTAGCCTAGCTCTCCAGCTTCTCTCACCACCAGGGGTGTGCTGGTAAAGGGTTAACAGCTGGTTCAGCTGACTTGCAAACTTGGCTTCTTTATCAAGAGCCATACCAGGAGGGAGAAATGAGAGAAAACCACCCCCAATGTCTTATGCCCAACAGTGAACTCTTGATCTTTCCCGATATATCTGGATACCACCGCTCATGTGGAGCCTTGAGTCAGCCACCCAGGAGTCTTTTTGACTTCTTTTTTCCTTTCTCGCCTGTATCTACTTCATCACCAAGCTCAGCTGATTTTCTCTCGACTCCATCAGCTGCTTCTGCTCCGCTCTACCATCACCACCCTCCTCGTTAAGCCACCAGCCTTGCCGCGCTCTATCCCTGTACTGGCTTCCCCACCTGTCTTCTCTCTGCAGCCACTCTCAGTCCCCTCCCAGTTTTTATCCAGACTGCAGCCAAAGTGGTCGTCTTCAAAGCAGATGTGCCCTCCTGCTGACCCGCACTCTGGGTAACATCTTAACCTCCCTTCTTTCTTGGCTCCTCCGGGGAAGCCCTCCAGCCCTCCATGACGCCTTCACAGCATGACACACATCCCCTTTGCTGCACTTAACTGAGTTAGAATTTTACATCTACTTGTGTGACTTAAAATGAATGAATTCCCACTCGACTATAAAGTCCACTGCACAGGACCAAGGATTTCTTTTTAATTACCATTTTATTCTTAGCACTTAGCGTGTGCGTGTGTGCTCAGTTGTATCTGACTCTTTGTGACCCCCATGGATTGCAGCCCTCCAGGCTCCTCTGTACATGGAATTTTTCACGCAAGAATACTGGTGTGGGTTGCCATGTCCTCCTCCAGGGGATCTTCCCAATGTAGGGATCGAACCTGTGTCTCTTGCATTGACAGGTGAATTCTTTACCAGTGAACCTCCAAGGAAGCCCCTTGACCCTTAGTACCTGGCGGTTTGTAGCGATTTTAAAAGCATTTGATTGAATGAATTAATGACCGAAATAAAATGCTTACCATGTAGTCTGTGTGCTGCAGTATGGGCAATAGTATGTGCAGTTAATAAATGGCTACTGCTGCTGTTATTATTTATCAGACCTCTGCCATACAACCATCATGTGGGGGTTCTTGGCGCCTAATTGTATTACCATAAAAAGAGACTGGTCCAAAGTTGCTGCAACCTGTCATCTGTTGTTCTTAGTTTCATTTACTCTGGGAGGAATTTATTTAATAGTCATGATGGGAATGAGAATAGTGGTGGACCAGGGCACGCTCAAGCATTCTGGGCAGCACTGAGTCGAAAAGGGGCAGAAATGACACTTTTAGTCCATAGACAGGGACTATCTGACTGATGGTTATCTGGTCTGTGTGTCAGTTCGAGAAAGGAGCACTTGATAGATAACATTTTCTCCTTCCTAGTATTATCCCAGGCCCTGCCTTCTGCCATCTCCCACTTCAGTTCTGTTTAGGGGCAGCCAGGAGGAGGGCTTTTGCTGTGCTCTTTTCAGGACAGCCTTTAAATATTTTACTGACAGATGAAAAACATTGAATACTTCAGTGAAAATCATTGCACCTTCATTTACAAACAAAGGACTGTGTTTCCAGCTTTGCAGGGATCCAAAAGATCTACTCAGATCACCCAGTGTGCTTTTACAGTTGGAGAATTCCAGCCAAGGGAGGTGTTGTTCAGGTACTCAGTCATATCCGACTTTTGCAACCCCTTATACTGCACCATGCCAGGCCTTCCTGTTCCTCACCACCTCTCGGAGCTTGCCAAAACTCACGTCCATTGAGTCAGTGATGCCATCCAACCATCTCATCCTCTGTCGTCTTCTCCTCCTGCCTTCAATCTTTCCCAGCATCAGGGTCTTTTCTAATGAGTCAGCTTTTTGCATCAGGTGGCCAAAGTATTGGACTTTCAGCTTCAGCATCACTCCTTCCAAAGAATATTCAGAGTTGATTTCCTTTAGGATTGACTGGTTGGATCTCCTTGCAGTCAAGGGACTCTCCAGAGTCTTCTCCAACACCACAGTTCAAAAACATCAATTCATTACTCAGCCTTCTTTATGGTTCACCTGTCACATCCATACATGGCTACTGGAAAAATCATTGCATTGACTATACGGACCTTTGTCAGCAAAGTAATGTGTCTGCTTTTTAATATGCCGTCTAGGTTTGTCATAGCTTTTCTTCCAAGGAGCAAGTGTCTTTTAAGGGAGTTGAGGGGACCTTTTCAAGGTCATCCTTTTTTCTGAGCTGACAGTCCGATGATGAGTACTCAGTCTTGTTGGAAACAGGCCAAAGAGTGGAGATAAATACTTAAGACAACAGATTGCTGTGAATACCAAATTACGTTGCATTCCCTAATAGAGTGAAGTAAATATCACATCTGCCTCAAAATAATAGGTGGGGAGAACATAATTAATGTTCATAAAATCACATTTAGAGAAGTGGTTCTTAATCAGATGGGTTATAGACCCGTTTGAGAATTTGATGACGGCTGAATATCTTATCTGGGAAGAAGGCTCACAAAGTTCCAGGAAAAAAAAATTCCAGGAGCCTCGAGGACCTCTAGCTTTGTGCCCTGACAAAGCCCATTTATGGACTCCTGACCGACATGCTGGAGAGCCCAGAGGCAGAGGAACGTGTGTGGTGCCACCATGCTCTCAACCTGTTTTGTTGTTTAGTTCCTCAGTCATGTCCGATTCTTTGTGACCCCATGGACCATAGCCCACCAGGCTCCTCTGTCCATTGGTTTCTCCAGGCAAGAATCCTGGAGTGGGTTGCCATTCCCTTCTCTAGGGGATCTTCCTGACCCAGGACTGGAACCCGTGTCTCTTGTATTGGCAGGAGGATTGTTTACCACTAAGCCACCAGGGAAGCCTGAGCCTAATAGAATAAAAGTCTTATTGAAAATAGCAAATAGTGACATTTGCAATTTTCCTGTTCAGGTGAAAGGGTGCTATCGTGGCACCCAGTCATCCTTTGACACTTCTGATTTAGGTGTGGCCAGGAGGATTCTCCAGAGAAGGCAATGGCAACCCACTCCAGTACTCTTGCCTGGAAAATCCCATGGGCGGAGGAGCCTGGTAGGCTGCAGTCCATGGGGTCGCGAAGAGTCGGACACAACTGAGCGACTTCATTTTCACTTTTCACTTTCATGCATTGGAGAAGGAAATGGCAACCCACTCCAGTGTTCTTGCCTGGAGAATCCCAGGGACGGGGGAGCCTGGCGGGCTGCCGTCTATGGGGTCACAGAGTCGGACACAACTGAAGCGACTCACTCAGCAGCAGCAACAGCAGGAGGATTCTCACAGCCCTTCTGAGTTTGGATCTGTTCTGTAAGTTTCCACAACCTCAGGCTAAGGAATTGGCAAGAGAGGCAAAGAATTAAAATCTCCTTAAAGAGTGGTAAAGTCATTTACACATTTTGATTGTAGTTAAGGGGCCCAGAATGGTTTCTGTGAATTTTCCAAGTTTGAAGATGAGTATTGGGTTCTGGAATGAAGCTAGAATGAAGTGGATTCCTGTAACGCTTGGCTTCCAACCCAGCTTGTTTGCCTATAAACCATCATTCAGTCGTAGGAGATGATAAAAATGCACCAGCCCAGGACAGCTTGCAGCTTGTGCATTATTTGTAAACCCAGAGGGGGAAATTTCATCAGCAATTTAGAAAAAGACATGATTTGAAAGTGAGAATTGCACACCTGTGAACTCCCTAGGTAAAACATGAGCCTACTGCATGTTAGAGCTTAAGTTGTCAACATTATTCTCTGAAAGCCTGAGATTTACATACCAAATTATGCAAAATCTACCTTTTAAACTAAAGGAAAAAATAAAGGTTACTCACATAACCAGTAGTCTCAATTATAGATGCGATCATTTTAGAACAAATGCTATTATAATTCCTACTTAAAACTCTCAAGACCAAGACATTGCCCTTCCCCCATCCCCTTTAACATTTCGAGCAGCAGTTGCTAGAACAAAATTCCCATACACTAAGTGAATTTAACCAGTTTTTGTAATAGAAATTCTCACATTAAGTTTTGCCTTACTAGCATAGGGGAGATGGGGAAGGTGGGAGGGACAAGTAATCATGTGTTTTCAACATTTATCCTGGCTTCTTGTAAGTATTTTGTTTGAATCGTTAAACAATATATTCCTCCCTTGGAACTAAGCAAGGTGGTGGCATGAACACAGCAATTCTTAATCCAAAGGAAAGAGGACCAAGGGTAGGAGTTAGCTTGGAGGCCTCTGACCTCTGTCCCTTGGAGCATAGGAAAGGGAGCTCCAGGAAGGCTTCATGGAGGAGGGAGTATATGAAGGAGGGGTGTTTGCTAGAGGGCATTACAGGTGGAAAGAAGAGTGTGTGCACAGGCCCAGAAGTGCGAGAGCAGAGCATGTGCAGGAAATATTAATTCAGGTTTTCTGGGGGGCTAGGGAAGGCGGTATGGGTGGTGAGGCTAGATGTGAGAGGAAGAGCCAGCCCATGATGAGCCTTGTATGGCTGCCTGAGGGACTCTGATTTTATCATTGGGTTAATTGGGTTGGAGAATTCTTGTGTGGTTTGTTTTGTTTTTTTTTTTGTATTGGAGTCTAAGCCAGCTAACAATGTTGTGATAGTTTCAGGTGAACAGTGAAGGGACTCAGCCATATGTATACATGTATCCATTCTCCCCGAAACTCCCCTCCCATCCAGGCTGCCACATAACATTGAGCAGAGTTTCATGTGCTGTACAGTAGGTCCTTGTTGTTGTCCATTTTAATATAGCAGTGTGGACAGGCTCAGTGGTAAAGAATCTGCCTTCGACTTAGGAGCCACAGGAAACTTGGGTTCCATTCCTGGGTCAGGAAGATCCTCTAGAGAAGGACATGGCAACCCACTCCATTCTTCTTGCCTAGAGAATCCCATGGACAGAGGAGCCTGGTGGGCTACAGTCCATGGGGTCACAAAGAGTCAGACACAGCTGAAGCGACTTAGCACGTTAGCACAGGCAACCATAAGTTCATTCTCAGAGTCTGTGAGTCTTTCTATTTTGTAAGTAAATTCATTTATATTCTTTCTTTTTAGATTCCACATATAAAGGATGTCCTTCTCTGACTTAACTTCCCTCAGTGTGACACTCTCTAGGTCCATCCATGTTGCTGCAAATGGCATTATTTCATTCTTTTTAATGACTGAGTAATATTCCATTGTATATATGTACCACATCTTCTTATCCATCCCCCTGTTGATGGACATTTAGGTTGCTTTCATGTCTTGGCTATTGTAAACAGTGCTGCAATGAACATTGGAGTACATGTATCCTTTTGGATCATGTTTTTCTCTGGATGCATGCTCAGGAGTGGGATTGCAGGGTCAATGGTAGCTCTGTTCATACTGTTCTTCGTAAGTGACTGCACCGATTTAAATTCCCACCAACAGTGTGGGAGGGTTCTCTTTTCTCCACATCCTCTCCAGCATTTATTATTTGTGGATTTTTTAATGATAGCCATTCTGGCTGGTGTGAGCTGATATCTCATTGTAGTCTTGATTTGCATTTCTCTAATAATTAGCGATGTTGAGCATCTTTTCATGTGCTTCTTGGCCATTTGTATATCCTCTTTGGAGAAATGTCTGTTTAGGTCTTCTGCCTGTTTTTTTTTTTTTGAATGGGTTGTTTGTTTTGATGCTATTAAGTGTCATGAGCTGTTTGCAAATTTTGGAGACTAATCCCTTTTTGGTCACATCATTTGCAAATACTTTCTTCCAATCTGTGGGTAGTCTTTTCATTTTGTTTATTGTTTCCTTTACTGTGCAAAAGCTTTTGAGTTTAGGTAGGTCCCATTTGTTTTTATTTCCATTATTCTAGGAGATGGCTTGAAAAAAGGTACTGCTATGATTTATGTCAGGGTGTTCTGCCCATGTTTTCCTCTAGGAGTTTTAATGTGTCTGATTTCACATTTAGGTGTTTAATCCATTCTGAGCTTATTTTTGTGTGTGGTGTTAAAGAATGATCTAATTTCATTCTTTTTACATGTAGCTGTCCGGTTTTCCCAGCACCATTTGTTGAACATTGTGTAGTCTTGCCTCCTTTGTCATATGTTAATTACCCATAGATGCATGGGTTTATATCTGGGTGTTCTGTCCTGTGGGTTGGAGAATTCTGAGCAGAGCAATGAAGTCTTGAGATTCTAGGTCTTTCTGTGACCTCCCTTTGTGGAGGATGGGTTGGAAGGAACCAGTACTAGAGGCAGAGAGAGATCAGTAAGGAGCTACTCTGATTTTCTTTTAGGATGGAGGGATTGAAAGGAGTCTATCCTTTGTGCCATTTTTGTTGGGTAGATGACAGCATTCATCTCTGTGCCCTCCAGCTAGAAATTGAACTGCATGTTAAATTAAATAGTTCGATGCTACTATCTAGCTTGTGTCTTGTGTATTTTGCCTTAATATTGCCTCAATCTTAGATTTCTTTAATGGCATCAAGTGTTTTTTACAGTATCTAGTTCACCATGGCCATTCAATAAGAATTCAGTCATATCTGTCAGGATTCTTTCAGATGTAAGTGACACACCCACCTTAAATGGCCTTTAAGCATGAAAGAGAATTTATTGCTCAAATAACTAAAAAGTCCAAGGGACTGTTCTAGATTCAGGCATGGCTGGATTCAGGAGCTCAAATGATCAAATATATCTCTTTGCATTACTTGACCCCATTTGACTCAGAGTGGCCTTTATTCTCTGGCAGGCTCTCCTAAGTGGTGGCAGAGGTGGTCCCTTGGCAGCTCCAGATTTATCCTTTCAGATTGGTGCCATCTGCAGAAAGAGCTTTTTCTATAATGGCCCCAGAGAAAGTCCTGACTGAGAATGGCTCTCAGTTGGTCCAGCCTGGGTCATGTGCACATCCCTGAATTGTGCCTAGATTGGCCAGGCTGGGTCACATGTCCTTCCCTGCAGCCGGGGTCATGGCCAGGGGGCAGGCAATAATGGGATCAGCACCTCCCCCCACCCAGAACCACACAGTCGTAGCAGGGAAAATTATAGGCCATTACCAGAAAAAGGAGGAACAGGTACTGGACAGGCAGAGGCTACAGTGTTTCCATTAGAACAGGAATAAGTATAGGGCCTGAGGGGACACGAACCCATGCTCTCCAATCTGCTTTGAACCTTCGTTTTTATACAAAAGGAAACCAGAGATCAGCGAAGTTAAGTAATTTGCCCAAGATCACGTAGCTAGACTGGCAGCACTGTTTTGCACTCCCACCAACAATGTCTGAGGATTCAAGTGGCTCTATGTCCCTGTCAACACTTAGTTTTGACATTATTTTTTCTAATATTTTAGACTTTTATTTAATTACTGAAGTATACCTGATTTACAAAGTTGTGTTTCTGGTATAAGCAAAGTGATTATTGTATAGTTTCCCATTATGGTCTGTTACAGGATACTGCATATAGTTTCCTGTGCTACACAGCAGGACCTTGTCATTTATCTATTTTATATATACCAGTTTGTATCTGCTAATCCCAAATTCCTGATTTATCCATCCTTATTTTCTTTCCCCTTTGGTAACCATAAATTAGTTTTCTGTGTCTGTGAGTCTATTTCTGTTTTGTAAATAAATTCATTTGTATCATGTTTCAGATTCCACATATAAGTGATATATGGTATTTAAGTTTGTCTGACTTACTTCACTGAGTATGATAATCAGTAGTTGCATCCATGTTGCTGCAAAGGGCATTATTTCATTCTGTTTTAATGGCTGAGTAGTATTCCATTGTGTGTTTATGTAGTGTGTGCGTGTATATACCACATCTTTATCCATTCATCTAATTGGACATTGAGGTTGAGTTCATGTCCTGGCTATTGTAAATAATGTTGCTGTGAATATTAGGGTGTGTGTACCTTTCCAAACTATAGTATTCTCTGGATATATGCTCAGGAATGGGATTACTGGATCATTTGGTAACTGTATTTCTACTTTTTCAAAGTAATCTCCATACTGTTTGCTGTAGTGACTGTACCAGTCCACATTCCACCAACAGTGTAGGATGGTTCCCATTTCTCCACATCCTCTCCAGCATTTGTTGTTTGTAGACATTTTAGTGATGGCCATTCTGATTGGTGTGAGGTGATACCTCATCATAGTTTTGATTTTGCATTTCTCTAATAAGTAGTAATGTTGAGTATCTTTTCATGTGCCTATTGATCATCTGTGTGTCTTCTTTGGAGAAATGTCTATTTAGATCTTCTGCCCATTTTTTTATTGTGTTGTTTTTTATTACTGAGTTGTATGAGCTGTTTGTATAATTTAGAAATTAAACCCTTGTTGATTGCATCATTTGCAAATATTGTCTCCCGTTGCATTGGTTGTCTTTTGTTTATGTTTTCCTTTACTATGCAAAAGGTTTTAAGTTTGATATGGTTCTGTTTATTTTTACTTTTATTTCTGTAACCTTGGGAGAATGACCTAAGAAAACATTGCAACAATTTATGTCAGTGAATGTTTTGCCTATGTTCTCTTCTAGGAATTTGATATCACATCTATGTTGAAGTCTTTAGGACTTTTGAATGTATTTATTTATTTTTTAATTATTTTAATTGGAGGCTAATAACTTTACAATATTGTGGTTTTTGCCATACATCGACATGAATCAGCCATGGGTGCACATGTGTCCCACCATTCTGAACCCCCCTCCCACCTCCTTCCCCACCCCATCCCTCTGGGTTGTCCCAGAGCACCAGTTTTGAGTGCCCTGCTTCACACATCAAACTTGAACTGGTTATCTATTTTACATATGGTAATATACATGTTTCAGTGCTATTCTTTCAAATCATCCCACCCTCGCCTTCTCCCACATACTCAAAAAGTCTGTTCTTTACATCTGTGTCTCTTTTTGCTATCTTGCAGGTAGGGTCATCATTACTATCTCTCTAAATTCCATATATACGCGTTAGTATACTGTATTGGTGTTTCTCTTTCTGGCTTACTTCACTCTGTATAATAGGCTCCAGTTTCATCCACCTCATTAGAACTGACTCAAATGTGTTCTTTTTTTGTAGCTGAGTAGTATTCCATTGTGTATATGTACCACAACTTCCTGATCCACTCATCTGCTGATGGACATCTAGGTTGCTTTCATGTCCTGGCTATTATAAACAGTGCTGTGATGAACATTGGGGTACACGTGTCTCTTTCAATTCTGGTTTCCTCGGTGTGTATGCCCAGCAGTGGGATTGCTGGGTCGTATGGCAGTTCTATTTCCAGTTTTTTAAGGAATCTCCACACTGTTCTCCATAGTGACTGTACTGGTTTTCATTCGCACCAACAGTGTAAGAGGGTTCCCTTTTCTCCACACCATCTCCAGCATTTATTGTTTATAGACTTTTTCATGGCAGCCATTCTGACCAGGAAGAGATGGTACCTCATTGTGGTTTTGATCTGCATTTCTTTGATAACGAGTGATGTTGAGCATCTTTTCATGTGTTTGTTAGCCATCTGTATGGCTTCTTTGGAGAAATGTCTATTTAGTTCTTTGGCCCATTTCTTTGATTGGGTAATTTACTTTTCTGGTATTGAGCTGCATGAGCTGCTTGTATATTTTGGAGATTAATTCTTTGTCAGCTGCTTTGTTCGCTATTATTTTCTCCCATTCTGAAAGCTGCCTTTTCATCTTGCCTTTAGTTCCCTTCATTGTGCAAAAGCTTTTCAGTTTAATTAGGTTCCGTTTATTTATTGTTGTTTTTATTTCCATTACTCTGGGAGATGAGTCATAGAGGATCTTGCTGTGATTTATGTCAGAGAGTGTTCTGCCTGTGTTTTCCTCTAGGAGCTTTATAGTTTCTGGTCTTACATTTAGATCTTTAATCCATTTTGAGTTTATTTTTGTGTATGGTGTTAGGAAGTGTTCCAGTTTCATTCTTTTACAGATGGTTGACCAGTTTTTCCCAGCACCACTTGTTAAAGAGATTGTCTTTTCTCTATTGTATATGTTTGCCTGCTTTGCAAAGATAAGGTATCCATAGGTGTGTGGATTCGTCTCTGGGCTTTCTATTTTGTGCCATTGATCTCTATGTCTGTCTTTGTGCCAGTACCATACTGTCTGGATGACTGTAGCTTTGTAGTATAGTCTGAAGTCAGGCAGGTTGATTCCTCCAGTTCCATTCTTCTTTCTCAAGATTGTTTTGGCTATTCGAGGCTTTTATGTTTCCATACAAATTGAAATTATTTGTTCTAGTTCTCTGAAAAATACCATTGGTAGCTTGATAGGCATTGTGTTGAATCTATAGATTGCTTTGGGTAGTATATTCATTTTCACTATATTGATTCTTCCAATCCACAAACATGGTATATTTCTCCATCCATTTGTGTCATCTTTGATTTCTGTCATCAGTGTTTTATAGTTTTCTATATATGAACAGTGAAAGTGAAAGTCTCTCAGTGTCTGACTCAGGCCAGAATACTGGAGTGGGTAGACTTTTCCCTTTTCCAGGGGATCTTCCCAACCCAGGAATCGAACCCAAGTCTCCCACCTTACAGGCGGATTCTTTACCAGCTGAGCCATAAGGGAAGCCCAAGAATACTGGAGTGGGTAACCTATCCCTTCTCCAGTGGATCATCCCAACCAAGGAATCAAACCGGGGTCTCCTGCATTGCAGGTGGATTCTTTACCAGCTTAGCTATGAGGGAAGGTCTTTTGTTTCTTTAGGCAAATTTACTCCTAAGTATTTTATTCTTTTTGTTTCAGTGGTGAATGGGATTATTTCCTTAATTTGTCTTTCTGTTTTCTCTTTGTTAGTGTATGGGAATGCAAAGGATTTCTGTGGATTAATTTTATATCCTGCAAATTTACTATATTTATTGATTAGCTCTAGTAATTTTCTGGTGGCGTTTTTAGGGTTTTCTATGTAGAGGATCGTGTCATCTGCAAACAGGAAGAGTTTTACTTCTTCTTTTCCAATCTGGATTCTTTTTATTTCTTCTCTGTTTGCTGTGGCTAGGACTTCCAAAACTATGTTGAATAGTAGTGGTGAGAGTGGGCACCCTTGTCTGTCTTGTTCCTGATTTTAAAAGAAATGCTTTCAATTTTTCGTCATTGAGGATAGTGTTTGCTGTGGGTTTGTTGAATATGGCTTTTATTATGTTGAGGTATGTTCCTTCTGTGCCTGCTTTCTGGACAGTTTTTATTATAAATGGGTGTGAATTTTGTCAAAGTCTTTCTCTGCATCTATTGAGATAATCATATGGTTTTTAATCTTTCAATTTGTTAATATGGTGTGTCACATTGATTTTGTGAATATTGAAGAATCCTTGCATCCCTGGGATAAAGCCCACTTGGTCATGATGTATGATCTTTTTAATATGTTGTTGGATTCTGTTCTCTAGGAGTTTGTTGAGGATTTTTACATCTACATTCATCAGTTATATTGGCCTGTAGTTTTCTTTTTTGTGGCATCTTTGTCAGGTTTTGGTATTAGGGTGATGGTGGCCTCATAGAATGAGTTTGGCAGTTTACCTTCCTCTGCAATTTTCTGGAAGAGTTTGGGTAGGATAGGTTTTAACTCTTCTCTAAATTTTTGGTAGCATTCACCTGTGAAGCCATCTGGTCCTGGGCTTTTGTTTGCTAGAAGATTATTGATTACAACTTCGATTTCTGTGCTTGTGATGGGTCTTTTAAAATTTCCTGTTTCTTCCTGGTTCAGTTTTGGAAGCTGATGCTTTTCTAAGAATTTGTCCATTTCTTCCAAGTTGTCCATTTTATTGGCATATAGTTGCTGATAGTAGTCTCTTATGATCTTTTGTATTTCTGTTTTGTCTGTTGTGATTTCTCCATTTTCATTTCCAGTTTTATTGATTTGATTCTTCTCCCTTTTTTTCTGGCTAATAGTTTGTCTATTTTATCTTCTTAAATAGCTTTTAGTTTTGTTGATTTTTGCTATAGTTTCCTTTCTTTTCTTTTATTTCTCCTCTGATTTTTATGATTTCTTTCCTTTTTCTAACTTTGGGGTTCTTCTTTTTCTGGTTGCTTTAGATGTGAAGTTAGGTTGTTTATTTGATGTTTCTCGAGTTAGGCTTGTATTGCTATGAATCTCCCTCTTAGCACTGCTTTTACTGATTCCCATAGGTTTTGAGTTGTTGTATTTTCATTTTCATTTGTTTCTATGCATATTTTGATTTCCTTTTTGATTTATTCTGTGATCTGTTTGTGATCCAGAAGCATGTTGTTTAGCTTCCATATGTTTGTATTTTTAGTAGTTTTTTTTTCTTGTAGTTGACATCTAATCTAACATTGTGATCAGAAAAGGTACTTGAAATGACTTCAGTTTTTTTAGTTTACCAAGGCTAGATTTATGGCCCAGGATGTGATCTGTCCTGGAGAATGTTTCGTGTGCACTTGAAAAAAAGGCGAATTCCGTTGTTTTTGGGTGAAATGCTATATGTATGTATATATATATATATATATATATATATCAAGTAGTTCTGACTGGTTCATTGTATTATTTAGAGCTTGTGTTTCCTTGCTAATTTTCTGTTTGGTTGATATATCCATAAGTGTGAGTGGGGTATTAAAGTCCCCCACTATTATTGTGTTACTGTTAATTTCCCCTTTCATCCTTGTTAGCATTTGCCTTACATATTGAGATGCTTCTATATTGGGAACATATATATTTATAACTGTTATATCTTCTTGGATTGATCCTTTGATCATTAGGTAGCTTCCTTCTTTGTCTCTTTTCATGGTCTTTATTTCAAAGTCTATTTTATTTGACATGAGTATTGCTACTCCTGCTTTCTTTTGGTCCCCATTTGCATGAAATATCTTTTTCCAGCTCTTCACTTTCAGTCTGTATGTGTCCTAAGGTTCGAGGTGGGTCTCTTGTAGACAGCATATATAGGGGTCTTGGTTTTATATCCGTTTGGCCAGTCTTTGTCTTTTGGTTGGAGCATTTAACCCATTCACATTTAAGGTAATTGTTGATAAGTATGATACCATTACCATTTACTTTGTTGTTTTGGGTTTGTTTTTATAAACCTTTACTGCGTTTCCTGTCTAGAGAAGATCCTTTAGCATTTGTTGAAGAGCTGGTTGGGTAGTGCTGAATTCTCTCAGTTTTTGCTTATCTGTAAAGCTTTTGATTTATCCTTTATATCTGAATGAGAGCCTTGCTGGGTAGAGTAATCTTGGTTGTAGGTTTTTATCTTTCATCACTTTTAAGTATGCCCTGCCATTCCCTTCTGGCCTGAAGAGTTTCTATTGAAAGATCAGCTATTATCCTTATGGGGATCCCCTTGTGTGTTGTTTGTTGCTTTTCCCTTGCTGCTTTTAATATTTGCTCTTTGTGTTTGATCTTTGTTAGTTTGATTAATATGTGTTTTGGGTTGTTTCACCTTAGGTTTATCCTGTTTGGGACTCTGGGTTTCTTGGACTTGGATGGCTATTTTCTTCCCCATATTAGGGAAGTTTTCGTTGAAGTCTTTAGGACATTTTAATTTATTTTTGTATATTGTCCGAGGGAGTGTTCTAGTTTCATTGCTTTACATGTGGCTGTCTAGGTTTCCTAGCACCACTTGCTGATGAGACTGTCTTTTCTGCATTGTATATTCTTGCCTACTTTGCCAAAGATGAATTGATTGTAGGTGTGGGGGTTTATTTCTGGGCTCTCTATTCTGTTCCACTGATCTATATGTCTGTTTCTGTGCCAGTTCCATGCTCTTTTGATTACTGTAGGCTTGTAGTATTGTCTAAAGTCTGGAAGCGTTATGCCTCTAGCTTTGTCCTTTTTCCTCAGGCTTGCTTTGGCAATTCTGGGTCTTCTCTGGTTCTGAATAAGTTTTAGGATTATTTGTTCTAGTTCTGTGACAGATGTCCTGGGTAATTTAATAGAGATCGCATAAGCCCTACATTTAATCTGTAGATTGCTTTGGGTAGTATGATCATTTAACAATATTAATTCTTGCAATCCAATAACGTGATATATATCCATGTATTTAAATCATCTTCCATTTCTTTTATCAATGTTTTATAGTTCTCAGCATGTAAATTTTTCATCTCCTTGGTTAGATTTATTCCTAGGTATTTTGTGTGTGTGTGACTTTAAGAGAGATTGTTTTTTACTTTCTGTTTGTGATATTTCATTGTTAGTGTAAAGAAATGCAACATATTTCTGTATGTTAATTTTGTATCCTGTCTTGCTGAAATTGTTTATTTTGGTAGTTTTTGTGTGGAGTCTTAAGGGTTATATGTGTGTGTGTGTGTGTGTGTGTGTGTATATATATATATATAAAATGTCATCTGCATATAATGACAATTTTACCTCTTCCAATTTGGATATTTTTAGTTGTCTTTCTTGTCTGATTTCTGTGGCTAGGATTTCCAGTAGTATGTTGAACAGAGTGGGCATGCTTGTTTTCTACCAGATTTTAACAAGGCTTTCAGCTTTTCACCATTATTATGTTGGCTTTGGGCTTGTCATCAATAGCTTTTATTATGTTGAGATATGTTCCTTCCATATCCACTTTGGTAAGAGTGTTTAACTTGAATGGCTGTTGAATTTTGTCAAATGCTTTTTTGGCATCTATTGAGATGATCGTGTGGTTTGGCATTATTTTCTTTTAGCCATTCATTAGATGTGTAGTGGTATCTCACAGTTGTTTTAATTTGCATTTCCTTAATAGCTAATGTTGGTCTTCTTTTTGTTTGATTTATTTATCTGTATATATTCTTTGGTGAAGTGTCTATTCAAGGTTTTTTTTAAACCAGTTTTTCAATAGTTGTTTTCTTTCATTTTTATTTTTTTGAGAGAGTTCTTTCTATATTCTATATTCTTGTTGAGTAAGTGACATGCAAATAGTTTCTCCCAGTCTATAGCTTGTCTTTTTATCTCTTAAATGTCTTTCACAAAACAAAAGTTTTTAATTTTGAAAGAGTTCAGTTTATCAACTTTTCTTCTATACATGGTACTTTTGGTATCATGGCTTATTCTACCTAATTGTAAGTCCTGAAGATTTTACTTCTGTGTTTTTGTTTTAAAGTTTAATAAGTGTACATTTTACATTTAGATCTGTGAACCATTTTGAGTTAACTTTGTGTAAGAGGTGCGATTTAGATTGAGATTCATTTTCTTGCATGTGGATATTTAAATGTTCCAATATACTTTGTGTTTAGACATTTGTCATATTTGTGTGGATCTACTTCCAGTCTCTATTCTGTCCTCGTCACTATGTGTATATCCCTTTGCCTCTTGTCTAGGTACATACACATGTAGGATTATTACGTCTTCAGAGTAAACTGGCTCTTTCATTATTATGTAACATCCCTCTATATGCCTGGTCATTTTCTTTGCTGTGATGTCTGCTTCATCTGACATTAACGTCTCAATTCTTTCCCCCTCTTCTAGCTACTCTAAAGAGTGAAGTGAAATGAAAGTTACTCAGTTGTGTCTGACTCTTTGTGACCCCATGGACTATATAGACCATGGAATTCTCTAGGCCAGAATACTGAAGTGGGTAGTCTTTCCCTTCTCCAGAGGATCTTCCCAACCCAGGGATCAAACCCAGGTCTCCAGCACTGCAGGCAGATTCTTTACCAGCTGAGACCCAAGGGAAACCCCAAACCCTAAAGAGTAGGGTTTCAGTTTATTGCTTTAACACTTTTTCATAAGTCCAAAAGCAAAATGCCAGTAATTTATTGCCATATTAATCTGTGAGCACTTTAGATTCAGTAATTGGTGGGCTGTGGAATACAGAAGAGTTTCCTGTGCTTCACAGCTGGCAGGTGAGCTCATCAAGACAGCATAATTGTTCAGTTATTCACATAATGATTGTTATTTGCTTCTCATCTCTGGGAGAGGCTTCCACATCCCTATCCTATTGAACTTAGGAATGGTCATGTGACTTTCATTCATCACTGAGATGAGAGAGGAAGTGGTGTGTGTCAGTTCTGGTGAGCACTTGTAAGAGGCAGCTCATGGTTTACTGTGTCTTTCTTCTCTGGTATGAGATGGGCAGTGTTGGGGGGGTTAGCTTGGTTCCTAGCAGCAAGATAGCACAGAGCAGAACCACAGCTGGATATGGATGGACACAAGGCATGGATGAGAAATACAAGCCACCAACATTTTATTCTTGTCTGTGACTGCAGTATAGGGGGTCAAGGCCTGGGCCCAATCCATTCTAGGCCTCAGGGCCCTTCCTTTTTTTTTCCTTCTTTGATAACTAGGAGTCAGGAACAGCACTTCCCCTAAATAGAAATGAAAAATTGTTGGAGAGGGGCCTACAAATGACTGGATTTGAAAGACAAGCTGTCCACTTGTTCGCCCTTTGCTTTTGCTGAAGCACAGTTTACGTTTGGCTCATCTGTGTTGGTCCACCTGTTCTGCAGTTAAGGGATGTCATTGTCAGTTCTCCTGCAGGAGGAGTGCTAAGTCTCAGCACAGGTTTGTGCTACTGCACTGGGACACTGCCATTGACTCTTTGTAGCTCTCCTCATAGCTTCTCCCTCCTCTTCCTTAAGAGTGCTCCCATTCTTGACCACTCTGCCCACATGACCTAGTTATCTCCCAAAGGCCCCACTTGCAAATACTGTCACACTGGGAATTAGATTTCAGCATATTAATCTTGGGGAGACCAGGCTTTCAGTTCCTAATAGTAAGTATTCCTTTTGCTGAGTGCAGCAGTACCCTAATGTAACATGGCTTATATGTGAAGTTTTGAATGTGAGAATCCCCTGCAACATCCCAACTGCTTCTCTGTAGTGGAATGAGGCTCAGACAGTCTAGCTCCACTTCACCAGTTAAACTAAAGAAGCAGAGAGGTGACTTTCAGGTAACAGGACAGTGACATTTCATAATCCAAACCACACTTGGCACTCTGTATAGGCGGTCACTGCTGTGTCATTGGAAGGCTGTTTGTCTCAGAACTGACTCATGGTTGATAAGTACGCCAGGGAGGGGCCGAGTTCTTTCTCTGGATCTCCTGATGGCCCCAGAACAGATCAAGATGCTTATGATATACCTTGTTTGTGCCCGTAATTTTTTTAAAAAGAACTCCAGGAGTCCGCTATTGGGAAAAGACTTGTACCTTCCTTCAGCCATTCCTACAGTTCACTTCTGGTTTATTTTTGTTTTTTGTGTTTTTTTTTGGTTGATTTTTTATATCATTGGTTTATAGTTGTTGGCTGTAGAACAATGTCAGTATATGGAATGCTGCTTCCCCTAAAGGAGTATCAGTTGTGTTTTAGATGTTTTTGAAGAGGGCATAGATTAGTTAAAGGAGAAAGTCAAATATTTAATTCCTTAGGTGGGACTATCTGAAACTATGCCAATATTTTTTACCTAGTTACCTTGGCATTCACTTTGAAAGTACTCAACACAGTTGTTTTTTCTTGCTTTTGGGGTTTCGTTTGTTTTGATTTTGGCTGCGCTGGGTCTTCGTTGCAGCACACAGGCTCTGTATTGCACCACATATGCATTTTTTCTAGTTGCAGAACTACTGGGCTTCTCTTGTTGCGGAGTACAGGCTCTAGAGCACGAGGACTTCTCTAGTTGCGGCGTGCAGAGTTAATTGCCCTGTCGGCATGTGTGATCTGGTTCCCTGACCAGGGATCAAATCTGCGTCCCCTGCATTGGAAGCCAGATTCTTAACCACTGGCTTACCAGGGAAGTCCCCCAACAGAGTTTTTTAATGAGCCCTTTTGTAAATAATTTAGTACTCTTTTGAGTAATATTTTAAGCTGGCAAGGTTTTGATTGCTATGATATATTTTATTATATACATATTTCTTTGCATAATTTCAGGAAAAGTCAACAGAGGCTTTATATTTATGTGACTCTTCTATCTTATCAATTTTATTTCTAGGCACAGAGTTTATTAGGACTAGATTCTAAAAAAAAAATAGCTTTATTGAGTTATAACTTACCATACAATTTATCTAGCATGTATAGTTTAATGGTTTTTTAGCATATTCACAGAGTTGTACACTATCACCACAGTCAATTTTAGAACATTTTCATCACCCCCCAAAAAGGAAAGAAACCTGTTAGCAGTCACTCACTCACTCCGTTTCCTCCCACCCACTCCTACCTGCAGCCCTAGACAACTACTCATCTACTTTCTATCTCTCTAGATTTTCTATTCTGGACATTCTGTACAATTGAGATCATACAGTATGGAGACTTTTGTAACTAGCTTCTTTTACTTAGCATAATATTTTCAAGGTTCATCCATGCTGTAGCCTGTATTAGTACTTCATTCCTTTTTATTCCTGAATATTTCAGGAATGTTGTTGCAGGAATAATATTGTTTGGATCATGTTTTGTTTATCCGTTCATCAGTTGATGGACATTTGGGTTGTTTCCTCTTTGGGGCTATTATGAATAATGCTGTTATGAACATTTGTGTATACTTTTTGTGAAGGTCTGGCTTTTTAGTGACTCCGCTGCCCTTTTACATACTGGTGATATCATGGCTCCATAGGACCCCTCTCCCCCGATGGCCTCTTGCTCAGCGCCTCCTTTTTAAGGCAGGCAGTTTCCCCAGGCACACAGAGCTGGAGTGGTGGAGTGGGGCTCCTTGCTCTCATGTTCAGCGCTTTACCAATTGGAGTGGAAACACCACAGGAGAGGAAGAGTTAATTCCATACTGCACAGGTTTGTAAAAGCCTCGTAGGCTTTTTCTGTTTGCTGTTTCTTCTGTTTGTCACTTACAACAGTATGGTCTCATCTGAAAGCAAAACAGCAAGTACTACAAGTTAAAAGGTGCCTTAGAGATTTTTTTTAGTCTAACATCCTCATTAAGCAGAAAACCAAAACCTAGAAAAGTGATGTCACTGCCCACCCAAGATCACACTGTGGTAGCAGGGCAAGGATTGGAACTCTGGGCTCTTCACTTCTCGTCCCAGTCCTCATTGTGCCCCGCGTAGGGTGAGCGTTCCTGGCCCACGTGCTGGGTGAAAGGTGGTGCCGTCATTTCGTGTCTCCTCTCTGATAGAATCCCGTCACGGGGCTGCTGTCAGCCAGTCATGAGCAGAAGGATGCCTGGGTACGAGATAACATCTACAGCATCCTGGCCGTGTGGGGCCTGGGCATGGCCTACCGTAAGAACGCCGACCGCGACGAGGACAAGGCCAAGGCCTATGAGCTGGAGCAGGTATGGCTGACTGGCAGCTTTGGCCTGGCGCTCAGCACCTTTTCCTTGGACTGAAAAGCCTACAAGGAAGTAACTGTGTGCAAAACAGCCTGGTGCAGGCGTCGCCTCCATTTCTGTTGTAGGATATTTGGGGGAGGCACTTTGGTCTCTCTACTTCTCATGTCTCTCCTTTTGAGATTTTTTTCCCTCCATAAAAATACAACAACCACACTGAGTAGACATCCAAATTTCTAACTAGCTACATTTCTCTCACACATGCTGTCAGTTTTATACATGCTCATGTATGAGATGTCATTATAAACTAACATGATTGTTTTTAAAGCAGCACACTAGAACTCCACATTTCAAAATGTATGCTCTGTGGAGTCCTCATATTGAAAGGATATTTATTCAAACAGTGTTGCCACTACTTAAAACAGTTTTGCAAAATTCCTTTCTAGTTTGAGTCATTCCAAAGCAGTCTTATTAATTTGCAATACCCTTTAATTTTGAACCACACTGATATTGTCCAGTTTTCATACCCGTGTTATCATATGGCACAATGAAGTCCTTTATTGTTTTCCAAAACCAGAAACCAACATACCTACCAAAGCAAAGATTTGCCATCACTAAGTATGTAAGAAAATAATCTGCCCCTGAGCATGGAGGTATTTTCAGAGTGTTCTGAGCTATAGTGTTGAAGTAAGGAATGAAGGAAAGTTACATGGCTCAAAATAGCCTGGAGTTAAAACTCCCCTCCAGGTCCTCCCCACCATTCTATGCAAAATAAAGAACTCTCTCACTGGAAGAAAACAAATGGACATTAAGGTTGATTATACCCAGCTCCCAGCTGGTCCAGCCTCTGGCGGATCTCCAGAATTCCTTGCCCCAGCCGTTTGAGAGATCATTACTCCAAACAACCTTGGAGAAGAACAGGCCCCCTTAAGACAGTAGATTTCCACATATATGCCTATATATACTTATTCTTTTCTTGGGTTAGGGCAGCAGCTCGCTAATGTGACTGCTGCCCCTTCTTGCCTCATTAAAGTTGATCTGTTCCTTAAAGTGCCAGTCTCATTCTTCTTCTGAACCTTGCCTTCTCTAACTCCCTTACCCTACAAGGAACATTGATGTGTAGAAGTATCATTCTCTTGGCATGAGAGCCTTTGGGATTTATCTTTGATTCGCACACTGCTTATTGGCCCACACAGCCAGTGGGTCGTCAGGTCCAGGGAGAATTCTTGTCTCCCAATCATAAACAAAGTGGGCCTGAGTGGCAGGCAGCCTTGTCAGCAGTAGGGAAGCTAAGAGAGGAAGCCTGTCTGTGCGAGCAGGGAAAGGAACATTTGAATTTGACTAGATGTGCTAAGTATGAGGTGATGAAATCACCTAGTCTTGGAGCTAAGGGGTAGTATTTAAAATGCATACAGCAAGCATTGAATGCTCCTCCAAGACCTTGTATGACAGTTACGTAAGTGAATCATTCATTTAACAGTGTAATAATTTGATATTCATGTTTTCCAAATTTTCTATCCTCCTGACGTAAAATCCAAGTAAAGCCATGCTTAGCTATTCTCTCTCTTTCTCTCTGTCTCTCTCATACACACACCACTACCTCTCTTCTGTAAGCAATTTCTGATCTGGGTTAGAGTTGACTAGATTTGCCGCTCTATGACTGACAACAGAGAGGCACAAACAGACAACATTGTTTGATTTGTTGAGTGTGGTTAATAACTACAGGAGATGTCTGCCTTGATTATGGAAAATAACACTGGATCTTCCAATGATCCTCAACATGGACACTATTCCATTTGGGGCTTAGGCAGTACAGCTGCTCATCGTGTGCGACTGTCCCATGCGTTGCAGGACACGTAGCATCCTTAGTCCTTACTAAATGCCTATAGCTCCAATCCCCATCAAGGTGACAATAAAAATGCCTCCACCCCCACATTTCTAAATGCTCCCCCACCCCCTGGGGGATGCTAATGTCACCCCCAGTTGGGAACCACTGGGCCTCTTCACAATGGAAAATAACCTTATTTGAGGGGAAGTCAATTGGCAAATGTTTATGCTACACACTGTAGGAAATATTAATTTTGACAGTGTTAATTATACCTTTTAATTATGAGGTAATATTTTCTGCATCAAAAGAGTTTCTGACATAAAGTGAGATTATGCTCTAGAATCCTAGGATTTTAGAGAATGAAGAATCTGAAGGGTGATCCATTTCAGACTTTTCTCCCATAATTATCTTTGGTGGCCCTTCACTACATCTTAGCCTGCAAACCATGTTCATTGTGTAAGAGAAGAGATGCTAATGGCCCCGGGAGGGACCTTCTTTCAGCCAGCCTACTTTGACCTAAAAATATCCCATTCTCTAGCCACTTGTGAAGTCTTTTTCTAGTGGATTTAATAGGACATATGAAGACCACCTTTCAGTGGGCCTGAATTGTGGAAGAAGAGAGAGGCAATGTAATGTATTGACTAGGAGCTCAAACTCTGGAGTCGGAGGGCCTGGGCTCTGTCCTGCTCCACCCCTTGCTAGCTGAGCGACTTGAGCAGTGTTGATTCATCAGCCTCAGGTTCCTCATTAGAAAGTGGGGAAATAACAACACCCACCTCATAAGGGTGTTGCAAGAATTAGTGGGAATCTAAGTAAAGTGTTTTGTATAATACCGGAACAGAATGCCTGATTATCATGTTGTTATTGTTATTATTTATAATAATAATTGTTATACGATATTTTTCCTTCTCTGTATGACTTACTTCACTCAGTATGACACTCTCTAGGTCCATAATTGGTTCTAATATGTATTACTAAGAAACCTTGGCAACTACTTGCGTTTTGTAAGAACTTTACTCAACAGTCCAGTAATGGTATCACAAACGGCTGTTTTGGCAAAGCATCGTTACTTTGGGGCAGACAGGGTGGACTTAATTCATCCTTAGTATAACAAAAATACTAAGAATTGAGACATAAAGCTCCAAGGTACTAGGCTTATAAAAATTGTCTTGAATAAAATAGCAGGAGTCACTGGATTTCAGCACTAGAAGATACCATCTGGTCCAACATCCTTATTTGAGATGTCACTTCATCAAGATTTTCTTTCTTTGTGATGGAATGGAGAAGTAGAAATAATCTAAACATTCATAGTGCTTGTATATGCCTTCTTGGGGAAGGTCCAGGCAGCACTGGCTTACCTGTCATGTGGGGAGGAGGTTGTTTTCATGGAGCAGGGAAGCTGGCCTTGTTACTGATCCTGTTTTATTTCCACAGAATGTGGTGAAACTGATGCGAGGTCTTCTCCAGTGCATGATGAGACAGGTAGGCAGAAAACGACAGATGTATTTTTGGGTCATCTGAGTGGGTACTTTATCATTTTCCTGGTGACAACTATCAGTCTTGGAGTGTTTTGAACTTCTCAAGATGAGGAGAAATTGAAACAATTTAGCTTACTTTCTCCTTTTAAAATTATCTTCAGTAATTTTAATATACCATAGAACCAGATTCAGAGAATACTTTCTCAAAGTCTTTTCAGGGCTTCCCTCATAGCTCAGTTGGTAAAGAATCCACCTGCAATGCAGGAGACCCTAGTTCAATTCCTGGGTCAGAAAGATCCGCTGGAGAAGAGATAGGCTACCCACTCCAGTATTCTTGGACTTCCCTTGTGGCTCAGCTGGTAAAGAATCCGCCTGCAATGCAGGAGACCTGGGTTTGATCCCTGGGTTGGGAAGATCCCCTGGACAAGGGAAAGGCTACCAACTCCACTATTCTGGCCTGGAGAATTTCATGGACTATAGTCAGTGAGGTGGCAAAGAGTTGGACATGACTGAGCAACTTTCACTCACTTCTCTAAAAGAAAAACATGCCCTTTTTCTAAACAAGGAAGAAAACATTGTTTTGAAAAGTCACTCCTAGAAAGCCGTGTGCTGTTGTTTATTCTGTTGAGTTTATAAAAGGGTTTCTTTGAGTTGAGGACTTCCCTTGAGGCTTAGCTGGTTAAGAATCCGCCTGCAATGCAGGAGACCTGGGTTGGGAAGATCCCCTGGACAAGGGAAAGGCTACCCACTCCAGTATTCTGGCCTGGAGAATGGACTATAGTTCATGGGGTCACAAAGAGTCGGACACGACTGAGCGGCTTTCACTTTGAGTCGAAATGCTTGAGTTTTTAAAACTTGACAGTAATATTTACTGGTATTTTCAGTGAAAGGTAGAACAATTTCTTGAGCATGTGCTGTGTACAGAACATCGTACTAGGATCTGCACAGATTCCAAGATGAATATGGTACAGTTCCCACCCTTGATTGGCACGTTCCTGTTAGTTTTCAAAAGCATCGTTGTTCTTTTCTTTTCAACATAAGGAAATAGGACTGGAAATTTAAAGAAGAAATTTACAGAGGAAGAAAAGGGCCTCTTCCTCCCCTCTTCCCTCATTCCTTCCCTCCCTCTCATTGAGTTCCTACTATGTGTCACAGCTCATGCTGGGAATAGCAGACAAGGAAACTCTTTGGCTTGACCTCTCAAGCTTGCAGAGCTTGTTAAAATCCCAGTAGACTAAGACATGTCTGGTGATGGGCAGGAAGAGACACCCCCACCCACTCTGTGTGATGCTCACTAGTGAGCATCCGTCCCCTACCTTCCATCCGTCTGTCTCCCAGAGGTAACAGGTAAAAGGTCTAAATCCAAGATAATGACCCTGCCAGCCATGATCCCCTTAGGGTTCCATGCAATCTGCTTGCTGTCTTCCTCAGGTGGATAAAGTGGAGAGGTTCAAGCACACTCAGAGTACCAAGGACAGCCTGCACGCCAAGTACAACACTGCTACCTGCAGCACTGTGGTGGGCGACGACCAGTGGGGCCACCTCCAGGTGGATGCCACCTCCCTCTTCCTCCTGTTTCTGGCCCAGATGACAGCCTCCGGTGAGCCAGGCCTGACGGAGCCCCTTGAACTGCGAGTGACGATCCAGAGCGGGTGGGGAGGGGCAGGCATGGACCAGTATTCAAAATAAGCTGCTTTTTCGCATTATATTATATGCCCTGATTTTGTGACTCTGTTGACAGTCAACCTCCTGAGCCCTCGCAGGACCAGGGCTGTTGCGCCTGCTCTGTGCACCAAATGGCCTTGAATTAGGCCACTTAGCTGCTGTGTCGCAGAGCTGTTCCCTCCAATCCTGTAAATTCATGCTCCTGGGTTAAAGGCTTTGCATTTACTTCAGACTGCAAACGTGAGACTCCAAAAATAGGAGAAATCAGGAAATAATAGTGTTATGGCTTTGTGAATAAACCTGGAACTTGAAAAGGACATTTTGGTTATGAAAGTTAAGATGAGCTCACTGTAGAAGGTTTGGAAAATATAATGAAATACAAAGGAAAAAAATCTCACTGATAATTTTCATTTGAATGTGTCTCCTCCAGGTTTTTTTTTTCCCACTGTATGTTAAAAACCATATTTCAGGTCATATGCATATAGTGTTCTTATTACATAGCATTATAACTTAAGCATTTCCCCCATAATATTAAAGGTGTTCATAAACAATTTTAGTGACTTTACCAATGGATATTCCATAATTAAACTATTCCTTTATTCTTCTGTTAGTTTACCTATTATAACTGTATTGCAATACAAACTGGCCCCCATATCTGTTTGCTTCCTTCTCTTAGTTTGATATCATTCAAAGGCTACTTACACTCATTGCCAAATTGTTTGCAGAACAGTTTACCAGTTTGGAGAAGGAAATGGCAACCCACTCCAATATTCTTGCCTGGAAAATCCATGGACGGAGGAGCCTGGTGGGCTATAGCCCATGGGGTCGCAAAGAGTTGGACACAACTGAACGACTTCACTTGCATTTTCTTTTTTACTTTACCAGTTAACCACGCCCCCCCAAGTGATGTAAGAGTATGTATCTTACCCACATCAGTTTCAAGAATTGATACTTTAAAAATACATGTATTTGTCATAACCAGCTGTGCATTCAAGCTTGCTCTCCTGGTTATTGCCTGCTTCAGTACATGGGTGCACCTCCTGGGCAGGTGCTGGGGCTGGCCTTTCCATGAGTTGAAGAGCCATTGCCTGTGGTTGGGAGCTCTCCTTTGCCAGCCTGGCCACTGGGGGAAAATACGCACCCTGTGGTTTACTCAGGGATAAGACAGTGGTTCTGCTGGGCTAAAATGCTGGCTCTGTGGAATCTTCTCTGCACAAACCCCACACGTATATGAAGGCCACACATCTTCTCTTTCAATCATTTCTACTCCTAGGCGCACACACAAAAGTGGAGCCATTCTTATCTTCCATCCTTCCTTGGCTCCCTCCTTCATTCCCTCCCTTCTGTCCTCTTTCCTTCCTCTTTCCTTTCATCCTTCCCTCATTCCTTATTTTCCTCCCTACTTTATATCTTGCCTCTCTCCTTCCTTTCTACTCTCCTTCCTTCATCCTGTCCTGCCCTCCTTTTCCTTCCTTCCTTCCCTCCCTCCTTCCTTCCTTCCATCCCTCCTTCCTTCCATCCTTCCTTCCTCCCATCCCTCCCATTCCTTCCATTCATCCCTCCTTCTTTCCTTCTTGTTTCTTCCTTCCCTCCCTTCTTCCCCCATCCATCCTTCCTTCCTCCCCTTCTTCTTCCCCTCCTCCTATCCTTCCTTTTCTCCCTCCTTCCCTCTCTCTTCCCCTTCTTCTTTTCCTTCCCTCCCTGCCTCCTCCTTTCCCATCCCCGCTCCTTCCTTTCTAGCCTCCTCCCTTCTTTCCATCCTTCCCTCCTTCCTTCCTTTCATTTCTCACTCTTTCCTTCTCTCCTTGCTTCTTTCCCTTTCTCACCTTCTGTTCTTTCTTCCTTCCTACCCTCCCTCCTTCCTTCTTCCCTTACTTCCCTCTCTCTTTCCTTTCCTCCCTCCCTCCTCCCTTCCCTCTCTCCCTCTTTCCTTTATATCCTATTTCCCTCCTTCCCACCACACTTTCCTCTTTCTTTCCTTCCTTCCACTCCTCCGTCCTTCCTGTCTACCGTCCTTCCTTCTTTCCCTACTTCCTTCACTTCCTGCATCCTTCCCTCCCTCCCTCCTCCCTTCCCTCCCTCCCTCCTCTCTTTCCTTCCCTTCCTCCCTTGTATCTTTTTTCCCTTCTGTCCTCCTTCCTTCCTTCCTTTTCCTTCTATCTTTCCTTCTTTCCCTCCGTTCTTACCACCTTCCTTCCCTCCCTCCTTCCTTTTTCCTTTTCTCCTTCCTCCATCATTCACTACCTCCCTCCTCCTTTCCCATCCTACCTGTTTCCCTCCTTCCTTTCTTCCTTCCCTCCTCCGTCTTTCCCTCCCTATCCTCTCCCTCCTTCCTCCCCTCTTTCCTTCCTGAATTAGACATTAACTGTTATGACTGACTTCATGCTTAATTTTTGATGCCCTAGTAAGAAAAATGCAAATGAGGGTGTATAATTTATTTTCTAGCATAAGATTTGTTATTTGTAATTGGCAACTCTCTCTTTACAACATAACTCCGTAAGCTTACTGTTTGTTTTTCTTTTGTAGGCTTACGTATTATTTTCACTCTTGACGAGGTGGCCTTCATACAGAATCTTGTTTTTTACATAGAAGCTGCATATAAAGTTGCTGTAAGTTCAAATCCAGTGTTTATTTTCCAGTGTTACAGCATCAGGGAGGATACAGATCACACAGCTATTTGAGGGCCAGGCTGTCTGGGGCTGACCCGAGGTTAGCAGGCTTAGAGGTAGAAGATTATGTCACCTCTGCACACACAGTGCACATTTGTGTCCAGGAACTCAGTTGGGGAGCTTTTGTTGTTGAAAGGTGCCATGTGCTCTGTTTGAATTCATTGGTTTATTGTAAATAAGATCCTCAAATACCCTGTGGCCTGTGCACTGGGAGCCTGAATCAGGGTGAAGGGCAACACCACGAGCATCAGTGCCCCAGACAGTGCGCAGTGAGAGAGGCTGGGTCCAGACAGGTGCCCCGGGCTGGGTGTGCCTGGGTGCAAATACCTCCACACTCAGTTCCTCCAGGCTGCTGTCTGCTACCGAGAGCTGGGCCTCACTCACTTGGAGAGAAAGCTAAACTGCAAAGCTGGCCAGAAGAGCAGTACTGAAAGGCTAGAGTTTGCTTTTTGTTTTTAATAAAGCACCACCAACATCAAAGCAAGGATCAGCAGACTTTTTCTGGAAAGGGCCAGAGTAAATCTTCTCGGCTCTTCCAGTCTCCGTAGTCTCTCTTGCTGCTATTTAACTCTGCCATTGTACTGATACCACACAAACAGCTGTAGACAACCTGTGACCTCGTGAGTGCAGCTGTGTCCCAAATAGACCTTATTTCTGGATCACAGGTGTAGCAGGCCAGATCCGGTGCCAGGGCAAGTGCTTGCTGAGCCCAGGTCTGAAGCAGTAATCGCCCACCAGGAGCAGTCTTTGGCTTTCCCAGGGAAACCAGGCAATGTCTGTCTGGAGACATTTTTGATGTTGGCAACAGGGGAGCGGGTACTATTGGCATCTAGTGGGTGGAGGCCAGGGGTGCTGCTGAACACCCTCAGTGCACAGGACAGCCCCCCACAGCGGAGAAGGAGCGGGCTGCAATGTCAGTACCGCCGAAGCTGACAAAGCCTGGTCTGAAGAAACTGGGGAAGGCTTTGTGGAAAGGGTGGAGCTTGAGTTGGACGTTGGTAGATCAGTAGGGCTCAGATAAGCAGGAGGAGGGAAAGGGGTGCAAGAACATCAGGAATGGCTGTGAGTGTGGGGGAAGGGGAGGAGCGGTTGGGGAAAGAGGGGGTGGAGTATTCTTAGGGTGACAGCTGAGTGCTCCAGAATAGTAGGAAGTAGAGTCAACTTGTGGACAGGCAGGAAGTGTGGGGCTGGATCATAGAGGTAAGGCCATCAGAGAGAGAGATTTGAACATGATCCACTAGGAAATAAACAGGTCGTCAGGTTAGAGTCTTGTGCTGGGGAGCAAGCTGATCAAAGCAGTTTTTAAGGATGAGTCAGGCACTCGGTTCCAGGGTTGGAATGAGGACTGGTTGGAGTGGAAAGGCCCCGCTGTGCAGAGGACTGAAGGAAGGGGTTCTGGAGTCAGCCACGAGGCCTGCAAGGCAGGGAAGAGTCTAAAGTCACTCTAGTGTGTCTGAGTCTAAAATGTCTCATTCTGAAAATGTTCGTCTTCTCTAATAATAATAAGTACCAGAATGTTGGCATTGGTCCTGTTCTTCTTGGGTTGTAATCCTCTAATAGTATATGTAGCATTATTTCAAAACGGTATCCAGTGCCTGGGTTTCTTCAGTGAAAATATGAGTTCTAAAAGTTAAGCATGTATGTATCAAGTCCTCTATGTGGACGGGCTGTCCTAAGCCAATTCATATTAATTCATTTCAAAATACCAGGCAGGTTTAGTGTTCTGAGGCTCAGTTTTGACTTTGCACCCGTTACTGCTGAGCATTTTTTCCTCAAAAGGTAATCTATTAAATTACTTTAAATGGTTTAGTTGATTTCACCCAGTTATAACCCATTTCTTCTTTATTCCATCTTACAATTTAATACAAGTTTAGATGTATTAGGTGAATAAAGGTCAGCCTTTTAAGATAGAATATTTTGTTCTCTATAAATCATGAGTTTCTTACAAATGAATAACTTTTAGAAATGAGAAAACTGATTGTCTTCGCATGCATTTTTGTTCTGCTCGAGTATTTATTTCCAGAACTCTAATCAGAGGTCAAATGAACAGAAGTCACGAAAGAATACAGCTTGAGTGTGTAAAGGCATGAATTTGGTACCCTTTGAGACGAGATAGTCACATTTCATGATGCCTATGGTGACATAAAGGAATCGTTTTTCCATAGTACTTATCATCTATTAATACCTCTTTTCCCCTTTTTCTCCAACAGGATTATGGAATGTGGGAACGTGGAGATAAGACTAATCAGGGTATTCCAGAATTGAATGCAAGCTCTGTAGGAATGGCCAAGGTGACAGTCTGGTCTTGTTTGTTCTTCCTTCTATGCCTCTTTAACGGCTTTGGTTTGGTTCTTATCCTTAGAGGTTTGGATTTGATCTGGTTAGCTTATTTTTCAAAAGTCAACAGCAAGTATGAAATTCAAGTGGTACGTGTACCCCAACCAACTGAAATTATAGGTAAAGAATGGAGGTTTCCTACACCTAAATCTGCATGTGCCTGAAACTCAGTGCATTCCCTCCTTATTATCCAGCATCATCCCCCATGCATCGAAGCTCTTGCTGTTATCTAAAATACTGGGTATATGATGGCCCATCTTGTTTCCTGGGTCGTAAAGAGGGCTGAAGAATATGAACATTTTGTAGGGCAGGGCTCACACGTTTAAAAGTCTACAGGGTCAGGTCAGGCACATAATATAAACAAGCGAAACCATCCAGATAGAAAAATAATGGGGTGGGAGTGGCATGTGTTGAGGACACTGCAGACTTTGTAAAGGTGTTCTAATTTAAGATCATTTTAGAAACTTCTTCAGGCCAAACCAAACATGCCCATGGGAAATTTCAGCCAGCTGGCCACCAGTTGACATCTCTTGCCTTAAATATTTAGCATGCCTCTTCCATCCCCTCTTCCTCAAGGCTGAAGCAGAATTTTACAGAGTAAAGACTCCAGAACTATAATTTTTAAAGCAACAGTAAATATTCTCCGTTAAGGTCAACCGATGGAAAACATACTTAATACTAAAAAAGTTTACTTTCTTAAGTGCCAAACATGCTAATGTTAGAAGTTAACCACTGAAATAGGTGAAAGAAAAACCAATCTTGAATTTAGCCCCCCACCCCTTATACGCACAATGCTGTGTTGTTAATATTTTGCTTTTTGGTAGAGTACTAATTTCATTTTGGGAAATGGTTTTCTGTTTTCTCTATCTTATTCCTGCAACAAGGCAAAACACAGGAAGGAAAGCTCTGAAAATAAGGATAGAACACGAGTATAGGCTATTTTAGCTGGATTTTAAAGACAAATTTCATTGCCTGTGGGAAAACATATATGCTCGATTGCTTAATGAAAAAGAAGTATGAGATATGGGAGTGTATGTGTACTACCCATACTCAGTAATTCATACTTGTGCTTGTAGGCAGCCCTTGAAGCAATTGATGAACTGGACCTTTTTGGAGCCCATGGAGGTCGCAAGTCTGTGATCCATGTCCTGCCAGATGAGGTGGAACACTGCCAGGTGATGGCTCAAGGTTCTCACATCCAGAAAGTAGAAATGGAGACTCATGGCACAGAGGACTTGGGCTCCAGTTCAGATTCCCCAACTTCCTAGCTTGGTGGCTCTTGGCTTCTTTGAGCTTCAGTTCCTTCATCCATAAAATGGGCATACTAGGACCTACCCCCACTGCTGCACAAGGTGGTCATGAGAATCAGAATTAATCAACTTAATTTGTCAGAATACTTTGTGAGCCAGAAAGGACTGTGCAAACATAAGATACAGCAATGGTGTTTGTATGGAGTCAGCAATCAAGACAACTGTGTTCTGTTGTAGGCAAAGTTAGTTTTACGTTTTTTTGAGCATGTAGATGGTTTTCTCTTAGGTTTATTTCATGAGGTCCCCAAATTTGATGATTGACAAGCAGTAGTTCACTTGGGCGGGTAGTGGAGTCTTGTTAGAGGGTGGCAAAATGAATGGTGGAGGAGAGATGATATGGGAGAGATGGCAAATCAGTAAAACCTCCATGAAACACAGGTTAGAGAAAGGGGTGCTTTGCGGCAGATTATGGCTCCAATTATCAGACAATAGGTCACCAGTTGCTGGCAAATCAGCAAACTCTTATTTACTGGGGGCTCACTGTATGCAGGCACTGTGCTAGGGCTGTATGAATGAGAGACATAGAAACTTGTATGCAGAGAGCTTCCAGTGGTAGTGTTTGTTTCAGGCAGAGAGAGCCTAGGGAGAGTGACTAGTTAAAGAATTGGGCTTGGGGGTCAGTTAGCTAGAGAAAATGAAACTTTGTTCTGAAGCTGAAGGGTTCCCCCCATATTTAGCCCCCTTCGAGCTCATTCCATTTTCCCCCATTAAATAGTCCTTAGTGGGGAATCTGCTGTTTCCTGGGGTATGGTTTAATAAAGTTAAGCTGGTATGCTTCTTAATAGATGTGTAGTCCCCAGTGGAGTTGGCATGAGCTCTGTAGCTAGCTGGGCCTGGGTTAGAATCCTAGCTCTGTTGCAGACTAGCTGCATGCCCATCAGCATGAGTCTCTGCGTCTCCGAGTCCTCATGTGTAATTTGGACATAGTTCTCAAATTCCTTCTTCACATGGAAGAGTTAATAAGCTTGTGCTTGCAGGAATCTAGCCCCATGTCTATACATGTTAGATTGCAGGGTTAGCTCCCTTTCCTTCCCAAACTGTTCCTTATAATTTCACCTTCCTTTAGTTTGCAGTGCCTAATCCAACCACCTTATAATTGAGGCCATATTATAGTGCCACTAAGTAAGCCATTCTTTCTAGGACTAAACTAATTCTGTTTGGACTAAAGTATTTTGCCTGTCGGTGTGGTCTTCTGGATTTGACTCCTTTAAGTGGTTTCTGAGTTATCCAGTCCAGCTGGTCACCTCCACAGAAGCCAGGCATTTCTCTGTGCTAGTCTTGTATGTGTGTTCTTCTTTGTCTTTGCAGTCAGGACATGCTAACCTGCTAATGAGGTAGTCCTTAGTTCCTTCCCTGTGTGCCCTAAAGGCCCAGCAGTATCAACAGAAGGTACAGAAGGAAGGGAGACAGTTCTCAGCACGGGCTCTAGGCATAGCACTGTTCTTCTGAACCCTCTTTTCTCCTGTGAGGCACAGGACATATGGGCTGGTTGGGTGCGGTCACCCAGCAGGGGCCATGTTGGTAGGCAAAAACTCTCTAAAAATTGGTGAACTCATTCATATGTTCCCTTGGGGTCAAGTCATAGTCTCTAGATGCTGTACGTAACTGTTAGTGCTTCCGGGGTTAACACCTGTTGGTTTTTCGTTCAGTCTATTCTGTTCTCCATGCTGCCAAGAGCCTCGACGTCAAAAGAGATTGATGCTGGGCTTCTTTCCATTATTTCTTTCCCGGCCTTCGCAGTGGAAGATGTGAACCTTGTGAATGTGACCAAAAATGAAATTATTTCCAAGCTCCAGGTAAGCATTGGTCACACTGGTACCCTTCTGCCCTGTGTTAAGTGCCCCTTCCAGATAGTGAGGTGGAGCAGCTCACTCAGGCCTGGGCTGTCCCTGAAGTCGATCTCTCGGTATCAGAGTGGACTGACAGATGGAGGTACCCAAGGCTGAGAATGGAGGGGAGAAAATGAAATCTCTGAGCCATCAATGCCCAGGTTCTTTTCTTGCACAGTAGAGTTTCAATTCCAGCTGGCACGTTTAAACCTCAATTCATATCACTTCTGTGCTTCTAAGGCAGAGCTTCTGAACCCTTTAGAGATCCTAGACAGGCTCCCTTAAGAATCTCATGAAAGCTACAGTCCCTGCCAGAAAAAAATGCACATGTCCCAATATCCTCAAACTTGACACACGATTCCTGGGGACTTGAAGATCTCCAAGTTAAACTGAGATTAAAATCCCAGGGATGTCCCTGGTGGTCCAGGGTTAAGACCTCATCTTCCAATGCAGGGGGTGCAGTGTTCTTCCCTGGCTGGGAAACTAAAATCTCACATGCCTCACAGTCAATAAACCAAAACAGAAAACAGAAGCAATATTGTAACAAATTCAGTAAAGACTTTAAAAATGGTCCACATAAAAAAAAAAATCTTAAAATCCCTGCTCTGAGGTGAGATGCAGGAACTATGACACATTACACCAAACTGAGAAGGTTATACAATACTCTAGCCAACTGAAGTTATCAGTGAAATGATAAAAAAAAAAAAATGTAAGTTTCCTAAACTGCAATCTGCATGTTGATGATCCCACTTAGATTTGGTGAAAATGTTTTTAGCCTCTGGAAACCAAGGGGTAAACGGTATCCAACCATAACCCCAGAAGGCATTGCCTCAGTTAGGAGCCAGTGGAGAAAACAGAACCTGTTTAGTTTGTAGAAGTAGGCAGAGAGTTCATGTAGAGAATGAAGCGTTTCAAGGGGAGCACGTCCTAGATTGGTCTTCCCAGGACACCCCAAACACTATGGGACTGGCTACTGGGAGTGTGCTTGCCTCCATGGCCAGTGCTAGAACAGCTCCAAACACTTAACTGAAGAATGGACACCCAAAACTGTGATCCAGGGATAGGGAGGCAGATTCAGAGAGCACTGCCACTGCCCTTCTTTCTTGGTACCCGAGAAGCTGGAGAGGAAGACTGAAGGCCTGCAGCAGGAAACCCAGCAGCCGTGGCCTTAAGCCACAGGAAGCCCTACTGCCTCCCTCCTCCACGTCTTGCCGGATGCAGGCTTCTTTGCATCCAGAGCCTAACTACTATGAGTCTGGAGTCGCCTAAGCAGTCCAATCAGTCCACATATCACCATGGGTGGCTTCTTCAAGCAGTGAGGGTCTCTTTGCATCTTTGCACAATACAGCAAATCAGAATGAAAGGATGGTCATTCTGTGAACCATGGAGTAATTAATCTCTCAGCCCTGACTGCCACTCTAATGGAAAGTTCTGGCATTCCCTTTCAAGTGCTGAGCAAACCTTATTTTGGTTTGCTTATTACTTAGAGATGAGTTTTTGTACTGATAGCAGTGAGCACTTTGTTGTTACTAAAAGGGCTGACTTGAATCAAACAGATAAAGAAATTCTTCTGTTTCATCAAATACTTCTTTTTATCTTCTTAGGGGCGTTATGGATGCTGTCGCTTCCTTCGAGATGGTTATAAAACCCCAAGAGAGGTTGTATTTAAAGATTGTTTCTTCTGATTCCTTAACTGCTTCATATCTAAGTTGCCACGGTGGCATTCTCCCTCTGTTGATTATAAAACTTACAAGTTGGAATATTGGAAAGAGCAGTCTTAATTTTGGAGCCAGCAAGCTGGAATTAGGCAATAGAATAGTAAGATCATTAGGAGAACAGCAAGCTGGTGATTTACACCAGCTTGCTGAAAAGGACAAACAGTTCTCTCACTCACATGTTTTTTAAAAGGCCACCTGTGGCTTCCTTGGGTTCCTTTGCCATAGTGAGTGATAAAATGATGTCAATAAAACAGTCTGCCCAGCACTGTGGGAGTCAAATTTCTCCTTATTTGTTATAGAGATAGAGAAAGCTTAATCTAATAAACTACCAAGTAATGTTGTGTACATTTGATTTACTTCTCTGAAATTTTACCATGGATAACTGCCAAAAATATCATCTCCCCATTTTAGCAGAATCCTAATCATACCAGCCTCAAAGCTGCCCTGAGTCAGAAAGCAAGGGGCACCCAGTGAGGCACAGTGGTATTATATATGTAAGCTGACACTACCTTTTAGAACGTTTACCTGTTTGGTTCCAGGACCCAAACCGATTGCATTATGACCCTGCTGAACTCAAGCTCTTTGAAAACATTGAATGTGAATGGCCTGTGTTCTGGACTTATTTCATAATAGATGGAGTCTTCAATGGTGATGCCGTTCAGGTGAGAAAATGCTGGGTGTTGTGTTGGTAATCAGCATTTCCATGGCAATAGTGTGCTGATGGTTATTAGAACATAGGGCTATGCAAAAATTCAGGGGCACTGTGTCAGTTACCTGTTGCTGCTTAACAACCTTTCCTAAAACTTCGTGAATTAAAACAGCTATTGTGTTTGCTCAGTGCTGTGTAATTTGGGTAACGCTCAGCAGGGACGGGTTTCTGTGCTGCTTCTGGTGTCAACTGGGATCAGTAGGGCTGCAAGAACCGGCCTCCCTCACATGGTTGCAGCTTGATGCTGCCTGTTGGCCCGGAGCTTAGGTGGATTGTTGGCCTGGGTCTTCATTCTCCACTTGGGCTTCTCACAGTATTGCAGTCTCTGGACAGTAAAGCTTTTTACATGGTGGTCATCTTTTCCCAGAATGCAAAAGCAGAAGCTGCCAAGCTTTCTTAAGGCTTTAGGCCTGAAACTGGCAAAGTGTCACTTCTGTTGCATTCAGTTTTTTCAGGGCTAGTGTTGCCAAACCAGGTTTGTTTTGCCGGATCACAGCAAGCCAAAATGCTGAAATGCTGAGGTTTGCAGCAAAGAGAGGGTTTATTCGCAAGGCTGCCATGCAAGGAGAACAAGTCTCAGGTCTGCCTGCATGAAGACTAAGGCTCAGGGTATAAAGAAATAAAGCAGCACAGTGGCCTGAAGTTGGAGAGAGGTGACTGAAAAAAGGAGTGGTAATTCTCATTCTGCCCAACTGTAACTGGGCCACAGGTCTCTGCACATTCCAAAATGGAGGTGCTTAGCATGCCCTGAGGGTGCAGTTTTCAGCCCCATGATGCCCCAGAGTCACCAGATACTTGCCCATGCCTTGTTGGAGAGTGGGTGGTCCTAACCAGTCTTAACCAGCTCAGTTGGAACGAGACATAGTAGACTCCAAGTTCCTGGAAAACAACTTGAGCAAACATTGTTTAGGCTATGCGCTGCTTGGAGGACATGTGAGTCTTAAAAGCACCTTGATTAGTGAAGGCCTGTTACAGGTAAAAATCGATTTGACTAATGATTACCCTCGGTTTCAGTCCCCCCTATGTTTTGATCATTTCTCCACGTTGAGAGGAGGAAGACAAAGACCCCTCTGGATACTTCCTGCCTGTAAGGGGCGTAGACACAACTAGGGCTGGAGGAATGAAACCGCTTAGCGCTCATTTGAAAATATTCTCTTGATCCTGGTTTCAGGTTAACATTTTGATCTGAACAAACAGTTACACCTATGCACCAGCTGTCAAGGCATTCACAGGCCCAAGATTGGTAAACTACAGACAAAGATATAGCCTGAGGGGGCATGTAGAATGGCAGACATGGTTAAAATTTTTATTCTTTTTTAGCAGTTTTATTTAGGATAAGCCAGGGGTCAAGAGAAAGTGAAAGTCAGTCAGTCGTGTCCGACTCTTTGTGACCCCATGGACTGTATAGTCCATGGAATTCTCTAGGCCAAAATACTGGAGTGGATAGCCTTTCCCTTCTCCAGGGGATCTTCCCAACCCAGGGATCGAACCCAGGTCTTCTGCACTGCAGGCGGATTCTTTACCAGCTGAGCCACAAGGGAAGCCCCAGGGATCAAATGTCTTACCTTTTTCCATATTGGAGTGTCTCGATCATTATCTGTTTGGCTGAAACACTTAGATATTAAATATGGAAGGGCCACAGGCTGGGAGAAATAAGTATGGTTTCTATAATAATATCCTGACCATGTAGAACCTTGGCAGGGGTAGATGCCAGGGTCTTTTTATTTTTTTTTTCTCTTTAATCTGAGGACACAAGGAGAGGACCAAATTTCAACTTAGTGCAGGAAAAATAGGTGACAGGAAATTCTCTGTTGATTAGCTTAACCCAGTATCTACATCTGAGGGCTTTCTATTGTAAGTCATTCAAGGGGAGGATACGGCATAAAGACTCAGAACTAGGAGGCGGGGTTCGGCCGGGGGAGGGGGGGTCGGGCAGTCTTCCACAGGCGAGTTTTGTTGTTGCTGCTGCTCTTTTCTGACCGGCTGTGGTTTTGCCACCTTTAAGGCTACTCTTAGCTAGCGTGGTAGTGCTCAGTGCTTAAGTCATATCCAGCTCTTTGTGAGCCCATGGACTATAGCCCACCAGGTTCCTCTGTCTGTGGGATTCTCCAGGCAAGAATGCTGGAGTGGGTTTCCATGTCCTCCTCTAGGGGATCTTCCTGACCCAGGGATTGATCTTGCGTCTCCTGCATTGGCAGACTGATTCTTTACCACTGAGCCCACCTGGGAAGCCCTCTATTAGCTAATACTTTATTTAATGTATCAGCCTCCTAACGGGTGTCGCAGCCCACAGCCTTGCTTCCTGCTATTTCTCCACACCATCACCAGAGTGATCTTATTAAGAAAAAGATGATGCTACTGCTTGTCCTAAAAGCTTTGAATGGCTTCCTGATTGCTTTTGTGATGAGGTACAGGCTCTTCTTATAGGCTTTTGTGATGAGGTACAGGGTCCCAGAAGATCTGGCCCTTGTTTTCACCACTGTAGCCCAATTTCTAATTATTTCCTTTCTTGAGTTCTGTGATTCAAGCAGATGGAAACTTGTTCAGGCCTTTGGGCAGGCCAGGCTGTCTCTCCCATCTTCTCAAATACCCAGCAACTGTTCTGAATATTCATTGGAAGGACTGATGGTGAAGCTGAAACTCCAATACTTTGGCCACTTGATGCAAAGAACTGATTGATTTGAAAAGACCCTGATGCAGGGAAAGATTGAAGGCAGGAAGAGATGAGGAGGACAGAGGATGAGATGGTTGCATGGCATCACCTACTCAATGGACATGAGTTTGAGTGAACTCTGGGAGTTGGTGATGGACAGGGAGGCCTGGTGTGCTGCGGTTCATGGGTTCGCAAAGAGTCAGACAGCTTCCACCCTCAGCTTCCCCTCCCCCTTCATTTGATTCGTTTTAAGTGTCTCTTCTTTCAGAAAGCCTAAAAGCTTTTATATATGCCCCACAGCTCTTATAACAGCCTGGCACCTATCAGTGTATTTCCCACTTAGCTGTCAAAGGACCCTGCTAGAGATGGTCTCTATCCATCTGGGGCATATGCCCCACTCCTAGTATATACTAAGTGCTAAATGAATATTTATTAATACAGTGTTCATTTGTTCAAGACAGATTTCTTTTTTATTTTTTATTGAAGTATAGTTGAGTTACAGTCTTGTGTTAATTACTGCTGTACAGCAGAGTGACTCAGTTGCACATATATATACATTCTTTTTCATATTCTTTTCCATTGTGGTTCATCATAGGATATTGATAAAGTTCTCTGTGCTATACAGTAGGACCTTGTTTTTTTTTTTTTTTAATTGGAGGATAATTGCTTTACAATGTTGTGTTGGTTTCTGCCGTACAACAGTGCAAATCAGCCATAATTTTATATATATGTGAGTATATATATATGTATCCTCTCCCTCTTGAGCCTCTTTCCCCTCTCCCATCCCACCCCTCTAGGTCATCGCAGAGCACCAGGCTGGGCTTCCTGTGTTATATAGCAACTTTCCACTAGTAATGTATCTTACACATGATAGTGTGTATATGTCAACGCTACTCTCTCAATTTGTCTTACTGCTTGCCCCGCTGTGTCCACAAGTCCGTTCTCTACGTCTGCATATCCATTTCTTCCCTGTAAATTGGTACATCAGTACAATTTTTCTGGATTCCATTGTATGTGCATTAATATACAATATTTATTCTCTTTCTGACTTCACTCTGTATAACAGGCTCTAGGTTCATCCACTTCACTACAGCTGACTCAAATTTGTTCTTTTCATGGCTGAGTAAAACCCCGTTTGGCATTTGTTGCCAAGCATACTTTGGTGAGCAGAAAAGAGCTGTTCTTATGAAGTTTATGTGACTGAGGAACTCAAACATCTTGCTGGGTTTTAATCTGCTCAGTCACATGTTCTGGCATAGGATACACAATCTAAGATTCATTTTAGTTTTTTTGAGAGCCTCTGTTGAATGCTGAAGTGTTTCAGAAGTGGCAGTAAGCTTGAAATATTAATATTCCCTTTGTTGACTTTTATGCTTTAGTGATTATCTTGGGTCTTATGTTTTCTGTCTTTTTATCCCAGGACTGAGAGGTCTCAAAAGGTTGAGTTGGAATTTAAATTATGAACAAGTTTGACAGTTACCAGAAACAAAAGGCTAAGGAGACAGAAAATCCTGCACTTAGTACCTTATTTTGTAGGTTTCACAGAACTTATTGTTCTTACCCCCCATGCTGTCTCTTCCACTCATTTTAAAAGTGATGCACCCATCATGCTTTGCTGTCCATAAATTTCAGAAGAAAAGAACACGAGATCTGAAAGGCATTTGATTGACTCTCCAAAGATGAAATGTGTTAAACAGCTAGGTGCCTGGTTGAGGGTTTTTTCCCTCGCCATTTCCCTTTTAATGCATAGGTTTTTATCACTGCTTTTTAAATTTAATAGAAACATTTACATCAACAGCTTTTACTGAGTGGCACATCCTAAGTATTGGGGTACATGGATCATAATACACACTCAGCAAACATTTCTTGAGCAAGTTTGAGGACTTTTTCAGTAGAAAACTACCAACAAGTGGAAATAGGATGTACTGCTTAAGATCTGGCCTCCACTTCAAAAAGCTTACAGTCTAGCTGATGAGACAAAATTTAACTATGTGAGAAGTTAAGAGTGAACTATTTAAATCATGAATAAAAAACAACACATAGAAGACCAATTGCTTTTCGCGCCTCCTGACAGTTGATATCAGCAACAGTCTGGGCTCCTTTTGCACTCCGTGAGCTGCAGGTGTTTGTGCATCTCTTAGCCCTGTGTGCCCCTTCTACTCTGTTTGTTGCCCAGAGAGCTGTTTTTCTGTCTCGTGCTGTCATTTCACCCCATGGGTCATGGCACTGTTTTCTAGGTCCAAGAATACCGTGAAGCCCTGGAGGGGATACTGATCAGAGGCAAGAATGGGATCCACTTGTTGCCTGAACTCTACGCCATCCCACCTGACAAGGTAACCATGTACTTGATTATCTAGAAGGAAATGAGTTGGGCTTGGCCATTTGGTATTTTTCATTCCTCTTTCAGACCTAACACTTTTTCTCCAGAAGTGGTTTCTTGAGTCTTGGGTAGCATTGCTGTTTATCACAGAAGTTACGGATTTGGAGCTATGCTTGACCTGGAGGTTGCCCAAGGGAGGCGTTAGTTGAGGACCTTCAGAGGGTACCTGTCCTTCTGAGCTCAGGACCAAGCAGGCCCTAAAATCACAGAACACTGTTGGGCACCATGTTGTTACACATTTCCGTGGGAAAAGAAACCAGACAGAATCTCCCTGGGAGAGGGGGAGAGATGTACAGGTATACCTTGCTTTATTGTCACTTTGCAGGTAACTTTGCATTTTTTTTTTTTTTTTACTTTTACAAATTGAAGGTTTGTGGCAAGCCTTCACTGAGTTTTTTCCAATAGTATTTGTTCATTTCATGTCTGTCACATTTTGGTAATTCCCACATTTCAAACTTTTTCATTATTATATGTTATGGTGATGTGTGATCAGTGATCTTTAATGTTACTACTCGTGAACTTGATGAAGGTTCGGGTGATGGTTAGTATTTTTTAGCAATAAAGTATGTTTAAATTAAGATAGGTACATTTCTTTTAGACGTAATGCTGTTGCACACTTAATAGATTACAGTATGTAAAAGTGTTAAGTCGCTCAGTCATGTCCAACTGTTTGTGACCCCATGGACTATAGCCTGCCAGGCTCCTCAGTCCATGGAATTCTCCAGGCAAGAATACTGAAGTGAGTTGCCATTCCCTTCTTCAGGGGATTTTCCCAACACAGGGATCTGAACCCGGGTCTTCTGCATTGCAGGTGGATTCTTTACCATCTGAGCCACCAGGGCAGACCTTGGTATACAGTGGTATAGTGTGAACATATTTTTCTATGCAGTGGGAAAACAAAAGTTGCGGGTAACTCCATTTATATTCATGTTATTGCAGTGGTTTGGAACCGAGGTCCAGGGTTTGGAACCCCTGCCTATACAGGGGTAGTTCAGAATCTCTTCCTTTCAGTCACACAGTTTCTGAGCTAGAGCTTGAGTGATCACTTAGAAGCCATTCTATATCAGGAAGAAACTGGCCAGTTTCAGGAAGATGCCCAAAGGTAGTTTTGTTCTATTCACTTTCCTAAATTGGGTCATGATGGATTGATATATCTTAATGGGAAGATTTCCCTGTACGTATCTCATGTTAAGCAGAGAAGAGTCCTCATTTCAAGGCTTATTCTCTTTTGAATGTTCCTGTTGCTTTAAAGCTTCATTAAGACATTTTGGGGCAGAAGAGACTTCAGAGAGCAAGGTTCCTCCCCCAGCTGACAGGGCCTGCACTAGAGCGTAACCCTGCGGTCACATAGCAGCTTGGGTCTAGGAGTTTGTGGTTGAATCAGGCCCACAAGCACATGGTCAGGGAGCTGGTAAAGGCCTTGGAAATTATCTGCCTCAGTTCAAAGAGGCTGTGGAATCTGTCAGAGCTCAGACAGCACTGGGTTCTGCTTGGAATTAGACCCCGGTTCAGGGCCTCCTGACAACCGCACCCTGCTTCCCAATGGGTGATGCATTTTCGGGGGAGATAGAGAGTCCGTCATTGTACAGATCAAACTATGGAGACTGCAGAGACTGTTTTCTTTCTGAGTATTCAAGGCCTAGATTTCCTACAAATGTATTCATTTTACTATGTGTTATCTGGATGTGTTGTTGGGGGTCTGGGTGCAGCTGACGGTGGGGACTGGGTAGTTACTTTCTAGCAACTGTGTGTTCAGGTTGCCCATTTTCCAGAACTGAGGTACTTGACAAGACTAAATTAGTCATGGGAGGTAATTTGGAACCTGGAAGCAGAGCAAGGGAAACTGAATAGCTTCAAGGGTATTTTACCTGTTTTATAGTAGAGAATAACCATCCATCCATGTTCCACTAAAAGGCACATTTCCTGACTGTAGCAAATGCTAGGTGTTATATGCTTTTCTTTCTGGTGAACATTAACAGTTCTGGGTGCAAGGTGTAAAAGGTTACCCTGCAACTTTTTCTCATCTGACCTCCATGCTTGTAGTTGTCATTTCAGCGTCCTCCTTTAATCCAGTGTATTTACACATCAGCTAGACACTGATTTTGAATATTCTTTTGAGTACAGTTTGTATTGGCTGCTTCCAGATGACAGCTGGGAAGGTTCACCCATCCCATCAGTAATATGGAGAGACTACTGCAGACAGGGTCACCCAGACCCCTGTGGCACCTTTGTGAAAATTAGAAAAAGGGCCTCATTCTCGGAGCAGCCACAGCCCTTGGCCAAGGCAGCATCTGGCCTGGGTTCCAGCATCGCTCATTTCCACAGGTGGACATACTTCTGCAAGGCACCACTGACCAACGGGGCCTCGGTTGGACAGCTTGAGACTCAGGCAAGCATGCCCAGCAGACATGCTTGGAGCAGCTGCTCTGGGTTGGGCAGCACGCTAGGTGCTGGGGCACAGAGGGTCACAATGCCAGCTCTCCCTCTGCCAGCTTGCAATCTAGGGAGGTAGGAGGAGCAAGTATATAGACTGAGGGCAGATATCAGAGTGCCGTGCTGGCAGCAAAGGCTTGGTGCATTAGAGGACCTACAAGCTGATTGGAAGGACTGAGGTGGAGAGAGGGAGACACGCACCTCCACGGGGAGGCAGGAGCTGGCTGTGGGTGGAAGAAGGGCAGAACTTAGCTGTCTTCTGTTCTTTGCATCGACCTGTTCCCATTCCAGATCTGCTCAGTCTTTCTTAACACTACTTACATTTCAAAAAGTTTTAATGTACTATCTGACTAAAAGTAATCCTGCAAACTGCAGAACATTCAACATTCTATAGAAAGAAAATATTTCTCTCTAATCTTATATTGCAATGTTTTGGAGAATCTCCCTCCACTTTTTATCCTATTTGATTACTCGTAACATTTAATTCTGTTCAGTTGACAAGCTTAAGTTTGTCTTAGTTAACTACAGCAAAATTTAAAAAATTTACTGAATATATTATGGGCTTCCCTGGTGGCTCAGCTGGTAAAGAATCCGCCTGCAGTGCAGGAGACCTGGGTTCGATCCCTGGATTGGGAAGACCCCCTGGAGAAGGGAAAAGCTACCCACTCCAGTATTCTTGGGCTTCCCTTGTGGCTCCGATGGTAAAGAATCTGCCTGCAGTGCAGGAGACTCCAGTTCCATTGTCCATTCCTGGGTCAGGAAGATCCCCTGGAGAAGGGAAAGGCTACTCACTCCAGTATTCTGGCCTGGAGAATTCCACGGACTGTGTAGTCCATGGGGTTGCAAAGAGTCAGACATGACTGAGCAACTTTCCCTTTCAGTTTCATATTAACATCACTGATGTTATTAATCCACAAGCAGAGAATAACTCGCCTAATAATGTGAGTTTTTCCTTTGGAGGAAGATGTGTGTTTTCTATTTCCTTCAACTGGTTTATGTTTTCTAGAGAAGAACATTCTCCAACCCCCAACCAACAAACGTTGTAATGATCAAAAACCCAAAGGTCAACATGGACTTGACAACAGAGAAGGTTGCAGACTGACTTTTACAACATGTAGCAAGCACTGCCCGTCAGAACTGTAGCTTGTTTTAATGAGTCAAAAGCCCCCAGTGGACTCAGCGTTTTGAGTCCCTGATGGAAAATGAGTGATCTGATAAGACCCTGATGCTGGGAAAGATTGAGGGCAGGAGGAGAAGAGGACGACAGAGGATGAGATGGTTGGATGGTATCACCGACTCGATAGACATGAGTTTGAGCGAGCTCTGGAGTTGGTGATGGACAGGGAAGCCTGGTGTGCTGCGGTCCATGGGGTCACAGAGTTGGACACAATTGACCGAACTGAATAGTATAATTGTTTTTCCTCAATACATAGCGCCACCTTCTGGTAACTTTCTTGCATAGACGCACGGAGTTCATGAACACCTCAGGAGAGCAAGATAGAAAGCTGACATACCGTCCAGAACTACACTGCCATGGCTGTTGACTGGTGTTTTAGATTATTGTGCCCATAATACAGCCAAACATAAGCATGAGATCTGAAATTTCTTGTCGCCCAGAGCTGTGCTTAAAGAAGGCAGGCCTGACTTTCAGAGCTTCTTTCTCTGCCTTTTGCCATCAGTGTGCTTGTGAGCAGAGCGTTGCTGGAGCCGGGCCTGGGCTGGAGTCCCACCTCTGCTGCTTTTAGCCACGTGGCTGCCACATGGCCCCCGTGGGCCTCAGTTTTCCTGGCCTCCCTGTCCAGCTCTTGCACAGAATTGGTCTGGAGGATCAAACGAGTGGCACTTTTAAATCCTCTGTGCACTCCCCATGTACAGTACCACTGGCTATTTTATCCTCTGACGTTCTGACTTGGGGTTTTCCTCTCTTTGCCAGGTGGATGAAGAGTATAAGAATCCTCACACGGTGGATAGAGTCCCCCTGGGGAAGGTGCCCCATCTGTGGGGTCAGTCCTTGTACATCCTCAGCTCCCTGTTGGCAGAGGTAAGGGACTTGGGGGCTTCACTGCCTGGAAACCAACTGATTGGAAGTTCGAGGGTCCCTGGAGGAGCACAGGGGCTCTCTGTTCAGTGTGGCTGTGAATGTCCTTTGCATCTTCATGGCGGTAAAGTCAACTGATTGGGGTTGGCTCTGAGGCTGGAGGCCTGGACTTGGGTCCACCCTTACGGTAAACCATTTCGGGGTCACCTGCAAGCCAAGCACTCCCTGTCTCTCCCCCAACACTCCTTCCGACTAGCATTTCCCATCTGTGGCTAGAACGTGGGTGAGTGGGTAGTCAGGAGGAGGCTGGAGACTTCTCAGCCAAGGTCCGCACATGTGTGAGAGACGCAGGCTTTGGGAAGCTTCTGCGCATGGTCTTGACTCTCCACTGCTCTCTACAGGAAGGGGCAGTGGCTGGTTTTCTGTAGTGATTTTTGTGTCAGATGTTCCCTCAGGCCATAATACCCCTGCTGCCTCTGACTCATTCCTTCTTGGGAAACGTCTTTTTACCCCCAGGCTTATGTTTTTAAAATACAAATGCTTTTGTGACAGTCCTAAGTGTGAGTGCTTTTTATCACTTGGCTCCTCATTCCTGGGAGAATCCTGCTCAGCTGAGTGTCTGGACCCCTGGGGAGGGGTGCAGGGTCGGGGGAAGCCTGGGGAGCAGAGGTTGGATGTCACTGGAGTTCCTGGTAAGTGAGAGAAGACCCAGGTAAAGCTGTCACAGGGCATGTGGCCCTTAGGTGCTGAGATGGAGTAGTAGTTTCATGGATATGATCATCTTCACAACGTCATGGACATGTCCTTGGGGGTAGAAGCTGTGTCTTACACTTTCTTTAGGAGTAGGGAAAATTCCTATATCTCCTTTGGAAAGCCAGCCCTGCCTCCGACTACCTCTGTAACCTTGGGCAGCTCTCTTAACTTCACTCTCTTCATCTTTATTTATTTACTTTTTTAATGTTGTACAACTTTTGTTTAAATGTAGCTTGTTTGGTTTTTTTCTTTTTTTTTTTAGTTTCCTCATCTTTAGAGTGAAGAAGTTGGGTTTGATCATCTCTGATATGGTCCAGCTCTGATTTCTGTATCAGTGAGATCGGGAACAAATCCCTCTGCTTTTGTTTCCTCCTAGAGTGAAGGCCCTCATGTAGGCCCAGCGTGAGGTCCACCTTGTCCTTAGGACTCCCAGAACACCTTGGTCCCCTGTCTTAGAGTACCTGTCATTTATAGATCATGTGAGGAGAGCCACGTTCAGATAGTACTCTGCCAGCAGGGAGGGGAGTTTTTTTGTTTCAGAACCGTCAGCTCTGGGCTAAGTCCTCATTCTGCCCCTCATCCTGAGCTCAGTGCCTTGGTTTCCCGGTTTCTCAGTGCATTGGTTTCTCAGGCCAAGGCATCCGGTAAGGTGGTGTGAATGATGGTGCCTACCTGTTAGGACTGTGTGACAGTGCGTGTGCAGAGCTCAGCACTGTACCTGGCACGGGGTGAGGGTCAGGGAGCACGAATTACCCTTATTCTTCACACTCACACAAGGTTGGTGTGTTTGACTAGCCCTGGAGAAGCTGGCTGCTGTAAACACCTTAGAGTGCCATCTAAATGCTGTAGTGTACAATATGTTCAGAGAAAAGCAATTGCCTTGGAAAAATATAAAGGACTAAAATACTGAAGATCTTGAGCCTCAGGATATTTTATTTCCAAACTTAGGTTTAAGGTGAACTTTTAGTTTATCAGTGTATCATGGCATTACTGCTCCTATTTTCCTAGGGATTCCTTGCCGCTGGTGAAATTGATCCCTTGAACAGAAGATTTTCCACTTCAGTCAAACCTGATGTCGTCGTACAAGGTTTGTGAGTGTGTTTCCTATTCATATTTAACTTTGTAAAGCCAATGTGATTTTTACAGCACATTTAATGTTTTTAAAAACTGTGTATGGATATACTTTAGCATATGTCAGTTCTGTGAAGTACGTTCTATAACTCAGCAGCTCCTAATCTCAGAGTTGGTTTCTAGCTAGCAATTTTCTTGAATCTAAACCTTGATTGCAACTGGGGCATGAGTGATTCATTGGGCATCATTTTTCGTAACTGCTGTCCTTTAAAAAGTAGAATGTGACCTTGCTGAAAACTCAAAACCCAAGTGAGAGTTCACTCATTCCCCCCTTGAAGGTCTGATTTCTTTCCAGAGCCACTGGTCCATGTTCTCACCTGCCTCCCCTCCTCTCCAGCTGGCACTTCCACAGAAGTGCAGGGCCAGCCCGAGCACTGCTGCAGCACTGGCTCTGACCGCCCCGTGACTTCCTCTCTCTGTGCCTCAGGCTCTCACGACCGAAGCTCTGTCCCTACTCTCCCTTCCAGGGGGCGACCTCTACACCAGCTAGGATCTACACGTCGTGTCTATGCCTGTGTACCCTAGTGTACACTGTACGTTTCTTAAGGACAGCAGCCTTATTTTTGTAGCTTCTGTGTTGCTTGATACACATACCAATCCAGCAAAAGCAATTATTGAAAAAATGAAAGGGAACCCTGTCTGTGGCCATGGACGCATTTCGCCGCGCTTGCCTGGGTTACAGCAGAGGTCGTGTACAGGTCATAACCGGTCAGTGCTGTGTCCCAGGCCTGCCGAGACACGCCCAACCATCACAGCATCCTGATGAGGTAGAAACTGTGACAATCATGGTTATCATCCCCCTCTTACACGTGAGGGACCCACAGCTGACCCCACTGTCTCTGCCTGTCACTGGAGCACTTGCTGCCAAGTGAGCCCTTCAGCCCACAAGGCCACTCTTCCAACTGTGGGCTGGCACAGCTTGACGGAGCCTGAGCACCATTTTTTTTTTTTAATGCAACAGAAGAAAACAGAGTAGAAAATATCAGAGGTTGTAGCCTGGAGGAACAGGAAGTCCAGTCTTGGAAACTTCTCTGCATGCGGCTCTGTCATATCAGCAGGCTCACAGGTCTCCTCTGAAAGAGTCACTCCCACACAGTGACTGCTGTGTGGCTCTGATCTGTGCGGACCTCTACATGGTGTTGGCAGCTTCCAGAGAGACAGATGTGAAGGGCAGCTGCTGGCCCACTCCTGCATGGCCAGTGTCCCCATGCTGGGGCCCGGGGCTTACCTTCCTGTCTCTGCTCAGCTGTAACTGCAGGTTCCCCTTAGGGCCTTGTTGTGAAGCTCAGATGAGGTCGTGGGTATTAACATACTTTGGAGAAGTCTCACATGCTATGTAAGTACAAGGTCTCAGCCGCATTTGTAGGTATCATAGCTTCAGGAGTCACCGGCCTCAGGGTTCAGTGGTAGGGCTCGGGGGGCTACATCAGCAGTAAAGAAGTCTTTCCTCTGGCCTCAATACTACCCCAAGCTGCTCCAGTTCCTAGCAGGCTCCACGCGGCACCTGGCAGCGGCCACTCTCTGTATGGCCAGAGCTCCCTGTCTCTAGCCCCCTCCCTGACACTCCTTCCCTTTGTCAATGCATGATCCCTTCTCTTAAAAGCCGGCAGTACTGGTACAGCAGGAATGAGGGTCTAAGCCCACCTCAAACCCCACATCCCAGAGCCCTGCCTGCCAGAGAGCCAGATGCCCAGCCTTGCCTCCCTGGAGATGGGCCCCAGCCCTGCCCACTGGGGTGTGTGACCACCCTCTGGGATGGCTCTTGCCCACTAGTGGGGTCCGTGTGCTCTGCTTTCCAGTGGGCCAGGCTGCCCCACTACCACCAGCCCACTGGTAAGCCCACCCTTCCTTCTCTCCTGAGTGTATAAAGCTCCTCCCCATCAGTCAGAGAGGCAGGACATTGGTAACCTGACTTGTGACCTGTTGCAAGCCATTTCTACAGGTCTCAGACTGTCTTGTACATTGAGGGCACTTGTTAAATATACATTGTAGGTGTTGAGGGGAGATGAGGCCAGAGAGGACTGGGAAGAGCGACAGGACAAGTGCTGTCCATTTCAAAACCTCCCAACCTGTGGCAAGCCTGCTTATGTGTCTATGACAGATCAGAGACAAGAGCAGACAACAGCGAGTGTCTGTGAGGGGACAAGGGCCACCGTCTAATGCAGACACTACGTTCTTGTTCACAGTGACTGTTCTGGCAGAAAACAACCACATTAAGGAGCTGCTGAGGAAACATGGGGTCAATGTCCAGAGTATCACTGACATTCATCCAATCCGAGTCCAGCCAGGCCGCATCCTTAGTCACATATATGCCAAGCTTGGTAGGTTTGGGGAAGTAGCAAGGTGTTTTTGGGGAGGTTGCATCTTGGTTCTAGGTTTGGGGTCTAGAGGAAACTGTGATACGTGTAAATTCTAAAGAGTTGGGCAAGCACCAAAGTAGATGGTTTGATTGCTTTGATGTGAAGAGAAACGGGCGGACAAGCACATTCCTCTTATGTCTGTTCAGGAGCTGTCACCACAGGTGGCCAGTGATTTGTCAGATAATGTGGTAAAATAAGGAGCCATCTTTGGAAATTCACAACTGAAGCAGTCATTTGCGTCTTGATAATGTTTCTAAATTTTTTCCATGGTCTATAAAATGCTCATTTACCCATTAAAATGGGAGGCGTGTTCTCTTTATCTCAAATCTGACTGTTTTTAGGATCGTGGTTCCATACTAAATAAGTAAACAATAAACTCCTCTTAATAGTTTTATTCCATATAGATGTTTTACTGGGTGCTGTTCTTATATGTGCATGAAAAGAAGGGAGTGGGATTCTTTTATTGATTCATCCTTGTCCCAAAGAAGGTTAACAGTATTGGAAAAACCAAACCCTAGAGTGAGTTGTTTAACATATCAATAAGTTCAGGCTTAGGCAGAATCACTTGGATTAGTTGTCACTATGCCTGCTCTAACTTGAATTTCTCTTTTACTTTCTACATAGGACGGAATAAGAATATGAGATTGAGTGGGCGACCATATCGGCACATTGGTGTCCTTGGGACATCTAAACTATACGTGATTAGGAACCAGATCTTTACTTTCACGCCCCAGGTGAGAAGAGCAGGCCAGTAGCAAAGCAACAAGCATTTGTTTATTAAGCTCTCTTTTTCTGTCTGGCGAGCTACTTTGAATGCAGCAGGATGTGCATGCAAGTGTTCAAATACAGACCAAAGATGACATCCAAGACCTAACACAGTCCTTTACTCATGGCAGGCGCTCAGTAAACGCTGCTTAGCTCTGAGTATGCCGCCACTTCCAGTGTAAAATGCACACACTTCACAAATTGGCTAGTGCGTGGCACACATAGCCCTCGCGCCCCCTAACACTCTCTCAGCTTGTCAGCAGGGCCTCTGTCAGTGGACTCCCACACGGGGAGTCTGAGTTTTCAGGCCCCAGCCCCCTTGATGGGATTCTGAATATACTGCTTTTATGGTCTTTTCTTTAGAGTTTTTGTTTCCAGAGGAAACTAGCCCTGTGGAACGCAGATGAAACCTTTTTCATCCATTCAGCAGCTAGAAAGGCCAACTGAGGGACCAGTTTGTCAGCAGGAGGTGCAGCCCCCCAGCTACTTGGGCACATAGTTGGCCGTGGGCTCATGGGTCAGTCACCTCAAGTTGCTCTTTCTCATCCAGCCTGTGCTGCTTGCTCAAATCTTGGGAGTTATTTCCCTTCATAACGAATTTTCGACCAGAGCGGGGTGTGCATGGGTCGAGGCCAGGGCAGCAGTGTGATCTTCCTGGACACGATGCAGCAGTGTCCGTGGTTCATGTTAGCCAGGCCGTCAGTCAAGTAAACAGTCTCCACGTCTCACCTACTCTCCGCGGCCCCACTCGGAAAGCATCTCTGAGCTCAGTAGCCCTGGACTGCAACTGCAATTAAGGAGTTATTGATTTCCTTTCAGGGACAGCAGTGCTGGCCTAGGTCCTTAAATCCCCATCTGAGGAGCCATAAATAGACCTAGCCAAGCGCCCTTTCCTCCCCCACTTAGTGCTAATGAAGTCCTAGCTCCAGGCTGGGGCAGATCGATGGGTGTGGTCACGAGGAAAGCCCCACGATGGAGCCAGGGTTGAGTCTTTTCTCTGGAAACAAAATGCGAGGATTAGTGCTGCAGTGAATGACAGCTGAGGTGGTGTGGAGGGGAAGGCAGGACAGTGTTGAACCTGGCCTGTTGTGACTTGCAGTTCACTGACCAGCATCACTTCTACCTGGCCCTGGACAACGAGATGATCGTGGAGATGCTGAGGATTGAGCTGGCCTACCTGTGCACCTGTTGGCGAATGACAGGCAGACCCACGCTCACCTTCCCCATCACGCATACCATGCTCAGTAAGCCCATGAACTTGATCTGCCCTGACTCATGTCCCACAGGTGTTCTTTAATCTTTACAAAATGTTTAAAACGAGCCCCATGGACAGAGCTAGGTACCAAAGAGGGTTCTGAGCAGTTAGGTTTCTGAGGTTGGGAATCTCCTATGCTGTATGTATTTTAATTGGTTGGTGTTGATGAACACGTTTCAGCACATACCCAAACGAAGTATTCCCAGATGAAGTGAACTAATTCATCTTTTTTTTCTTTTTAGCAAATGATGGCTCAGATATTCATTCTGCTGTTCTTGCTACAATTCGCAAACTAGAGGATGGATATTTTGGAGGAGCTAGGTAATTTGTGATTTTTTTCTAGAAAAAAAAAAAAGTAACATTGACCTTTCTTAAAGCCTTTTACTGCCCTTCTCCAATTTTTCATATCCACTGCTGAACATAGAAGTGTGGAACTTTAGAGTAAAAAGGAAGTTAAAACATCTAATCCGGTTACCCATATGAAACTGGAATTATCTCTAAGCAGTATTTGCTGGATGTTTGTGAAGCTTTTATGGGCACCAGGAGGCCTGGAGCATAGAGCTGTGAGCGAATCAAGTCTCTCCAAAGTGGCTCCCTTGAGATGTATGTGTGGAATGTGGAGTCTGTTTCTGCTAAAAGATGGACTAGCAAACCCCCAGTGCCTCGGTGCTGGTAGGTGCTCAGTAATCAAATCACTCCTTGACTCGAGTGTGCCAACACCTTAAGGGATGGGGGCTCACCTCCCAGGGACACCCCTGTCACAAGGTAGAGGATTTCGCTGTAGCCTCTGTGTCCTGATCTCTGTGAAACTCCTGGAATATGCCAGAAGGGCCCCAGGAGAACCTCAGTGTGCAGCCAGCTCAAGTCATACGTGGCCTTTCCTGAGGTCGGGGAGGCTACCATTGGGTCCCTGATGGAATGCCAGTTGCTAGAAGTGTTTGGGAATTGAAGTTTGCCTTTCTTCTCACATCCTCCCATGCCAGGGACCCTGCTACCATGGTAATTTTTTTAAATTGTAAACTATATGTAATATAAAATTTGCCACCTAAACCATTTTGAGTGTATGATTTGGTTGCATTAAGTACATTCACATTGTTTGCAACCAGTCTCTTAGAGCTCTTTTCATCTTGTAAAACTGAAACTCTCTACCCCTGAAACCACTCTCCATCTGCCCTGTCCCTGGCCCTGACAACCACGGTCTGCTTTCTGTCTCTAGGTGTCTCTCCTAAGTGGCCTCATCTAGTGTTTGCCTTTCTGTGACTGGTTGATTTCACTTAGCCTGATGTCCTCTGGGTTGAGTCACTATATTATTTCTAAGCACCAGGGCTGGCACCTCTGCTCACTGAACTTGCTGTGGGGTTTGCTGTACACTTGAAGTGGCCCTTGCTCCAGGCTTCTCCTGGCCTCTCTCATGAGTGTCAGCGAGGTCCTCCTCAGCGCTCTGCTTTCAACATCCCAGGGCTGGCGCCATGACTGCAGTTGGCATCCACTTGTGTACATTTCATCTCCAGCCTGGATGAGTTACCACCTGGCATATGGTGTCATAACTGGCAGAATACCACACGCCCGTAATTGACTGTTTTCCAAAAAGAATTCTTTTTCTGAAATCTTATCGTCAAAAGGATACTGTGTACAGTTGTTTGAGCATGCAATGTATTCTTTGTCTCTTTATGTGTCGTCTCATGTTGTCCTTTGCTTTGTCTCGAGCAAATATTCCTATTTTGTATGCAAGGATCTGTAGGCCCAGAGAGCCAGGGGCACAAGATGAGTAGGTGCCAAAGCGCCGTGTAAATACAGAACCGGGCTTTAACTACCATGTTGAGCTGGATGGGGGCTTACAGGAATCAGGAGGGGCTCCTGATTACAGAGTATGGCAAACAATTCACAGATCCATGGAAAGAAAGAGGGATGCCTAGGCTCCACGATTCCTACTGAGTAATTCATAAAGTTGAATCTCATTTTCACTCTTTTTTAAGTCTGAGGATATTTGAAAACCTGAACTCACTGTCCATGCCAGACTCTATCCTGTGGACCCACTGGGTTGTTCAGTTGCTAAGTTGTGTCTGACTTTTTGCGACCCCATGGACTGCAGCACGCCAGGCTTCCCTGTCCTTCACCATCTCCCAGAGCTTGCGCAAACTCATGTCCATCAAGTCAGTGATGCCATCAACCATCTCACCCTCATCAAGAGACTCTTAGGTTCTTCTTTGCTTTCTGCCATAAGGGTGGGTGGTGTCATCTGCATACCTGAGGTTATTGATATTTCTCCTGGGAGTCTTGAGTCCAGCTTGTGCTTCATCCAGCCCGGCATGTCACATGATGTACTCTGCATATAAGTTAAATAAGCAGGATGACAATATACAACCTTGACGTACTCCTTTCCCAATTTGGAACCAGTCTGTTGTTCCATGTCCAGTTCTAACTGTTGATTCTTGACCTGCATACAGGTTTCTCAGGAGACAAGTAAGGTGGTTTGCTATTCCCATCTCTTAAGAGTCTTCTACAGTTTGTTGTGATACGCACAGTCAAAGGCTTTAGCGTAATCAGTGAAGCAGAAGTACATGTTTTTCTGGAATTCTCTTGCTTTTTCTATGATCCAACACATGTTGGCAATTTGATTTCTGGTTCCTCTGCCTTTTCCAAATCCAGTTTGAACATCTGGAAGTTCTCAGTTCAAATACTGTTGAAGCCTAGCTTGAAGGATTTTGAGCATGACTTTACTAGCGTGTGAAATGAGCCCAGTTGTTCAGTAGTTTGAGCATTCTCTGGCATTTCCTTTCTTTGGGATTGGAATGAAAATTGACCTCTTGCAGTCCTGTGACCACTGCTGCGTTTTCCAAATTTGCTGGCATATTGAGTGCAGCACTTTCACAGCATCATCATTTAGGATTTGAAATAGCTCAGCTAGAGTTCTGTCACCTCCACTAGCTTTGTTCATAGTGATGCTTCCTAAGGCCCACTTGACTTCACACTCCAAGATGTCTGATCCTAGGTGAGTGACCACACCATCATTGTTATCTGGGTCATTAAGACCTTTTTTGTACAGTTCTATGTATTCTTGTCACCTCTTCTTAATCTCTTCTGCTTCTGTTAGGTCCTTACTGTTCTGCCCTTTATTGTGCTTATCATTGCATGAAATGTTCTCTTAGTATCTCTGATTTTCTTGAAGAGATCTCTAGTCTTTCCCATTCTATTGTTTTCCTCTGTTTCTTTGCACTAGAGACCCCGGTTCCATTTTCCATTCCTGGATTGGGAAGATCCACTAGAGAAGGGATAGGCTACCCATCTACTCCAGTTTTCTTGGGCTTCCCTTGTCCCTCAGCTGGTAAAGAATCCGCCTGCAATACAGGAGACCTGTGTTTGTTCCCTGGGTTGGGAAGATCCCCTGGAGAAAGGAGAGGCTACCCACTCCAATATTCTGGCCAAGAGAATTCCATGGTCTGTATAGTCCATGGGGTCCCAAAGAGTTGGACAGAACTGAGAGACTTTCACTTTCATCTTTACTTGATTAGAAAGCTTTTTTCACCCTCAGGCAGTGCTTCTTGCCTTCTTGAGGCTCACAAACTTGTGAATTCATTTGCATTGATGCTTCTGTTTACTCTTCTCCAGCCAAGCCGTTTAAACCAGTCATAATCTGACCCTGGTAGCTCTGAGGCAGCCTATAGTTTTCTGCCTCCAGATCTAACATTTTAAGAATAATGTTAGAGAGCCACATAGTGCTGGCTCTCTTTCTGTAGGGTAGACATCCCAGGCTTGGGAAGCAAGAACTTGGAGACTTCTGCCTTTGTATAAGAACCCCATACTGCCAAACCCTGCTCGCAGAGGTTCTGTGGAACTTTTCCCAGACTGACGATAGGGTGACTCTGGGCCAGTGTCCCCTTCTGGGGATGGCCCGCCCATCACATTTCTTCTAGAGAGAACTTTGAGCAGTGACTCTCCCAACATTTACCCCTACTCTCCTCCCTAGGCCTTGTGTGACAGGGACTCATAAAAGCTAGCACTAGTGCACCCAGAGAATCATTTCTTGTGGTTTTGTTCTGGTCTAGTTGTTTTAGGGCAAAAAATCCTCAAGAGTTGGCTCTGTTTAAAAGTGGTTCGCTCAATATGTTTTGTAAAACTTTGGTTGGTTCAGTAAAATAGATTTCTATTTGTGTTGGGTTTGGGAATAAGAAATCAGTATGATTCATTTTGGCTTCTAATATGCTGTGTGCTTCCACTTCATACTTGCTATTGAATTTTCATTTTCATTTCTTGGCTGACTACTTGTATGGGGCAATCTGCAAGTGACGTATTTATGAATTCTGGCAGAAGCACCACCTAGTTATTGAAAATCGTCTCTCAATGATTCATCATGGAAGTTTGTCCACGTCCACCTATGTCTCTAACATAGTGTCTCCTTGGCAGAGTAAAATTAGGGAGTCTTTCGGAATTTCTCACCACCTCTTTCTACACGTATCTGACCTTCCTGGATCCAGACTGTGATGAGAAGTTGTTCGATGATGCCAGTGAAGGGAGCTTCAGTCCTGATAGTGATTCAGACCTGGGAGGATATTTGGAAGACACCTATAATCAAGGTACGGCTTGGAATGCCTTTGCAGGCAGTCCCTGAATTTATTTAAACCTTGGCATTGTGATAAAGTTGCCCTAAAACTCAAGCACAGAAAATGATTGGTAACTAATACAACAAAAAAGTCTTCAGAAACTTTGACGTATTAAAATGAATAAAAGAAAGTGTTAGTTGCTCAGTCATGTCAGACTCTTTGCGATCCCATGGACTGTAGCCCACCAGGCTTCTCTGTCCATGGGTTCTCCAGGCAAGAATACTGGAGTGGGTTGCCACTTTAAAAACCTAAACTGCAAAAGTGAGGCTTTCTTTAAACCTAGAGGGACAAAGAGTTTCAGGAATGGAGACTTTTTACAAAATATAAAGAAACACTTTCTGAATTTTCAAAGGAGTGGTAGAATGGTCTTGGCTCGATTGTATGTAAGTGATGAAATCTATATATATAATATTTCTCAAACTGACAAGGTTTGGGGTTGAAGTGACCTGTTTTTCACTTCTAGATAGCACTTGGGATTGAGTCTGCAGGGTGTTCCGTAATGTGTAGCTCATTCAAGACAAATGAAAACCAAAAGATTGGATGTTGACTGCTGGCCCTCAGGTTGTCTACATATTCAGCTCATCCTGGGATGATGTGATGTAAACACCGTCTTGACCTGTATTTTTCTTTTCTTAGAATGAAGTTTTTCCAAACAATAACTTTATAAGCACATACATCATGTAGGTAAATCTCTTCTTTTCTAGAGGCAGAGTGGAGGTCAAGTATCTGTATCAAAATGTTGTCTTCCACTAAATCTGTTCAGCACTTGCAGCTACACATATTCACTTTTATGCATTTAGGTTGTTTCTGCAGCTTGTTTTCATTAGCTCCTTTTCTTACCTGTGTAATTACAGAAAGCCAGGACGAGCTTGACCAGTATATCAACCACCTTCTGCAAAGCACATCCTCGAAGTGCTATCTGCCACCTCTCTGTAAGAAGACAGAGGACAACCATGTTTTCAGTGCTATCCATTCCACTCGAGATATACTTTCCGTGATGGCAAAAGCAAAGGGTTTGGAAATTCCATGTACGTTATTAACTCTTCTCCGCCTACTAAAATAACTTCTTTTATGAAAGTAATGTGTGAGCATAATGTACAAGTCAAAGGATCCTAAAGGCAGCAAAGTGCAGCTGTTTACTGCCTCACCTTTCCCCTTCTCACTTCCCCCAGTCCTTCTATTTAGGGGCAACGACTTTTCAGCTCTTAGTTGTTTCTTTTCATATTTATATATCTTTGACCTAAATCAAATCCCTTATGATTATACAGTGGAAGTGAGAAATAGATTTAAGGGACTAGATCTGATAGATAGAGTGCCTGTTGAACTATGGACAGAGGTTCGTGACATTGTACAGGAGACAGGGATCAAGACCATCCCCAAGAAAAAGAAATGCAAAAAAGCAAAATGGTTGTCTGAGGAGGCCTTAGGAAATAGCTCAGAAAAGAAGAGAAGCAAAAAGCAAAGGAGAAAAGGAAAGATACCCATTTGAATGCAGAGTACCAAAGAATAGCAAGGAGAGATAAGAAAGCCTTTCCCAGTGATCAATGCAAAGAAATAGAGGAAAACAATAGAATGGGAAAGACTAGAGATCTCTTCAAGGAAATTAGAGATACCAAGGGAATATTTCATGCAAAGATGGGCTCAATAAAGGACAGAAAAGGTATGAACCTAACAGAAGCAGAAGAGATTAAGAAGAAGTGACAAGAATACACAGAAGAACTATACAAAAAAGATATTCATGACCCAGATAATCACAATGGTGTGATCACTTACCTAGAGCCAGACATCCTGGAATGTGAAGTCAAGTGGGCCTTAGGAATCATCGCTACAAACAAAGCTAGTGGAGGTGATGGAATTCCAGTTGAGCTCTTTCAAATCATGAATGATGATGCTGTGAAAGTGCTGCACTCAATATGCCAGCAAATTTGGAAAACTCAGCAGTGGCCGCAGGACTGAAAAAAGTCAGTCTTCATTCCAATCCCAAAGAAAGGCAATGCCAAAGAATGCTCAAACTACCGCACAACTGGGCTCATTTCACACGCTAGTAAAGTCATGCTCAAAATCCTTCAAGCTAGGCTTCAACAGTATTTGAACTGAGAACTTCCAGATGTTCAAACTGGATTTGGAAAAGGCAGAGGAACCAGAAATCAAATTGCCAACATCCGCTAGACCATTGAAAAAGCAAGAGAGTTCCAGAAAAACATCTATTTCTGCTTTATTGACTATGCCAAAGCCTTTGACTGTGTTGATCACAATAAACTGTGTAAAATTCTGAAAGAGATAGGAATACGAGACCACCTGACCTGCCTCTTGAGAAACCTGTATGCAGGTCAGGAAGTAACAGTTAGAACTGGACATGGAACAACAGACTGGTTCCAAATAGGAAAAGGAGTACGTCAAGGCTGTATATTGTCACCCTGCTTATTTAACTTATATGCAGAGTCCATCATGAGGAACGCTGGGCTGGCAGAAGCACAAGCTGGAATCAAGATTGCCAGGAGAAATATCAATAACCTCAGATATGCAGATGACACCACCCTTATGGCAGAAAGTGAAGAGGAACTCAAAAGCCTCTTGATGAAAGTGAAAGAGGAGAGTGAAAAAGTTGGCTTGAAGCTCAACATTCAGAAAACTAAGATCATGGCATTCGGTCCCATCACTTCATGGCAAATAGATGGGGAAACAGTGGATACAGTGGCTGACTTTATTTTTCTGGGCTCCAAAATCACTGCAGATGGTGATTGCTGCCATGAAATTAAAAGACACTTACTCCTTGGAAGGAAAGTTATGACCAACCTAGATAGCATATTAAAAAGCAGAGGCATTACTTTGTCAGCAAAGGTCCGTCTAGTCAAGGCTATGGTTTTCCCAGTAGTCATGTTGTGGATATGAGAGTTGGACCATAAAGAAAGCTGAGGGCCAAAGAATTGATGTTTTTGAACTGTGGTGTTGGAGAAGACTCTTGAGAGTCCCTTGTACTGCAAGGAGATCCAACCAGTCTATTCTAAGGGAGATCAGTCCTGGGTGTTCATTGGAAGGACTGACGCTGAAGATGAAACTCCAATACTTTGGCCACCTCATGTGAAGAGTTGACTCGCTGGAAAAGACCCTGATGCTGGGAGGGATTGGGGGCGGGAGGAGATGGGGATGACAGAGAATGAGATGGCTGGATGGCATCACCGACTTGATGGACATGAGTTTGAGTGAACTCTGGGAGTTGGTGATGGACAGGGAGGCCTGGTGTGCTGTGATTCATGGGGTCGCAAAGAGTCGGACACGACTGAGCGACTGAACTGAACTGCTGTCTTTGATGCATCAAGTTTATTGAGTATCTGTGACCTTTCTCTTATGCAGGTGAGGAATTCACCTGTATTAAATCACCACTCCTCTATTTCACTTCCTCTCACCTGTCCATGCAGTTGTATTAAGATTTAGTTAAATCAGTATTCACTATTTCTGTCTTTGTATGTATATAAATATTATTCCCAACTCAGTATTATAGTATACTACATTATCATTTTTGCTTTTCATTTTTTTCTAAAAATAACAGTTGCCCTTGTAATTAGCTTCACTTCCCTCCAGTGACCACGCAATAGAAACTTCCACAAGGTCAAGCATATGTATGAAACTCATGGTCCCATTACTTAGAGTCCAAAAGTCTTCTCCTGTCTGACTGATTGTTCTCTAGGCCTTTTGCATACCTGGCATCCTGGGACTCTTCTTTATTATAATCCTTGGAATCTCCTTTGCTTATCTCTTCAGTTGGGTTCCCTGTTTCTTGATTCTGGCATAATGTCCCTTCTCAATTTATTCCTTTGGTGGAATACATTCTAGAATAGTTTCATTAGTTTCACTGGAACAGGGCCCAGTGATGCCCTCAGCGTGCGTGTTTCTGAAGTTCACTGACCGTTTTGGCCTGGATGCCCTCTGTGTCCAGGATGTAGATTTTTTATTTCCAATTGACTGCATGCAGCATGTAAGATCTTAGTTCCACAGCCTGGGATCGAACCCATGCCCCCTGCAATGGGAGTGTGGAGTCTTAACCACTGGACCTCCAAGGAAGTCCCCAGGATGTAGATTTTATCCTGAAATCTTTCTTCACCATCATACTGGAGAATTCCTTCTTGGCTCTCCTATTTTATGTATCTCAGCTTTTCCTCTTGGTTAGCTTACTGTCTTATTTGGTGGAGGACATCCAGTAGTTCCCTGGGAAACAGTTTATGTCAGGTAAAATTGTTGAGACCTTTCAAGTCTGAAAACTGTTGTCCAGTCACTAAGTTGTGTCCAACTCTGCAACCCCATGGACGGCAGCACACCAGGCTTCCCTGTCCTTCACTGTCTCCCAGAGTTTGTCTGAAAACTGTTGTCCAGTCACTAAGTTGTGTCCAACTCTGCAACCCCATGGACGGCAGCACACCAGGCTTCCCTGTCCTTCACTGTCTCCCAGAGTTTGTCTGAAAACTGTTGTTCATTCACTAAGTTGTGTCCAACTCTGCAACCCCATGGACAGCAGCACGCCAGGCTTCCCTGTCCTTCACTGTCTCCCAGAGTTTGCTCAAACTCATGTCCAATGAGTCAGTAATGCCATCCAACATCTCATTCTCTGTGGCCCCCTTCTCCTCCTGCCTTCAATCTTTCCTAGCATCAGGGTCTTTTCCAATGAGTCGGCACTTTGCAGCAGATGGCCAAAGTATTGGAGCTTCAGTTTTAGCATCAGTCCTTCCAATGAATATTCAGGACTTATTTCCTTTAGGATTGACTGGTTTGATCTCCTTGCTGTCCAAGGGACTCTCAAGAATCTTCTCCAGCACCACAGTTCAAAGGCATCAGTTGTTCAACACTCAGCCTTCTTTATGGTCCAACTCTCACATCTGTACATGACTACTGGAAAAGCCATAGATTTGACTATATGGACCTTTATCGGCAAGGTGATGTCTCTGCTTTCCAATATACTGTCTAGGTTTGTCGTAGCTTTCTTCCAAGGAGCAAGCGTCTTATTTCATGACTCCAGTCACTGTCTGCAGTGATTTTTGGAGCCCAGAAAATAAAGTCTGTCACTTTTTCCATTTTCCCCCATCTATTTGCCATGAAGTGATGGGACCCAATGACATGATCTTAGATTTTTGAATGCTGAGTTTTAAGCCAGCTTTTTCACTTTCCTCTTTCACCCTCATCAAGAGGCTTTTTAGTTCCTCTTCACTCTGTGCTGTTAGAATGGTATCTGCATATCTGAGGTTGCTGATACTTCTCCTGGCTATCTTGACTCCAGCTTGAGCCTCATCCAGCCCAGCATTTTGCATGATGTACTCTGCATATAAGTTAAATAAGCAAGGTGACAATATACAGCCTTGACGTACTCCTTTTCCTATCTGGAACCAGTCTGTTGTTCCATGTACAGTTCTGACTGTTGCTTCCTGACCTGCATACATGTTTCTCAGGAGGCAGGTCAGGTGGTCTGGTATTCCCATCTCTTTCAGAATTTTCCACAGTTTGTTGTGGTCTACATAGTCAAAGGCTTTAGTGTAGTCAATGAAGCAGTAGTAGATGTTTTTCTAGAATTGCCTTGCTTTCTCTATGATCCAGCAAATGTTGGCAATTTGATCTCTGGTTCCTCTTCCTTTTCTGAATCCAGCTTGTACATCTGGAAGTTCTCAGTTCATGTACTGTTGAAGCCTAGCTTGAAGGATTTTGCTAGCGTGTCAAATGAGCACAGTTGTTCAGTAGTTTGAGCATTCTTTGGCGTTGCCCTTCTTTGGTATTGGAATGAAGACTGACCTTTTCCAGTCCTGTGGCCACTGCTGAGTTTTCCAAATTTGCTGGCATATTGAGTGCAGTACTTTTACAGCATTATCTTTTAGGATTTGAAATAGTTCAGCAGGAATTCCATCACCTCTACCAGCTTTAATCATAGTAATGCTTCCTAAGGCCCGCTTGACCTCATACTCCAGGCAGGATGTCTTGCTCTAGGTTAGTGACTACACCATCGTGGTTATATGAGTTATTAAGACCTTTTTTGTACAGTTCTTCTGTGTATTCATGCTGCCTCTTCTTAATCTCTTCTGCTTCTGTTAGGTCCATACCATTTCTGTCCTTTATCAAGCCCATCTTTGCATGAAATATTCCTTGGTATCTCTAATTTTCTTGAAGAGATCTCTAGTCTTTCCCATTCTATCGTTTACCTCTATTTCTTCGCACTGTTCACTTAAGGCTTTTTTACCTCTCCTTGCTATTCTTTGGAACTCTGCATTCAGATGGGTATATCTTTCCTTTTCTCCTTTGCCTTTTATGTCTCTTCTTTTCTCAGCTGTTTGTAAGGCCTCCTCAGACAACCATTTTGCCTTGTTGCATTTCTTTTTCTTGAGTATGGTTTTGATCACTGCCTCTTGTACAGTGTTACGAACCTCTGTTGAAAGTTCGTAAAAAAAAAAAAGTTCTTCCGGCACTCTTATCAGATCTATCCCTTGAATCTATTTGTCACTTCCTGTGTATAATCATCAGGGATTTGATTTAGGTTATACCTGAATGGTCTAGTGGTTTTCCCTACTTTTCTTCACTTTAAGTCTGAGTTTTGTAATAAGGAGCTCATGATCTGATCCACAGTCAGCTCTTGGTCTGTGTTTCCTGGCTATAGAGCTTCTCCATCTTCACTGCAAAGAATATAATCAATCTGATTTTGCTATAGACCATCTGGTGATGTCATGTGTAGAGTTACCTCTTGTGTTGTTGGAAGAGGGTGTTTGCTATGACAAGTGTGTTCTCTTAGCTACATATTTTACCTATCCATATGAGAGATTGGCTGGGTATAGGATTCTAGATTGAAATAAATTTTCCTTGATAATTTTGAACACCTCCCTTCACTGTCCTCTTGCTGTCAGTGTTGCTGTTGATAAATCTGAACCCATTCTAATATTTGATCCTTTAAATGTAAACTGTTACTCTCTTTCAAAGTTTTTCTTTACTCTCAGGTTCTGAAATTTCAATGGTGTGCCTTGTTCTGGGTGTATTTTCATCCACTATGTTGGCTGCCCAGTGGATCTTGTCTATCTGGAAATGTGTATTTTTCAGTCCTGTACAGTTCTGATAATTTCTTGATTCATTTCCTTCCTTACATTTCCTCTGTCCTGTCTCTCTGGTACTTTGTGATTCTAATATTGACCTCCTGGAGAAGTCTTTTATCATTTCTCTCCTGTCTTTCATTTCTCTGTGTTTTGCTCTGTTCTGAGGGCAGTTGTTTGAACTTTTTGTTCCACCTGCTCAATTGACTTTTTCCTATTTTGCTATCACGGTTTAAATCTTTGTTCTCTGAATTGTATCTCTTCTCGTCTCATGCATGCAATACAATTTTTATTACTCTAATAAAGTTAATGGCAGAGATTTTTGGTTTTGTTTTTACATTTTCTTCTCCCTAAATGGTCTCCCATTTTCCCCAAGTCAGTGTTTTCTGTTGCTTTTGGTCTCTGTCTTTCACATTAGTCTTTCCTCCAGTGCTGGGTGTCCCTTGGTTATCTACTCATGCGTGAGAACCTCCAAGCCTGTGAGTGGGGCCTGGTGAGTTTATGGGTGTTGGCAAGGCAGATTTCCCAGAGATCTACAATCTCCTTCGCAATGTCCTTTTTAACCGGTAAAGGTCTGATTGCCTATACAGTCACTTATTCCCCCAAGGCATTTAGCCATGCCTTCAGACATGTGGGTCAGCACCCACTCCAGAGACGCACATACCACCCCCTTTATACCCTCTTACAGAGAGATCCTTTAGTCTTCTATCAGGGTGAGCAAGGCTGTTGCCAAGGTGTGTGGAGTTGCAGAAGGCATCTAGGGAGCTCATTGCCTCTCACACAGCTTCTTCTCTCTCTTCCTTCTTTTGGACACCCTCTCTGGACCCCCAGGTGCTAGAGGTCCATGGTGCAGCAAGCTCCTTAGACTTCTGAGGATTCTCTGGTAGAAATTTGACTGGTGCTTGTTTTCCCCACTATAGTCTTGGGGTTTGGTTGCCTTGGGTCTACTAAACCAATTGTCTTTTATCCATTAGCTTTCCAACTCTATCATTGTCTTCTGCTCAGCTTCCCTATTTTTTAGGATTTGCCTTTTTAAAAAAATTATTTTTGTACTGTTATTGGGGGTTTAAGAGAAAGTAAAATAAAAACTTATGTTTAATTCACTAAAATAACCTGGAGGTTTATAAATGCTTTTTAAATACACCACATCTTTACCTTGAAAACTTATTTTCTCTAGATGATACAATATAACCTGGCAGAAAAAGACAGCTTAATAACTAAATATTGATATTAACATCTCATTGTTTTTTAGTCAGTAAGTAGTGTCTGACTCTCTTGCAATCTCACGTACTGTAGCCCACCAGGCTCCTCTGTCCATGGGATTTCCCAGGCAAGAATATTGGAGTGGGTTGCCATTTCTTCCTCCAGGGAATATTCCCAACCCAGGGCTTGAAACTGGGTCTCCTACAGTGCAGGCAGATTCTTTACTGTCTGAGCCATTTCGTTGTCGGTAGATTCTTTAATGTCTGAGCCACCAGGGAAGCCCCTCAATGATAACATGTAAAGGTGATTAAAAGAGGATTTCCCTGGTGGTCTAGTGGTTAGGATTCAGTGCTATCCCTGCCAGGGCCTGGGTTCAGTCCCTGGTCAGGGAACCAAGATCCCACAGGCTGTGTGGTGTGGGCTTCCCTCAAAGTAAATAAAGGTGGTTATAAAACAGAAGCACTAACATCCTGCAGTGGCAAAGGGACACACAATAGTGGACAGGACCTTGGACAAATGGTCTACTGTCTCTGGGTTTCAGTTTCCACATCTGAAATAAAAAGTTGGAGTTGATCATTTCTAAGGCCCCTTCCAGTCCTACATGCTATGTAGTTTTCCCTGAATTCTAAGAGAGAAAAGTGAAAATATATTCCTTAAGCCAAGATCTTTGTCCTGTTCATTGCTTGTTTCAACATTTAGCACATGATCTAGCCACATGAAAAATTCTTTTTGAAATTTAAGTAGTCATTCCTTATTTGGTTTGTATTGAATAAGGAGTAGCCACTTTAGCTCTTGAAAAAATTTTTTTATCCTTTCTCCTGCTTAGAAGAGCTCTTTATTCTTTTTTTCTCTAGTTGTTCCCATGGCTTTGCCAACTAAAGTTCTAAGTGCCCACCGTAAATCGCTGAATCTCGTTGATTCTCCTCAGCCACTCCTAAAAAAGGTAAAGTATTTGGGATCACTTTTTAAGAAGTATAATGTTCTTTGGTGCTGGTGTAATCCCAGGAGCTCTTGTAAATGGTTTACCTCAAGAGAAAGAACATATTTCTTGATGTGCAGGACTTGTAGGGTGAGAAGCTGGGTTTTCATGTGCACCCACTTTGGTGTCTGGATTGTGGTTTATGTCTGTATGCACGTTGAGTTTGACCCAGACCTTTATATGTTGGTGTGAAGAAGGCTCCTGACATTCTGCCACTCACCAGAATCCGTGCCACCGAAAGGAAATGCAGCAACTTGCTACCAACCCTGGCCTCTCTGGGCCCACCAGCCAAGGCTGGGTTGCTTTCAGAGCAGGGCAGGAAACCGGAGCAAGATTCCTCTGGAGAAGAAACTCTCAGAATATTCCCCACTAGTTCCCATAATTTGTTACTTTATTCCAAGTCTCCTTTGCTTTTATCAGAAAGATTTGGCGTCTGTTGGAGACTATTTTAACCACAATTTTATGTTGTTTAAAACTCACATTTTGTGTTTTGCCTTCAAAAACTATTCTCTTGAAGTTTAACGTATAAAAAGTATATAAAATATAAGTATAGGGCTAAGTGAATTATCACCAAGCCAACAGACCCATGTGAGGGACAAGCGCCTTTGGTGCCCCTCCTGGTCGCCTCCTCTCGCTCCACAAGTAACTGCTGGCATGCCTTCTAACACCAGGGTTGGTTTTGCCCATTTTTGACCTTCACATAAATAAAATTTACACAGATTTTAACCTGTTCAGTCTCCTGCAGACAACAACTTTCATAGTGATTCACTGGTCAGGAAAAAAAAAAAGCTACCAAAGATCCCATGAAAACCTGGAGCATGGCACAGCAGCAGAGTGCCAAGACCAGGTTGGCATGTCACTTTCTCGTCTTCTGGAAGTGCATGCCCAGCCCCTGTGCCCTGCTTTTTGTCTTTTGTATGGACAGGCCCCTGAAGATGACTTCCAATTTCCCAGAGATGACCGTGGCGATGTGGACTGTGAGAAGCTGGTTGAGCAGTTGAAAGACTGTTCGAACCTACAGGACCAAGCAGACATTCTGTACATTCTGTATGTAATAAAGTAAGTGCAGGATCTTGGCGAGGTCCAGCTTTCTCTCTCCTTCCTCCGTGGCTTTGTCCTAGGCTTCTTGGCCTGGCAGCCAGCTGCATCATGGTTGTAGTCACCCAGAGTACCCAGACTATATCCCCTTCTGTGCCTGCTGAAATGAGAAGGCTGGCTGAAGCCAGGATCTCACCGTTTCCTGATGTCAGGCTTCTGTTTCAAATGGACAGAAGATAACATGGTCCCGTGGCCCCAAGTGAGGCTCACAGGCTGTGGAAGGGTCCAAGCACTTGGCGCAATGTTCGCTCATGCATTCCCTTCCCTGCCAAGTGAGCTCCACTGCGAGAGAATCTGGCCTATCAACGTTCTGGGCCATACTTGGAGGGTTTTCCATCTCTTGACAGGGGTCCCAGCTGGGACACAAATCTCTCTGGACAGCACGGGGTCACTGTTCACAACCTCCTCAGCGAGCTCTATGGGAAGGCCGGCTTGAACCAGGAGTGGGGCCTGATCCGCTACATCTCCGGCCTCCTCCGGAAGAAAGTGGAGGTCCTGGCTGAGGTCAGAGCCACTGCGCATGTGCGGGCTGGCTGTCTATCCTTTCTAGCCCCGTGCTCTCTTCCTATTAGGAGAGCTGGAGGCAAGCACCTCATATTTGTAAAGGAAACACGGTATTTATTACACAGATAGAGCGGGTATTTGTCTCCTGATCTCCCACAGCTCTTGGAAGGTGGACAGAGCAGTTGAAATTCAGACTGATCAGTTTTGTTGCTTGTTAGCTGCAGAAAAGGATTTACCAAGAAATAAAATGAAAATGCTCTGTGGTCCAGCACCCTCCTAACCAGAACACTCTTATTTCTGCACATCTGTAGTAACAGTCATCAGGGATATTTTAACCCTGAGGCCCTGTGAATTCCAGAACTGCTTTCTATGACACTCAATGTCATTATTATAGTATTTATTATATGTGAATAATGGGGAAACTGGCAATTTAGGACTATAATATGGTCATTAAGTCTTAACATCGGTGTTTAGGACTCAGGATTCACAGGCCCTGCAGAGCCAGGCCTGGGGCCACATTCTGGGGACACAAAGACCACAGGGACCCAACTCAGCCTGGGTTGCTCAGCCTGGAATCTGTATATGAATTTTCAAATAAATGACAGCATAGGTCAAGTTTATAAAGGAAAATTTATTGGCAGTGACCCTTCCCCACCAGCTTTGCTGATCTTTCTCCCCCTCGCCCTCTCCCTGACCATACAGGCGTGCACGGACCTGCTGTCACACCAGAAGCAGCTCACAGTGGGCCTCCCCCCAGAACCCCGGGAGAAGACCATCTCTGCGTAAGTCTTCAGCTTGCGGGGGGACTCAGGTTTGGGGTGGGGAGGACACCTCAGCACCATCTACCATTCAGGAAAAGTCTTTTAAGAGACACTGCCCCTTGAGCCTTGCCACCTGGAAAATGAGGCTCTTCCACGGAGGGCTGGAGGGGCTTGTGGGCGTCATCCATGGTGTTTCTGTGCTGCTGCTGTTTCCTAGGCCTCTGCCCCCCGAGGAGCTCACGAAGCTCATCTACGAAGCCAGCGGGCAGGACATCAGCATCGCCGTGCTCACACAGGTCAGTGGGCCATCTCTGGGCAGCAAGGGCGTGTCCGCCACCACCCAGCCTCTAAAACCCCGTCTCCTCATGTGTCTTTGTCAGGAGATCGTGGTGTACCTGGCGATGTATGTCAGGGCGCAGCCCAGCCTCTTCGTGGAGATGCTCCGGCTCCGAATTGGACTGATCATTCAGGTGATGGCCACAGAGCTGGCGCGGAGCCTGAACTGTTCAGGTGAGATTCTCAAGGGCGGCTTGCACTGCTTGAGTCCACCCCACTCTCCCTTCTCCTGCCACCAGTTCTGTATCTGGGAAAGCTTAACATGTTTGTTTTCAGGAGAAGAAGCTTCTGAAAGTTTGATGAACCTGAGCCCTTTTGATATGAAAAATCTCCTGCACCACATCTTAAGCGGCAAAGAATTTGGTGTTGAAAGAAGCAGTAAGTTAATCTTTCTTTCCTTTCTCATTAATCCTCACCTCCTATACCTAACTCTAACACATCCCTGCCTATGCAAATACAAATGAATCTCACAACTGCACAAGAATTACCATATTGCCTGATGTCCATGGGGATCTCCTTTACTCCTGATGGTGTGGGGGCACTGCAGAGAAACCTAACGCAGCCAGGCCACTCCCACCACAAATAAGGAAGATGAACTAGAACAAGGAGGAGAAAAATCATCACCAACCAGTACAACCCCTGGGAGAAATGAGAATACATTTCTCCCAATACTGAACTTGTGGGGTGCAGTCAGTAGACCACAGCAGCAACAATGGAAGACTTGGAACTTTGCGGTTCCCTCTTAGGAAGGATGTGGCTAGCTAAGACAGCTCTCCCTTGTCCAAGCTCACAGAACTAGCTGGTGACAGGGCTTCGTGAACCTCAGTTCCACAGTTACCAGGGTGTCTGGATGCTTTCACAGGCCACTGCGTTAGAACTCGGTACTAAATTCCCTTTATTTTACATAATAGATGGACTGTGGAACATCCATTGCTACAGGAAGCCCTTTCTCAAAAGGAACCAGGATCGTTTCATGATCCTTTGAAATTACTAAAAAGTATTAGGTGCACCTTTACTACATTTCCAATACCATGAACGCCAATGTGGTGCACAGTGGGCCTGATCGAATGCTCACTTCCCTCTAGTCTTGCCTTGTTTGTCATCTGTAGGAGGCATAGCTGTGATGGCTGCAGGAAGAGGCCTCGGCGCACTGCCCCACTGTTGCCATAGGCGATTCCACCAGAAACAAATCCTTTCTTCCTGACCTGCTTGGACTGCCAATTTTCAGAGAGCTTTTGAAAAGGCTGTTTCAAAAACGTGGGTTTAACCTATTCCAAAGTGTACCTACCTGTCATCCTGTCACAGTGCAGCCTTCTCCTGTGGTCACTTCACCAGAGCCAGGTTCTGCTCCCCTCTCTCACTCGCCAGGAGCTGACCTTGCCTCCCTCCCTCCAGGCCAGCCCCCACAGCACTGGAGACCTGGCTTTCCCCCGTGGTCCTGTCACCCGAGGCCTTGCCCCATCTAGCCCTTGTCAGCTCTCCATAGCAGCATCCGCTCCCTTCTCCAAGCTCCAGCCTTCCCTTCCCACCAGGCTGTGCCCCTCTTCTCAGGGCTGGTCTGTTCAGGCTGCTCCTCCTCCCTGCTCCCACACGTGGCTATCTCCGCCCCACTGCCTCTCACCCCTGGCCCTGTGCGCATGGCTCTGTCGCCATTTGCGGGAACCAACTGCTAAAAATAAAAGAGAAGCAGCACTTGGTCTAAGGTCTCCCAGGATGAGCAGCTGCTGGAGAGGCAGCCACTGGGGAAGCAGTGCACCTCCCTTCATACCTGGGCTCCCCTCTGGTCACAAAGTAGTAGCCACAATCTCTGTGCCTCCTTTAAGGAGGATTTTTATTAACATTGGGCCCTCCCTGTCTTCTAGGACAGACTCTGAGTCCTTACCTCCTGACAGCAGAGAACTTGGGCAGTGCCCACCAGCCCTGCAGCCAGAGTAGTTATCTTCTTCCTTCCTTCCATGCCTTCCTCAGCCAGCCTGGGCTTTCTGCCTCCATTTGGCAGCATCTCTCCCTACTCCCCAACTCTTTTCTTCCTATCTGACCATGTTTTCAAATGCCAGACCAACTCAACCAAACGCTGGGCATAGGTCATTATAAACTCCACTTCAACACCCCCCCCAACTCCTTAAGTGCCTCTTTCCCACCTGTCCCTCCACCCCTGAGTTTCCTTTTGTGATACACTACTTTCTCTTACCAAGCCCCTTCTAAGCTCTGTCCTTCTCTAAACCAGAGGTCAGCAAACACTGCCTGTGAAAGGCCAGAGGGAACCAGTCGGGCTCCATTTGGTCACAGGCCTCAGATTTGCTGTCACAACATGAACACAGACACAGACCACATGTCAGCAAAGAGAAGCCGGGTGCCAGAAAATAATCCTGGACAGTAAAACTTGAATTTCATATCACTGCGTGTGTCCTAAGATACTATTCTAGAGAAGGAAATGGTAACCCACTCCAGTATTCTTGTCTGGGAAATCCCACGGACACAGGAACCTGCCCAGCTATAGTCATGGGGTCACAAAGAGTTGGACACAACTTTGCAACTAAACAACAACAAAGATACTATTAGTTTGTTTTTCCCCCCAACAATGTACAAAGTCATTCTTACCTCATAGGCTGTGCCGAAACAAACAGTGGGTAACCTCTGAAGTTTGCTAACCACTGCCTTTCAGCTTTCTTTCCTCTGTGGGGAGGGGGTCAGGAATGGCTTCACTGAGGGTTTGACTGACGTATCCAGCGCTGCCTGGAACTGCTTCTATACAAACGATATCAGTAATCATTGGTTCAGGACATACAGTTTGGGTGTAAGGTTCCTACTTCAGTGACATTGACAAGAGTCCTAGGTTTAAGGTTGCGACTTGGAGGGCTCTGTGGCCCTCTCCTGAGCTGCTGGGGAGAGCCCTGGGGGTGCGTGGACATGGCACACCCCTCTGCGCCCTGGCCTGCCTCTTGTGCACGAGGCTTAGAAACGGGTGAGGCGACCAGGGGCTCCGCACGTGAGGGCTGTCTTCGCGGCACCTGAGTGCTCAACCTTTAGTGTGGGTGAGTTCTCAACCAGACCCCCGTTAGCCTTTGTAGGCCCAGAGAACAGCCCTCTGCAGCCTTACAGCACCTTGCTGAGTTTGCTTCGTCCTCGTCTTGCTCTCTCCCTTTTTCTCTGTACCGGAACCCTGTCTCCAGTGTTGGGAAATACAATCGCCCAAGTCCTGATTGAATTCTGTTCCCAAATGCTCCCTAATTTTAATTGAGGCAATTATCATTTATCCTCCTCATAATAAAATGAGCTGATTTGCAGACACATTGGTGAATTTATTTCATCAAGCCAAAGAAATGCAGTGTGGGCTGTCATTCTTTTTATTTAATAAGGACATTGGGTACTTCAGATCTTTTTCTTTAGAGTGGGTGTCAGCAAGCAAACAAAGCCAGCATCACGCAATAAGATGTGTTTTGGTGGGTTTTCTCCTTTCCTGAAGGAGGAACGCTCAGGCTCCTTTTCCAAAAGTAATTTTCAGTCCTTTCAAATGCACAATCTTTGAAATGTAAATATACAAGGTAAATATTTAATGTGTTCTGCTCATCAAAATGATATATGTGGTTTGACACAGATAATTACTGAAAAATTGCTACTAGATATAAAGCTATAGAAGCTTACGAAACTAGGAACAGAGTAATGTCACTTGAAACCATACATATGTCAAATTGCAAGCAAGGCCAGAAGAGGTGGTCCTGTCTTTTTGCATATAACATTTGTTAATTATCCTTTATAATTGTTCAGTTTTTTTAAGCAGCCCTACCTGTAACTGTTCAATTTTTATAAATAAGAAAACTCAATTTTTCTTAAATCCTGAGATGTCTGAGATTAATGTTTTCAGCTAATGCCCAGTACACACAGGCCCCTGTGGCTTCTGTTTTCCACTCTCCCCGTGTCCCTCCTCTCGCTCTGGCTAATCTTTGTGGGTCCTCCCTCTCTGCTATCCTTGGGCTCCTTATTTGTCTCCACTCCTCTGGGGTGGGAGGGAGCCACTGGTGCAACACCCAGCACCAAGGGACTGCCTCGGAGGGGCCAGCTGTGAGGGGTGGGGGTTTCCAGTCAGTGGGGCTTCATGTGCCCTTGGGAGGCTTTATCCTGAAGACTGGGCTAGGCCTGAAAGGAGTCTGAGTGGGCAGTGACCTGGTCCCCCATGTACCATTTAGAATGATCACTGCACACAGCATGGTGCACCAGTGAGCGGGGAAAGGCCATAGACAGGCCGCTGCAGCAGGGTGGGCCCCCCCCGGGTGGGCCCCCCCTGCCCCTTCTGGGCTGGCTGCTGCCGTGTCTTCACCTTTGGCTGGCTTGTTCTCCCAGGTCTTCCCTCTCTTGCCCCAAGGCTGGACCTTTATTGGGTGGGCTCAGGTTTCTACAAGGAAGGGGGGTACATTTGGAGACGTAAAAAGTTATTTTAAAAAACACTCAAATCATTGAAGGGCTTTCTGGCCACTCAGGGTTTCCTGCATGCTGCTGACGTCACGTTCACTGTGTCAGCCATTCACTCAAAGGCACACTGAGTGCATGCTGTGTCGCGGGCCCTGCCCCAGGCCCTGGCAACGGGAGTGCACAGTTGCGTGGGGGAGATAGAGACAGATAGACGCGAGCACGCGCATGTGTCCCTCTGAGGGCGGGCGCGATGTAATTTCTGTGGACGCCTTGTGTGTTTGCCTCGCAGTGCGGCCCATTCATTCCTCGACACCCAGCCCCGCTGTCTCCATCCACGAGGTGGGCCACACTGGAGCCACCAAAACCGAGAGGAGCGGCATCAGCAGGCTGAGGAGCGAGATGAAGCAGGTAAGGGGAGCTCGCTGCCGGCCAAGAAGTGATCTTCCTGCCTGGGCTCAGCTGAGAACGAGAGAGGGGCCCCGGGCAGGCCGACCGCAGCCCACTTGGGAAAGGATGAGAGAGCCCTCCTGTGCTCAGACACCCCAGAGCCACTCGCGTGCACCCACACGCGCTTGTCGTTAGCGTTACCATGTTAGGTGAGCATTCCGGAAAATATCCTGCCCCACGTTTGCCTGAGGCCAAGAACCAGTCTTTCGAGAGGACCGCAGCCTCTACAAAAGATCACTGAGTCCTCTCTCCGTCCAGCGTGTCCAAGCGCAACAGTGAAATGGCGGAGTGTAGAAACAGACTGGAATGCTCCTGATAGCCTTGTTTTCCACCCTCCACAGGTGTGTCTTTTTGGTGCTCACCTTTAATTCATAACAAATTCCTTCTCGACTGATCCCACAGAACTGCAAGTCAACAGCCTTTCAGTCCTAATGGGTGGGGTACTATGCTTGGACTTGACAGTGATCTACAGTAGGAGATAGTTCCCTGCTGACTGTGACCTGCAGTGAGAAATGCACTGGGATTTTCTCCATTTCAAATGCAGCCTCAGTAGATTGAGCCCGTGAGGCACTAATGGTCTCGCCCTGCAGGTGGACCGACACTGCCTTGGATGTTCTAGAGGGTGATCCAAGTAGTAGGGCAGCCTTGACTCGAAACTGGTTTTTATTTTCTGATGTATTTTTGCTTTCAGATGACTAGGCGGTTTAGTGCTGATGATCAGGTGAAGCATCTCTGTCTTCTTTCCTCCTTTCCTGTGCTTTATGTTCTTTCTGGCTTGAACGTGGAAACTGAGGCTGTGAGTACAGTCTCAAGCCACGGAGAACAGTTCTGCCCATCAAACAGGCTTGGGTGGTGGCGGCTCCAACAGGCTGTGGCAGGCGGCCCTTGGGACAGGCCGAGCGCTGGACTCAAAAGCAAGAGAAGTGACCTTGCCCCATGCCTTGAGGAAAAAAAAAATCCATTTATCAAACTCTTGGGTTTCAAAAGATACTTTGTGAAACAGATGGATGGAGATGGAGTATCTGTTCTCCTCCGCAGGAGTATCTGTTCAAAAAACGGAACTGAATAGGGACAAGTAGATTCTGGTCACTGATTAGATAGAAAAAACAGAAAAATACTGGAGAACCATTCCTAACAGTTTCCTGTCTCTGTGACTGAGAGAGCACAGAGTCTCTACTGACGTGCAGCTTCCCTGTTTGGTCCCAGGGAAAAACACATGTGCCCTCTCATTGGAATTTATGCTCTTTCCAAGTAAGGAACAGACTTTTCAAATGTCTTCCTGTGCCAGCCACTCGGTGGCACCGTCCTTCTGGTTGCCCACATCCTGATGGTAATTGACTGGAGCTGAATCTGGGGGCTTCCTTCCATCTGTTTAATGCTGTCGTAGCTTATTATGGGGACAGAATGATCACCGTTTCTCTTGCATGGGTTTAGGTTCAGTTACCCAGTGTAGGTATTGTATTTGGCTACTTACTTAGATCAAGGAAACACATTATTCTCTTTCCAAAATTAACAGAAAAGATTAGCATCTCACGGCTGTGACTTTGGAAAATAAGTTGTATCCTAACTTGACAAGCTGCCTCCACACTGACTAGACACAGGGAAGCTCCACACTCAGAGAAAGCGGAGCTCTGCCCCTGCACCGTGGGCCGTCCGCCTCGGGGGTGACTGAGAACTTCCGCCGCCCGCGTCCTCCACGTCTCGCTTCCTCGGCTGTTTTCGAGGCTGCTCTCTGCCCCTCTCTCTGCATGCAGCCTCTGGTGTCAGTGCACGTGACTGAGTGGACTCTCTCTGTTTTGTAGCTCATTTCTGTGAGCCAGGCCGCGTCCAGCAGTGCGCACGCCTCCAAGTCTGCGGTAAACCATGCGTCCCCGCCACCTCCTCGTTGGTGGTGTCCGCATCCTCTCCTTGCCCTTCTCTTGCTCCCCCTACCTCCCTCCCTCCCTCCCCAAGCTGTGAACAGGTCTAAGTGTTAGCATGGGACTGTCACCACGACAGAGGAGAGGCTAGAGAGCAAGCAGAGTTGTGGAACTGAGAGCTTTGTTTTTCCATCTTGAGTTCTCTGCTTATGCTCCTCGGTGGGCTGTGAGTGAGCAACAGTCTTCTCACCGATCCCCAGGAGCTTCTGGAACCTTCGGGGCAGTGGTTATGCATCTTTCTATTGAGCCACGGGGGTGAATCACTGCCCACATGAGCCGATCGGCACTTTTACGAGCTGTGGCCCTACTTGCCTGGAGGCCCCAGCTGAGCTTGAGGAAATGTTCTCATTGCACAGGCAAGTCTTCCTCCCCAAACTAGAGGGAGAAAACCAGCTGAGCCACTGAGGAGTATGGCTGGAATTACTTTTATTTGTCTCTAATTGTTGCCATATTTAAATGGCACTAATGAGCCCAGTGGAATAACCCGGGCTAACAGCCTTTTCAAAATAAGATCCGATGAAGTCAAAACGTGTGCTCCAAGAAGCCTCCACCCCTGCGGAGGTTTAAATTTGAGGTTGCACACTGAGAAAGGAAAACTGCCAGATAGTCCAGAATTCAGATCATGTGTAAGGATGAAGGTTATTCCGTCCCCAACTGGGAGGCCACCAGCAGAGTGGACGTGCGCTTGGCCACAGGGAGGCTGCACCCAGGGAGCCCCGTTCAGATCTCAGACCCCCAGAGCCTCTCCCGTGGCCTCCTCAGTCGTGGGCTGGCCTGTAACTCCTGAGGCAGAAGCCAAAAGGCTGGCCCTGCCCCAGCACTTCCCTCGCAGAGGCCAGAATAAATCCAGTCTCCGGGAAGAGGTGAGGAGGAGATGGTACCCCAGCTCGGAGGCAGGCATCGCCCCGAATGAGGAGAAAGCGCCATGCTGAGAACAGGCAGAATAGAGAGAGAGCCACTGAAGAGCAAGGTGGACACACCGTGGTCTGAGACCTTCCTCCCGGGGCTCACTGGGTGTTGTATTCCCGTGGCCCCAGCCCCGCAGCGCGGTGACCCCCACCCTCCAGGCTCCACAGGAGGAACGCAGTCCCTATGCCTTGTTCTTCCTGGGCTGCGGGGCTGCCCGCGTCTGCACTCAGGGTGCCCGCCTGTGCTCCGCTGCTTACAGGAGGCCGAGGGTGCACAGCGAGAGCCGCTGGTGCAGAGTTGGGGTTCTGAGTCCCCCAGAGCCCACCCCCTGACCTGCTGGGCCTCGGGCCTCTGCCGGTGCACCCCCTCTTGGTGGCTGGAGGAGTGCAGGGAAAAAGCTGGGTCACCAAACCGGTGAAGCCAGCTGGTCTTTCTGACTAGTCCCCGGGCAGCCCTCCTGAGGCTCCTGAAAGCCACACCCTTCTGTCTTGCAGAGGTCCAGCACCCCGTCCTCACCCACGGGCACGTCATCATCAGACTCGGGCGGGCAGCACATGGGCTGGGGGGAACGGCAGGGCCAGTGGCTGCGCAGGAGAAGGCTGGATGGTGCCATCAACAGAGTCCCCGTGGGATTCTACCAGAAGGTGTGGAAGATCCTTCAGAAGGTGAGCCTGGCTGGTGAGCTGCATCACCCCCCACCACCCAGTGTGACAACCCAAATGTCCCCAGGGGCTGACAGTGTCCCCTTGGGGGCCAAGTGCCCCTGGTTGAGAAATGATGGCTGGAAACCGAACCAGTAAAGTGGCGGTCCAGTTGTGTGGAGCCACCCCTGACCTATTTTCTGAACATAGCAAAGTCTGAAGGTAGGCAAGAGGCAGAGAAGGCCAGGAAGGCTCAGGGTAAAATGCTGTAACCCGGTGGACCTGGAATAGCCACACACCTTGGTCCCTGCAGCTACTTTTTCCCTCCTCAGCCCCGGAGCATGCCAGTGTCCTGCCAGAGGGACTGTCAGCCTCCATCAGAAGCTTCTATGCAAACCAAGAACCACACAGGCAGGACTGATTTTTCCTCAGTTATTTTTGTTAGCTTATTTCACAGTAGGAGAGGCCAGGAGAGAAAAGTCACCTCAAAGAGGGTACACAACACCCCCTCCCCAATCTCCTGCATTCTGCACCCTGTGAGGTCTCTGTCAAAGGCCCGAGGGCTCCCTGTCCTCTTAGCTGACTGTGGTCCCCACATGGGAGCAGAGGCCTCCAATGGTTCCTAGAAGACCTTCCCAGTCTTCCTGGGGCCTCGCATGCTTCCATCCGGCCTCCCACTGGCTTGATACCAAGATGCTTTTATTATGAAAAGTGGCACTTTGTACAGAGCCAGCACTTGTTATTTATATACACGAGTGTGCGTGTGCATGTCTGTGCATGTGCTCTAGTCTTTTGTGATTGGTGCTTATTATAGAAACCTCAAAAATAGATGCCTGCGAAGGCACAGAAGTATCACTTTGCCAACAGGAACCATGCACATCTCCCTTGCTCTGGCACCAAAGGGGGCCTCTCAGCCGCCAGGACTGGGCTGCTGAGTGAAACTCAGAGCTCCCACAGAGGATAACCCAGCAGGTCCCTGGGGCGTTGTTCGCATGAGATCTGAACAACGCCTGCCGGCTCCTTAGAACTGTTCCATCGAAAACACAGCCTGTGGGCAGTGAGAACAAGCTCTCTAAAAATAACTCTCGCAGTCTGGCGTGTTCCAGTCCTCGCACTGGCTTCCAGGGCAGCACAACATAAGTGTGTGTGCACACTTTTTAATCAGGCTCTGACATGTGAAATGTGTGTTCCGCCTCCAGTGCCACGGTCTGTCCATCGACGGCTACGTGCTCCCGTCTTCGACCACACAAGAGGTATGATGGAGAAACCCACATGCTGTGAGTTTTCAGCGAGTGCTAAATTTCTTGGACTCTTTCCACTCACCCTTATTTCAAGCTCCTCACATACATACAGGCCATTTGCAGGTCCTATCTCAGGGCTTCCCAGGTGGTGCTAGTGGTAAAGAACCTGCCTGGCAACGCGAGAGACACAGGTTCAATCCCTGGGTCGGGAAGCTCCCCTGGAAGAGGAAACAGCAACCCACTCCAGTATTCCTGCCTGGAGAATCCCATGGACAGAGGAGCCCGGGGGGCTGCAGTCCATGGAGTCGCAAAGAGACATGACTGAAGTGACGTAGCACGCATGCATCTTTCTCAACACTTAACCCTCAAGTTTTACAGTTTTTTCCCACATTTATTAGCATCACCTTTCTTCCTTCCCCTCAGCAGCAGTATATCTGGACTCTCCAGATCTCTAGATTGCTCCTGAAAACTCTGGTAAGGGACGCGCTCCCTGGACCCGTAGCAGCCTCCTCTGACAACTGTCATCTTCCCTGGTTTCTTTCCCCCTCTTCATTCCTTAAAAAATTATTTTTTTAATTTTTACCCCACCAAAGGCACCATGCTATATGCCACAAAGAATAGCGAAGAAAGAAAAAAGAAAGACATGGTCATGTCACTAGAAGTCACAGTCCATGGGGATGGGTGACTAATGCTAGGACAGGGCTGGCTGGCTGGCTCTCAGCCTCCTGCTTCAGAGGATTCCTGTGAGCAGGATGAGCCAAGTGGCCAGCAAGAAAGCCAAGTTTTCTCTGAGTCAGTGGGTGCTGCGGGTGGCATGGGTGACAGACCTGGCTGTCCTCAGCTTGCTCCTGACCCGTCTCTGCTGGTCCCTTGGCAGATGACCCCGCAGGAGATCAAGTTTGCTGTCCACGTTGAGTCAGTGCTGAACCGAGTGCCACAACCCGAGTACCGGCAGCTGCTGGTGGAGGCCATCATGGTGCTGACGCTGCTCTCGGACACAGAGATGAACAGCATTGGGGGCATCATCCACGTGGACCAGATCGTGCACGTGGCCAACCAGCTGTTCCTACAGGACCAGGTGGGCGTGCCTAGAGGCAGTGTAGCTGGGTTGGCTGCCATTCACCTCTGTTGAGGCTGGAGATCCTGTGTCCAGTAGGAAAGGTGGTTCTCAAACAAAGAAGATGTCCTCACAGATGGTGAAAAATGTCAACCATTTGGTTTGAGGCCACTGGGAAATCGTGACCTTTGGAGATGGACAGGCCCCCTTCAGCATAGGTTTTAGAACCAACACATGTCTGGCCCCGTGTAAACCAGAGTCGAGCTTGGAGAAGCCGTCCTCTCATCCTAGGATCAGTGTCACACTGCCCACGCTCAGCTGGGAGCGCCGGCTCTGCTCACACATCACTTCTGCCTTTTCTTCCTGCTGCAGGTGTCGAGTGGAACCATGGACACGCTGGAGAAAGACCAAGCCACAGGCATCTGCCACTTCTTTTATGACAGCGCTCCAAGTGGGGCTTATGGGACGATGACCTACCTAACAAAGGCAGTGGCTTCTCATTTGCAGGAACTGCTGCCCAATTCAGGTTGCCAGATGCAGTAGGACCTCGGTGCTCAGGCTGTCCCTTTCTCGTGGGCACTTCCTTGTGTTCCCCAAGAGTCCCTGTGCTTTCCCCAAACAAAGCCTTGTCCATCAGAATCCCTGGCAGGGAGGGGATGGTAGTGACACACTTGAAAGCAGTAGACATCCGAACCCCAGAAAGGGCCGCTGACTTCTGTTCTCCCCTGAGGAGCACTCGGGGGGTCATCGTCTACACTCATCTCACTAAAACTTTTGTCACAGCATCTGGTCTCCTGGAGTCTGAGGACAGATTGGAAGTGGGTCTTTTGAGTGCAGAGTGAAGTGAAAAGGCAGCTTAAATCAGCTCTTGCGGAGTTCCTGAACAGGTTCCGTGGGCTAGTGACACATCTTCAAGATGGAAAGATCCTTCCAGCAGCTGCAAACTTTACAAAGGGAACATCTTAACAGGGTATGGTCTGTCTGTGGGTCAAATTGTTTACTAAATGGAACAGCTCTTTCTGTGGGGCCTGGTTTTCTTGTGCCTGGCTGGCTTTCTCAGCATCTTGTCCTGTGGGCATGGCTATCTTTGTGCAACAGTTCTCTCACCCAGGTTTAGAAAATTGCTCCCACTTCACTTTGGCTCATGGTCTTCAAGGATTTTATCTTGGCCACCCGTGAATTAGGGGTTTCTCCTGACTTGTGAAAAATCCCACATCTTTCAATCTAACCAAAAAGAAAAAAGGCAGAGGAGGAGCCAGCTCCTCTTATAGCTGGGCCAGCTGTTGTTTGGGGACTGGTGTGGGCAGGGAGTCTGTGTGCACAGGCCTGTGCCCCCACCTCCACCCTCCCCCATGGGGTGATGGCCAGCAGGGAGCAGCACAACCCTGTGTTCTGGGGGAGCCATGTTGTGAGTCTGCAGCATCCAATGCCACAGAAATGCAAGATGTGCTCAGGCCTTTCTCCCAGCAGCACTTCCACCATTAGGCCCTCAGGTGGCTGGGGCTGGAGGCCATGAGCACAAAGAAGCAAGTATGTGAAACCTTTCTCCACAGATTACTAGATGGTTCCTTCCATCATTCATCGGCACATGTGGGAAGCTGTGTCAGGTGTGGGAATACAAAAATACAGGAGCCATGACTCGGCGCTCAGGGTGGAGGCAGTGGGACAGGGGAGGATAAGGTGCGAGACAGGAAGGTGGGACCACCCCAAGGCCTGCCATTGGTGCGGCAGATCCCAGAGACGGTGTGGGTAGGTGGGGCCGTAAGCTCCCGTGGTGGCCAGAGCCGCCTTCTCTGCCACCTCTTTCCTTGGAAGCCTGTTTTCTCCCTTTTGCCTCAAAGGGTCCATGGTTGGGGGGGGAGTCACAGGCTCCACATTTCATAGGAGCATTTTCATAGCCTTTATTTTTGGTGTGTCTAACACATGCTTCCATGGTGGCTCAGTCCATAAAGGATCCACCTGCAATGCGGCAGACCTGGCTTCAATCCCTGGGTCGGGAAGATCCCCTGGAGAAGGGCATGACAACCCACTCCAGTATTTGGCCTGGAGAAGCCCATGGACAGAGGAGCCTGGTGGGCTACAGTCCATAGGGTTGCAAAGAGTCAGACATGACTGAGCGACTAAGCACACAAACAACACATGCTTAACATAAACAAGACTCATGTCATTGGCCAGATAACCTCCCTGCTGGATCATTTCAGACGCGGAGAATGTAAAGGTACAAGCTGCTAAAGGCCCAGTTGCCTCTCGGGCAAAGGCTCAGGAAGAGTTACAGCCTTCCAGATTGAGCCAGGTGCTAATTTAGAACCATCACCTGCCTGTGGATGACGTGCAAAGCCGCAGATGCTGTGTTTGGGCTCACCAACCGAGACGTGGCCAGGAGAAGAGCCATAATAAGCAATTCAGCCGAGCCTTCGATTCACTCTTTGAAACCTCTTTCAAATGAAATCCTGAAATAGTACTGCATTTCCACAGGCATCAAGCTGTCAGCTTCAAAGAACAGGCTTCTGAGGCTTGATCCCTTTCACAAGCAGCTGAGGCCCACGCCACCAAGAAGGGGAACAGATGCTGGAGGGGGATGGGAGAGGCCTGTCCTGCCAACATCATGGCCTCGGTGAACAGGTTCCCACACCAGGAGCCTGGGGGGCTCATTCTCCACACGCAGTGGCAGTGGTTGCAGGGGAGGCAGGGGTACTTTTTCCTCTCTCCCTCCTCAGAGCAGGCCAAGCTCAGACCTTTGCCACGGCTGGGGTTTAGCAGGTTCTGTGACAAACATTTCTTGTCACGTCATCAGCTGAAAAGCAGCTGGCCGCCCACCTTCTGCTTGCTCTGGCCCTGACCCAGGGGACCCCAGCAACATGGATGGCTCCATCTCTGAGTCAGACGGACCAGCCTCCCCAGCCAGTACCACCACCGGCAGCTCCATGACGTGGGCCATTGTTTAGCCTCTGCGGGCCTCAGTCTGCCCATCTGGCAGCCGGGCAAGAGGCCCACAGACTAGCGCGGGGCTCAGTGGGAGGGAGTGGCAGCTGCTCCCCCGCCTCCGGCTTCCCTGTGGCCGGGCTGGGGGAGCTGCGAGGCTCGGCAGTCAAGCTGGTGACTCCCGGGGCATGTTCGTCTGGAGGTCAGTTAGGACATCAGCAACTCTTCTGAGGTGCAGGGAAGGGAAGGAGAGATCATTACACAATGACTGCGTGGATAGAGAGGATGTAAATACTCCTTAGGTACAAAAAAGATCAGGAGGCAAGAGAAACAGTTTGTCATTTGATTGATACCACCTATTTCTGGACGAGAAGACAGCCAGCCGGCCTGCCTTGATGTAAATTACGGCAGAGCATCTCAGTTCTATTGACTTGCATGCAAGTCTGGCAAATCACTTTTGTCTCCCCTGCTTCCTTGTCAAAAGGTACAAAAGCCCCCGCCCCCTCCCTCGGTGCCATTATCTTTCAAGGTGATTCTTACGCTTTTGAAGCCCCTGCCATCTGTTCTGTACAATTCTGCACTTTGCGTGTTCCCACAATGCCTTCTGTTCTCCCGGACTTGGACACTGATGGCTCTGCTGGTGAGGGGAAGGTACAGTCACACTGCCACCTTCTTAGAGCCTGGGGTCCCCTTGTTCCCTCAAAGCTGTTCAGGAAAAGCCACATCCTCAAGTGAACAAGACCACCTGAAACTGCAAGAAAGACTATTTTCAAACCAAATGCACACAGGATTTGATGGTTTGAGAGGGGAAAATTCCATCAGAAAACGTGTATGTTTTTAAGGAGCATATGTGCAAATTTGGCAAAAATGCCTTCTTAGAAGGACGGGAATCATTGGAACCAATGAACTCTAAAGTCACGATTCAACTCTCTGCCTTGTTGCAGTATGTCAACTATTACGAAAAACGAATTGCTCAAGAAGGCACTGACTGGGGGCGGTTATCACTGGACTGGTGTGGCAAGGATGAAAAGATGCCAGTCGCGTTTGAGAAGACCCAAGGAGGCACATTGTCCAGCCTCCCATGCCCCAGGACAGGACCAGCTCTCAGCAGGGTGGCTGCCAGATGCCTACACCTGGTGGCTGGTGAGAGAGGCTTCACATAGGGCACGGCCCCGAGCTCAATCTGAACTGGGCATGGGGCAATGGTTGCACCTTCCTTTTTGGAAGACCTTTCCAGCTACAAACCCAAGCGGGCACACTTACCGAGCAGAATTCTTAGTCGCTGGCTCTGTTCTCTCATGGCCTCTGTGTCACCACTCACCACTATGTCAGTTTTTAGTTGCAGATTACAGCCAGCAACTCTAGCTGGGTAGGAAACATGTGTCTTAAAGGATATTGGCTAACTCACATGATCACCAGACTTGACGACTCCCCAGTCCTTCCCTTGCTCACACCCTGTGACCTACACCACATATGCCCCCAAAGCCGACCACTGTCACTAGAACCACCACCCATGCTCTTTCAGAAACTAAATATTGAGGCTGCCGCGTGTCTCCAGCATAGATATCACACAGTCATTAGTGGTCAACTCAGACTCTGGCAGGTGTGTTCCATTAGCTGGGGTGGGAGGTTGGTGGAGCTGGCTTCGTAATGGGGAGAACCCTGTCCCCCAAGACCCAGGAAGGGGGTTCAGATGCTGAGCATCTAAGTATCCATTACAGTCACGACCCTTGGCTTGTATGCCTCTGTCCAGAGAAGGACAGGTGCTCCCCCAGGGGGTGCCTTTTTGAGGCCTGGGCAGCAGGAGTGAAGAGGGTGTGCACAGCAGGCAAACACCGCCCCCTCTTCACGCAAGCTGGGCCAGTCCCAGGTTCTCTCCTCTAGTAGAAATGGCACTGAGTCACAGGCAGGGTCGCTGCTGCTACCCAGACTGCCCAGCAGACCACCTGCTGCCACGCAGCTTCCAAGGAGCGTGGCAGAGCTCCTGGCACACCCGCCTTTTCCTGGACTCTGAGTGACAGCCCGCCTGGGACAAGACGCAAATGATTGTCTCATCTTTCCTTCTAAGTCTTTAGCCAGCTGGGGGATTTAAAAATAAAGAGTTGGAACTGATTCAAAGTGTAAGCCTGTATCCTGACAGTGTGCATAAATTCCCCCAGCTGTCACCAAGCAGCCACCCCCCAGTTCTTTCAAGCGTCCGAGCCACTGTCTCCTGGGCTCCAGGAAGCCCAGCCCATGGAGGTGAGTTGGCCTCTGGCACTTCTCTCCCTCCCTGAGCGCCAGCTCCCGCTCAGTGCTCTCTCCCTTAACCACAGAGCTCCATCTGGAGAGAAAACGGCCCAGCTGGCTTTGGCGGCCCCGGTGGCGCGCAGAGCACTGGAGCCCAAGTCTCCAGAAAGGACTCTCAGCTTTTCACCGCAAAGCAGCGAGCTGACGTGGGCTGCAGTGATCACACACACCCGCCCCATGCTTCTGTGCCCGGGTCCCGATTGAGGCCAGAGATGGCTTCTGTGCTGTCAGCCCACGTTTATGTGGCCGGCGCTGTGCTTGGCAGGCTGTGGAATAGCCTAGTTAAAAGAGACAAAATAAGCAGGTTAGCAGGAAGAGGGGTCAAATCAGAGCGCAGAGCAAAGGTTCACTGAGCATGGCACCGGCAGAAGCTCTTCAGATCACACTCGCCACCCTTCACCAGGACTACCCTGTTTTCTCAAAGATGACGCCAGAGGAGGATGAGAGGGCAGCCCTGAATGTTTCCCTGGGTGCCACAGGCCTCCCTCCCTGTGCGGGTCAAGGATGAGTAAGATAGCCGCCAAGGAAATGTTCTGGGTGATGGGGCAAGAGCTTGTCAAGAGTGTAAGGGTGTCATCTACCGACCAGTACTGGACCTTGGCCTACAGCTGGCCAAACCCTGGCAGGATTAGGGGGATTAGGGGAGGGCTCGAGACCAAGCCCATCTCTCTGTCTCCATGGTGGGCAGAGAGTCCTTCCTATCCTAGCCCAGACAATAAACCAATACGCAAACATGCATAATTTGTCGGAATGATAAGAGGCTGGACGAGATTGAAGCAGACAAAGAGGACAGGGAGGCCTGGGGGCAGTGGGGACTGTCCCATGGGATGAGCAGAGAAGACCTCTGATAAGGTACAATTTTTTTTTTCAAAATAACTTTTATTGGGGGTACAGTCGATTTACAATATTGTGTTAGTTTCAAGCATATAGCAAAAATGAATCAATCATACATATATCCACTCTTTTATACATTCCTTTCCCATATAGGCCATTACAGAGTATTAAGTTGAGTTCCAATGTGGTACTTACAGGGGACACATTTACGACATTTTTTTTTTCATTTTTTTCCTAAAGAAATAACCATTTATCTAACCAGACAGTAGTATAAATTCTGTTCACTGGTATCAGTTCAGTTCAGTTCAGTCGCTCAGTCGTGTCCGACTCCTTGCGACCCCATGAATCACAGCACGCCAGGCCTCCCTGTCCATCACCAACTCCCAGAATTCACTCAAACTCATGAGTACTGTTAATAGTGCCTCTCCATTGTATGGCCTTTTTGTTAGGCCTTTTTATTTATTTTTTTTATCGGAGGCTAATTACTTTACAATATTATATTAGTTGGTTTTGCCATACATTGACATGAATCCTTCCCAGGTGTACATGTGTTCCCCATCTTGAACCCCCCTCTCACCTCCCTCCCCATCCCATCCCTCTGGGTCATCCTAGTGCTCCAGCCCCGAGCATCCTGTCTCATGCATCAAACCTGGACTGGCGATTCATTTCACATATGAAAATATACATGTTTCAATGCCATTCTCCCAAATCGTCCCACCCTTGCCCTCTCCCACAGAGTCCCAAAGACTGTTCTGTACACCTGTGTCTCTTTTGCTGACATTTCTCCCAAGAAGACATACAGATGGCTAACACACACATGAAAAAATGCTCAACATCCCTCATAATCAGAGAAATGCAAATCAAAACCACAATGAGATACCATTACACACCAGTCAGAATGGCTGCTATCCCAAAGTCTACATGCAATAAATGCTGGAAAGGGGAACCCTCTTACACTGTTGGTGGGAATGCAAACTAGTACAGCCACTATGGAGAACAGTGTGGAGATTCCTTAAAAAACTGGAAATAGAACTGCCATATGATCCAGCAATCGCACTCCTGGGCATACACACTGAGGAAACCAGAATTGAAAGAGACACATGTACTCCAATGTTCATTGCAGCACTGTTTATAATAGCCAGGACATGGAAGCAACCTAGATGTCCATCTGCAGACGAATGGATAAGAAAGCTGTGGGACATATACAAAATGGAGTATTACTCAGCCATTAAAAAGAATACTTTTGAATCAGTTCTAATGAGGTGGATGAAACTGGAGCCTATTATACACAGTAAAGCAAGCCAGAAAGAAAAACACCAATACAGTATACTAACGCATATATATGGAATTTAGAAAGATGATAACGATAACCCTGATAAGGTACAATTTGATCAGAGATGTGGAGGAAATGAGGGCCGGAACATTCTTCTCAGGGAAAATGTGCCAGGTCAGGGGAACAGCCAGTTGCAAAGGTCTTGAGGCAGGAGTGCACCCACTACGTTTCTGGAACAGGAAGGGGGCCAGAGGGTGCAGAACAGCACTGGCAAGTGTTGGAGCATGGACTTTGACCCCAGGTCACTGGGGGGCTGGGACAGAGGGATGCCCGCCTTTCCAGAGAAGGGACTTGTGAGGGCAGAGGGGAGAAGGGTTTCATTTTACAGCAGGTTTGGAGAGACCAGGGTGGGGAGGGTGAGAGGAAGGAGGCGTGCCCAGGACAATTGCACTTCCTTCCACTCTTCTTGGGAAGCACACAGGCTGCTTCTGGAGCTGGAAAATGGAGGCAAACAAATGACTGAGCGGAGGGCAACCATTCCTGCCCCCTTCCTCAAGCCTCCTCCCCCTCAGGCTTGAAACCCTGTATGGCCCTTAGACCATTTTCAAGCAAATGCACACACGTGCACCCAACCATCAGCCCACCACTGCCACGTTTCCTGCACCAAGGCTGTGAGTCCTGTGGCAAGGGGCCACCCAGGGAACCAGGCTGGACCTCTGCCTGAGGCTTGCAGTCTCCTGCTCTCCCCACGCCGGCAGAAGATTCTCCCAGTCCGCACCCCAGGGGACATCAAACCATTCTCTACCATCTGCAAGTGCCCAGCTGCCCTTCAGGTCGGGCCTTAGAAAGCACGAGGAAAATTGGGGGCCGAGGCCTTCCAGGTTCTAAAGGCTTCATGCTCTGAACTTTAAATAGCTGTGCTATGCTTTTAAATTTGACACATTTCTTTTCCTGAACCTAAAAACAGCACAATGGAGCAAGCAAGCAAGCAAGAAATGTAGTGAGTCATCCTTGGGAGGAAAGGAGCTGGGAGGTGGTGGTTGGGGGAACATGGGGTGGGGGGCAGCGTAAAGAGTGCAAACAACAGTGGGAATACATGAAGCCAGTAGGATTGGCTGTGAGTCCTCTCTGGAATAAGTGACTGTCCTCTGGGTGTGACATCTGGTAAGCCTCGGGTGTATTGGAAAGATAGAGGAAGGTGGCAGAGATTTAAACCCAACATCTGCTCAAGTAGCACATCCCTCAGACATTAGTAAAGAACACACTTTATCACCGTGCATCTGCTTGCTTAGATGACCCTTCTCAGCACCAAGATTTTACAGTTGAGGAAACCGAGGCACAAGAGGCTTGTGAATTTCATAAATTCTCCCACATTAGGTCAGGACTAAAGCTGGGTTTCAAGATTCCATGTTTACCTAGATTTGGGCAAAGAATACTGCGTTTCTTTTACAAACTTCTCTCAGAACACAGCCTCACATTTTCTTGGATTACATAAAATTTGGACAGCAGGTATGGAGCGAACTACTGCAGAGGAAGGGAATTCTTGGTTTAGCATATAGGGATTAAAAGCCTACTGCAGCCTAGGATGATCCAAATCATGCTTGCAAACAGGCAGCCCAGATGCCTTCCGGCTAACTTCAGAACCAGTCGTGCCTGGAGGGGTGAATGCCAGACAGGCCTCCAGTGGGCACAGAGCTCGGGGCTACACTGACAGTGCTCTGGGCATAGCCCGCAGTAGGCCTGGTGGCCCTTAGCTCCCCAGCGAAAGCTGGGAGGCCACAGCCTGCTCCACTTTCTTCAAGCATCCATTTCAATTCAGAAGAATCATGGTTAGTACTTTGGAAATGGCAAAGCTCTTACTTAGAGTATCAGTTTTAATGTGGAGCCTGCCACCCAAGAGACCTTGACCACATAGTGAGCCATTGACAAAACTGGGAGATGGAGGCAGCAGTGGTCTTAAGGCATCAATCTGGCTTGACTGAATCCTGGGCCCCCAGCTCTTTCTCCACCAGGCGCTCTGCGGTCAGTCAGGCAAGAAGTCAGATCCCCACATTGCTGCTTGGAGCTGGGCATCCTTGGACTGTACATAGTTTCTTGGTGCCTCTCCATTTTCTTCTCTGTGAGATAGGATGGGGATTATATAAACTGTCCTCACTGGGAAGTTCCAGAGATTAGAAGGAAAAAGTATGTAATAATCATCTTCATGTATATATAATAATGTCATATGATAATGCGTGTAAGCCACTGGCACATGGCAAAGGTTCAGTAGACAGTGGCTTACACACCTCCCCGCTGGAGTCCCCCACCGAGGCCTGCAGACTCTCAGTCCCCACGGGAGGCAGCCCAGTGCTTTTGAATGTGGACTGTCAATTCAGACAAGCTTTTTAGCTGCGTGCCTGAGGACAGCAAGTCCTTCTGCTGAGCCACCTTTCCTCATGAAAGGATTCAAAGGAACATTAAAAATTAGGTAATAGGAATTTAAAACTTTTTAAAAGAAGATCTATCAGGACTGCAAGTTGGCAAAGCTTGAGTTAAGCCCAATTCAGGTGTTACTCACACTCTACAGAGGTCACTGCCCTCTGCTCCGCCCTGAGCAGGGCTCTCTGCTGTAGACCAACAAGCGAGCCGGGCAGATAGAGACAGGAAGAGGGGTTGGCACTTTGGGGCTAAGCCAGGGAGCTGGTAGGACATGGTGTTGCTTTGCCAAGACCATGAGAGATGCCTGGCTTGTGAACGGTTCAGAGCCCCACCTTGGAGCTGGCACCTGTGTGCCTGGTCCAACGCCTCTGAGAAGTGAGCCTTATGAGTGCACCCCCATCTTCTATGATTGTTACAAGGATTAAATGCATTACTTTTTACAGTGCTTCGATATCACTTGGTACCACAGTAAGTACTAAGTAAATGTTTGATTTTTTTCTAAAAAATCAGATAGTGAGGATAAAGCTCCTGGAAACTAGCAGATGTTCAATAAATTCCTGTGTAAAATCAGCCCCCAAATGCCTTCTCTCCCCCACTGTCCTCACTCCAGCCAATCTCTTGTTTCCTCTGAGAGGGTCCATGTTGCCAAAGTGAGTGTTAGAGGAAATAAGCCTTGATAGTCATTGGTCATTCCCAGCCCTTTCAGGGGTATTTACCTTTCACAAATCACATTTTAGCCTCAGTGAAAACAATAACTTGTGGAATTTTCAGCCTCTGAGCTTGAGAGTGTGATGCGGAGCTAAAGGCAAAAAGAGATGGGAGAGTAAAAGGCCTTCAACCCCCACCTGTCATGTTTTCTGCTTAAGTATGGACTGGCACTAGGGTGTGCAGGCGGTGTCCTCTGAAGACCTGTCTGTTCCCAGAACTCTAAAAGGCAGAACAAGGAGTTCCCTAGTGGTCTAGTGGCTAAGACTCCACACTCTCAATGCAAGGGGGCAAGGTTCGATCTCTGGTCAGGGAACTAGAACGCACATGCCACAATTAACTTTGCATGCCACAACTAAAGATCCTGCATGCCACAACTAAGACCCAGCACAGTCAAATAAATACATAATATAAAAAAAAATAGAACAAGCAAAATAAAACGATGGTACGAGTGGACAGATTCCTCCATAATCTCTTGGGGTACTTTCAGCTATACATCACAGACTACCCGACTATCAGTGGCTTAAACAATAATCATCACCTCATTTAACAAGAAGTCTGGAGCCAGGAGGTTGCAGGGTTGGTTCAGTGGCTCAATAATGTCATGAATGATCCATGCCCTTCCTATCTTCCTTTTCTATCATCCTCAGAATGTGTTGCTTCCTCTTCTCATGGTTACAAGATGGCTGCCACAGCACCAAGCACCACACACTTAAAAGACAACATCCCAACCAAGAAGTGAGGGGCAGGGCTTTCTTCTTGAGTCAGTCTCTCTCTCTTTGCCACCCTCTTTCTCTCTCCCTCAACCCATTCCAGGCAGGAAAATCTTTCCGACAAGCCCCCTCATAGACTTTCCCATAATTCTAATTGGCCAGAACTGAGTCACATGCCTGTTTTAGACTGATCACTGGCAAAGACAATAAGGATTAACAGGACAGCTTTAGAGCTACTGCACTCTAGACTAAACAAGCATTTGTGGCCCTGGGGGAAGGAGCCATTTTCTGAGACATCACCTGTCAAATGCCCCACACAAACTTGGGTCCTATTAACAAGGAAGGAGGGGGATGGCTGCTGGATGGGCAACCTGGAGCCTGGCCTGAAACTGAAACCATACCCTATCTTCCTACTTCCCCACATGGTAGGTTAAAGCAGAGAAACATAGACAAGATGAGACAAACCACAATACAGGTGAAGGTGGTAGAAAAAAATCTACAAGAGAATCACGATCAAATGTTCCAGACTCACCAGTTAAAAGACAAATGTTGACAAATCGGGTTACTATGGAGAGATATGTGCTCTTTATTAAGCATATGGACATGAAAGGTTTAAAGGAAAAAGATGAAAAAGTACACATTGGGCAAATATGAATAGAAGGAGAGCTGGTATCACTGTGCTCATGTCAGGTAAAATAGATTTCAGTACAAAAATTTAAAGTATTAAGGATGAAAAAGGTGGCTACGTGATGATAAAAGAGCAAATTCACCAAGAAGGTATTTCCATGTTAAACACGTATATACCCAACAAAATATTAGGAACTCCAAAATACACGAAGGAACCATTGATAGAACTACAAGGAGGAATCAATAAATCAATCTTCCTAGTGTGAGATTTCTACATATATCTTGACTACTGACAAGCAGAGAGTAACAAAATATCATCAAGGACAGAAGACTGAATGACACAATTAACCTTGATAAGAGGGACAGATAGACAAGTTGATAGAACAGTGAGAATACACACTGGGGTCTCCATGAACATGTGGAGCATTAAAATTTTGATTATATACTAAGCCATTAAGAAAAACACTAATAAAAAAAAAATCTGGAGGAATCAGGCTCCCTGACTTCACAGACTACACTACAAAACTACAGTCATCAAAAGAGTATGATATAGGCACAAAAACAGATACATAGGTCAATGGAACAAAATAGAGTCAAAAAATAAACCTTACAACCAATTAATCTAGGACAAATGAGGCAAGAATATATAAAGGAGAAAAGACAGTCTCTTCAAAAAGTGATGTTGGCCTAAAGCAACTAGAAAAAGAAGAAGGAAAAAACCCTAAAGTTAGGGGAAGGAAAGAAATCATAAAGATCAAAGCAGAAATAAATGAAAAATAAATGAAGGAAACAATAGCAAAGATCAATAAAACTAAAAGTTGATTCTTTGAAAAGATAAACAAAATTGACAAACCATTGGCCAGACTCATCAAGAAAAAAAGGGAGAAGATTAAAATCAACAAAATAAGAAATGAGAAAGAAGAAGTTACAACAGACAACACAGAAATATAAGGGATCATAAGAAACTATTACAAGTAACTATATGCCAATAAAATAGAAAACCTGGAAGAAATGGACAGATTCTTAGAAAAGTTCAACCTTTCAAGACTGAACCAGGAAGAAATATAAATTATGAACAAGGCAATTACAAACACAGAAATCAAAACTGTGCTCAAAAGTCTCCCAAAAAACAAAAGCCCAGGGTCACAATGGCTTCATAGGTGAACTCTAGCAAATGTTTAGAGAAGGGCTAATGCCTATCCTTCTCAAACGCTTCCAAAAAACTGCAGAGGAAGGAATACTTCCAAACTTATTCTATGAGACCACTATCACCCTGATACCAAAACCAAAGACACCACAAAAAATAAAATGACAGGCCAATATCACTGATGAACATAGATGCAAAATTTCTCAGCAAACTTTTAGCAAACAAAATCCAACAACATATTAAAAAGATCATACATCATGATCAAGTGGACTTTATCCCAGGGATGCAAACATTCTTCAATATAAGCAAATTAATGTGATATACCCTATTAACAAGTTAAAAGATAAAATTATGATAATCTCAATAGATGTAGATAAAGCTTTTGACAAAATTCAGCACCCATTTATCATTAAAACTTTTCAGAAAATGGGCAGAGAAGGAAATTACCTCAACATAATAAAGGCTATCTATGACAAACCCACAGCAAACATTATTCTCAATGGTGAAAAACTGAAAGCATTTCAAGATCAGGAACAAGATGAGGGTGCCCACTCTTGCCACTATTATTCAACATAGTTTTGGAACTCCTAGCCATGGCAATCAGAGAAGATATAGAAGTAAAAGGAATCCAGATTGGAAAAGAAAAAATAAAACTTTCACTGATTGCAGACGACATGACACTATAGATAGAAAACCCTAAAGATAGGATCAGAAAATTTCTAGAGCTAATCAGTGAATTTTGTAAAGCTGCAGGATACAAAATCAATACACAGAAATCCCTTGCATTCCTATACACTAAGATGAAAAGTCAGAAAGAAATATTAAGGAATGGATCCCACTCACTATTGCAACCAAAAGAATAAAATACCTAGGAATAAATCTACCTAAGGAGACAGAAGACTTGTATGCAGAAAATTATAAGACACGCATGAAAAAAATCAAAGGCAACACAAACAGATGGAGAGATATACCATGTTCTTGTACTGGAAGAATCAATATTATGAAAATGACTATACTACCCAAAGCAAACTACAGATTCAATGCAATCCCTATCAAATCATCAATGGCATTTTTCACAGAACTAAAACAAAAAATTCCACAATTTGTATGGGAACACAAAATACTCATATAGCCACAGCAATCTTGAGAAAGAAGAATGGAGCTAGAGGAATCAACCTTCCTGACTTCAGACTATACTAAAAAGCTAGTCATCAAGACAGGATGGTACTGGTACAAAAACAGACATATATACCAATGGAACAAGACAGAATGCCCAAAGATAAACCCACACACCTAAGAGCACCTTATCTTTGACAATGGAGGCAACAATACACAATGGAGAAGGTAGTCTCTTTAGTAAGTGGTGCTGGGAAAACTGGACAGATACCTGTAAAAGAATGAAATTAGAACACTTTCTAAAACCATACACAGAGATAAACTCTAAATGGATTAAAGACCTAAATGTAAGATCAGAAATTATAAAACTCTTAGCGGAAAACATAGGCAGAACACTGTATGACCATAAATCACAGCAAGAGCCTCTATGACCCACCTCATAGACTAATGGAAATAAAAACAAAAGTAAGTGGGACCTAATTAACCTTAAGAACTTTTGCACGACAAACGAAACCATAAACAACATGAAAAGAGAACCCTCAGAAAGGTAGAAAGTATTTGCCAACAAAACAACTGACAAAGGATTAATCTCCAAAATCTATTAATAAAAGCCGCTCATACAGCAAGCAGGCTTCCCAGGTAGCACAGATGGTAAAGAACCTGCCTGCCAATGCAGTAGATGTAAGAGACTCAGGTTTGATCCCTGGGTTGGAAAGATCCCCTGGAGGAGGGCATGGGAACTCAGTGCAGTATTCTTGCCTGGAGAATCCCAGGGACAGAGGAGCCTGGCGGCTATAGTTCTTGGTATTGCAAAAAGTCAGACACAACTAAAGCAACTCAGCATGCACATGCATGCATGCAGCTCAATATCAGAAAAACAAACAACCCAATTAAAAAATTGTCAGAAGACCTAAACAGACATTTCTCCAAAGAAGACATAAAGATGGCTAACAAACACATGAAAAAAGATTTAACATCGCTTATGATTAGATAAATGCAAATCCAAACTACAATGAGGTATCATGTCACACCAGTCAGAGTGGCTATCACCAAAAAATCTATCTGGAGAAGGAAATGGCAACCTACCCCAGTAGTCTTGGCCTGCAAAATTTCATGAACAGAGGAGCCTAGTGGGCTACATTTCACAGGATTGCAAAAGAGTTGGACACAACTTAGCAACTAAACAACAATTTCATCCATGGTCTCCAATAAGCAGGATTGAAAATGATGCCTGTTGGGAACAGGAGAAGGATAGGTGGTCCTTAGCAGAATGGTCACAGTTTGGACTATTAGGTTATTTCTTTATTTCAGAATTGAGAAGGTGCAATGACCATGGTCTAGGCTTTTCTATGAAATTCTATTGCAACACACAGACACACAAAAATCTATAAACAATAAATGCTGAAGAGGATGTGGAGAAAAGGGAACCCTCTTGTACTGCTGATGTGAATATAAACTGATAAAACCACTATGGAGAACAGTATAGAGATTCCTTAAAAAACTAGGAATAAAAACCACCACATGACCAGTAATACCACTTCTAAGCATATACTCTGAAGAAAAAGCAAAACTGAAAGACACATGTATCCCAGTGTTCATCGCAGCATTATTTATAATAGCCAGAACATGGAAGCAACCTAGATGTCCATCAACAGATGAATGGATAAAGAAGTTGTGGTACATACATACAATGGAATAGTACTAAGCCATAAAAAGAAATGAATTTGAGTCAGTTCTAGTAAGATGGATGAACCTAGAGCTTGTATACAGAGTGAAGTCAGAAAGATAAAAACAAATATCATGTATCAATGCATTATATACATTATATATATAAGCTATATACATATATAAAAATATATACAAATATGTATATATACACATATATACAAAGCTAGTGGACATGATGGAATTCCAGCTGAACTATTTCAAATCCTAAAAGATGATGCTATTAAAGTGCTGCACTCAATATGCCTGCAAATTTGGAAAATTCAGCAATGGCCACAGGACTGGAAAACGTTTTCACTCCAGTCCCAAAGCAAAAATAAACAAATGGGACCTAATTAAAATCAAAAGCTTCTGCACAGCAAAGGAAACTATAAGTAAGGTGAAAAGACAGCCTTCAGAATGGGAGAAAATAATAGCAAATGAAGCAACTGATAAAGGATTAATCTCCAAAATATACAAGCAGCTCCTGCAGCTCAATTCCAGAAAAATAAATGACCCAATCAAAAAATGGGCCAAAGAACTAAACAGACATTTCTCCAAAGAAGACATAAAGATGGCTAACAAACACATGAAAAAATGCTCAACATCCCTCATAATCAGAGAGATGCAAATCAAAACCACAATGAGATACCATTTCACACCAGTCAGAATGGCTGCTATCCAAAAATCTACATGCAATAAATGCTGGAGAGGGTGTGGAGAAAAGGGAACCCTCTTACACTGTTGGTGGGAATGCAAACTAGTACAGCCACTCTGGAGAACAGTGTGGAGATTCCTCAAAAAACTGGAAATAGAACTGCCATATGATCCAGCAATCGCACTCCTGGGCATACACACCGAGGAAACCAGAATTGAAAGAGACACATGTACTCCAATGTTCATTGCAGCACTGTTTATAATAGCCAGGACATGGAAGCAACCTAGATGTCCATCTGCAGACGAATGGATAAGAAAGCTTTGGTACATATACACAATGGAGTATTACTCAGCCATTAAAAAGAATTCATTTGAATCAGTTCTAATGAGGTGGATGAAACTGGAGCCTATTATACAGAGTGAAGTAAGCCAGAAAGAAAAACACCAATACAGTATACTAACACATATATATGGAATTTAGAAAGATGCAAATGATAACCCTGTATACGAGACAGCAAAAGAGACACAGATGTATAGAACAGTCTTTGGGACTCTGTGGGAGAGGGTGAGGGTGGGATGATTTGGGAGAATGGCATTGAAACACGTATGCTGTCATATGTGAAATGAATCACTAGTTCAGGGTCGATGCATGTTATAGGATGCTCGGGGCTGGCATGCGGGGATGACCCAGAGGGAGGATAAAGGGAGGAGGGAGGTGGGAGGGGGGTTCAGGAGGGGGAACTTATGTAGACCCGGGGCGAATTCACGTCAATATATGGTAAAACCAACCAATATAATATTGTAAAATAATCTGCCTCCAATAAAAAATAAATTACTAAAAAAAAAAAAAGGCAATGCCGAAGAATGTTCAAACTACTGTGCAACTGCACTCATTTCACATGCTAGCAAAGTAATGCTCAAAATTCTCCAAGCCAGGCTTCATCAGTATGTGAACTGAGAACTTGCAGATGTTCAAGCTGGATTTAGAAAAGACAGAGGAACCAGAGATCAAAATGCCAACACCTGTTAGATCATAGAAAAAGCAAGGCAATTCCAGAAAAACATCTACTTATTCTTCATTGATTACGCTAAAGCCTTGACTGTGTGGATCACAACAAACTGGAAAATTCTTAAAGCGATGGGAATACCAGACCACCTTACCTGCCTCCTGAGAAACCTGTATGCAGGTCAAAAAGCAACAGTTAGAACCAGACATGGAACAACGGACTAATTCAAAATTGGGAAAGGAGTATGTCAAGGCTGTATATTGTCACCCTGCTTATTTATCTTATATGCTGAGTACATCATGCAAAATGCCAGGATGGATGAAGCACATGCTGGAATCAAGACTGCCAGGAGAAATAGCAATAACCTCAGATATGCAGATGCCACCACCCTTATGGCAGAAAGCAAAGAGAGTCTAAAGAGCCTCTTGATGAAGGTGAAAGAGAGTGAAAAAGCTGGCTTAAAACTCAACATTCAAAAAACGAAGATCATGGCATCTGGTCCCATCACTTCATAGTAAACAGATGGGGAAACAATGGAAACAGTGATAGACTTTATTTTCTTAGACTCCAAAATCACTGCAGATGGTGACTACAATCATGAAATGAAAAGACGCTTGCTCCTTGGAAGGAAAGCTATGCTAAACCTAGATAGCATATTAAAAAGCAGAGATATTACTTTTCCAACAAAGGCCCATATAGTCAAAGTTATGGTTTTCCAGTAGTCAGGTATGGATGTGAGAGTTGGACCATAAAGAAAGATGAGCGCCGAAAAATTGATGCTTTTGAACTGTGGTGTTGGAGAAGACTCTTAAGAATACCTTGGACTGCAAGGCAGATCAAACCAGTCAATCCCAAAGGAAATCAATCCTGAATATTCACTGGAAGGACTGATGCTGAAGCTCCAATCCTTTGGTCACCTGATCTAAGAGCTAACTCACTGGAAAAGACCCAGATGCTGGGAAAGATAGAAGGCAGGAGAAGGGGATGACAGGATGAGATGGTTGGATGGCATCACCAACTCGATGGACATAAGTTTGAGCAAGCTCCAGGAGTTGGTGGAGGACAGGGAAGCCTGGCGTGCTGCAGTCCATGGGGTCACAAAGAGTCGGACACAACTGAGTGACTGAAGAATAACAACAGGATTAATGCATATATATGGAATCTAGAAAGATGGCACTGATGAACCTATTTGCAGGGAGGTAACAGAGATGCAGACATAGAGAACAGACTTGTAGACACAGCAGGGGAAGAAGAGGGTGGGACAAATTGAGCAAGTGGTACTGAAACATATACATTACCATAGACAAAAAAGAGAGCCAGTGGGAATTTGCTGTATGACATAGGGAGCCCAACCTGGTGCTCTGTGACAACCTAGAGGGGAGGGATGGGGTGGCAGGTGGGAGGGAGCTTCAGGAGGGAGGGCACATATATATACCTATAGCTGATTCATGTTGATGTTTGGCAGAAATCAACACACTATTGTAAAGCAATTATCCTCCAATTAAAAACAAATTATTTAAAAAATGAAAAAACATGGTATTGGGATAATTGGACAGCAACATGTAAAAGAAGGAAATTAGAACATTTTCTTACAACATATATATAAATAAATTTAAAATGGCATAAAGACCTAAATTTAAGACCAGAAAACATAAAACTTCCAGAAGAAAACATAGGCAGAACACTGACATAAATTGTAACGACATATTTTTGGATCTATTTTGTAAGGCAAAGGAAACAAAAACAAAAATGAACAAGTGAGACCAAATTAAACTTAAACCTTTGGCACAGCAAAAGAAACCATCAACCAAATGAGAAGACAATCTACTAAATGAGAGAAAATATTTGCAAATTATATGACCAGTAAGAGGTTAATATCCAAAATATATAAACAGCTCATATAACTCAATATTTTAAAAAATTTTTTTAATGGGCAGAAGACCTGAATAGACATTTTTCCAAAGAAGACATACAGATGACCAATAGACACATGAAAAGATTCTCAACATTGCTAATCAGAGAAATGCAAGCCAAAATTACAACGAGATACCACTTCACACCTGTGAGAATGACTGTCATCAAAAAGAACATAGATACAGGGAACTCTACTCAGTACTCTGTAATAACCTATATGGGAATAGAATCTGAATAAGGATATATGTATAGCTGATTCACTTTGCGTACTCCTGAAACTAACACAATGTTGTAAATCAACTATACTCCAATAAAAAAATAAAGATTAAAAAACCACAAATAACAAATGTTGACAAGGATATAGAGAAAAGGGAACCCTTGTACACTGTTGATAGGAACATTAGTTAGTATAGACACTGTGGAAAACAGTATGGAGGTTCTTCAAAGAAACTAAAAATAGAACCATGATGTGATGCTTGTCATGTGGTCCCCACCCCATCCCATGTCCCATCCCACTCCTGGGTATACATTCAAAGAAAATGAAACATTAATTCAAAAAAGTACATGCACCCCAATGTTCTAAGCAGCATTATTTACAGAAGTAACCCAAGTTTCCATCAACAGATGAAAGGGGAAAGATGTGGCAAATACACACACACACAATGGAATACTACTCAGCTGTGAAAAGAATGGACTTCTGCCATTTGCAATAGGATGGATGAACCTAGAGAGCATTATGCTTAGAGAAATAAGTCTGTCTGAAAGAGACAAATACTTTATGTAATCATTTACATGTGGAATCTAAAAAATCAAATAAATCTATATAAAAAAACAGAGACTCACAAATGTAGAGAAGTAATTAGTGGTTACTAATAGGGAAAGGAAAGAGGGAGGGTCAAGATGGGGTAAGCAATGAAAAGGCATCAAGTACTACATATAAAAATAAACAGGGCTTCCCTGGTGATTTGGAGAAGGCAATGGCAACCCACTCCAGTACTCTTGCCTGGAAAATCCCAAGGGTGGAGGAGCCTGGTAGGCTGTAGTCCATGGGGTTGCGAAGAGTCGGATACGACTGAGCAACTTCACTTTCACGCATTGGAGAAGGCAATGGCAAGCCACTCCAGTACTCTTGCCTAGAAAATCCCATGGATAGAGGAGCCTGGTAGGCTGCAGTCCGTGGGGTCGCTAAGGGTCGGACACGACTGAGCGACTTCACTTTCACTTCCCTGGTGATTCAGTGGTTGGGAGTCTGCCTTGCAATGCAGGGGGCTCCGGTTTGATCCCTGGTCCAGGAGGATCCCACGTACTGTGCTGGAGGGCAACTAAGCTCATGCACCACCACCTACTGAACCAGCACTCTAGGGCTTGTAAGCCACAACTACTGAGCCCATGTGCTGCAACTACTGAAGACCGAGTGCCCTAGAGCCCATGCTCCGTGGTGAGAGAGATCACTACAGTGAGAAGCCATGCACAGCAAAGAGCAGACAAAGCCCACACGCAGCAGCAAAGACCCACCACAGTCAAAAAATAATAAATAAGCACAGTACAGGAAATATAGCCAATATTTTATAATAACTATAAAGACCATAATCCTTGACCTTTAAAAATGTAAATAATCCCAAGACATTTACAAATCTTTTAAAAATGGCTAAGTAACTCACAGGCAAAAGAGGAATTCAAATGACAGCTTCAAAATATCCAGAAGTAAACGAAAATGGTGCACAGCAAACTTGTGACATACAGAAAAAACAATGCTTTGAGCGAAATTTATAACCTAAATACTTGTATTAGAAAATATGAAAACCTCAAGAAAACACAGGCAGAACACTGACATAAATCGCAGTAAGATCCTTTCTGAACCACCTCCTAGAGTAATGAAAGTAAAACAAAAATAAATGGAACCTAATTAAACTTAAAAGCTTTGCACAGCAAAGGAAACCACAAACAAGATGAAAAGACAACCCTCAGAATTGTACAAAATATTTGCCAATGAAACAACTGACAAAGGGTTAATCTGCAAAATCTATAAGCAGCTCATGCTGCTCAGTACCAAAAATACAAACAACCCAGTCAAAAGTGGGCAGAAGACCTAAACAGACATTTCTCCAAGGAAGACATACAGATGGCTAACAAACACATGAAAAAACGCTCAGTATCACAAATTATTCAGTTCAGTTCAGTTCAGTCGCTCAGTAGTGTCCGACTCTTTGCGACCCCATGAACCACAGCACGCCAGGCCTCCCTGTCCATCACCAACAAATGCTTGAGAGGATGTGGAAAAAAGGGAATTCTTGCACTGCTGATGGGAATGTAAACTGATTCAGCCACTATGGAGAACAGTATGGAGGGTTCTTCAAAAACTAAACAAAGAACTACCATATGATCCAGCAAAACCAGGGTGTATACCCTGAGAAAAACACAATTCAAAAAGATACATGTACCCCAATGTTCATTGCAGCACTATTTACGATAGCCAGAACATGGAAGCTACCAACATATCCATTGACAGATGAATGGATAAAGAAGATGTAGTACATATATACAATGGAATATTAGCTAAAAAAAGGAATGAAATTGGGTTATTTGTAGTGATATGGATGAACCTAGAGTCTGTCATACAAAGTGAAGTCAGAAAGAGAAAAGCAAATATCATATTAATGCATATATATGGAATCTAGAAAAATGGTACTGAGGAGCCTATTTACAGGGCAGGAATAGAGATGCAGATGTAGAGAACAGACTGTGGACACATTGGGGAAGGAGAGTGGCGGGGGGAGGGAGAGTGTGGGATGAACTGAGAGAGTAGCACTGACATATATACACCACCATGTGTAAAACAGTTAGTGGGAAGCTGCTGTATAGCACAGGGAGCTCAGCTCGGTGCTCTGTGATGACCAAGAAGGGTGGAGTGGAGGGAGGGAAGGAAGGAAGTTTCAAGAGGGAAGGGATACATGTATACCTGTGGTTGATTCACTTTGTTGTACAGCAGAAACTAACATTGTAAAGCAATTATACTCCAATTAAAAAGAAAAAATGAAGGACTTCCCTGGTGGTCCAGTGGCTAAGACTCCTTGCTCCCAATGCAGGGTGCCTGGGTTTGATCCCTGGCCAGGGAACTAGATCCCACATGCCACAACTAGGAGTTCTCATGCTGCAACTAAGACCCGTCGCAGCCAAACAAAAAAAGAAGGGGAAAAAAAAAAAAAAAGATGAGAACATCAAGTTTGATGAGCTAGGTTTCCATTTTAAGAAATTAGAGAATGAAAAACCAAAGATAATAAAGTAAGCACAGATTACTGAAACAGAAGACAATATTAATATGCAAAAGATCAACAAAGCCAAAAGCGACCTTTTTAGGAAAAGGAACAAAACAAGTTATTATGCAATATTGTTCTTTACAGCATTGGACTTTACATTCACCACCAGACACATCCTCAACTGAGCATTGTTTCTGCTTTGGTAAAGAACAATCGGAGAAGGCAATGGCAAGCCACTCCAGTACTATTGCCTAGAAAATCCCATGGATGGAGGAGCCTGGTAGGCTGCAGTCCGTGGGGTCGCTAAGGGTCGGACACGACTGAGTGACTTCACTTTCACTTTTTACTTTCACACATTGGAGAAGGAAATGGCAACCCACTCCAGTGTTCTTGCCTGGAGAATCCCAGGGATGGGGGAGCCGTCTATGGGGTCACACAGAGTCGGACACGACTGAAGTGACTTAGCAGCAGCAGCAGCAAAGAAAAATACTGCATAGTAACCTGGAATGTTAGGTCCATGAATCAAGCTAAATTGGATGTGGTCAAGCAGGAGATGGCAAGAGTGAACATCAATATTTTAGAAATCAGTGAACTAAAATGGACAAAAATGGGCAAATTTAATTCAGATAACCATTATATCTACTATTGTGAGCAAGAATCCCTTAGAAGAAATGGATCAACCCTCACAGTCAACAAAAAAGTTCAAAATGCAGTACTTGGGTGCAATCTCAAAAACTTCAGAATGACCTCAGTTCATTTCCAGGGCAAACCATTCAAAATCACAGTAATCTAAGTCTATGCCCCAACCACTAATACTGAAGAAACTGAATTTGAATGGTTCTATGAAGACCTAACAAGACCTTCTAGAACTAACACCCAAAAAAAAGATGTTCTTTTCACCACAGGGGACTGGAATGCAAACGTAGGAAGTCAGGGGATACCCAGAGTTACCCAGACTCCAAGGCAAGTCTGGCCTTGGAGTACAAAAGGAAGGCAAAGGCTAACAGAGTTTTGCCAAGAAAATGCACTGGTCATAGCAAACACCCTTTTCCAACAACACAAGAGAAGACTCTACACATGGTCATCACCAGATGGTCAATACCGAAATCAGATTGATTATATTCTTTGCAGCCAAAGATGGAGAAGCTCTATACAGTCAGCAAAAACAAGACCTGGAGCTGACTGTGGCTCAGATCATGAACTCCTTATTGTAAAATTCAGGCTTAAATTGAAAAAAGTAGGGAAAACCACTAGACCATTCAGGTATGACCTAAATCAAATCCAAGAACTTCCAGATGTACAAGCCAGATTTAGAAAAGGCAGAGGAACCAGAGATCAAATTGCGAACATTCGTTGGATCATAGAAAAAGGGAATTTAAAAAAAATGTCTACTTCTGCTTCATTGACTACACTAAAGCCTTTGACTGTGTGGATCACAACAAGCTGTGAAAAATTTTCTAAAGAGATGGGAGTTCCAGACCACCTTACCTGTCTTCTGAGAAACCTGTGTGCAGGACAAGAAGCAACAATTAGAACTGGACATGGAACAACAGACTGGTTCAAAATTGGGAAAGGAGTACGTCAAGGCTGTATATTGTCACCCTGCTTGTTTAACATCTATGCTGACAGAGTACATCATGTGAAATGCAGGGTTGGATGAATCACAAGCTGGAATCAAGATTACTGGGAGAAATATCAACAACCTCAGATATGTAGATGATACCACTCTAAAGGCAGAAAGTGAAGAGGAACTAAATAGCCTTTTGATGAAAGTGCAAGAGGAGAGTGAAAATGCTAGCTTAAAACAACATTCAAAAAACTAAGATCATGGCATCTGGTCCCATCACTTCATGGTAAATAGATGGGAAAACAATGGAAACAGTGACAGATTCCATTTTCTTGGCCTCCAATATCACTGTGGATGGTGACGCAGCCATGAAATTAAAAGACACTTGCTCCTTGGAAGGAAAGCTATGACAAAGCTAGACAGCATATTAAAAAGCAGAGACATCACTTTGCCGACAAAGGTCCGTATAGTCAGAGCTATGGTTTTTCCAGTAGTCATGTACGGATGTGAGAGCTGGACCACAAAGAAGGCTGAGCAACAAAAAATGGATGTTTTTGAATTGTGGTGCTTGAGAAAACTCTTGAGAGTCCCTTGGACAGCAAGGAGATCAAACCAGTCAATCCTAAAGGAAATCAACCCTGAATATTCATTGGAAGGACTGATGCTGAAGTTGAAGCTCCAATACTTTGGCCACCTGATACAAAGAGATGACTCATTTGAAAAGACCCTGATGCCAGGAAAGATTGAGGGCAAGAGGAGAAAGGGACGACAGAGGATGAGATGGTTGGATGGCTCACTGACTTGATGGACATGAGTTTACTTGAGCATGCTCCGGGAATTGGTGATGGACAGGGAAGCCTGGCGAGCTGCAGTCCATGGGGTCGCAAAGAGTTGGACACGTCTTAGTGACTGAATGACAACGAAATAGTTAAACGTTCATCTAGTTTGCACAAGAAACATAAAAGTATTATGAAAAGGGGGACATGAGTACAGAAAAACTAAATGTGAATAAAAAAATAATAAAAGATACTAGCAAATTCAACAATATGGCAGTAATTTGCAAAGTGAGAAAAGAACTGTTGGCAATGCCTGTGGCACACTCATCATGAAGGCAGATGCCTGCAAGGGCTTCACCTGCCTGTCCTAAGAATAGCTTCTCGTGGTGGGATTTTCAGAGGGATTCAGAATGAATGAAAGGATTCAGAATGAATGAATGTGTGATGCAGCTACATAAATGAATCTTCACAAAATAGCAGGACATCCAAATGATTACAAACAGCAAGACACCCTTCTTAAAAAATTTAACACACACATTTTAGGAACAGATGCATATGACACCTTAGAAAAGCAAAGGAGAGAGCAACAAAGTCTAATGAAGGAAGAGAGGATTCCTGAGAGGGTAGTTTTAGCCTGAAGCTAAAAGGACCAGGGGACAGGCCAGAGAGGCCTTGGAACCATCATTCAGGCATCTCCTAAAGTCAAGTGCCTGGCTGCTGCAGCTGGGAGGTGGGGACCTCCATCAGCCTGGGGCAATTCAGGGGACAGGACAGGCAAGCAGCTGTATTTAGTGACGGAGTGGGGAGGGGTAAGGGGGTGGGACACAGGGGCCCTGGTGACGGGGATGTGAGTGGCACTGTGCTCCTGTGCTTCCCCAACCTGTGCATGCCAAGCGCTCAACTTTTCTTTCATCTGTACCATCCTTGCTGCTCTCACTTTCATTTTCCATGAAGAGAAATAGAAGCTCAAGTCATTTTTCCCAGTTTCAGAGCTCCTTAGTGGCAGAGGGACAGAGGGGCAGAAATTGTGCGACTGCCAAGGCTGAGTAGGGTTGCTAAAATTAGCAAATAAAAGCACTGAATGACAGTTAAATTTGAACTTCAGGTAAACAATGGATCAATTTTCAGTACACGCATGCCCCAGGCTAATATCTGGGACATGCTTGTATTAAAAAATTATTTGTTGTCTGGGATTCCAATTTAATCAGGTGCTCTGTGTTTTATCAGGCAATACTGAAGCCCCAGTATCAGGTCCCTCTGCCACCATTATTTACTTAAGAAACAGACGGCAGCTCACCAGTTCATGTGAATTATGCCAAATGCTCAGTAGTAAAGGCAGATGTCCCGTTTTCCACTGAAATGCACTCTACTGCTTTCCCACTTTGCAGGGGTAGGGGAATTACTGGTTTTGTCTGCTATCGAAGATGTACCTTGGGTGGGGGGCTCATCCCCTTGTGTGAGCTGATCCCCTTCCAAGGCAGAAGCTCCAGAGCCAAGTTGGGGGGAGGAGGGTGCAGCAGCTGGAAGGCACCACACAAGGCAGGCAGCCTCGGGTTTCCCACCACCCCGGCACAAGGGAGCTTTGTCTAAATCCTGTTTCTCTCCTTCCATCGATCACCCCAGACACCTCCACTCCAACGCTTGTGAATCTCAACTCCAGCCTCTGCATGAAAGGGAAGCCCGAGATGCAAACTCTGCACAAAGCTTTGCAGGCTTGTTGGAGGAGGCGCCCTCCTTGCCCATGACCCCTCAAGAGCTGCCCACCGTGCGGGATGTGACACATGGCCCCTGTGGAAAACCATTTCAGCTCTTGGGCCAGCAGGTTGGGCAAGAGGGAGCTGGGGTGCGCTTTGGAGACTCAGCGAAGCAGCCGGGAGGCGAGGCTATAATTAAATCAGACTGTGAACATATCGTTCGCGGAAACCTTGTCTGAGCATGAGTCATGATGTGGAAGTGCATCACACAGCTTCAGAATCCCCATTTATATTAGGGTTATTTGGGGTCTTTATACTTTGGCTCAGGATCCCCTGACAGATCCCTCACATTGATTCCCTCTCATTGGGGAAAAGCCTCAAGCCTGCTAAGGGTCCAACTGGGCAGCCAGGAAGGACTGCAGACCCACCCCAGGGGTGGATGTCCCGGGCCACCAGGAAAGAAAAGGAGGGGAAATCTGGCCATTTCGACAAGTGTTAACATTTCAATTGTTTAAAGTGAAGTTTGTCAAGAGGTTGAAACTCCAGGTTAAAAGGGACTTGCCAGGTCCTTGTGCAGGTTTTGGTTAACTGAGCCTCCAGAACAGGTAGCACTCAATGTAGCCCAGTGACCACACACAGACCTGCCCCCACACCCCAGGCCCGGCAGGTGCTCACAAACCTTTCCACCCACCACCAACTTACCGCGTGACCCAAGTTGACCAGCTTCATCTCTCTGTGTCTATGAAACAGTAGTGATGGCAATAATATTTCCATCTAGGGTGGCTGTGACGGAGAAGGCAATGGAACCCCACTCCAGTACTCTTGCCTGGAAAATCCCATGGACGGAGGAGCCTGGTGGACTGCAGTCCATGGGGTAGCGAAGAGTCGGACACAACTGAGTGACTTCACTTTCACTTTTCACTTTCATGCATTGGAGAAGGCAATGGCAACCCACTCCAGTGTTCTTGCCTGGAGAATCCCAGGGACGGCAGAGCCTGGTGGGCTGCCGTCTATGGGATCACACAGAGTTGGACACAACTGAAGCGACTTAGCAGCAGCAGGGTGGCTGTGAAGATTCATGAGGTAATATGTGTGAAGTGCTTAGCACTTAGCTCAGCAGAAATGCTAATGTGTGACCTTTCAACACCACCACCAGCAGCGGACCTGGGGGCACTGCCAGGACCCGGTAGCAGGGCCACCCAGGCTGTACAGACGGCCACAGGCCAGAAACCTGGCAGAGGCAGGATGCACAGACTGGGGAGCCCGCAGCCCTGCCCTGCATCCTGTCCAGCCAAGATGGCTGCAGATGAGGAAATGCATCTCACTAATGTGAGCAACCAAAAGCGGCAGAGCCCCCTTCTGAATCCCCATCGGGTGCTTTTCCCCAGGCTCCCTGAGGGCCCTGCTACACTGACTCGGTTGGAGAGGGAAGCAGGTTGTGCCTGTTGGGAGATTTGCAGTGCACCAGGAGAAAAGGGACTATCTGCCACTTTGAGCCACACGAAGCAAGTCCCCTCACCACGAGGCATCCACCCTCATCACTCAGCTCACATTCAGGCTTCAAGTTCCAGCACTGTCACCTCATTCAGATCCTCACACCAAACACAGCGGTCACGGGGCCAGGGAGGGAGGGTGCCCCGCTCTGTGCATTCCCTGGGCACTTTTGAATGAATAGCTGTTTCATCCACTGAGACCCAACATGTACCTCATGTTCCCTATGCTTTGAAAGATATTATCTACCATGATGCAAGTGATAAATTAATTTGTTCTCCTCTAATTTATTAATTGGAGACCAACATAATAGCCAAATGGAGTTTCTGTGCAGCAAGAAATAAATAGTGTTCCCAAGCTGAGGAGCTGGGATTCCTGCCAAAAGCAAAGAAATGTGACATTTTTACTGGCCCAAGATGACTTATCAGAGCTCCAAGAACACTTTCGGGAAGGCTTTATAAAATGACAACATCTCATCCTGTTATGATGACTGCCCTCCAAAGAGGTCCAGAGACCCCAGGAGGGGAGCCACAGGCTCCAATCCCACCATGGCAGTCTAAGCCTGCCCCCTGCCTCCCCGCCCCCTGGGGGTAATGGTTGGGTAAGGACCCAAGGAGGTGACAGTGCTGAAGAAGAGGAAGGGACCTAACAGCTGCTTCTGGGGTCAGGGCCTCCGGCCTATACCCAAGGCAGACTACCCACTCTGATAACTTGGGGCCCTCTCCCCTTGGTAACAAGCCAAAGCAACATAGGGACCAGAATATCACCTTTCTAGACCTTTAGACATACAGGCCAAAGCTCTGCCCTATCCTAAGATGCTCAGGGTCTCAGGGAGTACTTTTCAGTTCAGTTCAGTCGCTCAGTCATGTTCGACTCTACGCAACCCCATGAATCACAGCACGCCAGGCCTCCCTGTCCATCACCAACTGTTGGAGCTCACTCAAACCCATGTCCATAGAATCAGTGATGCCATGCAGCCATCTCATTCTCAGCCGTCCCCATCTCCTCCCGCCCCCAACCTTTCCCAGCATCAGAGTCTTTTCCAGTGAGTCAACTCGTCGCATGAGGTGGCCAAAGTATTAGAGTTTCAGCTTTAGCATCAGTCCTTCCAATGAACACCCAGGATTAATCTCCTTTAGAATGGACTGGTTGGATCTCCTTGCAGTCCAAGGGACTCTCAAGAGTCTTCTCCAGCACCACAGTTCAAAAGCATCAATTCTTCGGTGATCAGCTTTCTTCACAGTCCAACTCTCACATCCATACATGACCATAGCCTTGACTAGACAGACCTTGGTTGGCAAAGTAATGGCTCTGCTTTTTAATATACTATCAAGGTTGGTCATAACTTTCCTTCCAAGGAGTAAGCGTCTTTTAATTTCCTGGCTGCAATCAGCATCCTCAGTGATTTTGGAGCCCAAAAAAATAAAGTCTGACACTGTTTCCACTGTTTCCCCATCTATTTCCCATGAAGTGATGGGACCAAATGCCATGATCTTTGTTTTCTGAATGTTGAGCTTCAAGCCAACCTTTTCACTCTCCTCTTTCACTTTCATCAAGAGGCCTTTGAGTTCCTCTTCACTTTCTGCCATAAGGGTGGTGTCATCTGCATATCTGAGGTTATTGATATTTCTCCTGGCAATCTTGATTCCAGCTTGTGCTTCTTCCAGCCCAGCGTTCCTCATGATGTACTCTGAATATAAGTTAAATAAGCAAGGTGACAATAAACAGCCTTGACGTACACCTTTTCCTATTTGGAACCAGTCTGTTGTTCCATGTACAGTTCTGACTGTTGCTTCCTGACCTGCATACAGGTTTCTCAAGAGGCAGGTCAGGTGGTCTGGTATTCCCATCTCTTTCAGAATGTTCCACAGTTTATTGTAATCGACACAGTCAAAGGCTTTGGCATAGTCAATGAAGCAGAAATAGATGTTTTTCTGGAACTCTCTTGCTTTCTCCATGATCCAGTGGATGTTGGCAATTTGATCTCTGGTGCCTCTGCCTTTTCTAAAACCTGCTTGAACATCTGGGAGTTCACGGTTCACATATTGCTGAAGCCTGGCTTGGAGAATTTTGAGCATGACTTTACTAGTGTGTGAGATGAGTGCAATCGTGCGGTAGTTTGAGCATTCTTTGGCATTGCCTTTCTTTGGGATTGGAATGAAGACTGTCCTTTTCCAGTCCTGTGGCCACTGCTGAGTTTTCCAAATTTGCTGGCATATTGAGTGCAGCACTTTCACAGCATCATCTTTCAAGATTTGAAGTAGCTCAACTAGAATTCCATCACCTCCACTAGCTTTGTTCGTAGTGATGCTTTCTAAGGCCCACTTGACTTCACATTCCAAGATGTCTGGCTCTAGGTCAGTGATCACGTTATCGTGACTATCTTGGCCGTGAAGATCTTTTTTGTACAGTTCTTCTGTGTATTCTTGCCACCTCTTCTTAATATCTTCTGCTTCTGTTAGGTCCATACCATTTCTGTCCTTTATCGAGCCCATCTTTGCATGAACTGTTCCCTTGGAATCTCTAATTTTCTTGAAGAGATCTCTTGTTTTTCCTATTCTGTTGTTTTCCTCTATTTCTTTGCATTGATCACTGAGGAAGGCTTTCTTATCTCTCCTTGCTATTCTTTGGAACTCTGCATTCAGATGCTTATATCTTTCCTTTTCTCCTTTGCTTTTTGCTTCTCTTCTTTTCACAGCTATTTGTAAGGCCTCCTCAGACAGCCATTTTGCTTTTTTGCATTTCTTTTCCATGGGGATGGTCTTGGTCCCTGTCTCCTGTACAATGTCATGGACCTCCGTCCAGAGTTCATCAGGCACTCTATCTATCAGATCTAGTCCCTTAAATCTATTTCTCACTTCCACTGTATAATGGGAGTACTTCTACAAGGGAGGAAATATAGAGCCTTCCTAAGGATACTTCCTGGAGAACACAGCCAACAGGCCTGCAGTTCTCACCACACCAAGCCTGTGGAGCCACCCTTCCCACTAAGGATGCTCAGTTCTCACTCAGTAGACATGCACATACCTCAAAGATGTACCCTAAAAGAGAGGAACAGAGCCTGACTCTAAGCTGACCTAAGCATAAACCATGTTTATTCAGTTACAAATTCTTGGCTTTGTTCTAAATCTCTGGTATTGTGGAAAGATCACTGGATTAGAGTCAAAAGGACATCATATGGAATTTATATCTCTGCTACTTTCTCACTTCAAACTCTGTGGAAGACTGAAAAATAAGACAAAACTTATACACCTGTAAGTTCCATTAAAAGTCCATTTACCAGGCTTCCCTAGTGGTCCAGTGATAAAGAATCTACCTTGCAATGCAAGGGACACCGGTTCAATCCCTGATTCAGGAAGATTCCACATGCTGTGGGGCAACTGAGTCAGTGAGCCACAACTAATGAGACTACATTCAGGAACCCAAAAGCTGCAACTACTGAAGCTTGAGCATCCTAGAGCCCATGCTCCACACAGGAGAAGCCTCACTCCATCTAGAGAAAAGCCCACACAAATCAACAAAGATAGCACAACCAAAAATAAATAAATAAATATCTTTATAACAGTCTATTTATCCATAGTAGGTATCAATAAGCGGAAAATCTAATGAGTGGCAACTTAAATTAGAAAAAAGAATAAAACAATTTAACAAATAAACACAAAGTAAGATGCGTAAAGTAAAATCTAGTCTAACAGTTCACCGAAGTTAATTGCACTGAATTCACCCAATAAAAGAGTTAAAAATAAAAATGCAGGTATATGCCGCTTAGAGGAAAAACAAAATAAAATGACAAAGATTGAAAATAAAACGTCGAAAACATATCACAGAAATACAAAAAAGAAGAAAGCAGGAATAGCACAGGTAAGGAGAAAATTAAGCCATATACGACAAACTCACAGCAAACAATATCCTCAATGGTGAAAACCTGAAAGCATTTCCTCTAAAAATCAGCAATGAGACAAGAGTGCCCACTTTCACCACTACTATTGAATATAGGTTTGGAAGTCCTAGCCACAGCAATCAGAGAAGAAAAAGAAATAAAAGGAATCCAGACTGGAAAAGAAGTAAGAGCTCCCTGTTTGAAGATGACATGATCCTCTACATAGAAAACCCTAAAGATATCACCAGAAAATTACTAGAGCTAATCAATGAATACAGTAAAGTTGCAGGATATAAAATTAATACACAGAAATCCCTTGTATTCCTATACAATAATAATCAGAAAACAGAAATTAAGGAAACAATCCCATTCACCATTGTAACGAAAAGAATAAAATACTCAGGAATAAATTTACCTAAAGAAACAAAAGACCTATATATAGAAAACTATAAACACTGATGAAAGAAACCAAAGATGACAGAAATAGATGGAGAAATATACCATGTTCGTGTACTGGAAGAATCAATATAGTGAAAATGAATATACTACCCAAAGCAATCTATAGATTCAACACAATCCCTATCAAGCTGCCAACGGTATTTATCAGAGAATTAGAACAAATAATTTCACAATTTGTATGGAAACACAAAAGCCTCAAATAGCCAAAGCAATCTTGAGAAAGAAGAATGGAACTGGAGGAATCAACCTGCCTGACTTCAGACTATACTGCAAAGCTATAGTCATCAAGACAGTATGGTACTGGCACAAAGAGACATATAGATCAATGGCACAAAATAACAAGCCCAGAGATAAATCCACGCACCTCTGAACACCTTATCTTTGACAAAGGAGGCAAAAATATACAATGGAGGAAAGACAATCTCTTTAACAAGTGTTGCTGGTAAAACTGGTCAACCACCTGTAAAAGAATGAAACTAGATCACTTTCTGACACCATACACAAAAATAAACTCAAAATGGATTAAAGATCTAAACGTAAGACCAGAAACTATAAAACTCCTAGAGGAAAACATAGGCAGAACACTCTCTGACATAAATCACAGCAAGATCCTCTATGACCCACCTCCCAGAGTAATGGAAAAAAAAATAAAATAAACAAATGGGACCTAATTAAACTTAAAAGCTTTTGCACAATGAAGGAAACTATAAGCAAGGTGAAAAGACAGCCTTCAGAATGGGAGAAAATAATAGCGAACAAAGCAACTGACGAAGAATTAACCTTAAAAATATACAAGCAGCTCATGCAGCTCAATACCAGAAAAATAAATGACCCAATCAAAAAATGGGTCAAAGAACTAAACAGACATTTCTCCAAAGAAGCCATACAGATGGCTAACAAACACATGAAAAGATGCTTAACATCACTCATTATCAGAGAAATGCAAATCAAAACCACAGTGAGGTACCATCTCACGCTGGTCAGAATGAGTGCCATCAAAAAGTCTACAAACAGTAAATGCTGGAGAGGGTGTGGAGAAAAGGGAACCCTTTTACACTGTTGGTGCGAATGCAAACTAATACAGCCACTATGGAGGACAGTGTGATGATTCCTTAAAACTGGAAAGAGAACTGCCATATGACCGAGCAATCACTGCTGGGCATACACACCGAGGAAACCAGAATTGCCTATTATATGGCATGAAGTAAGTCAGAAAGAAAAACACCAATACAGTATACTAATGCATATATATGGAATTTAGAAAGACAGTAATGACAACCCTATATGCAAGACAGCAAGAGAGACACAGATGTAAAGAACAGAGTTTTGGACTCTGTGGGAGAAGGCGAGGGTGGGATGATATGAGAGAATAGCATTGAAACATGTATATTATCATATGTGAAATAGATGACCAGTGCAGGTTCAATGCATGAAGCAGGGCACTCAAAGCTGGTGCTCTGGGACAACCCAGAGGGATGGGGTGGGGAGAGAGGTGGGAGGGGGTTTCAAGATTGGGGGGACACCTGTACACCCATGGCTAATTCATGTCGATGTATGGCAAAAACCACCACAATACTGTAAAGTAATTAGCCTCCAATTAAAATGAATTAATTAAAAAAAAAAGAAAGCAGGAATAGTAGAGGTAAGGAGAAAATTAAGGCTCAAACACTAAACAAGATCAAAAAGGACACTGTGTATGATCAGTTCAGTTCAGTTCAGTTCAGTCGCTCAGTCGTATCCGACTCTCCGCGACCCCATGAATCACAGCACGCCAGGCCTCCCTGTCCATCACCAACCCCCGGAGTACACTCAAATTCATGTCCACAGAGTCGGTGATGCCATCCAGCCATCTCATTCTCCGTCGTCCCCTTCTCCTCCCGCCCCCAACCTTTCCCAGCATCACAGTCTTTTCCAGTGAGTCAACTTGTCGCATGAGGTGGCCAAAGTATTGCAGTTTCAGCTTTAGCATCAGTCCCTCCAATGAACATCCAGGGTTGATCTCCTTTAGAATGGACTGGTTGGATCTCCTTGCAGTATAAGGGACTCTCATGAGTCTTCTCCAACACCACAGTTCATGCTTTTGAACTGTGTATGATAAAAACATATAATTAAGAATATATAATCTTTATACATTTATGTTTATTAAGTAACACAGATGCCCAAATAGGCAAAAAAAAAAAAAAACACTATAGAAATGCAAAATGAATATAACAGTGTTACAGGAATGCTTCAATTCACCTCTTTCAGAACTATTATACATCTAAGAAGCAAAAAGTTAGCAGAAGCGTGGATGAGGTGATTGATACAACTAACAATTTGGGGTAACAAATACATAGAGAGCCTGACATTCTTCAAATGGAAAATATACATTTTGCTTCTATGTACATGAAACACAGAAATAGGTCACATACATGGCCACAAAGAAAATCTCATTAAATCTTTAAGGAATGATGAAAGAGTGACACTTTAAAATATAGACCATTTTAGATGTGGAAAGAAAAACATTCTACTAGAAACTCCTTAAAGAGGATATTAAAAGGGGAATTATTGCCTAGAACCTAATGAAAAAGAGAACATTTCATACTAAAATTCACAGGATACAGTGAAAGCAGGGTTTAAAGGAAAATTTATAGCCTTAAATGTCTTCATTATTCTAAAAACTGTCTAAAAATGAAGGACCTATGCCAATGTTAAGAAATCAGAAAAAAAAAAAAATACCAAAGTACTAAACCCAGAGAAATCAGAAGAGAAAATCAGTAGAGGTAAAAGTGCAGAGTGAACAAATGCCCCTCCCCCAAAATAGTTCAAAGGAAAACTAAATGTAAAAGCTGGAACTCACAAAAGACAAATAACAAGGTCTTGCAAGCCCCCTTGCAAGGCAGATCAAGGGGAAAAGGAAGCAGCAGAAGTTCACAACAGAGGAATAAGAAAGGTGAGAAAAACATAGATTCAGTAGAAATTAAAAGAACTATGAGGAAATTCCCTGGCAGTCCAGTGATTAGGACACCAGGCTTTCACTGCCAAAGTCCCAGGTTCAATCTCTGGTCAGGGAACTAACATCCCATAAGCGGCATAGCCAAAAAACAAAACAAAACTATAAGAAACAGTAACATGTAATTGTAAACAATGTATAGAAAATAGATGATTTCTTTGTAAAACTGAAGCCAGCAAAACAGATCAACCTATTAAGATCAATTACCATGGATGAGGTTGGAAAGGAGAGTAGCTGTCCACCATGAAAAATGCACCAAGACCACACAGGCCCACATATGAGTTTTGGGGAAAAATGGATCTGCTGCTCTTTGTACCTGCTTCTCTCTAACTGAATGTATACACAAATGATGTGTCGCTCCCATCAAAATGCAGACTTGAATCCAGTAAGTCCACTGGACCCAAGACTCTGCATTTCTAACAAGTTCCCAGATGAGGCAGATGCTATTGGTCCATGGACTCCACTTTGAGTAGCAAAGATTTAACTATTTTAGGCAGTAGGAAAAAAAGAAAAGGGAGATTGGTTCAAGATGGCAGAGAAGAACTTGCACTCATTACCTCCTGCAAGAGCACCAAAATCACAACTAGTTGTCAAAACCACCATCAAATAGGAGGATGCCGGAACCCATTAAATAAAGTTTTCCCAAGTCCAAAGACAAAGGAGAAGCCTCAATGAGATGGTAAGAGTGGCACAATCACGATAAAATCAAATCCCATACTGGCCAGGTGGGTGACCCACAAACTGGAGAACAACAATACCAAAGAAGTTCTCTCACTGTTGTCAAGGTTCTGAGCCCCACATCTGGCTTCCCAGCCTGGGGATTGGAAAAAGGGACTGAGAATCCCCAGGGAATCTGACCCTGAAGGCCAGTGGGATTTGATTATAGCACTTCCATAGGATGGGGAGGGTGATGGGGGTCAGAGACTCCAGTCTCAAGGGGTACAAACCAAATCTTGCCTGCACCAAGACCCAGAGGAAAGGAGCAGTGACCCCATAGGAAACTGAACCAGACCTACATACTAAAGTTGGAGGGTCTCCTGCAGAGGTCTGGGTGGACAGTGGCTCACCATAAGGATGTGTGCGCACCAGTCCTGGGAGGTGTCCTTGGTGTGAGCCCTCTTGGAGGTTGCCATTAACCCGATCATACACCCTGTAGACTCCAGGGCTGGGTCACCTCAGGCCAAACAACTAAGAAGGAAGACGCACAGCCCCAACCATCAGCAGACAATCAGATTAAAGTTTTACTGAGCATGGCCTTGCCCACCAGAGCAAGACACAGTTTTTCCCACCGCCAGTCTCTCCCATCAGAAAGCTTACAGAAGCCGCAGCCTCATCCACCAGAGGGCAGACAGAAGAAGCAGGAAGAATCACAGTCCTGCAGCTGCCAGAGTGAAAAGCACATCACAAAAAATTAATCAAAATGAAAAGGCAGAGTTATGTCCCAGATGAAGGGACAAGATAAAACCCCAGAAAAACTAAATGAAGTGGAGATAGGCAACCATTCAGAAAAAGAATTCAGAATATCAACAGTGAAGATAATCTAGGATCTCAGAAAAAGAATGGAGAAGATGCAAAGAAATGTTTACCAAAGATCTGGAAGAAATAGAGAACAAACAGATGAACAATACACTGGAAGGAATCGATAGCAGAATAACTGAAGCAGAAGAATGGATAAGTGACCTGAAAGACAGAATGGTGGAAATCACTGCCACAAAATATAGAATAAAAAACTTAAAAAAAAAATGAAAACAACATATCTCTGAGACAACATTAAAAGCACCAACATTTGCATTGTAAGGTTTCCAGAAGGAGAAGAAAGGACCTGAGAAAATATTTGACCTCTTCAAGAAAATTAGAGATTCCAAGGGAACAGTTCATGCAAAGATGGGCTCGATAAAGGACAGAAATGGTATGGACCTAACAGAAGCAGAAGATATTAAGAAGAGGTGGCAGGAATACACAGAAGAACTGTACAAAAAAGATCTTCACGACCAAGATAGTCACAATAACGTGATCACTGACCTAGAGCCAGACATCTTGGAATGTGAAGTCAAGTGGGCCTTAGAAAGCATCACTACGAACAAAGCTAGTGGAGGTGATGGAATTCCAGTTGAGCTATTTCAAGTCTTGAAAGATGATGCTATGAAAGTGCTGCACTCAATATGCCAGCAGATTTGGAAAACTCAGCAGTGGCCGCAGGACTGGAAGAGGTCAGTCTTCATTCCAATGCCAAAGAATGCTCAAACTACCGCACAATTGCACTCATCTCACACGCTAGCAAAATCATGCTCAAAATTCTCCAAGCCAGACTTCAGCAGTATGTAAACCGTGAACTTCCAGATGTTCAAGCAGGTTTTAGAAAAGGCAGAGGCACCAGAGATCAAATTGCCAACATCCGCTGGATCATGGAGAAAGCAAGAGAGTTTCAGAAAAACATCTATTTCTGCTTCATTGACTATGCCAAAGCTTTTGACTGTGTCGATCACAATAAACTGTGGAACATCCTGAAAGAGATGGGAATACCAGACCACCTGACCTGCCTCTTGAGAAACCTGTATGCAGGTCAGGAAGCAACAGTCAGAACTGGACATGGAACAACAGACTGGTTCCAAATAGGAAAAGGTGTACGTCAAGGTTGTATATTGTCACCTTGCTTATTTAACTTATATTCAGAGTACATCATGAGGAACGCTGGGCTGGAAGAAGCACAAGCTGGAATCAAGATTGCTGGGATAAATATCAATAACCTCAGATATGCAGATGACACTACCCTTATGGCATAGAGTGAAGAGGAACTCAAAAGCCCCTTGATGAAAGTGAAAGAGGAGAGTGAAAAGGTTGGCTTGAAGCTCAACATTCAGAAAACCAAGATCATGGCATCTGGTCCCATCACTTCATGTGAAATAGATGGGGAAACAGTGGAAACAGTGTCAGACTTTATTTTGGGGGGCTCCAAAATCACTGCAGATGCTGATTGCAGCCATGAAATTAAAAGACGCTTGCTCCTTGGAAGGAAAGTTATGACCAACCTTGATAGTATATTAAAAAGCAGAGACATTACTTTGCCAACCAAGGTCCATCTAGTCAAGGCTATGGTTTTTCCCGTGGTCATGTATGGATGTGAGAGTTGGACTGTGAAGAAAGCTGATCACCGAAGAATCGATGCTTTTGAACTGTGGTGTTGGAGAAGACTCTTGAGCGTCCCTTGGACTGCAAGGAGATCCAATCAGTCCATTCTAAAGGAGATCAATCCTGGATGTTCATTGGAGGGACTGATGCTAAAGCTGAAACTGCAATACTTTGGCCACCTCATGTGGCGAGTTGACTCACTGGAAAAGACTCTGATGCTGGGAAAGGTTGGGGGCGGGAGGAGAAGAGGACGACAGAGAATGAGATGGCTGGATGGCATCACCGACTCTGTGGACATGAGTTTGAGTATACTCCGGGAGTTGGTGATGGACAGGGAGGCCTGGCGTGCTGTGATTCATGGGGTCACGGAGAGTCGGACACGACTGAGTGACTGAACTGAACTGAACTGAATAGCTGAAAACTTCCCTAACATGGGAAAGGAAATAGTCAACCCAAGTCCAAGAAGCACAGAGAGTTCCAGGCAGGATAAACCCAAAGAGGAGCACATCAAGACACAAAGCAATCAAACTGACAAAAATGAAAGACAAAGATGAAATATTCAAAGCAACAAGGGAAAAATGACAAATAATATAAAAGGGAACTCCCATAAGGTTATCAGCTGATTTCTCACCAGAAAACTCTACAAGCCAGAAGGGAATGGAACAATATATTTATTTTTTATTTATTTTTTTTTGCTGAGACTTTTATGGAGTCTCAAACTTAACTTTATTTTTTTTAATTGGAGGCTAATTATTTTACAATATTATATTGGTTGGTTTTGCCATACATTGACATAGGGAAGAAACTACAACCAAGAATATTCTACCCAGCAAGACTCTTGTGCAGATTTGACAGAGAATCAAAAGTTTTATAGACAAGCAAAAGTTAAGAGAATTCAGCACCATCAAACCAGCTTTATTATAACAAATGCTAAAGGAACTTCTCTAGGCAGGAAACACAAGAGAAGGAAAAGATTTACAAAAACAAACCCCAAAAATTAAGAAAATGATAATCAGATCGTATATATCAATAATTACCTTAAATGTAAATGGATTAAATGTACCACCAAATCACACAGACTGGCTGGGTGGATGAAAACATCTGCATGTATTCACTTCTACTTACCACATCACTCTACTTAACCTCCCAAATTGTATATAATTATTTTATATTGTTAGGTTAATCATGTTTTCATTATGGCTTGCAATTATATTTTATTTTTGTCTGGCTATTGACTGTGAAAACTGATAAGCCATCTTTTACTACGTGGTTTGTTGTTGTTGTTTAGTCATTCAGTCGTGTCCAATTCTGTGACCCCATGGACTATAGCCCACCAGGCTTCTCTGTCCACGGGATTCTCTAGGCAAGAATACTGGAGTGGGTTGCCATGCCCTTCTCCAACTACTGTGATTATGCAACTATTATTCATTTTAATACCACTGTATCATGATGGGGCAACAGAAAATATTAATTCTGTATCACTAAAACTACCATTTAATAGAAAAACCTGTAATCACTTTTTAAAACCCACATGCACATTAGAACTATCATGGAATTTTTTGAAAAGTACAAAAATGCCCAGGTATTGCTTTTCTTCCTCCAAAGCTCCAGATATGAGTCTAATGAGCAGCCATGTTTAAAAACAATTAGACTACATGATGATATTTTACTTCTATCTACTTTGTTTCACTTTTTCTATTTCACATTCAGTGCTCTCATTTGTTTTTCCATTTATCCTTCTCATTTTTCTATTGTTCTTTCTTAAGCCTTTATCAAGTATAGTAGAAAAGCTTTTGTATACATATAGTATGTATAATATATATATATTTTAGAAAACTTATGAATTTTTGCCTACCAAAAAAACTTAGAGGACATTTTAGTTCCACTTGTTTGATTCAGTGTGAATAGAATGCTAGATTTCTAATTTATATTGACTCAAAACTTTGATATAGTTCCATTTATTCTGATATCTAGTGTTACTGCTAAAAGTCTAGAAAGCTTATTATCTTAGTGATTTTTTTAAAAAAAATTTAAATGAGACTTAAAACTTCTAATCCAATTCTGAGAATATAAAGAAATACTATGTTGTTAAAAAAAACCAACAAGAAATTAACATGTGATATATTAACTAAAATACAGATTTTTGTCCTAATTTCACAATATTTTATACTAGCATCCATTATTTGCTTTTATATCTTATTCAAGAGTCTACATTGTATTTTGTTGCATTGAGCATCTTCAGATGCATGCAACAAATTCTGACAAATTCTTTTTTCATTTTTATTCTGTTACAATTATTTTCTAATTTTGTTATGGCTTTTTACATACACCCATCATTTATACGTGGACATTTAATTTTCAAATACATGGGATTTTGTTCAAAGTATCTTTAATATTAATTTCTCATTTTGATACTTATTTCTCATTTAAATGCTTTCTCCTCTGCAATCATCCTCTTTTTTTTTCAGTTTAACTTTATTGAGGCTTTTGATGGCTAAGTTGAAGATCACTCTTGGTAAATATCACATTGCACTTGAAAATACGTGGGTTATTTTCAAAATCTTTTGATATTGATTTCTAACAGAATTACACAGTGATAAGAGAACAGACTCTGTATGATTTCAATACCTGTACACCATGAAATTTTTGCACATTATGTCCCTAGATATGTTCCATTGTCTTCTAGCTTATAGTCTATGGGAACTTGAATAGAATTTGAATCCTAAAAAATAAATAAATAAATGCTTTCTTCTCTGCAATCACCCTCTGTGTTTTGTTTTTTCCAGTCTTTTAACTTTACCAAGGCTTTCAATGGCTAAGTCAAAGATTTCTCTTGGTAAATGTCACATAGCACTTGAAAATAAGTGGGATATACTCAAGTATCTTTTGATATTGATTTCTAACATAATTTCACAGTGATTAAGAGAACAGACTCTGTATGATTTCAGTATCTTTAGATAACGAAATTTTTGCACCTTGTTTTATGTCCCTGGATGTTTCAGTTTCTCCTGGTTTATAGTGTATGGGAACTTAAACAGAATTTGTACCCTGCTGTTGTGTGAAAACTGTATAAATCTTACTTATGTTGAACTGGTTCACACTGCTTTTCAGGTCTATTATATCCTTCAACTTTTCTGTCTATTCTATTAATTTTTGAGAGTTTGATATTGAAACTCCAACTAAAAATCTTAATTTATCTACTTAAAAATAACTGCAATATATATTGGAACTATATGTAACTTTGTTCTGTGTTTTCCAAGTCTCCTGTAAATGTGTTATCATACTTTCATAATTTAAAGTATAAAGAAATAAAAAAATTTTTTTTAAAGATAAGGTTTACCAATTCATTTTACAAAGCCAGCACACTTTAAATACCAAAACCAGACAAAGCTTATTTCAAGATCAACAAATTCTCAACCTCAAATTCATTTATAAATATAGATACAAATTCTAAAAACAGATTAGCAAACAGACTTAGATATGAAATTTTAAAAATCACAAAGTGTTTCAATATGAAGAAACCTAACAATACAAGTCTTTGTATCAATAAACTGAGAAAGAAAATATAAGCATATTAATAGATACTAAAAGCAGCCATATCCTGGGGACTTCCCTGGTGGTCCAGAGCTTAGGAATCTGCCTGCCAATGTAGAGGAGGTGGGCTCGATCTCCAGTTCAGGAAGATCCCATATGCCATAATGCAACTAAGCCCGTGTGCCACAACTAAAGAGTCTGTGTACTGCAATGAAAAGATCCTGCATGATGCAACAAAGATCCTGTGTGCTGCAACTAAGACCCATTGCAGCCAAATAAATAAAATATAATAAAGATAAAAGCAGCCATTCCTAATAAAAACTTGAAGGAAAATAGGAATACATGAAAACTAAGGATATTTATTTAAAAAACAACAACAAAAATTATCTCAAACGTCAAAACATTGAAAATATTTCATTAAAATCAAGGAGGAGAGAGGGGTGCACACTAATACAATTATTATTTAACACTGTTTTAGGGCTGTAGTGGTTCTCAACCCTGGATGCCCATAAAGAATCATCTGGAAAGTTTTCCCAAAATATATACCAATTCAATCTCTGACCATAGAAGTCTGGCACTAGAACTTTTTAAAAAGCTTCCTGGTTGATGTTAATGCAACCTGGGATCAGAATCACTGTCTTAGGAGCATCATCAAATGCAGTATGTAAAGAAAATAAAACAGGTATAATCTTTGGGAAAATAGTAGGCTTGCCAGAAAAATATGAACATCCAGTTAAATTTGAATTTCTAATGAACAGTGAATACACTTTTAGGATAACTATGTCCCATGCAATATATATTTCCAGACATAATTATTCTAAAAAATTACTCATTGTTTATCTGAAATCATATTTAACTTGGCATTCTGTATTTTTGTTTCCTATCTCTGGTAGCCTTGAATGAAAATATATAAATCAGATCTGTTTGTTGATGCTGTAACTGTCTACCCCCAAAACCCAAGAGATACTATTAAAAAACTTTTTATATTAATAATAATATTTGGTAAGAAGGTTAGATATCAGATATATTACAATAATACATTGAACTTTTTTTACTCTATGTACTCAAAGTACCTAGAAATGCAAATGGGGATAAGTTTTTCATTTATAATAGTGGCCAAAAATGATAAAATATTTAGGAATATATTTAACGTAAGAAACATTAGACTAATAAAAAGAAACTTAAAATATCCTATTAAAAGAAAGAAAACTATTTATGAACAAACAGAAAGTTACAATTATTCTTAGACAGGAATATTTAGTATCATTAAAAATGTAAAATTTCCCAAATGTGATATATAAATTTCATTTCAATTAGAATCATAATAGGGTTTTTCTTAGAATTGTATAAAACTAACTTAAAGTCCATATAGAGAAATAATTGTCTGATAATAGCTAAACAACTATGAAAAGAACAGTGAAATGTGACTTGCCTTACCAGATATCAGGGGATTCTATAATGTCACAAAAATTAGGTCAACATAATATTAGCATGGCCTTCCCTGGTGGCTCAGAGGTTAAAGCATCTGCCTCCAATGGGGGAGACCTGGCTTCGCTCCCTGGGTCGGGAAGATCCCCTGGAGAAGGAAATGGTAACCCACTCCAGTATTCTTGCCTGGAGAATATTAGCATAAAAATAGATTCACTAACGTAACATCTAGACAATCTGGAGTTAAATACCGGTATATTCGAGAGATTAGTATGCAAGTGTGGTCATTCAATTCAGCAGGAAAAGCAAGGGTTATTCAGTAAATGAGGATGGAATAACAAGGTATCCATATGAAAGAATATACAAATAGACCACATATATATGTAAACATAAATTCCTGGATGTAAAGGCTTAAATGTTAAAAATTAAAACTTTGGCAAGAAAATCCAATAGTGTAAATGTATCATCTAGAGAGATTGGAAAGAACTTCTGCAAGTTTAGAGGTTGTAAGACCAAAGATGGATAGGTTTACTACTTAAAATACAAAACCTTTTTTATGGCAAAGGTATACGAACAAAGTCAAAAGACAATAGATATGGATAAGAATTTGTAACACAAATGACAAAAGCTTAATTTCTATACTATACAAAAGTATCTTACAAATTGATAAGAAAAGGATGAAGAGAAAAAAATTAAAAAGCAAAATAAGAAAAGGATGAAGAGCCCCAAAGAGAAGTAAGCCCCCCAAAACATGTATACACAATTCACAGAAGAGCAAGCCAGAACACATGAAAAGATTCTCAAATTCTTTAGTAGTTGGGGAACATAAAGTACTTATGTGATGTCATTTTATACTCAGATTCATAAAACATAGAATTGTAAAATCTAATGCTAGTAGAGATGAGGAAAAGAGAATTTTCATACACTGCTGAGGGAAATGGCACCGCCAAAGACTTTCTGGAAGCCAATGTTGCAAAACAGTTGGACACAACTTAGTGACTAGACAACAACAATACAGCAACAGCCTTTAATTTTAACAAAAAATAATATATTAACCAGCAATTCAACTTCTGGCAGTATCCCTTTAGGAGGGGTGGATTAGTACTCCTACATAGGAACATACATTCAATATTTATTGCAGCTGGAAACAAAGTAAACACCTATTAAAAAGCAGGATGGCTAAATAAAGGGTGATCCTTCATAGAGTGCATTTGTGCTAAGCCGCTTCAGTCATGTCTGACTCTTTATGACACTATGGACTATAGCCTACCAGGCTCCTCAGTCCATAAGGATTCTCCACACAAGAATACTGGAGTGGGTTGCCATGCCCTTCTCCAGGGTATCTTCCCAACCCAGGGATTGAACCCACATCTCTTATGTCTCCTGCATTGGCAGACAGGTTCTTTACCATTAGTGCCACCTGGGAAGCCACTTTCATAGCACTGAAGTATAATAAACTAGTAAGAATAAGAAGAAAAATAAATCAATGATCAGAAACATTCATGGCAGCACTGTCCATAATAACCATAAAGCCTATCAGTAGTAGAATGGATAAATTCCAATATATTCATACAATAGGAAATCACACAGTAATCAGTAAGAACAAATGGTAACTCCATACATTTCGAATGTCATAAATATGTCATTAAAAAGGAGTATGTACTGAAAGGTTCCATTTATATAAAGCATAAAACAGTCTTAAAAGAAAACCTGTTCTACTCCAAGTCAGGATAATGGTTAGTGCCAGGTGGGGGTACAGTGGGGTATATGGAAGGAGGTGTGAGGGTGATTCTGGGACACTGGTAGTGTTCTGTTTCTTGATTTGGGTGCTGGTTACATGGGTGTATTCACTATGGAAATTCACCAAGCAGTACACTCATGATTTGTACATTCAAAAAAAAAAAAAGAATTAGAGCCATTACAGTTTACAGGGGTCTCAACTAGATGTTATTGGTTGAGAAACGCAGAATGCAGAAAATAATGAATACTAAAATACCATTTTTATACAGCATATAACAAACCACCTTGATTATCTATTACTGTATACATAAATATATGTATACCTGATGACATATATAGCTCTATATAGGTCTGTGTGTGCGTATTCCCAGTCGGATCCAACTCTTAGCGACCCCATAGACTGTAGCCTGCCAGGCTTCTCTGTGCATGGGACTTCCCAGCAAGAATACTAGATTAGGTTTCTATTTTCTTCTCCAGAGGATCTTCCTGACCCAGGGATCAAACCCATGTCTCCTGCATCAGCAGGAGGATTCTTCACCACCATCACCTGGCAAGCCCCCTATATAGGTCTATATGGGATAGATAAAAATATGGAAGACCGTACAGTAGGTTAACATGGCTTCCCTGAGTGACAGAGAAGGGAGGTTAGGCCCTTGCCTATGTTAGAGAAGAAAAGTTGGAAGGACAAAAAAATGTGCCCCTGTTTTTAAAAAAGTGTATAATATGATCCCATTTGTGTTTTCAAAAAATAAAACAGTAAAGAAAATTATTTATTTAGAAATAGTTTACCAGAGTTTAAAAACTGAGACCCAGTAAATGGCACATATTGCATAATTCAAGCACCATGGCTTATTATGAACACTGTCTAGGTAAAAATATGAAGTCTCAAGATTATTAACAAATAGCAGTGGATACAAAATGTCTAATTACTAGCTTCCAGCATTATGATGGACAATCTGAAGATTCTTTTATTATATTTACCTAGAAGCACTGAGTTGGAGAAGGCAATGGCAACCCACTCCAGTACTCTTGCCTGGAGAGTCCCATGGATGGAGGAGTCTGGTGGGCTGCAGTCCATGGGGTCGCTAAGAGTTGGACACAACTGAGCGACTTCACTTTCACTTTTCACTTTCCTGCATTGGAGAAGGAAATGGCAACCCACTCCAGTGTTCTTGCATGGAGAATCCCAGGGACAGGGAAGCCTAGTGGGCTGCCATCTATGGGGTCGCACAGAGTCGGACACAACTAAAGCGACTTAGCAGCAGCAGCAGTACTGAGTAAAATGTAACAATTACATTTAAATGTACAGCTAAGCTCACAAAAAATAAAAGCCAATCCCCAGGTGCCAAAAACAAAGATGGAAATGAAAAAGCACAGGGGTGAGTGCTTAAATAGGGGGTATTTGTCTCTAGTATCCAGGGCTTTGGTGTTAATTCCCACAGAGGGGTAGCAAATGAAGTTTTGGGAGGTTAGAATTGGAAATGAGAACTTTCTATAAAGCCAAGACCCTCAAAAGACTATTCTATTTATGTAAGGATTTAATCACTGCAGATGCTGATTGCAGCCATGAAATTAAAAGATGCTTACTCCTTGGAAGGAAAGTTATGACCAACCTAGACAGCATATTAAAAAGCAGAGACATTACTTTGCCAACCAAGGTCCATTTAGTCAAGGCTATGGTTTTTCCCGTGGTCATGTATGGATGTGAGAGTTGGACTGTGAAGAAAGCTGATCGCCCAAGAATTGATGCTTTTGAACTGTGGTGCTGGAGAAGACTCTTGAGAGTCCCTTGGACTGCAAGGAGATCCAACCAGTCCATTCTAAAGGAGATCAATCCTGGGTGTTCAATGGAAGGACTGATGCTAAAGCTGAAACTCCAACACGTTGGCCACCTCATGTGATGAGTTGACTCAGTGGAAAAGACTCTGAGGCTGGGAGGGATTGGGGGTGGGAGGAGACGGGGACAACAAAGAATGAGATGGCTGGATGGCATCACCGACTCGATGGACATGAGTTTGAGTGAACTCCGGGAGTTGGTGATGGACAGGGAGGCCTGGCGTGCTGTGATTCATGGGGTCGCAAAGAGTCGGACACGACTGAGCGACTGAACTGAACTGAAGGATTTAAAAACAAGAGAGACCACAGGACACAGGGCTTTGGGTGGGGGGAAAAAAAAGAAAAGTTCTCCGAGAATTCAAAACCACAGGACTACAATTTACATTGCTTTCACTCTGCCCACATAGTTCAGAAACTCCAGATGAAAAAGCTACGGTAGAATTATTCCTCAAGCAGTGATACTCCTGGGACACAAAGCAGAAGTCAAAAAAACACCCTGAAGAGATACTTCTACATCCCAAATACCATGAGATTTTCCCAGGAGGGGGGGCAGGAAATATATATATATTTATATATATATATATTTAAATATGTATTAGCCCTGCTAATAATGAGTTCACGATAAAAAAAATGCCAATCCAACCTGTCCTAGTCTGCACATGCAAGAAACAAACAATTCTACCCCACGAACTGCAAATACAGCAGGAGAGAAACAGAAAGTGGTTATAAAGGAAATACACATAAAATGACTGAAAACCAAAAAGGAAGCAATCAAATCCTAAGAACAGAACTAAACTCTATGAAATTATGAACTTTTTGAGAATATAAGGAACTTCGAGAGAATACAATTGATCTTATTTGCCTAGTTACATAATCGCTATATAATGAATTAGTGAATACTGAAGTTTACTCCTCCAGGAAATACAGTGTTTGGTCCTTGCGAGCCTATGGTCACACATTTCCGTCAATCAATAATGTCACCTTGTTTTGAGTGTGCTTCTGTTTAAGGACACCTCATGTAATATATTTAGTTGATTCCTTAACACTGAACTCACGGCAGCAATGTAACTCAGGCCTGAGCAAACCTTATCTAATACATGTATTTTCTTCTTAAGGCACCTCACAACCTTCTTGCACTCAGGAAAACTTTAGATAGCACTTCAGCACTATATTTGGGGCTCTTTTAAATAGCAAGATAACCAACAAAAAAAAGCACACAAATTAAAAAAAAACAGCACTAAATATACCTCAGGTGACTTGTTTATAGCATGAGAGCGACACAAGAAGGCAGACTATCACCTTGTCCCACCACAGCTGGGAACATGTACAACACTAAATAATTGCTCCTTTGCATATGACCACCATAAACATTACTTTTGGGTTACACACAGATTTTTAGAGAGTAGGTGAATTCACAAATACAGAATCTGCGAATAATAAGGATCCGCTGTGGATCTGCTCTATCTTTATATTTCCAGAGTTGGAAAGGATATTTTTGTTTTTTGACAAGATGCAAAAAGCACAAATTATAAAGGAAAAGACTGACAAACTGGATAAATTAAAATAAATTGAAATTTAAAACTTCTGCTTCAAGACCAGAGGCCGAACTCGGGATCTGACAAGATGACTAGGCTGCCCCACAGGGTTATCGAGGAAACCCAGAGTCTGCTGGCAGAACCAGTTTCTGGCATTAAAGCAGACGAGATGAGAGTAACGCCCATTATTTTCATGTGCTCACTGCCGACCCTCAGGATTCCACTTTTGAGGGAGGGACTTTTTAACTTGAACTATTCCTTCCAGAAGAATACCCAATGGTAGCTCCTAAAGTACGTTTTATGACCAAAATTTATCATCCTAATGTAGACAGGTTGGGAAGAGTAAGTTTAGATATTTTGAATAGGTGGTCCCTAGTACTGAAGACGGAGAAGGCAACGGCAAGCCACTCCAGTACTCTTGCCTAGAAAATCCCATGGACGGAGGAGCCTGGTAGGCTGCAGTCCATGCGGTCGCTACGAGTCAGACATGACTGAGAGACTTCACTTTCCCTTTTCACTTTCACACATTGGAGAAGGAAATGGCAACCCACTCCAGTGTTCTTGCCTGGAGAATCCCAGGGACGGGGGAGCCTGGTGGGCTGCCTTCTATGGGGTCACACAGAGTCGGACACGACTGAAGTGACTTAGCAGCAGCAGCAGCAGCAGTACTGAAGATCCGAACAGTTCTGCCATCTATCCAGGCTTTGTTAAACGCTCCAATCCAGATGATTCATTAGCAAATGATGTAGTAGAGCAGTGGAAGACCAATGAAGCCCAAGCCACAGATACAGCTAGAGAGCAGGGACTATATATGCCATGAATAATATTTACATTGACCCAATCACCAAGCGGAGAAGGCAATGGCAAGCCACTCCAGTACTCTTGCCTAGAAAATCCCATGGATGGAGGAGCCTGGTAGGCTGCAGTCCGTGGGGTCGCTAAGGGTCAGACACGACTGAGCGACTTCACTTTCACTTTTCACTTTCACACATTGGAGAAGGAAATGGCAACCCACTCCAGTGTTCTTGCCTGGAGAATCCCAGGGATGCGGGAGCCTGGTGGGCTTCCGTCTATGGGGTCGCACAGAGTCGGACACGACTGAAGTGACTTAGCAGCAGCAGTAGCAGCAATCACCAAGTGTGCATCACTTCTGTTCTGCCAAGACTTTCTCCTTTTTTGTTTGCATTTAATGAATACAGTCTTACAAACATTGCAGAATAAAAGCCCAGAAAGCTTCAGTCCTTTGGTGATTAAATGCACATTAGCAAATCTATGTCTTGTCCTGATTCACTGTTGTGAAACATCAGCAGAGGCTAGAAGTATCATCAAAACTGTTGACAAACTTTTAAAAGGGCCCTGCTCTGCTTTTATTTCCCCCATCATGGTTTAACTATAAAGCACCGGAAATAAAGGAAGTTGTCAGGGTTAAAGTGGTGTGGGTGTTTTTATTATTTCTTTGGTGTGGGGAGGTAGTTTTAATTTTATGGGCTCCTTTCCCCCTTTTTATGGTGATCTAATTGCACTGGTTAAAGCAGCTAACCAGTTCTTTAGATATATGCACTCTATCCAAATCTAACTTTATTCAGATGATGTGGATGGACAAACTTGATTGTTTGAATCAAAATGGGAACATTAAACAAACATCATAGCCCTCACTAATAACACTGTGACTCTGCTGTCAAGTGTAGAATCCTCTTCAAGAAAAAGCTTGTAATCATTTTATATGGCTTTTCTGAAAACAATTGTAAATCTTACTTTTTAGTAAAATATTTTTTGCTATTCTACTTATACTACTTTTGCCTTTGTACAGTTTATTGTGTTTATTTCATGGTTACAGTGTGACAATTCTATTTAAAAATTAAAACTGATGGAACATTCTACAAAATAAAGGAAAACTTTTGCTTGAAAACATATCAATATATCAGAAAGTGAAAAATCAAGTCTCAGACTGGAATAAGTTATCTGCTTTCCAAATCAAGAACACAAGATTAGTACCACTCAATCAGCAATGTATAATGTGTATTCAAGACACTTCTCAGAGCATATTATTTTGATGTCACTATACCAAATGTTTATCAAAAGCTTGAATCAGATAAAGAGTACTTCTGGAGGATTCCCTGAAGGAAGTGCAGATCACCCACCCCTCTAGACTGGTAGTTACAAACTCAAAGGACTAGAGAAGCCAAGAAAATAACAAAAGTAAATGAACGCAAATATGTGACCCATGGAGATCACATGCACTTTTGAAGGTTGATTTTGTAATCAAATTGAAACAGAATGGGACCTTCTGGTCCTTGTCCCCCAGGTCCTCTGCCTGCTTTTTGTTTATGGAAAAACTTTAGCCAAGGACTAAGTTTAATCAGAGAAATGAGAACATTTCAATGAAATATTCTGTTCTCTTCTGAAAATAGTCAAAGGAGATCAAATAATAATAATGTAGTCATTAAGCATAGTCAAGGACCTTTAGTTCTTTCTCAAGGCCTATAGATAATATTCAGAGCCATATCCTGTCAGGTGTCTTATAGATACTGAAACCCCAGGTAGAGACGTTAACTACACGATAAGACTGTATCCATGACATAAGGGACCACAATTCTGAGAACTGGCCTTAAAGAAATGGAAACAAACTGAGCCTGGAACTGAAGGTCAACTGTACTTAAAACAATGAAGATGACGCTGGTTAAAGCACTGATGACCAATTTGAGGCGATGGAATTCCAGTTGAGATATTTCAAATCCTAAAAGATGATGCTGTGAAAGTGTTGCATTCAATATGCCAGCAAATCTGGAAAAATCAGCAGTGGCCACAGGACTGGAAAAGGTCAGTTTTCATACCAACCCCAAAGAAAGGCAATATCAAAGAATGCTCAAACTACCACACAATTGCATTCATCTCACACGCTAGAAGTCATGCTCAAAATTCTCCAAGCCAGGCTTCAGCAATACATGAACCGTGAAATTCCAGATGTTCAAGCTGGATTTCGAAAAGGCAGAGGAACCAGAGATCAAATTGCCAACATCCACTGGATCATCAAAAATGCAAGAGGCTTCCAGAAAAACATCTACTTTTGCCATCTAGTTTGCTTTATTGACTACACCAGCTTTGGTGTAGTCACAACAAACTGCAGAAAATTCTTAAAGAGATGGGAATACCAGACCACCTGACCTGCCTCCTGAGAAATCTGTATGCAGGTCAAGAAGCAAGTTAGAACTGGACATGGAACAACAGACTGGTTCCAAATAGGGAAAGGAGTATGTCAAGGCTGTATATTGTCACCCTGCTTATTTAACTTATACGCAGAGTACATCATGTGAAATGCCAGGCTGGATGAAGCACAAGCTGGAATCAAGATTACTGGGAGAAATATCAATAACATCAGATATGCAGATGACACCACTCTTATGGCAGAAAGCGAAGAACTAAAGAGCCTCTTGATGAAAGTGAAAGAAGAAAGTGAAAAAGTTGGCTTAAAACTCAACATTCAGAAAAAAAACTAAGATCATGGCATCCGGTCCCATCACTTCATGGGGAAACGGTGAGAGACTTTATTTTTGGGGGCTCTAAAATCACTGCAGATGGTGACTGCAGCCATGAAATTAAAAGACACTCGCTCCTTGGAAGAAAAGCTATGACCAAACTAGACAGCATATTAGAAAGCAGAGACATTACTTTACCAACAAAGGTCCATCTAGTCAAAGCTATGGTTTTTCCAGTAGTCATGTATGGGTGTGAGAGTTGGACCATACTGAGTGCCAAAGAACTGATACTTTTGAACTGTAGTGTTGGAGAAGGCTCTTGAGAGTCTTGGAGTGCAATGAGATCCAACCAGTCCATCCTAAAGGAAATCAGTCCTGAATATTCATTGGAAGGACTGATGCTGAAGCTTAAACTCCAATACTTTGGCCACCTGATGCAAATAACTGACTCATCTGAAAAGACCTTGATGCTGGGAAAGATTGAAAGTGGGAGGAGAAAGGAACAACAGAGGATGAGATGGTTGGATGGCATCACCAATGTGATGGGCATGAGTTTGAGTAGGCTCTGGGAGTTGGTGATAGACAGGGAAGCCTGGCGTGCTGCAGTCCATAGGGTAGCAGAGTTGGACACGACTGAGCGACTGAACTGAATTGATCAATTTGAAGATGACTGTCAGAGCTGACTGTACTGTTTCTTCATGAACCCTTCCTCTACCAAAGCTCTTACCCGTTACTTGTTGGGGGCAGGGGTGGGGGTAGTGAGCTGGCCTTTGGATAGATGTCCACCCCCGCGTCCTGCCCCCCACCCTAGTTGCCGGCACCTGAAAGAAATAAAGCAAACTTTCCTTTCCACCAACCCCACCTGTTTATCGGCTTTTGAGAGGTGAGCAGCTGGACCCCACCTTTTGGTAACAAGATGACCACTTTAAAATCATGTATTTAAATTAACCAAACTAAGACACCCAAACCACATTTTTCCAATTTCTATTATAATTTTATGAATTCTAATATATTGTGAATATAACAATCTACACTGAGGAAATTCAAAAATAAAGATCATGAAGCATGTGAAAAAACAAACCAAAAAAAAAAAAAAAACCCCACAGAGGATTAGTACCATAATGGGTTTTAGAAATCAATAAGAAAAAGATAAATAGATATTAGAAACACAAGCAAAGGATAAGAACAAGCATTTTCTTAGAAGAAAACAGACTAACCAACTAATGAAAATATGTTCAATTTCATTTGTAATTAAGAAATATAAATTTAAAATGAGGTATTTCACAACTCTGTATTAATTGTATAACATATATACACACATACTTTGTAAAACTGAATTGTAGTTAAGCACAACTCTTGTCAAGTATAAGTTTGCGACATTAAACGATAACGTTTAGTAAAATCAAAGGACATTTTTTAGGTAAAATTTCCAACAAAGGCATACAATTAATTCCAGAGATTAGAAGCCCAAGGGAGAAAATGAAAGTTGTAGAAATAAACCCTAGAATAAATAACCAAATGACATTCAGGAAGCAACAAAAAAAGACTCATCTGGTACTGCCAGAGACTGGATATTTCTAAAAACAACTATTCCGGGATAAGCAGTGGATTTTCATGTGAGATAATGCAGCAGAAGCCCAGCACACGTCAGCTTATACACATTCAGAGTACTCGGTTTTTTTTTTCAAAAATTATTTTTCTGGAACCACTCTCAGTACCAAATTCTGTATCAATCAGAGTTCAAACAGAGGCCAAACCAGTGAAGGAGGCAGGGAGAGGGGTGTGTGTGTGTAGATGTGTCTTATACAAATGTGGGAGCTGGTTAAGCAGGCTCTGTAGGGCTATCAACAACATACCTGATTCTGGAGCTCGACGTCCACAGGGTAGGCAGGCAGGGCAGATCTGGAGCAGGCTCAAACCCACAGGCATAAGCTGGCACCGCACAAGAACCTGGCATCCTGAAGAAGCCCGGGCCCTTCATCATGGCACTAAACATACACTGGGCCTGAGGAACTTCATCACAGAGATAAACACACACCTGGCCCAGAAATTGCATCATGGCACTAAACACACACACACCTGGCCCAGATGCTCATCCTGCAGCTAAACCCACACAGTGGTCCCAGGAATAAGAGCAGCTGACAGATAATCCAGGGGAACAAAGAGCAATTGCAGGCCTAGCTGCTGCTTCACAGAATCAGCAGTTCAGCAATAGCGTATAGGAACTACACCATGGCTGCCACTTCTCTTTGCCTTCCAAATCTCTTAAGAATCTCCACCATGGTCCACCTTAAACAGAAACATGCAAGAAAGGGAATTCTGAGAACTGTAGTTCAGCCTAGCCAAAATGACACATTCTTGAGTGGTTATGTGTCTCTTCAGACTCTCTATTGCTCTTGAGTTAGCTGTAGCAAATTCTTTTTTTCCCTAGAAAAATTGTGCATCATGATCACAAAATGTAGTATCTTTGTTATTGACTACTTAGTGTTTGAGATATGTTTTGTGGTCTAATACATGACCAGTTTTTATAAATGTTCCATATGAGCTTGAATATAATGTGCATTCTCTAAAACTGATTGTAGAATACATATACACATACATGATCAGGTAAATTAATTCGGTTGTCCAATCTTCTATACACAAGTTTTTTATGTAAGTGATCAACTACTGACAGATGTATATTAAAAATCTCCCTCTATAAATTTCTCCCAGCAGTTATGTCAATTTTTGCACTATCAGTTTTAAAACTCTGTTTTTAGATGCATAATTTTATAACTATTATATCTTCCTGGTGAATCATTCCTTTTAGCATTCAGTAATGACCTTTTGGGAGAGGAAATGGCAACCCATTCCAGTATTCTTGCCTGGGAAATACCATGGACAGAGGAGCCTGGCGGGTTACAGACCATGGGATCGCAAAGATTTGGACACAACTGAGCAACTAACCAACAATGACCTTTTTATCCAAATGATATTCTTTTCTAAAGTCTATCCCATCCAAATGTAATATTGCTAAATAAAGCTAATATCACTTAAAGCATAGTAATAATACCATAATAGCAATTTAATTATGCTCTTTTTCCCCCCTTGCCTTTGGGGTTTCTTTTACTTACCTGCCAACTCAGCAATGCATTTTTTAAAGGATATTTGTTACACGTGATCCATTATTTCTGGTGTATGTAGCAGGCATGCATATTGATATCTAATCTGGCATATTGATAGATCCTGAAGTTCCCAAACTTAGAAAAAAATGAAACATGTACTCACCTTTAGTAGAAATCTCTTCTGTTTGATATGCAATCAGAATGGCAGAATAAACGGCACAATGTATGCACAACCAAGCCCCATCTTACCAATGAAGGTGTCAAACTATATTAATTATAGGGTTCCATCTGGATGTATTCACTTTTTATCTCCAATAGACAAGAAAAATTATGCTTTTTTAAACAATACACTCCAACAACCTCCCCCAAGATTCTGATATGGCCCCCATCCCTCAAGTGTGGTTCTCCCACAACAGAAAATCCCTGGTTTATGGTATCTCCAAAGAAGATTACAGGTTAAAGATGGAAACACTTTATTCCATTAATAGTTTGGTATTCCTCCTCCCATCCCTCAGCCACTCGCAGATGCTGTACTTCCCTCTGGTGTTCTGTGGGTTCTTTTCAATGTTTCCAAACTGCTCAGGTCTCCTGGTTAGGTGGCATCCAAGAGACCAACACTAGGCTCAAATTCAGTTTCTACATGACAATGTAGGACTCCCACTACTGGAGTCAGATTCTATAAGCTGACATTTAACCTAGTCTTACCAATAACAGCTTACTAGGGACTTCCAATACCCACATTATACATCTACTTATGGCATAAATTGGGGTCTACTTCTCTCTGCTGTTGAGTATGGATTTCAAGGGTCATGGTAAGGACTGTGTCAGAGATTTGGGCCAACTATTTCAAGGAGGGAAAGCCCTAATTCTTGTTATTCAAGCTTGCTGTCTGATTTGTTCAACTTGTCAAATTTATGCACTACATAGAAAGCCTTTAAAAACTCATTAAAGTCAATGCTTCCATCTTTGTTTAAGTCCATCCTTTCGGCAAGCTCATCAAACTGGGAATCATCAATATGGACACTGTAGTGACTTTTGAAAAGTTTCCACATGCTACGAAATTCTTCCATGGAGATCAGGCCTGAAAGAATATAGGAGAAGGCTGTGAATATTCATTTTTAAGACACATCCTAGGGAGGGGTGGGGTCTCCCAGGGGGCCCAGTGGTAACGAATCCGCCTGCAATGCAGGACACATGAGTTCGATCCTGAGTCAGGAAGATCCCCTGGAGAAGGAGATGACAACTCACTCCAGTATTCTTGCATGGGAAATCCCATGGACAGAGGAGCCTGGCAGGCAACAGTCCATGGGGCAGCAAAAGAGTCGGACATGACTTATCAACTAAACAACAACAAAAATGCTGGCCGTTGAGAAACTGAAGGAAATGGAAAAGTAAGATTGTAAATGTAAGAAACAATATGTCAGTTTAAATTACCAAGTGATCCTGAGATTATTCTAAAGCTGGAATGAGTAAACAGTGAACCAAAGGTCGGAGAGGGGACTGCAGACTGTGGTACTAATACACGTAATGTAGAAATTACAAGATCTAAAACCTAAGGGCGAGGGACACGGAAGGAGGGTAGAGAGGAGAGCTACATCAAAGGAAAGGGAGAATTAGCCCTGAGACCCAATAAGAGGATTGTAAACAATGGCTCCACCATTTTCTATAGGAGTAATTTACTTTTGTGTTTTGATTAATGATCTTTTGGTATTTAATGCTCTCTGCAGTTGGGGATTATCTGATGATATTTTTTAAAGCTTGAAAATAAATAATTGTGCATGAAACCTAAGCAGAAAATGAGTTTTCATAGTCCTCAGTCCAAAAAACAGAATCAGAACTCTAGGAATGATTTTTATTGCCAGGAATAATTATGATT